>NC_052153.1:151747082-152385729 GCF_902713615.1 Scyliorhinus canicula
ACTGTCCCTCCCCCGGCACTGGCTGTCACCCCCTCCCCGGCACGGTACCCCCCTCTCCGGCACTGTCCCGCCCTCCCCGGCACTGTCCCCTCCTCCTCGGCACTGTCCCCCCCCTCCCCGGCACTGTCCCCCCCTCCCCGGCACGGTTCCCCCCCCCTCCCCGGCACTGTCCCCCCTCCCCGGCACTGTCACCCCCTCCCCGGCACTGTCCCCCCTCCCCGGCACTGTCCCCCCCCTCCCCGGCACTGTCCCCCCCTCCCCGGCACTGTCCCCCTCCCCGGCACTGTCCCCCCTCCCCGGCACTGTCCCCCCCTCCCTGGCACGGTACCCCCCTCCCCGGCACTGTCCCCCCCCGCCCCTCTCCGGCACTGTCCCCCCCTCCCCGGCACTGTCCGCCCTTTCCCGGCATGGTAGCCCCCTCCCCGGCACTGTCCCCCCCCTCCCCGGCACTGCCCCCCCCCTCTCCGGCACTGTCACCCCCCCCCCCGGCACTGTCGCCCCCCCCCCGGCACTGTCCCCCCCCTCTCCGTTCCCCCCTCCCCGGCACTGTCCCCTCCTCCACGGCACTGTCCCCCTCCTCCCCGGCACTGCCCCCCCCCTCTCCGTCCCCCCTCCACGGCACTGTCCCCCTCCTCCCCGGCACTGTCCCCCCCTCCCCGGCACTGTCCCCTCCTCACCGGCACTGTCCCCCCCTTCCACGGCACTGTCCCCCCCTCCCCGGCACTGTCCCCTCCTCCCCGGCACTGTCCCCCCCCCGCCCCTCTCCGTCACTGTCCCCCCCTGCCCCTCTCCGGCACTGTCCCCTCCTCCCCGGCACTGTCCCCCCCTCCACGGCACTGTCCCCCCCCCGCCCCTCTCCGGCACTGTCCCCTCCTCCCCGGCACTGTCCCCCCCTCCACGGCACTGTCTCCCCCCCCCGCCCCTCTCCGGCACTGTCCCCCCCTCCCCGGCACTGTCCCCCCCTCCCCGGCACTGTCCCCCCCCTCCCCAGCACTGCCCCCCCCCCTCTCCGGCACTGTCCCCCCCTCCCCGGCACTGTCCCCCCTCCCCTGGCACTGTCCCCCCCCCCCTCTCCGTCCCCCCTCCCCGGCACTGTCCCCCCCTCATCGGCACTGTCCCCCCCCTCCACGGCACTGTCCTCTCCTCCCCGGCACTGTCCCCCCCTCTCCGGCACTTGCTCTCTCCCCCCACCTCCCCGGCATTGGCTGTCATCACCCCCCTCCACCCACACCCCCCTCACCCCTGGGAGAATACGGGCAGCACCGGGGTCCATAGCCTCCCGCCTGCTCCCGCCATTCTCTGAGGCGGGCGGTGGGATTGACGCCTCACCGACTTTTTACTGGTCGGAGGCTTCGGGAGACGGCGGGGTTCACGCCGGCCCCCGGCGATTCTCCGACCCGGCGGGGGGTCGGAGAATGCAGCTGCTGGAGAGAGCAGGGACTCAGGGAGAGCAGGAGAACATAGAGAGCAGGGACCTGGAGAGAGAAGGAGCCCAGAGAGAGAAGGCGCTCAGAGAGAGTATAGGGCCAAAGAGAGCAGAGGGCCAGAGAGCGCAACGACCTGGAGAGAGACGAGACTTAGAGACAGCAGCGGCCCAGTGACAACAAGAGACGAGAGAATGGGATGTTCCTAACAGAGACCTGGAGAGAGCAGAGATCTGTAGAGAGCAGAGACCTGCAGAGAGCAGAGATCTGTAGAGAGCAGAGATCTGTAGAGAGCAGAGACCTGCAGAGAGCAGAGACCTGTAGAGAGCAGAAGTCCAGGGAGAACAGGGACCTGGGAGAGCAGAGACCTGGAGAGAGCAGTGTCCCTGAGAGAGCGGGGTTCCAGTGGGAGCAGGGACCTGGAGAGAGCAGGGACCTGGAGAGAGCAGTGTCTCTGAGAGAGCGGGGGTCCAGTGGGAGCAGGGACCTGGAAAGAACAGAGACCTTTGAGAGAGCAGACACCTGGAGAGAGCAGGGACCTGGAGAGAGCAGGGACCTGGAGAGAGCAGGGACCTGGAGAGAGCAGGGACCTGGAGAGAGCGGGGACCTGGAGAGAGCAGGGACCTGGAGAGAGCAGGGACCTGGAGAGAGCAGGGACCTGGAGAGAGCAGGGACCTGGAGAGAGTGGGGGTCCAGTGGGAGCAGGGACCTGGAAAGAACAGAGACCTTTGAGAGAGCAGACACCTGGAGAGAGCAGGGACCTGGAGAGAGCAGGGACCTGGAGAGAGCGGGGACCTGGAGAGAGCAGGGACCTAGAGAGAGCAGGGACCTGGAGAGAGCGGGGGTCCTGGAGAGAGCAGGGACCTGGAGAGAGCAGGGACCTGGAGAGAGCAGGAGCCATTAGAGAGCAGGAGCCATTAGAGAGCAGGAGCCATGAGAGAGCAGGAGCCATTAGAGAGCAGGAGCCATTAGAGAGCAGGAGCCATGAGAGAGCAGCCATTAGAGAGCAGGAGCCACGAGAGTTCAGGGATCTGGAGGAACATGGGAGGACCAGAAGCCCAGGTCAAGCTAAGCACTCCAATTGCTTCTCCGTCATTTACTCTTGACATGTGCACCCTCGGGGTTCACAAATGTTGTCATAAATGTTGTGCAACAATCTCTTGTTGGCACTCTGACGCAGTGGTGAGAGAATGCTGCACTGGCAGAGATTTGTGTCATATCAAATGTGAAACCGGGATCCTGGCCTGAATTCTCCGACCCTGTGCCGGGCCGGAGAATCGCCGGGGAGCCAAGTGCCCGCCGAGTTCAACCGAGTCACATATGGTCCCACACGGCGGGACCTCGGAGTTCTGTCTGCAAAGGCCGTCTTGGTGTGTGGTGTGGCGGGGGGGGGGGGGGGGATCCGATTCCAGGGGGGGCCTCCACGGTGGCCTGGCCCGCGATCGGGACCTACTGATTGGCGGGCGGTCTAGTTCTGTGCGGGGCCTACGTTCCTCCGTGCCGGGCCCCTGTAGGCTTCGCCATATTGCCCGGGGCCCAGCGTGGAGACGGGAACCCACGCGCATGTGCAAACCCGCGCTGGCCGTGGCGCGCATGCGCAAACTCACACTGGGCGTGACGCGCCAGCTTTCGGGCGCCGGAACTGCGGACACCACCCCGCTGCTGTAGTAGCCACTAGCCGCTGGGAAGGGTTGGATAGCTGCCAGTTGGGGCCTGTTGATGCCGGAGTGGCTCGCGCAACTTTTCACGCCGGCTTCAGGACTTGCCCGCGGGATTGGAGAATTCCGGCCCAAATCTGCTCTCTGGGTGGATGTGAAAGCTCCTGTGCCACTATTTTAAAGAACAGGGAAGTTAACCCTTGGTTGTTCTTTAGTCGTAAATCAACGTTGCAAAAACAAACAGTCTGAACTGGCCAGCAAGCTCTCTCGATTTCAAGACGCGACCATATGCAGCTGGAAATCGTTGTACCACGCATTAAGAGATGACTTCACTTCAAAAGTACTTCACTGTAAAATGCATGAAGCAGCCTGTGATTGTGAGCGGCACTATATTAATGCAAACCTTACTTCCTGTAGTGCTTCTAACTCAAATTCTCCTAATTCTGGTATCATGAATGGATTTGTTCTGGGAAGAAGGACTTTGCTGCGGATAGAAAGTAGTGTTATCCCTCACCGATTATCACAGTTACCTAGGCCACCATTCTTTGACAGTTTGACAATGAGGTCTTTAACCCAGTCATCTGGGATGGTAGCCTTGGTCCTCACTGCCTTGAAGAGGTCGATGAGCATTCTATTGGCAATGCTAATGTCAGCTTTTAGCATTTCGGCATGGAGGAAGTCGATGCCAGAAATCTTTCCACTCTTCATGGCTGCGATAGCCGCTCTGACTTCATCTTCAGATGATGGTCGGTATTATTGTCATGGATGTCATTAATGTCTGGTATTAATGTCTCACCACATCACCCCAATATTGGAGATCTTGGAGAGATCCTTTCCACTTATTGTTAATGATGTGGCCAATCTGGTTGTGACCATCTGGCAATGTGCAGATAAGATTGTGTATATTCTTATGGAGGAAGAAGGTTCCTTTGATTAATAAGTTATTATTTGAACAAAATGAGGCGACACGGTAGCACAGTGGCTAGCATTGTTGCTCCACAGCTTCAGGGTCCCAGGTTCGATTCCCGGCTTGGGTCACTGTCTGTGCGGAGCCTGCATGTTCTCTCCGTGTCTGTGTGGGTTTCCTCCGGGTGCTCCGTTTCCTCCCACAAGTCCTGAAAGACGTGCTGTTAAGTGAATTGGCCATTCTGAATTCTCCCTCCATGTAGGCACTGGAATGTGGCATGTTTTCCCATGATCAATGTTATCCGATCCAACTGTCACATTCACCTTGCCTATGATCAAGGACATGTCATGTTGAGGGACTTTGGACAATAGTTGCGGAGTACCTTATACCAGTTGTCTTTGTCCTCATCTTCAGCCTCGATATTTGGTGAAAAGCACTGAATGATCGAGAGTTTACATTTAGTTGAAATGTGCTTTGAGCATTCTCTAGCCAATGGGTTCTCATTCCATTAAGGTCTTGACCTTGCCCTTGCAAACTATTAGGGCTACACCATGTATGTGGGCATCCTTTGACCAAGAATAAAGGATGTGCCATCATTGGTCACTTGGCACTCTGAACCAATCGAATGACATTCCCTAATACCAAGACTGTCAGGATGGCATCTGCTCTATTTACACTGTCCACTGCCTTGAGAAAGCGGGCAGCATAATCAAAGATCCCTCCCATTAAGGTTACTCTCTCTTCCAACCTCTTCCATGAGGCTGGAGATACAAACATCTGAGAACATGCATGAACAGATTCAAAAACAGCTCCTTCCCCATTGTTACGAGACTCCTGAATTACCCTTTTATGGACTGAACTGATCTCTCCGCACATCTTTAGTGCTGAGTAGTACTACACTCCGTATGCTTCACTGAATGTCTGTGTCATTGCCTATCTATCATATTTTTTCTCATATATGGAACGATCTGTCTGGACTGTATGCAGAACAATACTTTTCACTATACCTCGGTGCACATGACAATAAACCCAAATCCAAATCTGCATTTCTTTGATCAACTGAGCTGACTTTGATGTTTCATATATGGTACGGACATTCCAAACTCCAATTTTGATGTTACCGTTGGATCCGAGTAGATTCACCTTCGCACTTCTGATTTCCGTAAAAGAGCTTTGGGCAGAGGTGGTCATGCTGTTAGATGTCTGGCTAAGAGTGTCCTCCAGGACCCTTGTGAATTGCGGTTTTGCTATTTGCAGTTTCTGTAACTTGATGTTATTTTTACAGAGTGGGGTGTTCAGCCCCATGCCCAACCCCCAGTTTGCTCTTCTTTGTCGGAAGTTTCACCTGAGACTTGCCCGGCTTGGTTAGACCTGCCAGGAGCCGAGAACCCCACCGGGATTGCTCTCATGATCACTAAGTCACTCAAACCTCCCTACCACGTCAAGTTGACAGCAAGGGAGGGTTCACAAACTTAGGATATCCCCAAAACGTTTCACAAAAATGAAGGGTTTCTGACTCACTAGTCTATATTTTAAGCTATCACACAAAATCAAGACCTACCTGTTAAGACTAATAAAACCTGGACTTCCGGTGACGGCAGGCGGGAGACGGCCGCACAATGGAGAGCTCCCGTTCAGGAACGGCATTTTCGGGGCTTTAAGCCCGGTCCCTGGGGCCACGGAGGCGGCAAAAGCAGGGAGAAGGCACAGAGGAGGCACAGTGAAGGCACAGTAAAGGAAAATGTCGAGGGTGAGCAAAAAAACAGCCTTAAAAAAAACAGCTGATGGTCCGTCGGGGAGTGGACAGGTCACCGCGGGGTCACCAGGGAAAATGGAGGCTGGAGCACTAGGGGAGGCCGTATTGCTTATGGCTGAAGAAATAACTAAGGTGATGGCTGCGGAATTCGAAAGGTAGTTTACAAAATACATGGAGACAATGAGGAAGGAGATGAGGGGGGTTTTGAGTGTGCTGGTGGAGGAGGCGATTTCCCTGGTGACGACGGCGGTGGCGAGCGCAGTGGCGGAGGTGCGGGAGCAAGGGGAGGCGCTGAAGGTAGTGGAGGAGACATTATTGCAGCACGGTGATCAACTTATCTCGATGGGGAAGGAGATGCGGAAGGTGATGGAGATTAACAAGGATCTGCGAGGAAAAATGGAAGACCTGGATAACAGATCCAGGCGACAGAATTTGAGGATTGTGGGGCTGCCCGAAGGAGTTGAAGGGCCGAGGCCGACGGAGCATTTTGCTGCAATGCTGGCGAAACTATTGGGGGAGGGTGGAGGACCACTCCCGATATGAACTGGATTGGGCTCATCGGTCATAGAGGCCTGTACCAAAGGCGAGTGAGCCGCCAAGGGTAGTGACTCTGTGCTTCCATAGGTACAGTGTGAAGGAGAAGGTCCTGTGCTGGGCCAAGCAGAAGCGGGTGGTGCAGTGGGCTGGAGCTGGTATACGTGTATACCAGGACTTTACGGTGGAGCTGGCGAGGAGGCGGGCTGCTTTCAACCGGGTGAAGAGGGCACTGCACATTAGCAAACTGCAGTGCGGCATTGTTTATCCAGTGAAGCTGAGGGTGACTTACAAGCTCAAGGACTTTTATTTTGGAATGGCGGAAGCAGCGGAGGAGTTTGCGAAGGCAGAAGGACTGTGGCAGAACTGAGAAATTGAGAAATGGCCATGTGCCAATGTAACCTCATGACTGTATTTTCTTCTTTTATGTTTCACTGCGTGCGGGTGTATGGGCTAAAGGAGCCAATGTTGTATATATTTGGACAAGGGAAGTGATGGGACTTTCACTCGAAGTGAGGGCTCTTTGGGGTGTAGGTGGATATGCGGGGTTTGTGTGCTAAAAGGGGATTTCTGGGCTTTCCTAAGGCCGGGCAAGGGGAAAGGGACCCGGGCGGGGGCCTCCGCGCCTGCCGGTTTAAGCCGGCCAGTGAACGGGAGTGAGGTGGGGGGAGGGGCTGCGGCCATCGGAGCCTGGCAGAACAGGGTCCGAGTGGTCCAGCCGGGGTGGAAAGTTGGGGGGAAGGAACCGAGGTTGGGGGGAGGAGTTTTACAAGAGGCAGTGGACGGGAGGAATTGGAGAGAGGGGGTGTTTATAACTCTTGGGTATCATGTACAGCACTCTTTCAGAGGTTGGACGGAGTTGAGTGTGGGGGGGTGTGGACTCTCTGGTGACCATGGGCGGTCCCGCACTCCTTTTTCTTTTTCTCCTTTGTTTTGTGTTTCCACCGTGGGAGGGTTTATTTTATTGGATGCATATATTGACAGGTGGGCCGTTGTTTGGGGTGGTGGGAGGATGGGATCGTTCTTATTGTTAAGGGGATTGATTTTGTATTTGTTACCGTTTACTGTCTGTGGGTGGGGTGTAAATTTTGAAGGAAAATGTGAAAATGGAGAATAAAAACATTTAAAAGAAAAAAGAAGACTAATAAAACCTTAGAATTTTAGATTACTTGCTTACCTGACAAAAACAGAATTTAAAACATTGAAAATTAAGGCCTTCGTATTGGTTGAGGTCTGTGCTTGGGCCTAGATTCAGATTCAATGCTCTGTGAAATTGGTGAAAATATGTATTCAATTTAGAAATTTTTGCCTTATCCAAAGTCACAAAAGATTTATGATTTACTTTTTAAAGACCTCTGAAACCTCAAGACTTTGCAAGATCACACATTGCAACATTTTCCTTCTGATAACCTTTTAGACTGAGTTATTTTCACAAAGCTATCACAATTATTGTGCCCAGGTTTTGGTGCCAGAATAACAGCAAATTTAATTATGCCGACTCTTATTAACATGTGAGTCAACCAGTAACATATAATAAGAATGAGAGATCCCATGAATTCTGTATCACCACACGTTGCTGCATGGTTTGCACCACACGCCCACTAGCCTTGAGAAAACAGCAGCTTTCCCTCTAATTCCCTCTGTGTTCCTTGAGGTTGCTGCATTTGTGCATTAATTGCTAATCAACCCTCCCCCTCCCTCTGAACCCCAACCCTCCCCACAGCCCATCTCCACCTCCGCCACCCCAAGGGTTTGGCAATGGAATGACCAGCTTGCATACAGGAGTCACCCAGGTGGATGGTGGGAAATGCTACCGGGGGCAGATGTCAGACGTTGCCAAATGACACGGAGCACAGAGTCCATTGCAGAGCGGGTCATCATCGTCCCCCATCACATGGACCATACCCAGGGCCTGCACCCCATAATGAGGTAGGTAGAAATCATGGGGGATGTTGTGATGGGGTGGGGGGGAGGGGGGGTGCAAGGAGGGAGGTCATGGGAGGGGATAGTCAGCCCTGGGGGTGACGGTGGGGGGTGGGGGGGGGGGGGGGTGATGGGATGTTCGTTCCATCGGCCAGGCCCCCATGATCGGTGAACTGAAGGTGATTAGAGGGTCCCATGTATGCCGGCCCTGGCTCCCCCCCCCCCCCCCCCCCCCCCCCACCTCCTCCCGTGCCTGCCCGGGCCTCATGCCCTGCCCATCCTGTCCCTCCTTCGCATCCTTCTTGTGGGACTAAGCCTGCCACTCATCCCCCTCCTCCAGCACATCACCCCTCTGCTGCGTGATGTTGCGGAGGATGCAGCAGGTCACCATGATGTGGGAGACTCTCCTCGTGCTATATTGGAGGGCTCCTGCAGAGTGTCCCAGGCACCTGGGCTGCACCTTCAGGAGGCCGAAGCACCACCCAATCATGCCCCTGGTCACTGCATGGGCGTCGTTGAAGCGTGTCTCCTCGTCGGTCTGTGACCTCCGGATAGGGGCTTAAGCCACGACTGCAGCGGATAACCCCTGTTGCCTAGGAGCCAAGCACTCACCTGAGAGTGTGCTTCAAAGGTGTCATTAACCGTCAAGTGTGCTAGGATGAAGATGTCGTGCACACTGCCTGGGTATCAGGTGCAAACGTGCATGACGTGCAGCTCATGGTAGCACACCAGCTGCACGGTCATCGAGTGGAACATCTTTCGATTGGTTAAGCGGGCCAGTGTTCGTAGGGGGATATGCATCCCATTGATACCCCCAGGACCGGAGGCATCCTAACGATGGCGGTGAACCTCGCTGCCGGGCATCCTGGTGGTCTCGGTCCACATTGAAGTTTATATATTGTGCCGAACAGGCCTTTGTGATGGCATGGATACACCTGTGCACCGAGGTCTGTGAGATCTTGGATAGGCACTTCGCCACTCGGCTCCTGGAAGGACCACGTGGCGTAAAGGTTCAGGGCGACCATTACATTGACGGCCACCGGAATGGGTGTCTTCCCCCATACCCCTGCAGTTCCAGGTGCACCACAATCTGGCAGTTACGTTTCACAGTCCCCTGCTCAGCCAGTCTTCGATGGCATGCCGGTCCAGCAGGTCCTCAAATGACAAGCGCTAAATGCTTGTGAGGGCTAATGAGGCGCCTCCTTCCCATCTCCTCCTCAGCCTGCTCTCCATCCTCACTGGCTGGCTCCTGTTGCTCTGGGGCAGGCTCCACTGCTACAGTGCATTCCCCGAGCAGCTCCTGCTCGTACAAGCTCAGTGCATCCCCCAGGGCTGCGATGGCTAGGATGATAGCCACCATTCCTGGTTGGATTCTGAAGTCCATTGTCTGCAGGAGATGAAAGGGAGACATGTTAGCATGGTGCATACCCCCATGCCCAACCAGGTCCAACAGGCTATGGAGTGGCCCCAGCCTGCACTGCAGCCCTTGCCCCCGCATGTCCCCCTCCAACTCTTCCTCATCCCCAAACCACCCCTGCCATTGCCCCAGCACTCTGCCCTCTGCACTGCACCCCTGGCCCTATTATTGCCCAGCACAGTAGGGTCCTCTGGTCCGGGCATGTCCTTTCCAGCATGGGTACTGGTGTCTGGCCCTACCCATGCGCCGTTGAAGAGAGAATCCCACACATTATCTTTCAAAAATCACATTTCCGGTCTCATTTTTGTCTCTAGGTCAATATTTTTCCCCTTCTTTTTAGTTATCGTTTAGTATCTGACTTGACTCTGTATTCACCCCAGTTACTTTTCATCATTCCTCTGCTTCTTTCTCAAGGACCGAGGAGGTTGTCAGTTCTATTTTTCTCCAAAGTCCCAGATGCCCCATTGCAGTTTCAGCATGTTACATGGCAAAAAATGTGAGTTAAATTTTGTGAATGGAAGACCAACAAATGGAATATGCAACAGGATGCCCCAGTCGAGCAAAATTTGGTCCATCATTTTCATGTTTCCTGCTGCTCCATTGCAGTCACAATTGCAACAATTGGTTAACAGTGGATTTTAAAACTTGGCTGGTTGTAGTACAGTGGTTAGCACTGTTGCTTCACAGCACCAGGGACCCGGGTTTGATTCCCAGCTTGGGTCACTGTCTGTGTAGAGTGTGCACGTTCTCCCCGTGTTTGCATGGGTTTCCTCCGGGTGCTCTGGTTTCCTCCCACGAGTCCCAAAAGACATGCTTTTGAAGTGAATTGGGCATTCTGAATTCTCCCTCAGTGTACCTGAACAGGCGCCGGAGTGTGGCGACTAGGGGATTTTCACAGTAACTTCTTTACAGCGTTACTGTAAGCCTACTTGTGACATTAATAGATTAGATTTAATTTGTTTATTGTCACATGTACCGAGGTACAGTGAAAAGTATTGGTCTGCGTACAGATCATTCCATACAGGAAAAGAAAATACATAAATTCATAGGGCAAACAGGAAATACACAATGTAAATACATAGACGCAGGCATCGGGTGAAGCATACAGGAGTGAGTACTACTCAGTAGAGAAGAAGCTGTGTGGAGAGATCAGTTCAGTTCAAAGAGGGTCATTCGGGAGTCTGGTAACAATGGGGAAGACGCTGTTTTTGAATCTGTTTGTGCGTGTTCTCAGACTTTTCTATCTCCTGCCCAAAGGAAGAAGTTGGAAGAGAGAATAACCCAGGTGGGAAGAGTCTTTGAGAATGCTGTCACTTTCCCAAGGCAACGGGAGGTATAGACAGGGTCAATGGATGGGAGGCAGGTTCCTGTGATGACTGGGCAGTGTTCACAACTCTCTGCAGTTTCTTACGGTCTTGGGACAAGCAGTTGCCATACCAGGCTGCGATGCAGCCAGATAGGATGCTTACTATGGTGCATCTGTAAAAATTGGTGAGAGTCAATGTGGACATGCTGAATTTCCTTAGTATCCTGAGGAAGTATAGGCGCTGTTGTGCTTTCTTGGTGGAAGCGTCAACGTGGGTGGACCAGGGCAGATCTCTGGAGATGTGTACCCCTAGGAATTTGAAGCTGTCAACCATCTCCACTCTCAGCCCCGTTGATGAGGTGTGTACGTTACTTTGCTTCCTGAAATCAATGATCAGCTCTTTAGTTTTGTTGGCATTGAGGGAGAAATTGTTGTCATCACCACTCCACTAGGTTCTCTATCTCCCTCCTGTATTCTGACTCATCGTTGTTCAAGATCTGACCCACTACGGTCACGTCGTCAGCATACTTGTAAATGGAGTTGAAGCCAAATTTTGCCACACTGTCGTGTATATACAGGGAGTATAGTAGCGGGCGAAGTAAGCAGCCTTGTGGGGCCCCGGTACTGAGGACTATCGTGGAGGCGGTGTGGTTGTTTATTTTTACTGATTGTGGTCTGTGGGTCAGAAAGTCGAGGATCCAGTTGCAGTGTGAAGAGCCAAGTCCTAGGTTTTGGAGCTTTGCTATGAGCTTGGCTGGATTATGGTGTTGAAGGCGGAGGTGTAGGTAATAAATAGGAGTCTGATGAAGGAGTCCTTGTTGTCGAGATGCTCGAGGGATGAGTGTAGGGCCAGGGAGATGGCGTCTGCTGTGGACCGGTTGTGGTGGTAAGCGAATTGGAGTGAATCTAGGCATTCTGGGAGTATGGAGTCGATGTGCCTCATGACCAACCTCTCAAAACACTTCATTACGATCAATGTCAGGGCCAGCAGATGATAGTCATTGAGGCATGTTGTCTGGTTCTTCTTTGGCGCCAGTATGATGGTGGTCTTCTTGAAGCAGATGGAGACATCGGAACGGAGCAGGGAGAGGTTGAAGATATCCGCAAACACATCTGCCACCTGGTCCATGCAGGATATGAGTGCACGACCAGGGACCCTGGCAGGGCCTGTCACCTTCCGAGGGTTCACTGACTTCGGAAGCTGGGACAGTGGGTATGGGTGTCGGGGTTTTGGGGCAGTTGACGGCAGTTTGATGGTTTCCTGCTCGAACCGAGCATAGCATGCATTAAGTTCATTGGGGAGAGATGCGCTGCTGTCGAAGGCTTCGCTTGGTAGCCTGTCATGTTGTTTAAGCCTTGCCACAACCAACGAGAGTCTGTGACATTAGTCTGTGAGTCTAGCTTGGTCTGACATTGTCTCTTGGCATCCCTGATGACTTTGCCGAGGTCATATCTGGATTTCCTGTCTAGGTCAGGATCGCCTGACTTGAACGCTTCAGACCTGTCCTTAAATAGGGAGTCAGTCTCTTGATTAAGCCAAGGTTTCCAGTTGGGAAACGTACATTCTACTTTCTTTGCCACACAGTCTTCTCCACATCTGCTGATAAAGTCTGGTGGTAAACTCGTTTAGTTTGATCGCTGAGTTCCTAAAGGTGGACCAGTCCACTGACTCCAAGGAGTCATGTAGAAGCTCTTCTGATTCTCCCGCTTAAGTTTCTGTTTGTATGCCAGGAGAATGAGCACCGTCTTATGGTCAGATTTTCCAAAGTGCGGTCGGGGGATGGATCGGTAGGTGTCCTTGATTTTTGTGTAGCAGGGGTCGAGAATATTGGCACTCCTGGTGGGACAGGAGATGTGCTGGTGGAATTTTGGCAGTACATTCTTGAAGTTGGCCTGGTTGCAGTCCCCGGCAATGATGAACAAGGTCTCTGGGTGCTCTGCTTCCTTGTTATTTATAGCTGTGTACAATTCGTCCAGCGCCTTCTTCACTTCTGCCTGGGCTGGGATGTAGACCGCTGTGATAATGGCTGAAGTGAGCTCACGTGGAAGGTAGTACGGGGGGCACTTCATGGTCAGGTATTCCAGGTCCGGGGAACAGTGGGTGGCCAGGGTCGCCACATCTGAGCACCAGGAGGGGTTGATGAGGAGGCATACCCCTCCACCCTTCACTTTGCCTGAAGACGCCTTGCGGTCTGTCCAGTGTATTGAGATGCCTTCAGGTTGTATGGCACAGTTCGGTGAGGGAGGGGTAAGCCATGTCTCTGTGAAACAGAGCACACAGCAGTCTCTTACTTCCCTTTGCGAGGTAAGTCTGGCGGTAAGTTTGTCCAGCTTGTTTTCGATCGCTTGGACATTTGCCAGAAGAATGCTGGGGAGAGGAGTCTTGAAACTGCAATGCTTCAGTCTCACCTGGAGACTGGCGTGTTTCCCTTGCTTCCACGGTCGGTGGCTGCTTCTGGATGGTCCTGGGATCTGATGGGAGAAGTCTGACCTTGTGGAAGGTAGATTGTTGCATCTGGGGCGCTGGTCTTGTTTTCAGGGTCGCGTCTGGCAGGGTCCCAGGTGCTGGTTGCGTTTTTTGCAGTTGTCGCGGGGGGCATGTTTGCGATCCGGTCGGGCCCCGGCGTTCTGCAAGGACGAAACTACCTTGTGGCGTGTTCGGGTCCTCACCAGGATTTCTGCCATTTCGGGGCTCTTTAATCCGGGTTTGAGTCACAGACAGGGGCTTCCTTGGTCAGGTTGGGCCGCATCCCGTGTCCGTTTCCAGCGCTGATGGTCTGGTCGGTCATTCCTGGAAAAGGCCTTGGGGTAGGCCTGGTCGGGCCTCCACGTGGATTCTTCCTTCCATCCTCTGGTAAGTCGGGTTGTTGGGTGGGCCTCTTCAGATCGAGTCGGACTGGGTCTCATGGTCGGGGGCCAGGTCGGGCACTCCAGGGGCTGGTGTCCTACAAGAGATCGGAGTTGGACTTCCGGTTTGAGCCTCTTCAACTTCCAGGTCGGATTGTTTCTAGGAGTCCTGCCAGGTCAGGTTGAGTCATCTGATCCAGTCCACGGGCTTCTGAGGTTCTTCAAACCTGCAAGAGAACATAAAAGAGAAAGTTAGTGATAGCGTTAGTGTTAGAGTTAAGTTTTAAGAGATTAGTACCATTATAGGAGATGTAGGAAGAGGATCTTTGTGAGAGAGTTCGTAGAGAGTCGCCATGCTCCAGGGCCATCTTGCTTCATAATAGAGATTATTATTATTGTGTTCGCTACACATTACTGAGCAGTTCCTCTATTTCATCGGATTAATGGGACTGACCCACTTACATGTGGCAGCCACACTCGAACTTGTGATGTGAAACACTCACAAGTGTTTATAATGATAAGATGCTATGTGAATGCAAGTATTATTTGTCATTCATTCACTCCAAAGGAATGGAGCAAACTTACTGGGATCGATAACATCGGCTCACATTGGGCAGGCAGAGGCAGCATTTCATCTGCCCCAACATAAAGCCCAAATTGTCTTGAAGATCGAGTATCTTTTCATTGATAAGCTGTGAGTGTTGAACAAGTCGTCAGGGGCAACGTGTTCATTGGGGTGGGTGCGGAATCTAGTGTACCTGCCTTGCAACCAAGCCAGAAGTCATGTGCAAAAGGGAGAGAGGCAATGACAAGGGTGCAGAGGGCTAGATTCTTTTTGTTGCTTCACCTGACTCCACAAAAATCTATAAAGAGGGTGTGTGTCGTGCTGCGCTTCCTGAAGTGAAGCGTAGCACGGCCTCACCACCGTCTACATCAATGGCTCTGAAGTGGAGATGGTCGATAGCTTTAAGTTACTGGGGGTCATCATCACCAACAGTCTGTCCTGGTCCACTCACGTTGATGCAACAGTCAAGAAAGCCCAATAACTTCTCTACTTCCTGCGGAAGCTAAAGAAAGTCAGCATTTCTGCATCGACTCTCACAAACTTCTACAGATGTGCCATAGAGAGCATCCTATCCAGCTGCATTACAGCTTGGTATGACAACTATTCGGCCTAAGATTGCAAGAAACTGTAGAGTGTGGTGAACTCAGCCCAACGCATCACACAAGCTTACCACCCCCACATTGATTCTGTATACACCTCCCGCTGCCTCAGGAAGGCAGACAGCATTGTCAGAGACACCTCCCACCCAGGCATTGCCTTCTTCCAGACCCTTCCATCAGGCAAAAGATACAGAAGTCTGAAGACCCGCACATCCAGACATAGGAACAGCTTCTTCCCCACAGCTACTAGACTCCTCACCGACTCTCGTTCGGACTGATCTGTTGCCTGTAAGATCCCTATTCATGACGCCCAATGCTGCTCTTGCTCATTTTTTACATGTCTGGTGCTTGTTCCTCACTGTAACCAATCACTGTTTATGGATGAACTATTTGTCAATGTACTCTGTCAATTATTCTTTTGTCTACTATATACGTACTATGCACGTTCCCTTGTCAGCAGAAAACTACTTTTCACTGTACTTTGGTACATGTGACAACAAATATCAATCAATTAAAGAAAGAACTGGTGCTCACCTTTTTCTGATTGGCATAGGTGATTCTTTAGAACTGCTGGTTAGGTCATCTACATCTGAAACCAATACAAACTCTCAAGATGCCGGAGTTAGAAGAGCGCCGATATCTTGGAGAGTTGTGGGGCTGGAAGAGATTACAGAGATACACTAGGGAGAAGTCATGGAGGAATTTGAAAACAAAGATGTTGCTCGGCAGGAGACCATGTAGGTAAGCAAGCAGAGGGATGACAGGGGAATGGGATTTTGTGTGAGTTAGACATAGTTTGGGATGACCTCAAGTTTTTGGAGGGTCGAATGTGGGAGGCCAATTAAAAGTGTGCTGGGATGGTCTAGCGGAACTAAAGCATGGATGAGGGTTTCGTCCACAAGTGAAGGGAATAGCTTAGCTCAGGGTCTAGGCAGAGCCATTAATGGTGAAACAATTGAATTTGGGGATGAGCAATTTCTAATTGCTTTAATAGTTCAGTTCATAATTTAGACTTAGAACATAGAACATAGAACAGTACAGCACAGAACAGGCCCTTCGGCCCTCAATGTTGTGCCAAGCCATGATCACCCTACTCAAACCCACGTATCCACCCTATACCCGTAACCCAACAACCCCCCTTTTATTAGCACACTACGGGCAATTTAGCATGGCCAATCCACCTAACCCGCACATCTTTGGACTGTGGGAGGAAACCGGAGCACCCGGAGGAAACCCACGCACACAGGGGGAGGACGTGCAGACTCCACACAGACAGTGACCCAGCCGGGAATCGAACCTGGGACCCTGGAGCTGTGAAGCATTTATGCTAACCACCATGCTTGTTGCACATGTCATTGGAATTTGGACAAAGAATAAAGAAAAAAGAAAATTACAGCACAGGAACAGGCCCTTCGGCCCTCCCAGCCTGTTCGATCCAGACCCTTTATCTAAACCTGTCCCCTATTTTCCAAGGTCTACTTCCCTCTGTTCCCCGCCCATTCATATATCTGTCAAGATGCATCTTAAATGATGCTATCGTACCCGCCTCTACCACCTCCGCTGGCAAAGCGTTCCAGGCACCCACCACCCTCTGCGTAAAAACCTTTCCATGCACATCTCCCTTAAACTTTCCCCCTCTCACCTTGAAATCGTGACCCCTTGTAATTGACACCCCCAATCTTGGAAAAAGCTTGTTGCTATCCACCCTGTCCATACCTCTCATAATTTTGTAGACCTCAATCTTGTCCCCCCTCAACCTCCGTCTTTCCAACGAAAACAATCCTAATCTACTCAACCTTTCTCCATAGATAGCACCCTCCATACCTGGCAACATCCTGGACCTCCATCAAGAGTTTATTTTCTCTAATTGTTTTGATATGTATAACATTTGTCAAATTCTAAGGAGGTTGCCGCTCCTAAAGATGAACAATAACACAAGTGATAACCTCTTTTAAAAGTGAAACATGCTTTAATACAAATTGAAAATTATGTACAATTTACTGTGTTTCACATTTTGGGGCTTGACATACAAACATCTGATGGGCATTATGCAAAAAGGAAAGCAAATACTCAAGGAATTTCACTTTAATTGTTTAAAAAATGTGAATGACAAATAAAAGGGTATTGTAGTTATTGTATCTGTGTTAATCTTGCTATCGTAAAGACAATAGTCAAGGAATTTAGCTTAAGAGTAAAATGCCTTCATTATGATTAAATCTCTGGGGAGTTTTTAGATGTACACTGATTGACTTGAAACTATATTTCTGCATTACATGCAGAGCACTGACGAAAATAATTATTCCTATCCCAAGAGAAACTTGCGGAAGGATTATTTATATTTGTAATGTATCTGACTACTATGCTGATCTTACTGTTTAAAGTGGTATAACATTGTACATAAACGTTTCTTTACTGGTTCTTCTATATTGCAAATGTTTCACTCGGTATGAATATACTATAGTATTATAACAAAACCATTTCTCTCCGTTATGTTTTGATTTCAGCTAGTTCATGCCGCAGAGAACTCAAAATGATCACTTTTTAATACAGCAAAAATGTAGTTGCTTAGCAGCAAAAGGTGTTCTCTGAAGGACTGATGTGGGGCTTCATTTTTGAACTAGATATTACTTTCACCTATAGTGTAAAGGAGTTACAGATTACAATAATTTAGATTTAGACTTATTGTCACGTGTACCGAGGTGCAGTGTAATGTACTGTTCTGATACAGTCCAGGCAGATCATAACATACATGAAAAAATGTAGGACGTATGATAAATACACAATGTAAATACATAGATTTGGATATCAGGTGAAGCATACGAAGTATAGTGCTACAGCAGTAGAGACGATGTGCAGAGAGATCAGTTCAGTCCACACGAGAGTCATTCAAGAATTAGAGGGTCAGAAAGAGGGTCATTTCAGCAATTACATTCTCCTTGATGTTTGATAATTTCTGTTTATTGCTTTTTTTGTTGTTCTCTTCAGAGTTCATACATTATCAAGATAAGTTTCAAAAGCATTTTATGCTTATCCACTATAATCAATAATATTCTTTCCAGAGATGAATAGTAATAATCTTTATTAATGTCACAAGTAGGCTTACAATGAAGTTACTGTGAAAATTCCCTAGTCGCCACACTCCGGCGCCTGTTCGGGTACACTGAGTGAGAGTTCAAAATGTCCAATTCTGCTAACAAGCACATCTTTTGGGACTTGTGAGAGGAAACCGGAGCACCCAGAGGAAACCCACGCAGACACGGGGAGAAAGTGCAAACTCCACACAGACAGCGACCCAAGCCAGGAATCCAACCCAGGTCCCTGGCGCTGTGAAGCAACAGTGATAACCACTGTGCTACCGTGCCGCCCAGATAACTTTGTACTGACATTGGCTTGTTCATGTTAAGGTCAGATCACTAAAACACAATAACTGACTTGAACTTGTAAACTTGAAAATTTTGAAACATCCTGTCGTTAATTACAGTGGTTTAGTTACCTCTCACATTGTTGAGATAAAGACAGTGCACAATTGTAAAGATCAACACTGCTAAAGCGCAAGGTTGGTGATGCAATGGTACAAGAGGGGACAGATCCACCACAGATCATGCATGATTTGTTCATTGTGTACTTTCCCCAATTTAGTTTACCTCTTGGGGGTAAGTAATCATTGGTAAAACATGAAAGAAAGAACCCAATGAAAAGAAAATCCTGACACTCCCAAATGCAGAGAAAATTCTGAGATTTTAATGTAAAATTATAATGTAAATTATGGAACTAGACACATTCCACAGATTATATTTTTGTGTCCTCCACAGAGTAGAAATCACATTGTCCATAGTATTCGATGATTTATACTTACTGCATTGAAACTCATTCTAAACTAATTTTATTTCATTTTAAAACAAGGCATGGTGCCAATTATATAAGGATTTTTTAAGTATCAGAGGAATATCATCAAAGATGTGGAAGACTGGGACTAGCAAGAATCTAAAAGTTACATTTAAATTGAAGAATTATCTAATGTTAAAATATAAGGTTTGTACAATTATGTTTAAATTAATTTAGAAGGAAATGAAAGGGATCATGTGACCTGTTCTGTGTGACATAGCTGTTGAAGATTAAAAGAAGACCTGGGTTGTTTGCTGGAAAAAATGTATAAGGTCTTCACACCTGGAGATAATGGTAGAAGCATCTGTGTTTACTGTGGTTAGTTTTCTAGTCTCCAAAACCTCAGAAAGGTGTTGAGAATACCAGGTTGTAAACAGTTATGGTTTAAACTGTCCATTTACTTCCAAGCTAAAAAAGAGTTGGAGTCTCCAAGGCACAAGGCACATGTGATTTGCATTGCCATGGAGATAGGCTTTAAGAGGTGAAGAGTTTCTAAGATATCCCTGAAACTCACTCAGAGTTAGTTTGCCTAGATCGTGTAGAGAGAGCAGCTAGAGTCAGAAAGGATCAGTGATTCACTGTGCAGGGATGCAGTTGGGAGCTCATGCTTAGATTGAAAAGATTAAATTCATCAGGATTTGAAATTATTAGATTAGCCTAAACTTTCTTGATCTCCAGAATAAGTATTCACTGTAAAAGGAGGTTCTAGGATTAAAATTTATCTGGTTAGGGAAGGACAAGAACAGAAATAAATCCTTGTGAGCTGACAAACACGTTGGATGGGCTCCAGGAGAATCAAATGGTTATGTATGGGACAGTGTAATTTATCCTCTGAAATATTTTTTTGTTGCATTAAAAGTAAAAGGGGAATATTCTGTTCTGTAGGGTAACGTATAAGGTACTAAAGTAAAGTATTTGGCCAATACTGTTTTCAGTCTGTTTGTTACAGGAGAAGTAGACAACAGAAAGTTTGAACTTTTAAAAAAGTTTTTGATCTCATCCATTTTGGTAGGAATAACAGCAAAATGGACTTCACTTATGCTGCTGTGCAAAGGGACCTTGTGCATAAATCGCAAAACGTTGGTTTGCAGGTGCAGCAAGTAACTAAGAAGGCAAATTGAATGTTGTCCTTCATTGCTAGTGGGATGGAGTTCAAAAGCAGGGAGGTTATGTAATAATAATAATCATCATATTTTTATTGTCACAAGTAGACTTACATTAACACCGCAATGAAGTTACTGTGAAAAGCCCTTAGTCACCACATTCCAGCACCTGTTTGGGTACACAGAGGGAGAATTCAGAATTCTCAGTCAGTATGGGAATTGAACCCGCGCTGCTGAACTTGTTCTGCATTACAAACCAGTTATCTAGCCCTCGGAGCCAAACCAGCCCATGTTGCAGCAGTATAGGGTGCTGGGAGGCCACACCTGGAGTACTGTGTACAGTTTTAGTCTCCTTACTTGAGAAAGGATGTACTGGCACTGGAGGGTGTGCAGAGGAGATTCACTCGGTTGATTCCGGAGTTGAGAGGATTAGCTTATGCGGAGAGACTAAGTAGACTGGGACTGTACTCATTAGAATTTAAAAGAATGAGGGGGGATCTTATAGAAACATATAAAATTATGAAGGGAATAGATAAGATAGAAGCAGAGAGTTGTTTTCACTGGCAGGTGAAATTAGAACTAGGGGGCAAAGCCTCAAAGTAAGGAGGAGCAGATTTAGGACTGAGTTGAGGAGAAACTTCTTCACCTAAAGGGTCAGGAATCTGTGGAATTTCCTGCCCAGTGAAGAAGTTGAGGCCAACTCGTTAAATGTTTTTAATGCAAAGGTAGGTGGATTTTTAACAGTAAAGGAATAAAAGGATACGGTGAGCGGGAGGGTAAGTGGCACTGAGTCCACAAAAAGACCAGCCATGATCTAATTGAATGGCGGAGCAGGTTCGAGGGGCCACATGGCCTACTCCTGCTCCTAGTTCTTATGTACCAGGATCATAACACCTCTACATAGATGAGTCATATAGTGAAATAAAAATAAGTGTCAGAAGTAAATGGCAGTATCCACCAGCATGCTAGCGACTCTGGATTTAAATACTGGAGTCTAAAGGGTAGGGGCATTAAGTGGTCACGATGAAATCGTGGAGTACAGAATTCTGCACACAGGACATACTGCATTGAGGCTAAATCTGAAGAAGGAATCAGCTTAAAAATTCTACAGCTTCCACGGCAGTATAAAAATGTATCCTTGGGACGCCACAGCCCATTCACTAGCAAGGCCGGGCCCTATTGTTCATCCCCAGTTGTAAGAAAAAAGTCCCATACACCTGAACGCAGCCACTTCAGAAGGGAATGAAGAGTCGGTATATGTATGGGGTTGGAGCCACATGTAGGCAGGACAGCACGTCCTAAGAGGCATCAGCGAATCAATTGGGAGTTGAAGACAAACCAACAGTTTAATGGCCACTTTCACTGGTTCCAGTTTTTCACAAAAAATAAATCCGGATTTTTAAAATCAAATTATTAAACTCTCGTGAGGGAATTTGAACTTTCTTTTTCTGAATTACTACTTAACTCCCGTGCCTGCGGAGAGATGGCGTTTTAATACACTCATGAAGCCAACAGGTTAGTTAAATAAATGCTATGCTGTATAATGGATAGAAGTAAAGATCTGAATCTGCTGTTAAACTATTTCTCTGTCTCGATAGGGCAATGATTAGCTTGCGGGTGATATTTCAATACAAGATGTCACTGAGGAGATTTATGAGTGGGTACGGTGCAATAACTTTTTAGCAGGTACATTAATAACTATTTCCATGACCACAAACGCTCTAATCTGGCTCATCTATAAATGTGTTTCCTTCCAACTCCACTCTCCCGTTCTTCTATCTCGGCCGGGTCGTCTTTTCTGGGAGTCCATCTCCTTGGGACAATTGTCTACGCCTTAGGTTCACCCTCCTGTTGTGGGTCGGTACGGATCGCCCTGCTTCTGGCTCCATTCCTCCCGCTTGTACACCACCCTGTTTTCCCCTTTGTGTTCACGTTTGAAGACGTTTCACTTCGCCTGTCACGAATTATGTTCGCTTCCCAGCTGTCAAAACAGGGGGTGTCTCTTTCATTCCGCCTCCAAGTACCAAAGGGCTCTTTAACGCTCATGTTTGGACACAAGCAATTATCCCTAATTATTGTTTTTCTTTTCAGTTTGCCTGTCCTGTTGGAGGTCCAGCAGATGAACATGCTATAATCCGCCACAGTCCGCTGATCTCTGGAGGGTTTTGCTGGTAAACTTTGGCAAGAGGCTCCGTGGCTTTCATCTCAATGAGAATGAGACGGTGCAGTGAATTGATTCAAACTCATTCGGATTGCTGAATTAACCTCTGTGTGCCGCTTTTAAATGGACTCAGCTAAGAGATTATACGTGTTGATGGCCGCGCTTTTAAACTAACTTCAGCTGTTAAAGCAAGGCACATTGCGTTGACCCCTTTTTGGGGTGAATTTTGTGCCACACGATTTTTAACACGGGGCAAGTATATATTGCGCTCAGCCCTCACCTCTAATATTAATATCTGACCTTAGATTCATCTCCATTGCCTTTTTTAATAAAGATTCTTATAGTACAGGTCATGTGAACAACATTGTATGTTTCTTTTTTTTTGTTTGGCATTATGATGGCCCGAGTTTTTGAAATAAATGAAGCACCCAATTAAGCTGGTGAACTGTTCTAATTGTACGGTGTTGGCCCATAATATGAGATTAATTTGTTCACTTTTTAAAAACACTTCCCCCAATCACCTGACCAGAAGAACCCGCAAGGAACAATCCTCTTCCAGCCTGTGAACATTTTATTCTGCTTTTTTTGGGGGGTTCAGAGTTGGGATTTTTAAATATCTTCACATACAGCTCACATGATATTCAGCACTCGTAGAATAGGACTGGAAAAGAAACGAGCTGCTTCTGAAAAGTTATCTTGCTGTTTCCTGCTGGAGCTGTTGTGCCGATAAGAGGGCACTCAGAGGACGGAATGAGCCGGGACACAGTCAGAATTCCCCCATTGTTGTGAAGAGAAATAATGGCGTCAACAAACAGGCCGCATCGAAAGTAACAAAACGGTGTTATATAAATAACAACAGCAATTTAAAAATCGTTTTAATCTCTTGAAAGAGAACATTTCCACTTGAATTGAACGGGGATAAATCATCATAGGGGTGGTTCCAAAAATGTTTAGCCTTTCTATTAATGAAACAAAAGAATTCAGAGAGAGGGGATTAAAGACTTTATTTTGAATTATTGCATTTTAGATAAGGTGAAAACGATTGTGCAGAGTATCTCGTTTTCATGTGAGCGCGTATACTACAAAGTCCCCTTTCGGATCTTGTTTTAGAGAGTGGAGTTACCATTAATCTCAAAAGGGTGAGTGGAGGACAGGGTGTGCACTTTTCAATGTTCGAGGCTCGCTCGTGGTAATAGAGGAACCCTCTGCTTAAATTACTCTCCGTTCAAATACCACAATCGCCATCGCCTGATACTAAATGTACTGTGTGCTACATGTCAACTGGATTTGACAATTATTTCACGTCCAGCTCTCCGTGGAGTTTTCATTTGAGCAGTAACTGATCCAGGTGAAATTGACCATTTGATTCTCTCTCTGCATTTGATTCTGCAAATGTAGTTTATGTTGATCAACATTTTCACTAGATCTTTCCACGGGGCTTATAAAATGGCGCTGTTCGATTTTAAATGAACGAAATTAATGTAGTTTTAATTCTTGTGAGTTGCAACCTTTAGACGCCCGCAAACTTGGGCCCCAGCTATTTTGATCCAAACTTGGGTCCGAGCGCTGAAATGCAGAATCGAGGGATTCGGGTGACGTCTGTTGCTAAGGTTCCCATTAATGCACATTTTAAATTAGATCAGGAAAGTGAAGCTCATTTTTTATCGCCCGTTAAACAAGGATACTTGACGCTGTCTACTACATACGAACGATGGTTCGTCGTTTTAAAGTACATTTTTATTAATTGAATTTTTCTTTTAACTGATCCATCGCCGATTTGTTTTTTAACCGGCTGCATTTACGGTGATTATTTTGCCAATTCTAACAGTGCAGTCAGATATGTCTTTCTTTGATTTCTATGTTCTTTTCCAATGTAACCTCGCCTTTTCTCCTTTAACCGACTGTTTCTCCATCCCCGCCGCCCATCATTTATGAATTTCGCCCCTCAACAAGTTGATCAAGCGAAACAAAAATTAACCAAAAAATTCGAAAAGCAGTGGAACTTGACAGCAATTATTTTCACTTGTTTCTTTTTAACCGCTTATCTAAAAGCATGCGCTCGATTCCGCTTGTTGAATCGGTTGCGCCTTAAAGCAAGTTTTAATCAAACAATATCTCTGTTGCTAAGAGGATTCCCTATCTCAAGAAGACCATGAAAAATGAAACGAATGGGACATAACTTCAGCAAAAACTTCGAGTAAAAAAAGGATCCTTGTTTCAGGATTTCCATCATCCATACGGAATCCTTCCTTCTGAACACCCAGTAACTAACACTTAGCAGGAGCTTCCTCCCTCTTGTGAGTGAGATTAGGATGTAAGTGTTACTACAAATCAATGGCACATTCCTTCACTTGGATCTGTCAAACAATGCTATTTTACTGGATTCGTTCTCCCAGGCAACACTGTGAATAGGCAAGATTTCTCCTTCACACTATTTTTAGAACAGGCGCCGCATTCAGATTTTTGTCACCGTCAGGCTGGGTTTTCCTGCTGGAGAAGTGTGTGTTTTAACATTTATTTTAATGTGAACATCGGAATGTGTGGAGCCGGAGAGCGCAATCAACCGTTAATGTTACCACTGCATGGCTATGCATTAGACTGTAGAATAATTCAATCACCCTGACGGTATACTTGTTACTCTGGCCGGCGGCATGGTTCTCAATATTGCACTTCCACAAAGGAAACCAGAGTTAGCAATTTGATGCTATGAGTATAAATAATACCGCAGTAATAACTGCCGTTACCCAGGTCTAAATGATAAAGTTGCAAATGAATAATACCTGATTATCACATGACCTGGTCTACTATAACAATACTGCAGTTCTAAATACTGGCTGTGGTTACTAAAATTAGGCTGTAGTTAAAAATGACAGTTCAGTTAAGATGACAATGTGACAAATGATACTGTAATTTCACATACTATAAATACTTGGGTTGATACCGTAGTACTGACGTGGCAATACAGTTACACTCAGTACCCACTGTCGTTAATACAGTTGTGAACGACACTGCAGTCAACTATTGTTGTTAATAATACTGCAGTTGCTAAACCATTACCATGGTTGTTAGAAATTATACAGCAGCCACTAGTGATACTACATGTATAAATGAATTATACAGTGGTAACTAAAATTATGCTGCAGCAAAAAGATTATTGTTACCAAAATTATACTGCAGCTCTGACTGATACTATAGAAAATATGAAGTTATAAATATACTCCAGTTACTAATACTGTAGAGAGCACTATTCACTAAAATGAATTATTTAATATTGTATTAGAAATGATGCTGTCAATAATACTCGACTTATTGCAAATTATTTTGAGAATATTAGGTTGGTTTTATAAATTAACAATTATAAATAATACTGTTGGGGTTATAAATAATACTGCAGCTATTATGTGTTACTCGTGATTATAAGTAACATGTTTACTGTAAGTTCTGCCCCACTTATAAAACATAATAACATGACTACTAGAAATTATACTCCAAATGATTTATGAACAATTTATAAATGATACTCCAATTGCTATAGATAATATTGCAATTATTTAAATAATACCCCATTATTCCATGCTAAATGCTACTTTGGTTGCTAATCTATATTTAAATTGTTATAAATAATAGTTATTATAAACACTTGCAGTTTCCTGTAATAAGACCACCACTTTTATAAATGATATGCAGTTATTATAAATATTGCATTTGTTATGATTGGTAATTCAATTACTAATTTAAATAATAATGTAATTGTTAAAACTTATGGTGTGCAAATATTGCTATGGTTAAAATGCTGTGGCTATAACTAATATCCCAGATATAGATTGCATATATGATGCTGTACTACCCAAAATAATTGAATAAAAGTTCTATTATCATAAGATGTTCAAATCACAATACTATTATTACGACTTGGTGCCATTTAGAAAAAAATAACAATTTACTCAGCTCAGTACGTATTAATATAAATGTTTTTTTTAATTCAGTTTTCATGTTTTATATTGAACAAATTACAAATTGTTAGAGAGAGAAAAAAAACACGCAAAAATTAACATATATATTTACAGGTGAGCATCTTCGTAGTAATAACTGTGGCCTCCCCCTTTTCGCCGGCATACATATTTTACATTCCCCAACATGTTTATTGGCATTTATTTAGTTTGGTTTTGGGCCTTAGCTAGCCATCAAACCCCCGTAACAAGCCCGTAGCCCCCCCCCCCCCCCTCCCCGCCGGCTACCTTCCCCCGACTATTCTTCCTCTTGTACGTTGGCCACAAACAGGTCCCGGAACAATTGCATGAATGGCTCCCACGTTCTGTGGAAGCCGTCGTCCGACCCTCGGATGGCGAATTTGATTTTCTCCATTTGGAGAGAATCCGAGAGGTCGGACAGCCAGTCTGCAGCTCTGGGCGGTGCTGCTGACCGCCAGCCAAACAGGATTCTACGGCGGGCGATCAGGGAGGCAAAGGCAAGGGCGTCCGCCCTCCTCCCCAGGAATAGATCTGGCTGGTCTGAAACCCCGAAGACCGCCACTATCGGGCATGGCTCCACCCTCACCCCCACCACTTTGGACATAGCCTCGAAGAAGGCTGTCCAATACTCCACAAGTCTGGGGCAAGACCAGAACATGTGGGCGTGGTTGGCCGGGCCTCTTTGGCACCGCTCACATCTGTCCTCCACCTCCGGGAAGAACCTACTCATACGGTTTCTCGTTAAGTGGGCTCTATGTACCACTTTTAGTTGCGTCAGGCTGAGCCTTGCGCACGTGGAGGTGGAGTTGACCCTATGCAGTGCTTCGCTCCAGAGTCCCCACCCTATCTCCATCCCCATCCTCCCATTTCCTTCTTGTTGCGTCCAGTACGGTGTCGTCCCTATCTACCAGTCGGCCATACATGTCACTACAGTTCCCTTTCTCTAGGATACTTGCGTCCAGTAGGTCTTCCAGTAGTGTCTGTCGTGGCGGTTGTGGGTACGTCCTTGTCTCCTTTCGTAGGAAGTTTTTGAGCTGCAGGTACCGTAGCTCGTTCCCCCCAGCTAGCTGAAATTTCTCTGTCAGTTCGTCCAGTGTTGCGATCCTGTCGTCCGTGTATAGGTCCCTGACTGTCAGTGTCCCCCCCGTCCTGTCTCCACCTTTTGAAGGTGGCGTCAGTCAGTGCTGGTTTGAACCTATGGTTGTTGCAGATGGGAGCCTTGTCCGACATTTTGTTCAGGCCAAATTGCTGCCGCATTTGGTTCCAGGATTGGAGGGTGGCTGTCACCACTGGGCTGCTGGAGTGTTTTTTGGGTGGGGATGGGAGTGCTGCCGTGGCGAGGGCCCGGAGGGAGGTCCCCATGCAGGAGGCCTCCTCCGCAGGCACCCACTCGGCTTCTGGCTCCTGGATCCATCCCCTTATTCGCTCGGCTGTTGCCGCCCAGTGGTAGAATTGTAGATTCGGGAGGGCTAGCCCCCCCCTGGATTTTGTTTTCTGTAGGACCTTCTTTGGGATCCTAGCATTTTTACCCCCCCCCCATACGAACGCCATGATAAGTTTGTCCAGCGCTATGAAGAAGGCCTTGGGGATGTAGATCGGAATGGATCTAAACAGGAAGAGGAACCTGGGCAATACATTCATTTTGATCGTCTGGACTCTTCCTGCGAAGGAGAGTGGGAGTGTGTTCCATCTTTGCAGGTCCTTTTTTACTTCCTCCGCCAGGCTGGTGAGGTTCCATTTGTGGATCCCTTTCCAGTCATGGGCTATTTGGATCCCCAGTTAGCGGAATTTATGTCGGGCTTGTTTGAACGGCAGCCCCTTTAGTGCTGCCACCCCCCCCCCCCCCCCCCCCCTTGCTGGTGTACTGGGAAGATCTCGCTTTTGCTCATGTTGAGTTTGTAGCCCGAGAAGGCTCCAAACTCTTTCAGGAGCGCGATGATTCCGTCCATGCTGCTTTGTGGGTCCGAGATGTAGAGGAGCAGATCGTCTGCATAGAGTGAGACTCTGTGCTCTCTGCCTCCCCTTCGGATCCCCCTCCAATTTTTTGCTGCCCTGAGCGCAATTGCTAGCGGTTCGATTGCTAGTGCGAACAGCAGTGGGGACAGTGGGCATCCTTGTTTGGTGCCCCTGTGCAGCTGGAAGTATTGGGAGTTGGTATTGTTGGTCCGTACACTCACCATGGGGGCGTTGTATAGGAGTTTTACCCACGCGGTGCACCCTGTTCCAAGCCCGAACCGCTCCAGTACCTCTATGAGGTATTTCCATTCGACTCTGTCGAAGGCCTTTTCTGCGTCCAGGGAGACGATCACCTCTTGTGTTCTCTCCCCGGAGGGGGTCATTATCACGTTCAGCAGGCGCCTGATGTTCGAGGTGAGCTGTCTACCTTTGACGAAACCCGTCTGGTCCTCTGTGACCACCTCAGGTACACAGTCTTCTAGCCTTTTGGCTAGGATTTTGGCCAGTATTTTGGCGTCTGCGTTCAGCAGAGATATGGGTCTGTATGACCCACATTCCGTTGGGTCTTTGTCTTTCTTAGGTATCAGCGAGATTGAGGCCTGTGCTAACGTGGGTGGCAGTGTGCCCCTAGCTAGCGAGTCTGTGAACATCTCCCGCAGGTGCGGGGCCAGCGCTGTCGCAAATTGTTTGTAGAAGTCCGCCGGGAATCCGTCCGGTCCCGGCGCCTTCCCCGTCTGCATGGAGCTGATACTGTCCATGATCTCTCCCAGTGCTAGTGGTGCTTCCAGGTTCCGTTTCCTTCCCTCTCCCACGACTGGTATGACCAGTCCATCAAGGAACCGGTTCATCCCAGAGCTCAGTACGTATTAATAAATATTTTCAATAAATTGGTGGCAGAGTGGTTAGCACTGCTGCATCACAGTGCCAAGGACCTGGGTTCAATTCCAGCCTTGACTGAATGTCTGTGTGGAGTTGTACGTTCTCCCAGTATCTATGTGGGTTTCCTCCAGGTGCTTCAGTTTCCTTGCACAGTCCAAAGGTGTATACGTTAGCTGGAATGGGTATGCTAAATTGCCCCTTAGTGTCTAAAAAGGTTAGGTGGGGTTATTGGGTTATGAGAGTGGGGGGGAGGGGGGGAGGGAGGGGAATGTGGGCCTAGGTAGGTGCTCTTTCAGAGGGTGGTGCAGACTCGATGGGCTGAATGGCCTCCTTCTGCTCTGTAGGGATTCTATGATAACTTCAAGTACTCTATTTATTCCATGATTATTTGAACCCATTCTTGGAATAGGCAAATTACTAGCAAGATCAGCAGTTATTGCTCATTCCTAATTGTCCTTAAAAAGGTGGTGGCATGCCTTCTTCATGAATCCTGCAATCACAATAGCGAAGGTCCTCAAACAATGCTGCTAGGTAAGGAGTGTTGGAATTATGAAGTAATGGCAATATATATCCAAGATAGAGTAGTATGTTACTTTGTGGGGAACTTGTAGGCAGTTATGTTCCCATGCATCTCTTGCCATTGTCCTTTTAGGTGATGGAAGTCTCACATTTGTGAGATGCTTCCTAAGAAGTCTTGGAATTTACTATGGGAGATGTACCATTCATCACATGATTCTCAGCCTCTGTCCTCTTCTAGTAGGCAGAACATTTATGTGGCTAGTCCAGTTGAGTTTCTATTGAATAGATATTGATGGTGGGACACCTAGTCATGACAGTGCTATTCAGTGTCAAAGAGAGATAGTTAGTTGCTCTTGTTGGAGGTGGTCATTGTCTGATATATGTGTTTCATGAATGTTGCTCATCATTTATCGGCCTAGGCCTGGATCTTCTTGAGGACTTGTTTATAATAATATTTTTATTGTCACATTAGCACTGCCATGAAGTTACTGTGAAAATCCCCTAGTCACCACAGTCCAGCACCTGGTCGGCTACACAGAGGGAGAACTCAGAATGTCCAATTCAACTAACAAGCACGTCTTTCGGGACATGTGGGAGGAAACCAGGGCACCTTGAGGAAACTCATGCAGACACGGGAAGAACATGCAGACTCTGTACAGACAGTGACCCAAGCAGGGATCGAACCTGGGACCCTGGTGCTGTGAAGCAAAAGTGCTAACCACTGGGCTACTGTGCCGCTTGTGTTTACGTGTGGGCATTAAATGTTATTATCTGAGCAATCACGAATGGAGATGAACACTGTAAAATCATCAATGAATATCCCCTGTTCTACACTTATGATGGAAGGTAGGTTATTTATGAGGCAGGTGAAGACAGTTGAACATGTGACAACTTCCCTGATGAATTCTTGCAGCAATGACCCTGAGCTGCAAAAATTGATCTCCAATGATGCCTAATCTTCCACTAAGCCAGGTGTGACTCCAGCTAATTGACAGGTTTCCCCCTTGATTCCCATTGACTTCAGTTTTGCTGGATTACTGTTTAAGAAGGGAGGGAGGCAGAAGACAGGAATTTATAGGCCGGTTAGCCTGACTTCGGTCATTGGTAAGATTTTAGAATTGATTATTAAAGGTGAGATCGCGGAGTACTTGGAAGTGCATGATAAAATAGGACTGAGTCAGCATGGCTTCGTCAATGGCAGGTCATGTCTGACAAATCTGTCAGCGTTCTTTGAGGAGGTAACAAGAAAGTTAGACAAAGGAGAACCAGTGGACATGATTTATTTAGATTTCCAGAAGGCCTTTGACAAGGTGCTGCATAGGAGATTGTTAAATAAGTTAAGAGGCCATGGTGTTAAGGGTAAGATCCTGGCATGGAAAGAGGATTGGCTGACTGGCAGAAGGCAGAGAGTGGGGATAAAGGGGTCTTTTTCAGGATGGCAGCCAGTGACTAGAAGTGTGCCTCAGGGGTCTGTGCTGGGACCACAACTTTTCACAATATACATTAATGATCTGGAAGAAGTTACTGAAGGCATTGTTGCTAAGTTTACAGATGATACAAAGATCTGCAGGGGGGGCTGCAGAAGCATTTGGACAGGCTAGGAACGTGGGCAGTGATGTGACAGATGAAATACATTGTGGAAAAGTGTGAGGTTATGCACTTTGGAAGGAGGAATTTAGGCATAGACTATTTTCTAAATGGGGAAATGCTTAGGAAATCAGAAGCACACAGGGACTAGGGAGTCCTTGTTCACGATTCCCTTAAGATTAATGTGCAGGTTCAGTCAGCAGTTCGGAAGGCAAATGCAATGTTAGCATTCATGTCAAGAGGGCTGGAATACAAGACCAGGGATGTACTTCTCAGGCTGTATCCGGCTCTGGTCAGACCCCATTTCGAGTATTGTGAGCAGTATTGTGAGCAGTTTTGGGCCCCATATCTAAGGAAGGATGTGCTGGCTTTGGAAAGGGTCCAGAGGAGGTTCACAAGGGAATGAAGAGCTTGTCGTATGAGGGATGGTTGAAGACTGTGGGTCTGTACTGGTTGGAGTTTAGAAGGATGAGGGGGGATCTTATTGAAACTTACAGTATACTGCAAAACCTGGATGTGGAGAGGATGTTTCAACTCGTAGAGAAAACTAGAACCAGAGGACACAATCTCAGATTAAAGGATCAATTCTTTAAAACAGAGATGAGGAGGAATTTCTTCAGCCAGAGGGTGGTGAATCTGTGGAATTCTTTGCCACAGAAGGCTGTGGAGGCCAAAACACTGGGTGTCCTTAGACAAAGATAGATAGGTTCTTGTTTAATAAGGGGATCAGGGGTTATGGGGAGAAGGCATGAGAAAGGGGATGAGAAAAATATCAGCCATAATTGAATGGCGGAGAAGACCCGATGGGCCGAGTGGCCTAATTCTGCTCGTGTGTCTTATGGGCTTATGGTCATCCTCAGCCAAATGTTGCCTTGTTATTAATTGGAAACCCTAACCTCATCTCACAAAGTCAACTCTTATGTTCATAGACCAAGACTGTAATGAGGTTGACGAGTAGGTCATTGGCAAATTAAATTTGTCCTATTTATATCATGACAATTTTCCACCTTTATGCATAGATGCCAGTGTTGTAGCTTAACTGGAATGGCTTGGTTCATGGTGTAGCTTGTTCTCAAGCAAGGTGTTCAGCACCACAGCCAAGATGCTGTCAGGCCTCATTTTCTTTGTTGTGTCCAGTGCACTCAGTTATTTCTTGATCTGATGTGGGGTGAAACAAACTTTCTGAAGATTGACACTTGTGGTGATGGTAATCTTCGGATGAGGAGGAGAAGGCAGATTCTTGTGGGACCCACTGGTAATATTCTCTGGGCTGATGCCAGTCCCTGTACCACCTGTGTCCTATCAATGTAAATTTTCAATTCTGTACTCATTGTAAAATATTTCCACTAATTGCTGTTTTACTTCACGAACAGGATGTTGCTGTCAGTCCAAATAGACATTCTGCGACCACATACCTGTCATGTATGAATTTCAATGTCTGTGTGATGCCAGGTGCAGAAGTTATATGACCCAGTGATTGGCTAATCAAATCAAACAGAATGTTTCTTCAGTTGTTCATAATAGGCCGAGTACAAACTGCACCCAACCAACCTGTTCTTACAAAGTCCAAACAAAACGTCTACTCGTAGTCATGTGGTGGAACAGAACTTGAGTATAACTGAAAAAAGACATTTTGTCGAAGCTTTTTAGGGAAGCACGGTAGCACAAGTGGATAGCACTGTGGCTTCACAGTGCCAGGGTCCCAGGTTCGATTCCCTGCTGGGCCACTGTCTGTGTGGAGTCTGCACGTTCTCCCCGTGTCTGCGTGGGTTTCCTCCAGATGCTCCAGTTTCCTCCCACAGTCCAAAGACGTGCATGTTAGGTGGATTGTCCATGCTAGATTGCCCTTAGTGTCCAAAAAGGTTAGGAGGGGTTATTAGGTTACGGGGATCAGCTGGAAGTGAGGGCTTAAGTGAGCCGGTGAAGACTCGATGGGCCGAATGGCCACCTTCTGCACTGTATGTTCTCTGTTCTGTTCTATTTGTCTTTGCACTCACCAGACAATTGCAAAATACCAAAGTCAGGGGAAACAACAACTTTATGCTGAATGAGAGGAGAGTCCTGATTGGTTGGCAAGTGGACTCTGATTGTTAGAGGCATTGCCACAGAGAATGCACCAGTTAATGGCGACTGACAGTTAACTGCCAAGCATTGTGTGAAAACTTAAACCAGGCAGCTTGACTCTGATTGATCAAGACATTGCCCTGAGGCATCAACCACCTGTTTTATCACGTGAAAGGATCATGAACGAGAGGCACAGATTTAAGGTAATTGACAAAATAAGCGATGACGGCGTGCAGCAAAACCTTTGTCCGCAGCAAGTGGTTAGGATCTGGAATGTACTGCCTGTAAGTGTGGTGGAGGCAGGCATTCAAAAGAGTATTATATAATTATCTGAAAAGGAAAAATGCAGTGAAGGTTACAGTGAGAATGTGGGCAAATGCCACTAGGTGAATTTCTGATTTAGTGTGCCGGTGTAGACACAATGGGCCAAATGGTCTCCTGTGCTGGAATCATTCTATGATTCTAAGACGCAAGCTGGAATCTGGAAACTCTCCTGGAAACTTTCCTGGAAAAACAGCACAATGGCACCCGGATCCTATGATCTAATTACCTCCAGCTGGTTACCCCAGCAAGTACTAAATAAAGTTATGCTCCCTCACCAAAGAAAATAATTTTCAGCCACCTCCTTCTGTGTCTCTTTGCCATTCTCTGCTTTCCTCTTTATGTTACAATACTCCTTTTAGTACTTCTTGCAGTTTGTCCAAATGTTATTCTCCCTCCCTCAATCTGTTCCAGCAGTTAAAGTGAAACTTGTTCAGAGGTCTCACTGAAGTCATTTCACTCCCAGCCTCCACTTTGTATAATCTTTGACACAACCCTGCAACCTTTGACTACGCCTTGCAATCTTTGACCTACTTTGTAACCTTCAGGGATTCCTTAGATCTTGATTGTACTCACATAAGGCCAGAGATTTTCAGTATATTTAACAAGTTTATGTGTGTTACATTATGATTCAAAGGTGCTTATCAAAGTCCAAAAATCAATCCAAATATTATGTACGTATGCCTGTTTCACATGCTCAGTTTTACAATTCCTTTCTCCCTTTCTTTGAACATTGTTCAGTTGGGTTCCCCTTCTGTCCCAGTGTCAATTTAGGTTTGGAATTGAAGTGTTGGGAGCACCTTTCTTTCATTGAATCAAGACAGAGCAATTTAAAGATGTGAGGGAAGGCTGGTGGTGGGGGAGGGGCATGGTATGAGGAAACTTTTATGAGCGTAGATTTGCCTGGCTACAGGGAGGGGGACAGCAGCACCAGGATAGTCACTGGGGAGTCTCCAGAGGAAACATTGGAAACAGCAAGGAGAAACACAGTGGCAATGGGATGGTCAGTGGGTGTGAGGCCAGCCACGGCTAGCAGCAGCAGGTCAAAACCTTATGCAAAATGTTTAACAATTAAAACTCATCTGAACTAACGAGGAAAAGTAAAGTATGGAGATTGAACCTCTCGTTCTTTTGTCGTCTCCCATGCAATATGTCATTGCTGACTTGTACAGTGTTGGTACAAGTCTTTTTTTTAAATTTAGAGTGCCCAATTCATTTTTTCCAATTAAGGGGCAGTTTTAGGGACTTCCGGTGGCGGCGATGAGCGAGTAAGCCGCGCATTTGGTGGCTCTCACTCCGGCGGGAGTTGTGGACCTGGTTCTCCGGTTTTTCGGGACTGCTGAGTGCTGGAAAGACGGCCACGGAGGGGCTGGGTAACGGGCAGAGCTGCATGGAACTGCTGGAGAGCAGGAAGCAGCGAAAATGGGAAAGGAAAGGACAAAGGCAAAGTACAGTGGAAGCTGACCCGGGAGCAAAGATGGCGGACCTCGGACCTGGCGATCCAGCAAGCGCTGGAAAACATGCTGCAGGTGATTAAGAGCAGTTTTGAAGAGTTGAAGCGGGATAACTTGGACCCACTTCAGAAGGCAGTGGATCAATTGAACCAGAGATTGGATGCCCAGGACAAAATTGTTAAGGAGCTGGGGGAAGCGGTAGAGGAGCAGGCGGACACGCAGATGATTGCGGCGCTAGAAGCCGATGGGTTGAAGGAGAGGCAGAGGAGACTACAGGACAGAGTAGAGGAGCTGGAAAATAGAGCCCACCGACAAAATCTGAGGATCATCAGCCTCCCGGAGGGGGCTGAGGGAGCTGATGCCACAGCGTTTGTGGCTGACCTGTTGATGCAGCTGATGGGGGCTGAAACCTTTCCGCAACCGCCGGAGCTGGAGGGGACACACACAGTGCAGGCGAGACAGGTGCATCCGGGGGTCCCCCCGTCTGATGGTGATTAAGTTCCACAGGTTCACGGATAAGGAGCGGCTGTTGCAGTGGTCAAAGAGCGCTAAGAGCAGCACATGGAATAACAGTGTTCTTCGCATCTATCAGGACCTAAGCCAGGAGGTGGCCAGGCATCGAGCAGCCTTTAAACAAGTTAAGGAGGTGTTGTTTAAAAAGCACGTGAAGTTTGGTCTGCTCTTCCCGGCCCGTCTTTGGGTCACACATCAGGGCCGACACCACTACTTCTCAAATCCTGAAGAAGTGATGGACTTTGCGAGGGATCAGGGGCTGGTCCTGCAAAAAGGACCCATGGTCTCAAGCTAAAGTCTGAGAGTTATTGTCTGGGGGGGGGGGGGGGGGGGGGGGGGAATGGGGGGATGCCTACTGTGCCTGGACTGACGGTCGACTGTTTACTGCTTTAAAGGTGCCTTGTGTTGTATTTTTGGCAGCTTTTGTCTACGGGAGGTGTGGGAGGGGGAGGAGATCCCCCTCTCGCTTTCTTTTACCTTTTGTCATGCTCTTTTTGTTTGTTGGAGCCTTCACTGTAACATAAAGGTGGCCGGTAAGCAATGGGGATTCAAGTTTTTGATTGTGGGTTTTTATGTTTGTTTTGGGTGGGTGTTATACAGGTACTGTGTTACTGCGTTGTTACTTTATTAATGCTCAGAAAGGGACATGCCTTAACACTCATCTGTTTACACAGCTGGAACTGTATTATACCTGGAGCAGCTTCACTTTGCTGTTTGATGTCCCCATCTCGTTTGATCTTTCCCATTTTAGTGTGACTGCTCCAGTAGGTCAGATCAGGGGGTGGTGTTGATGAGTGGGGGGATGAGGTTGGGGAAACAATGGGAGTGAGACAAGTGGGTGCTGGAGGGATGAGTCATCGGGCTAGCAGATTGGCTAGTCTAGAGAGTCAGGTGGGGGATGCGTATACAGCCAGTAGATGGCAGGGGTGGGGTTATTGGGAGATGTTGCTAGGGGGGGGGAGTTATTCTGCTGACGTGGGAGGGGTCTGAAGTAGGTAATGGAGAGGAGGTCAGGGTGGAAACTGCCAAGAGGCGAACCGAGAGGCGTGGCACATGGGCTGGGGGCGGGCACAAGAAGGGTTATGATTGACCGGCACGGGGGGGGGGGGGGGGGTGGAGAAAGCTTCGGAAGACCCGGGAGTCCAGGGCGAGAAAGAGGCCGATGTTCTGGCCTTTGCTTTCCTGATAGCCCGGTGACGAATACTGCTGGCATGGAGGGACTCAAAACCCCCGAAGACCGAACTATGGGTTTCGGACATGACGGGTTTTCTGGATATGGAAAAAAATCAAGTTTGCCTTGAGGGGATCTGTATTGGGGTTCGCCCGAAGGTGGCAACCATTCATCGACTTCTTCGTGGGAGATTGAACGTCAGCGGGGGGGAGGGGGGGGGGGGGGGGGGAGGGGGGAGATTAGAGTAGAGTAGGAGGGATAAATAGGCGGTAGTGCTTATGGGAGAGGAGCGGTTATGTGCACTATGGTTTGGTTGAAGTGTTGGTTTTTCCGCTGATGTATTCATATTTCTGTCATCTGTAACTGTTTACAATGCCAAAAAATACCTCAATAAAATTGTTTGTCAAAAAAATGGGGGCAATTTTAGCGTGGCCAATCCACCTAGCCTGCACATCTTTGGGTTGTGGGGGCGAAACCCACACAAACACGGGGAGAATATGCAAACTCCATACGGACGGTAACCAAGAGCTGGGATCGAACCTGGGACCTGGGTGGCGTGAGGCAACAGTGCTAACCCACTGCGCCACAGTGCTGCCCCTGGTACAAGCCTGAGAGGTTCCATTTCAGGTGAGAAAATTCCTGAGTGAATTCACTAAATAGTTTAAAATTTTTAAATTTAACTATCCATTTGCCTCAAATTCCATGGCTTCATATCACAGCTGCTCCATCCAGGAAGGAATGAGTATGGAATCTCATACTCAGACGTTGGGATACGATGCATATTCACTGAACTATGTGCACCCAGACTAACAGTGAAAAGGGGTAATATTTGGAAAACTGGTAAGTAAACCAGGGAGCAGCCCTTAAACTGGCCACAATTCGAGTATTGTGCACAGTTCTGATTTCCATACTATAAAAAGGACATAGAGGCACTGGAGAATGTACAAAACAAAATTTTTACAAAGGTTCTGTGAGATCAGAAAGATTAAATTGAATCGGAAAGATTGAATGGGTTGAGGCTTTTTTTCCCTTTAGCAAGGAGAAGACTTGGAAGAGACCTTTTAAAATTATGAATGGGGAAGATAGGCTAGTTTAGGAAAACATGTTTCCACTTCTGGGAAAATCCAAAACTAGGAACCATAAATACATAATTACTAATAAATCCAGTCGGGAAATAAGGAGATTTTACTTCCTGCTCAGACAATGGTTAGAATTTGGAACGTTGTACCACAAGAAGCGGTTGAACCAAGCCGTTTAAATACTTTCAAAAGGCTTGTAAGAGAGAAGGGAATAGAAAGATACATTAAAAGGCTGAAATTAGGTAAATGAAGTGGGAGGAGGCTCATGAGGTGTAGAAACACTAGCACAGAATAGTTGAACTCAATGGCCCGTTTATGTCCTGCATATTTAAGGTAATTCTGTGTAAGTATAAAGTATCCAGTAGGTATCCAGTTGGCCAGGAACTGAAACAATTTATTTGACCCTTGTCCTGTTCTCTCACCTGGGACTGGATTTGCAAAGGCCTGCAGGCCCAGGGCCTATGTGGGTGGGAATTCCAAATTACAGACTTGGAGATCATCTTGACATCACAACATCATTGGGACAATTTTGAATTTTCAAAGAGGAGAGCACTTGAAAGGTGGTTGCCACCAATTAACAGCCCTTAAATTCCTTAAGGAGTTTATTAAACAGCCTATCCATTCAGCACATCAGTTTTCAGTGTTTCTTCAGGCAAGCCTAAATAGTCTTGGGCGCATCTGTCAGGTTCGCCATGGAGCTCAAGTAGGTTTCTTTGTAGGTGTGGGGCCAACTAGCACCAGGGGTATGGGGCTCCGTAAATGGAACTTATCGAAGCTGGTGGAGGAGGCTAGGGAGGAACTTAAGAGGTGGGATACACTGCACTTAATACTGGCAGGGAGGGTCCAAGTGGTGAAAATGAATATTCTGTCAAGGTTCTTGTTTATCTTTCAAGCTCTCTCGGTCTTTAAACCAAAGGCCATTTTTCAGAAAGTGGACATGATCATTTCTGAATTTGTATGGGCGGGGAAGGTGCTGAGGGTGGGGAGGACCCTGCTACATAGGCAGGGGCAGCAGGGTGCGGTTGACATTGCCAAACTTGCTTCATTATTATTGGGCGGCAACTTTGGACAAGGTGCGGCGGTGGTGGGAAGGAGAAGGGTAGAGTGGGTTCGGATGGAGGAGGAATGTTGTAAGGAGTCTAGTTTGAGGGCTATGGTGATGGCAGTGTTACCAATTGCTCTGAGAAGGTATTCAAGGAGCCTGGTGGTGCAGTCCACAGTGAAGATATGGAATCAGTTGAGGAGGCATTTTAGGGTGGAAGGGATGTCGGTGTTAACACCACTATTCGAGAATCATGGGTTTGAGCCGGGGGGGATGGATAGTGTATACAGGAGGTGGAGGGAAGTGGAGCTAGTCAAGGTGAGGGATCTGTGTTTGGAGGAAGGGTTCGCCAGTCTGGAGGAGCTAAGGGAGAGGGTAGAGCTGCCGAGGGGTAGTGAGTTCAGGTATCTGCAGGTTAGGGACTTTGTGCGAAAGGTCCAGAAGGATTTCCCTAGGTTGCCGGGATACACCCTGCTGGAACGACTGCTGCTTCCAGATGTGGAAGGGGAGGGAAGAATTGGGGGTATATACAAGTGGCTGGGGGAGCAGTGAGGTGAGCGGGTGGTGAAGATCAAGGAGAAATGAGAAGCGGAGATGACAGGGGTGATCAATTGGGGAGTATGGAGTGAGGCACTGGGCAGGGTAAGCAGGACCTCCTCTTGTGCAACAATGAGCCTGATACAGTTTAAGGTGGTGTACAGGGTGCATATGACTCAGGCAAGAATGTCTGGGTTCTTTCAAGGGGTAGCAGATGTGTGTGAGATGTGTGGGCGGGGGCTAGTGAATTACACGCACATAATTTGGGGTTGTGATAAATTGGGAAGCCTTCGCGGTCTTAGCCAGGATAGTGGAGGAGGAGGTGGACTCGGACCCTTTGGTGGCGACATTTGGGGTTTCAGAGAAGCCGGAGCTCATGGAGAGGAGGAAAGCCGATGTCATGGCCTTCGCCTCTCTGATTGCACGGCGGCGAATTTTGCTGGAGTGGCGGTCGGCATCGCCACCAGGGGTAGCGGTTTGGTTGGGTGACCTGTACGACTTCCTGTGATTAAGGGGCTCTTCAGGAGGTTTGAGGAAAAGGCGAGGATGTTTGTGACCGTGTTTGACGGGCTGTTCGTTGCGGGGGAGGGTGGGTGAAAAAGGAGAAAAATCTGTGCAGCCTGTATAGTTGATTGTTGGGAAGTATGTTTCCCAGGGTGTTTATTCGCTGTAACCTGTTTTGATACATGCTTGTAATACAATGCATTTGAAAAAAAAACTAGCACCAGGAATGGTGTTGCTACTAATCCTTTCCACCATGGCTACTTCCCGCCACATCTGATGAGGGGCAAGGCAGCAGCAGCCCCCAACATGGCTGCTGCCTGTCCTTATTACTGGCACCAAGCAGGCAGTTCCCACTTTCTGGAGGTACACAGTGTCCCTAATTGTATGCTGAGCTGAGCTCTTGGCTAATATATTCCGTTTGCATTTAAAAATGAGGCACATGGTCGAGATATGGAATGCATCTGGGTGTAGGGTTCCTGACCCCGCTTTGAAAATCTAGTCCCGTGTATCTGCTTTTCTTCATCTTTTAGATTTTTGCTGTCTTTTACTGTCTGTCTGCTTCTGGTGTTTACTTTTCTGTTACAGTCTAGAATTCTCATTTCTTTCCAATGCTGCCTTTTTCTGACCAGTGACTCCCAACTCCACACTCCTTTCAACACACATACTATTTATTTTAAGTGGCTTATTAAAATCAAATCCCATCACAGCCAAAGGCTGAATTAAGACAAGCCTTACAATCACTTTTAAGTAAAATACAAAAAGAAGAATAAAAGCAAACAAAATTTATGAGATTGAAATCCTGGTGGTTTATCCTGGTTGAAACCATCTGAGTGGGAGCGACATTTGGAGAGAATTGCAACGTGAGTTCTTTGAACATGGAGATCAGAAACGCTTGCGAGGAAGATGGTGTTTCAATGAGATTGGTTGGCTCACAGTGCAACAAGCATCAAAGGTTGTTGCAAGATCCATGGAATCTGCTTTGGCCACATCTGCCATTTACTTTGGACTGTGGTTTGTCTGACCACAGTTTGCCAATTAGGTTAGGAAAACAAAGGTAGTTTCAGAGATTTATATTTGCATTGGAATCATAGATCTCTGCAGTGCAGGAGGAGATCATTTGGTCCATCAGGTCTGCACCCACCCTTCGAATGAGAACCTAGCTAGGCCCAATACTCCACCCCATTCCAATAAATCCATAAGACCTTAAGACATAGGAGCAGAATTAGGCCATTAGGCCAATCGAGTCTGCTCTGCATTTCAATCATGGCTGATATTTTTCTCATCCCCATTCTCCTGCCTTCTCCCCATAACCCCTGATCCCCTTATTAATCAAGAACCTAGCTATCTTTATCTTAAAGACACTCAGTGATTTGGCCTCCACTGCCTTCTGCGGCAAAGAGTTCCACAGATTCACCACCTGCTGGCTGATGAAATTCCTCCTCATCTGTTTTAAAGGATCATCCCTTTAGTCTGAGATGGTGTCCTCTGGTTCTAGTTTTACTACCAGTGGAAACATCCTCTCCATGGCCACTCTATCCATGCCTCGCAGTATCCTGTAAGTTTCAATAAGATCCCCCCTTATCCTTCTAAACTCCAACGAGCACAGACCCAGAGTCCTCAACCATTCCTCCTACGACAAACTGTTCATTCCAGGGTAATTCTCGTGAACCTCCTCTGGACCCTTTCCAAGGCCAGCACATCCTTCCTTAGATACGGGGCCCAAAACTGCTCACAATACTCCAAATGGGGTCTGAACAGTGCCTATACAGCCTCAGAAGTACATCCTTGCTCTTGTATTCTAGCCCTCTCGACATGAATGCTAATATTGCATTTGCCTTCTTAAGTGCCGGCTGAACCTGCACGTTAACCTTAAGAGAATCGTGAACAAGGACTCCCAAGTCCCTTTGTGCGTCTGATTTCCTGAGCATTTCGCCATTTAGGAAATAGTCTATCCCTAAATTTCTCCTTCCAAAGTGCGTAACCTCACACTTTTCCACATTGTATTACATTTGCCACTTCATTTGCCGAGCATTGTCCGAAACCAAGATCAATCTATCCCACTCTCTGTGATTCTGGTGTGCTCCATTTCTCCCATTTCTTTGTTTCCTATTATTATCTCTCCAGCCACATTTTCCAGTGGTCCAATTTCTATTTTTGCCTCTCTCTTACCTTTTATATATTGAAAGAAACTCTTCTTATCTTCTTTTATATTACTAGCCAGTTTGCACTCACATTTCATCTTCTCTCTTATTGCTTTTTTAGTTTTCCTCTACTCGCTTTTAAAGGTTTCCCAATCCTCTGTATTCTCACTAATCCTTGCCAATTTGTATGCTTTTTCTTTTGCTGTTATGCTGTCCTTGACTTCCCTCATAAACCATGGATGCCTTGTCCTCCCCTTACCATGTTTCCTCCGCATTTAGATGAATTTCTGCTGTGCCTCCGAAATAACCCCCAAAAACCCCTGCCATTGCTGTTCCACTGTCTTCCCCGCTACCCACCTTATTTTGGATACTTTAGGGCAATTTAGCATGGCCAATCCACCTAATCTGAGCATCTGTGGACTGTGGGAGGAAACCGGAGCAACCGGAGGTAACACACACAGACACAAGGGGAATACGAAAACCCCACACAATCACCCGAGATCAGAATTGAACCCGGATCCCTGGCACTGTGAGACAGCTGTGCTAACCACTGTGCTATCATGCCATCCTAACTAAAGCTTCTCCACGTTGGGGAAATAAAGTATAGTTTTAAGTGTGTTTAAATTAATGTTTCTGTTCCTGCAAGGTGGAACCAGATAGTTAGGTTCATGCTGGACAAAGGTGCTTGTCCATTTGGTGGTTTGTTTAATTTCCAACTGTGTTTCTGTTATGCTTAGAGAGGAGAAAAAGAAGAATTAACAGTCCATCAGAGGTATGCGGGTATTACTTAGCAACTAGAGGTCCTTATAAGGTTAAAAAAAAGCTTTTAAGTTTTAGTTTTAGCTGGATGTATTCCAATTGGACACATTGCATCGGGGAGTGAACATCTTCCAACTCTGCCGGAAGAAAGACTGGACAGGAAAGGAGCTGCAAAGAAGCAGGCTTCCTAGAGTACCAGTTACTGCCCAGATAACCAGGGAATTGGGACAAAACGAATTTCTCAGGATGAATGAAGTTGAGAGAACAGAAACCAAGGCATTTTTCAGAAGAATTCAAGAAAGAGGAAACAAAGCGTTCTGAGTTAGAGACGAACAACAAACTTCAGCTGTAACTCAAATGTCTCAGGCCATTTCAATAAGAGTCTGGGAATTGTGATTAAAGCAATTGTGAACAGACAAAATCCTAAAGAGGGTGGTGTAAAATTATGGACTGGATTCATCGTTAAAAATGGAGCAGAAGTTTTGTTTGAAAGAGCCATTTGAAAAACCTGATCTGGATTTTGGAATGCAAATGGCTAAAGGAAAGCATCATTATGTGAGAAGATGGGAGACACAGTGGTGCAGCGTTAGCACTACTGCCTACAGCGCTGAGGACCTGGGTGACTGTCCGTGTGGAGTTTGTACATTCTCCGCGTGTCTGCGTGGGCTCAACCCCCACAACCCAAAGATGTGCAGGGTAGGTGGATTGGCCACTCTAAATTGCTCCTTAATTGGAAAAAAATAATTGGGTACTCTAATTTTTTTTAAAAACAGAAATAAATTATGAGAGAAGGTTTTAAAGCGTGTTTTTTGGGACTGGAGTTTAAACTCTCTCTCATGACAATCATCTGTGGGGATTCGGAGGAGAAATGCAGATACTAATTTGGGTTCAGAGCGGAGTGTATTTGACCACAGCCAATCTTTGTGCTTTAATGGGTCTGTGTGTGTCAATGAGACCATTGGAGTTTAAAATGTACTGTGTAATCTGTGTTAGTCCTAAAACCCTGTGTGTAATTGTTAAGCTAAAGGGGGCGTAAAGGAGTACAGTATTTTTCATGTTTAATAAATGTTACTTTCTTGTGGTTACAAGCATTTAGTGGTCCTGTGACTCCGTTCCTCCATGATTTATAAAAAAAGTAAAGTTATGGTATTTTGAGGGGCACCACGATGGCGCAGTGGGTTAGCACTGCAGCCTCACGGCGCTGAGATCCCAGGTTCGAGCCCGGCCCTGGGTCACTGTCCATGTGGAGTTTGCACATTCTCCCCGTGTCTGTGTGCGTTTCGCCCCCACAACCCAAAAATGTGAAAGCTAGGTGGATTGGCCACGCTAAATTGCCCCTTAATTGGGAAAAATTAATTGGGTACTCTAAATTTAAAAAAAACGTTATGGTATTTTGAACCAGCATTCCATTCTGGGATCTTCCATCCAGTTATAACATCAACTGGAATTGTTAAAGTTGATTCACATGCCTACTTACCCTGAAAATGAGAGTATAAATAGATATGGTAAATTGTTTTACCTTTCTGAATTTGTATGTGCCTCTCAAGAGATACTGGGGTGAAGAAGTAGTGAATATTTGAATCATTTTCTTGTGTCTGTATTGAGATCTTTCCCATCTCTTTGGCTGGTGCAATATATTTCATTTCTCTAAATATGTTAAAAGTTCATCAGAAGATTCCTGTCAATTTGTTCAGTAACTTACCTTCACCATTTTTATGTAAAAAAAAATAAAAGTTAGGGGCCGGGATTTTCCCTTCTGGGGACTAAGTCCCCACACCGGCGGGAAAACCGGCACCAACCACTCCGGCGCCAACAGCCCCCGAAAGTGAGGGATTCTCAGAGGAAGACTGCCCGGCGTATTTCCACGCATGTGCAGGGGTTCTCTTCTCCACGCTGGCCCCTGGGAAATATGGCGGAGCCCTACAGGGGCCCAGTGCAGAGGAAAGAAGACACCCACCGTGGCCCCCCCCCCGCCCCCCGGGGTTGGATCCCCCCCTCCCCCCCTCCACCCCACCCCCCCCCCCACCCCCCCCCCCCCCCCCCCCCCCCCCCCCCCGGAGGACTGCCCCCTCACACTTACCTGCCAGGTCCCGTCGTGCATGAGGTGAGTAATTCACGCTGGCGGGACTGGTCAAAACTGGACGGCTGCTCACCCCTTCAGGGCCCGGAGAATCGCCGGGGGGGCCGCTGTCAATGGCCCCCAACCGGCATGGCAGGAATCCCGCCACCGCCTGATAAACGGCGCCGGAGAATAGGGCAGCCGGCGTCGGGGCGGCAGGGCGTGATTCACCCCTCCCCCCCGGGGATTCTCCGACCCGGCTTGGGGTCGGAGAATCCCGGCCAGGATCTATCAAGCCAGGTTTTATTCTGGGATCTGAATTTTCCAGTATTAACATCAGCTGGGTTCGCAACACAAGGCACTCTCAATCTCTTTAGCTCTGAAGACATGCGATCTGTCACTGAATGTTGCCTAAGTAAAACTCATATATAAACCCAGTTCTATCAATTTCCCAAATATATTGAAGGAGAAACTCTGAAATATGTTGATCACCATCCAAACCTTGGCACTCAAAAGGCCACGACTGACAAGGTAATCCAACACTAGATCGCTTCTGATAGAACCGTCTTCTACATACAACGGTAGTGAGTCTTTGACAGCAAAGATCTCAATATGTATGAAACACAAAAAGCTAGCATGCAAGTTCAGCAGGTGTTGGGAAGGTAAATGGAATGTTGGCCCTTATTTCAAAGGGAATGGAGAATAAAGATTGTGCTAAAGCTATACAAGGCACTAGTTATGCCACACCTGGAATACAGTGTGAACAATTTTGGTCCCCTTATCTAGGGAATGATATACTGGCATTGGAGGCAGTCCAGGGATGGTTCACTAGGGTGATCCTGGGCATGGAGGAATTTTATTAAGAGGAAATGTTGAGTAGGGTGAGCCTGTACACATTGGAGTTTGGAAGAATGACAGGGGGTCTTATTAAGACATATAGGATTCTCAAGGGGCTTAACACTGCGTCCAGATGGTCAAAAAGGATATCTTCCCCTCCCCCACCCCAGGTCCCATTTTCTCAACTCTCAAATGGTGAACCTTCTGGGGAGGCCAAAAATCAAAAACGATTCAAATACATTCTGAGGCTCTCCATGAATGGTGGGAGCATTGGGATTAATGACTGGAAGGAACTTCAAACCAATCATTCTGTTTTTTTATTCATTCATGGGATGTGGAGATTGCTGGCTAGGATAGCATTTGTTGCCTGACTTGAATGGCCCTTGAGAAGGTGGTGAGCTGACTTCTTGAACTGCTGCCGTCCCTAAGGTGCAGGTACAACCACAGTGCTGTTAAGGAGAGTGTTCTAGAACTTTGGCACAATGAAAATGAAGGAACAGCGATATATTTCCAAGTCAGGGTGGTGAATGGCTTGGAGGTGAGCGTCCAGGTGATGGGTTTCCCAGGTATCTGCTGCTCTTGTCCTTCGAGATGGTAGTGGTCGCGGGTTTGGAAAGTGCTGCCGAAGGAGCCTTGATGAGTCCCTGAAGTGGATCTTGTAGATGGCACATGCTACTGTTACTGTGCACTGGTGGTGGAGGGTATGAATGTTTGTGGATGGGGTACCAATGAAGCAGGCTGCTTTGTCCTGGATGGTGTTGAGCTTCTTGAGGGATGTTGGAGCTGCATTCTTGACTTGTGCCTTGTAGACAGTGGACAGTCTTTGGGGAGCCAGGAGGTGAGTTACTCGCTGCAGGATTCCCAAACAGCTCTAATCACACTATTTTAAAGGCTAGTCCAGTTCAGTTTCTGGCCAATGGTAACCCCAAGAATGTTGATAGTGGGGGATTCGGTGATGGTAATGCCATTGAATGTCTAGGGGCGATAGTTAGATCCTCTCTTGTTGGAGATGGTCAATGCCTGGCACTTGTGTGGTGCGAACATTACTTGTCAGCCAAGTCTGGTTTTGTCCAGGTCTTGCTGCATTTGAACATGCACTCCTTCAGTATCTGCGGAGTAGCAAATGATACTGGTGAGGTGAGAGTGACCACCTTTGGCATTGCACTGTGTACATTTTTGGTCTCCTTACTTGAGAAAGGATGTACTGGCACTGGAGGGGGTGCAGAAGAGATTCATGAGGCTGATACCGAATTGAGAGGATTGGCTTATGAGGAGAGGCTGAGTAGACTGGGGCTATATTCATTGGAATTTAGAAAAACGAGGGGGAATCTTATGGAAACATATAAAATTATGAAGGGATCTATGGTCAGATAGGCTTCAGATGGTTTCACAGGTCGGCGCAACATCGAGGGCCGAAGGGCCCGTACTGTGCTGTAGTGTTTTATGTTCTATGTTCTATAGATGCAGGGAGGTAATTTCCACTGGCAGACAAAACTAGAACTAGAGACATAACCTCAAAATAAGGGGAGCAGATTTAGGACTGAGTTGAGGAGGAACATCTTCACCCAAAGGTGTGAAATTCCCTGCCCAGTGAAGTAGTTGAGGCTACCTCGTTGAATGTCTTTAAGTCAAAGATAGATAGATTTTTGAACAGGAAAGGAATTAAGGGTTATGGTGAGCGGGAGGGTAAGTGGAGCTGAATCCACAAAAAAGGTCAGCCATGATCTTATTAATGGGCGGAGCAGGCTCGAGGGCCAGATGGCCTACTCCTGCTCCTAGCTCATATGTTCAAGGCAGCATTTGACTGAGTGTGGCATCAATGAGCCCTAGCAAAACTGGAGCCAATGGGAATCAGGGGGACAACTCTCCACTGGTTGTAGTCATACCTGGCACAAAGAAAAACAGTTGTGGTGGTTGGAGGTAAATCATCTGAGCTCCAGGGCATCGCTGCAGGCATTCCTCAGGGTAGTGTCCTAGGCCCAACCATCTTCAGCTGCTTCAGCAATGACCTTCCTTCCACCAAAAGGTCAGAAGTGGGAATGTTTACAGACGACTGCACAATGTTTAGCACCATTTGCTTTGTAGTTTCTGTAAATTCACTATTTGTACCGATTATTACTATATTATTGAGAAGAATCATCGAAGGCCACTCTCCTCTAACAGCTGCTGCTTCAGGTCTGTGTCCAAGGGTGCCTTTTATAATATGCATTCTTCTGTCCACAGCTCTTGCTGTCTGGCGCTTCCTAAAGAATAAACTGATCTACAATCATAGAAATTACAGAATAGGAGCCCATTCAGCTAATTGTACCCTTTGTCAATGTTAATTCTTCAACTGGGGCTATCTATTCTCACATCCACTTCCCTGCACCTTTGCCTGATTGTCTCTGGAATTATCAACACTGTTACCATAAGAATGATATTCCAGAAGTTCTGGTTCATAGTGGAAATCTACAACTCTATGCCTGGCAATATCTTCCATGCATCATCTTTTTGCCTGCTGACTGTCTGGTACTTCTGTACGTTATCAACAACATCATGATCATCAAATATGATAAAAGCAAAACCTTTCTTCCTTCCGCTCTGTTGATTCAATATTAGTTTAACAATTCCGATGTGACTGATTTTTTAAAAAATACTCCTCTTATGCCGCGGGCAAAATTTCTTCAGCCAAATGAGTTCCAGATATGGTGGGCTTCTTCTTGATACCGTCCTTTTGAGTTCAACAACAAATCCACCTATTCTGTGAGGTCTGGCAGGCGCTGCACCATTTACCTCAGAGACACAGGAGTATGTAAGAAAATCCAATCGCCCTGGAGCATTTCATCTGTAGGTCCCACAGTCAATCTGTCCCATTTCTCAAAGTGGTCTTGAAGACTTTTGTCTGTGGGTTTGAAGCTCAGACCACCAATGAAGAGTTTATACAGCTGCTTGTATTCTTCCTGTTTTCCTCAAAGAGAGAGGACAGCCCTGGTTTGTCAATGCCACAAAATGGCTCCAAGCAAAAAAAAAAGGCTCAATAAAGTGCAGCTGCCTTTTTGACTCCTTTTCTCCTCCAACTCCAATTTCAATAATTTTGTTAAATAATTTCCCTCAATTCAGTAGCATTATTAATATTAACTTAAACTTTAAATCTGCCAGCTCTGCTGGAATCCCTGTGGATTCTAGTAAAGCCTAAGCACCGCCTTATCATCTTCAAAGTGCAAATCTCGGAAATTATGAATGTTTTTTCCATTTCTTTACTCCTGTACTATTTTTTTTTTTCTTGGGAATGATTTTGTGTTTAGCCTCAGCTAGGAAAGGTGGTCTAGTTTACTTTTCAATTCACTCTACGATTTCCCGCATGCACATTCAAATTCATGAAAGTTCCTGTTAAGTCTCAAGTTAGCCTTAAAATTTTACCTAATTCGTAACTGCCAGCATGTTCTCAGCATGGCTGCTCTATCCATGACCCTGTTCCCTAAGCTTCACAATTTTGCAGCTAGTTCTTAAAAATGTTGATAACTGCTGTATTGTCATGGTCCTAACACCATGCACATTGAACTCCATTTACTATCAAATGGCCTCCGACCAAAGCACTATAATATCTTAAGAGGAAAAGTACTATCATTGAGACTCGGTGACCAGAAGTGTAAAAAATGTCTGACCAGTAATTTCCATAGCAATGCTATAAACTATTTTGGTTCATTCTGTATAAATTTTGCTATTTTGAGCGCAGCAAACCGCTGATTAACTTCATAGATTTATCCATAATAATCCCTAGTTTTCTTTCTTGATAAACACAGCATCATTGTTCTATTTAATATTTATGTCCTCTTTTTGTTCCTGGCTTAATACTTTCATTATTTTACATGTAAGCACATTTACTGCATCTGTCATCATCTGGCCCAGATATGAAAAGATCTAAAATCTTCTACAGATGGCTATAGTTCTACTATTTATTTACCCTGCCCCGACTCTTCTTTTATTATCGCTTACAGAATTGACATTTAAAAATATTGTACACGGTAATAATATTTTAAATTATAAGTCTTCCGACTTTTTAACCTTAATTTTCAATATAATTTTCAATATCTGTGTGCCAAATGTCACACTTTCTTGATTGGCTGAAGTAATGTGGATTTGTTCATACAACTCACCTATCTCAGCAGAAGGTGAAAGCTGATACTATCAATCAGCAACAATAATCCTGCATGTAGCCCTGCAATCAAGGTGATTGGTCCCGATTTGGTAGTGGTAATGATGATGAAATGGTTCGTATTCACCATCATTATTCCTCTGAACTGACAGTAACCAGATGCACAGTGAACTGTGGACACCTAGAAGCTGATGTCAGAGATTATATGCTTCATCCTGCTGTTGGAGTCACGATCGTGTACAAATCACAGATCTAGTGAGAACTTATCCTCTAATATTACCATCTCACTGTAGGAGTTTGGGGAAAAGTTACAGCCTATTGAATGAAGTGTAACTGGACTTTTAACAGGGTACTAAGTTCATTATTACTTTTGAGCAACCTCTCTGGTCCAGAAAAATATTTTTTTCTGTGGAATCTGAAATGTTTCCATTGTGATTAAAAAATCCACCTTTCAAAATAAATGTTTAGACGTTCGTTTAGTTATTTTAAATTTTAGTGTCCCCAATTCATTTTTTCCAATTTCGGGGCAATTTCAGCGTGGCCAATCCGCCTACCCTGCACACTTTTGGGTTGTGGAGGCAAAACCCACGCAAACACGGGGAGAATGTGCAACTTCCACACGGACAGTGACCCAGAGCCGGGATCGAACTGGGACCCCGGCGCCGTGAGGCAGCAGTGCTGACCCACTGCGCCACCGTGCTGCCCCAAAAAGTTCAGTTGTGATATTTTACATCCTACCTTAATCCCATGTGCATGCCTCAATCATTTATTTTTCTCTGTAAAAACATACTACAAATTAAAATTAACCAGCACATTTTACGACAGTCCCACCAGTGAGAATACTTCAATGTGATTGCTTGTTCACTCTGATAAACCACTGCTACTCGATGCCTGGAGATTTCCTTGACTATATGCTAAATTGAAACTAATATGAGGAAAGAGAAAATTCACACCACTGAGATTGCTAGGTCTTTGCGGGCAGCTTTCTTCGAGGACAGTAGCGAGCACTGTTGCTTCGCTGCTGACTTCTAAATCCAGGCCATTATATATTTTTCATCACCCATCCATTTGGAACCAACCTCTCATACAAAACGAACCAATTAATATGTCAATTTTGCTTTCTAACTCAGGTCAGTATATAAAGCTAAAGTAACATTTGTATCACCACCAGCACACAAAAACATTACAAAATATTCAAAAATATAATTAAAGCTACTTAAGAAATTAGTCACTTAGCATAAGAAATAGCTACAAAAAACTAGCTACATAGTCCCCTGCATTCTTACTGTTCCTCTCCCTAGGGGCTATGGATTGAGCTCTACTTGCAGATTTCAACTATGTATTGGGTGCTTGACGTTGACGTGTTCTGTGAGTATGAGGCATTGCGGAGTTTCAGCTTTTCTTCTACTCCTATAAAAGTGAAATAAGAGTTTACTATGCTAACTCATGCCACGATATCTGGAGGAATATGTCTAAGGAAACAAATAAATAAAATAATTGTGTCTAGAAAATACAATGGCGCAGGGATCGCAGTCAGCAGTAAATGAATGACACGATTCATTCATCACACTCACACCTGTCCACAGACAAGCTATAAGTTTTTGTACCAGATCTTGTGCGATTATTAATCTATTTCAGCACAACTCCCACTGCAAGGAATCTGGGAGCTGCATGAACAGGGAAGGACATTGTGCATCTCCTCAAACAATCAGGTTGAAGACTCCATACTGAGGCATGCAGAATTGTAAAATTAGAATAATTAATTCAATACCAAATCATGGACAAAAGTCAAAATAAATAGAGGGGAAAAAGGACAGGATGAAGAAAGACAGAGAGATTAAAGGGACAGAAAACATTTTTTGTTCATTCTTTTAAATCTTCAACAATAAAATCTGATGGAATTAAACTCCTCATTGTAAAAGTTAATTTAAATGTATTTTATTTGTTCTTGGAATGGGGGTGTTGCTGGGCAAGGCCATCATTTGTTGCCTATCCCCAATTGCAGGTGGGGTGAACCACTTTTTGGAACCACTGCTGTCCATGTAATGCAGGTACACCTAGAGTGTTGCTGGGGAGGGAGTTCCAGGATTTTGACACAGCCAAAGTAAAGGAACAGCGATATAGTTCCAAGTCAGAATGCTGTATAATTTGGAGGGGAACTTAAGAACATAAGAACACATGAAATAGAAGCAGGAGTAGGCCTCAAGCCTGCTTTACCATTCAATAATTCATTGCTGAATTGATCGCAGCTTCAATTCAATTCCCTTCCTCTCCCTTATAACCCTTGACTCCTTGTTGATCAAAAATCTGTCTATCTCAGCCTTGAATACAAACATTAACACTGCCTCCCCTATTCTCTCAGGCAGAGAACTCTGCTGATCAATGACCCTCTGAAAGAAGGAATTTCTCTTAATCTCAGTCTTAAATGGGAAAGCCATTCTGCTGAAACTGAGCCCTCTAGTTCAAGATTGCTCCACGAAAGGAATCATCCTCTCAGTATCTGCCATGTTAAGGCCCATCGAAATCTGGGCCGGATTTGTCCAGCCATTGTGATTCTCTGTTCCCGCAGTCAGTGCACCCCTGCCCATGGGTTTTTCAGCAGCGTGAGGTGTCTTCAATAGGAAATCCCACTGACAAGTGGCAGGAGTAGAGAAGCCCGCCAGCCGCGAATGGCACACCGCCAAGAAACACATGACAGGGAGACCAGAGAATCCAGCCCCTTATCTGATTAAATAAGATCAGACCTCATTCTTCTGAATGCCAATGAGATTAAGAACAATCTGCTCAATCATTCTTCATAAGATAATCCCTTTATCCCAGAAATCAACCTAATGTACCTCTGCTGCAAGTATATCTCCCTTTAAATAAGTAGACTAAAACTGTACTTGTGCTCTCGATGTGATCCAACCAACCCTGTGCAGATGTAATTTTATACTCCATCCTCTTGCAATAAAGGTCAATATTCCATTTGCTTTCTTAATTAAATGCTGTACCTGCACCCTACATTTATGTCATTTGTGAAAGAGAACACCCAGATTCCCCTGTACGAATGGTGGCATCTCCCAAGTGCGTACTGGTTTTGTCCTTCTTGGGACTTGAGTTGTGAGATCGGATATCAATATTAACGGAGCCTTGATGAGTTGCTACAGTGCATTTTGTAGATTGTGCACACATCTGCCACTGTGAACTGGTGGTGGAGGGAGGAAATCTTTAAGTTGGGTGCAGATCAATGAGTTATTCTGTCTTGGACGCTGCCAAGCATCGAGTGTTGTTGGAGCTGTACTCATTCAGGCAAGTATTCCATCACACTCTTAGCTATCACCTTGTAGATGGTGGACAGGCTTTGGGGAGTCAAGAGTTCAATAACTTTCAGGGTAATTCCCAGCCTCTGACCTACTCTTATAGCCGCAATATTTATATTGTTGGTCCAGTTCAGTGCATGGTCAATGGTAACATCCATGATGATGTTTATGGTGAATGATTTAGCAATGGTAATACAATTGAATGTCAAGGGTAGCTGGTTATATTCTGTCTTGTTGGAGACCGTCAGTGCTTCGGACTTGTGTGGTGTAAATATTACAAGCAAAGCTTGAATGTTATCCAGATTTTTCTGTACGTGGGCAGAAGCTATTTCTAGAAATGTTACTGAACATTGTCTGTTCATCAGCGAACATCCCAATTCTGACCTTACATTGGGAGGGCGGGGGGGAGGCAATCGATGAAACACCTGAAGACGATTGGACCCTGGATCACTACCTTGAGGAACTCCTGCAACAGTGTCCTAGCATTGAAATGATGGGCCTCCAACAAGCACAATCATTCTCCATTTTGCTACATATGACTTAAACCAGAGGAGAGTTTCTCACCGATTCCCATTGACTTCAATTTTATTAGATCACCTTGATGCCATACTCAGTCAGATACTGCCTTGATATCAATATTATTTACTCACATCTCACCCCCGGAATTCAGCTCTTTGGACCAAGGCTGTATGTAGTGAGGGTTGCAGCTGATTGGCTCTGTTGAAAATCAGGAGTTAAGACTTAAAAAAACATCATGTACACTGGAATGCACAGGCCCTAATTTCTCTGTTACGTTGGTACCCATAACATAAGTTTGAATGCTGCGTCTTTCAATAAAATACTGTTCTAGTGAAGAGCAGAGTAACTCAGCAACTGCCTGAGTTTCACTTTCACCTGTGGTTACGTTGTCACCAGAATTTATTATGTGGCTTCCTCTTTAATAATGGTGAGCATTGATGGCCGCTATATTACTTTTACTGCAAAATTGGGCATAACAATCCATTATGAGAGTCAGAACAAGAAAATTACCATATGGATATCTGAAAATAAGACACTTTTAAAGATGACTAAACGGCAAAATTATGTGCATCTTAGGTAATTCACAATGTAATAATTAGTTTACAAATATTATATCTGTGATGGTGTGTATCTTTCAGTATCACTAAGGCATGTAATTTGTTTTTAATCAGTCATGTGATGATTCAGGAAGTTTGCTGCATTACAGCAGTGGGCAAACCCATTGGTTTACTAGCTAAACCTCAGTAAACATCAGAAACTGCACTCTGGACTGATACTATAAATTTACTGGCATATTTTGAAATTGCATGTGCTCCAAACCGATCCCTGATGTTTCATTCTCTTAACCTATTCTCAGTCTGGAACATTTCCATTTTCGGTTTCTTGTTTTTAAACCCATTATTTATCCATGCTGTTCTTAGCCTCCTGTAATTTAGTGATTAATCTCCAATAAAGAGTCTTGTCAAAGGTTTTCAGTGAATAGAAATGTACCTTATCAACTGCATCTCCACCATGTCTGTAGTCTTTTCAGAAAATTCAGGCAGCCGAGTTAAACATGGCATTCTTTGGTTGTCTTCCAACAATTTGTTCTTTTCTAAGTTTACCCACTTTTCTCAGAATTATTTTTGAAACCTTCCTTGCAGCAGGTTTATGGTTTCTCTTGAACAATCATGAATAATGGATTTATGTTGGACACTTTCCAATTTCTAAGCACTTCTTTTAAACTTATTGAACTAACAGATAGATCAGTTAAAATGTTATAAGTTTCAGTCCTATTTCCATTAAAACGTGTATCTGAGGATTGCCTGGACTTGGTAAATTATCTGCCTTGAAGTCATTTTGCACCTTTTTTTATATAACAACGTCAAATGTTACTTTTGTATTGTCGAAGCCTTCCTCACTCTTCCTGGAACTGTCCATTGTCATCAAGATGGATATGAAGTGACTACATCATAACTGCATTTTCTTTGTCCCTAGATTTGAACCTCACAATAGTTTAATTAAGCAAATTTCTTAATGCATAACTTGGTAAACTTTAGTTACATGCCAAAGGTTTAGCAAACCTCTTAGATATTTTCCTGCACTTGCTTTTGCATTTCTTTACAATTTTCCATGACCTTCTCTCTATTAAGTTTGTTTTTGAAGGGGCAGCATGGTGGTGCAGTGGTTAGCACTGCTGCCTTACAGCGCCACGGTCCCAGATTCGATTCCGGCTCTGGGTCACTGTCTGTGTGGAGTTTGCACATTCTCCCCGTATTTGCATGAGTTTCACCCCCACAACCCAAAGAGCTGCAGGATAGGTGGATTGGTCTCGCTAAATTGCTCCTTAATTGGAAAAACTGAATTGGGTATTCTAAATTTTTTTTTTAAAGTTAGTTTTTGAAATCTTTCAATGGAAGGCTGAACTGAGGTCACTCTGAGGGGGGCTCAGAATCAGTCATGCAGGGAAGGGCGTCAGTCATGGAGGGGGGGGGGGTCAGTCATGGAGAGGGGGAGGGGACTTAGTGATGAAGGGGGGCTCAGTCATGGAGTGAGAGCGGGGGGTCAGTCATAGAGGGGGGTCAGTCATAGAGGGGGGTTCACTCCAGGCTGGGGGGTCAGTCATAGAGGGGGACCAGTCATGAAGGCAGGGGGGGCAGTCAGTCATGCAGGGGAGGGGGTCAGTCATGGAAAGGGGGGGTCAGTCATGGAAAGGGGGGGTCAGCCATGGAGGGAGGGGGCTCAGTGATGAAGGGAGGGAGGGGGCTCAAACATGGAGTGAGAAAGGGGGAACAGACATGGAGGGAGGGAGGGGGCAGTCAGTCATGGAGGGAGACAGGGGGTGGGTCAGTCATGGAGGGGAGTCAGTCATGGAAGGCTGAGCGAGGGGGTCAGTCTTGGAGAGAGGGTGTCAGTCATAGAGGGAGGGAGGTCAGCCAGGGAGGGAGAGAGGGAGGGAGGATCAGTCACAGAACGAGGGAGGGAGGATCAGTCTGGGATGGAGGGAGGGACAGAGGGAGGGTTAGTCTGGGTGGGAGGGCAGGAGGGTCAGTCTGGGTGGGAGGGCAGGAGGGTCAGTCTGGGTGGGAGGGAGGGTCAGTCTTGTGAGGGAGGGAGAGAGGGTATTAAACTCTTGGTGAGGGTATTAAACTCTTGGTGAGGGTATTAAACTCGAGTCTGCACAGCCCTTGGAAAGAGTACCCTACCCAAGCCCACGCCTCCACCCTATCTCTGCAACCCAGCAACTCCACCCAACCTTTTATGGACACTAAGGGCAATTTAGCATGGTCAATCCACCTAACCTGCACATCTTTGGACTGTGGGAGGAAACCGGAGCACCCGGAGGAAATCCACACACACATGGGGAGAACGTGCAGACTCCGCACAGTGACCCAAGCCAGGAATCGAACCTGAGACCCTGGAGCGGTGAAGCAACTGTGCTAACCACTGTGCGACCGTGCTGCTGAGCAGTGGGCAGGCCAACCAGGTATAGGGCTGAATCCACAGAGATCCAGATGCTCTTTGCGGCTTCCTAGCCGGATTCTCTGAATAGTTTAATGCAGGATCGCGGCCAGAACGTGGGTGGTCCAATCTGGGCTGTGTACCTCCAGCAATCTCCAGCCAGAGAGGGCTGGTACCTGTGGGACGCGCTGGGTTTGAACTGATACCTCATGACCATCATGCTGGAGGTGGCCAGGGAGAAGATATTTCCAGAACTCTCACTCTCCTCCTGTTATCTGATGCCAGAGTTCCTGTTCTCAGGCTCTTTCTGAATCTCTGGGGGGGGGGGGGGGGGGTGGTCGGGTCCTCCTGCGCTGTACAACACCCACAAGAACCGGCATTAGGCATCAAAGCTGCAAGACTAGCCAACAATGAAGATCACTCTCATAAAAGAACTGGACCTTCTGATTTTGAGAAAGCCAGCCCCTCTGCAGAGTGCTGTGCCTTTAACTGCATTAGAAACACGCCTTTCTCCTCGTTGCAGTTGACACGGGGCTATTTCATGTACCTCGGACTTCCGGGGATGGTATCCACTGAAAAATCTCAAGTGCTCAATTCGCTCCCCCCCCCCCCCCCCCCTGCAATTGAGGAACGTGGAATTCTTAACTGTGACTTTAAAAATTAAATCAACTGTGCAAAGCAGAATTTAGTTTCGCTGGGCCATGTATCACCACTTTTGCTGTCGTTCTTGGACACGTGGTTCATTCCGTTTTGTCAAAAGGAATATTATGACTGTGATTTTATTTTAATTGTGGCGCCGAGCCAGGGAAGACACCCTCGGCCACTGTCACACATTTACACAGCAAAATGAATAAAACCCTGGGGCTTAATGTGGTTCATACTTGGTGTGCGCGCAAACCAGATGCAATTTGATTTTGAAATGCTTAAATTTGTGTGAATGTATATGTGTAAACAAAATAGCTATCCCATGTATCTTCACTCATATATATATCAGTATGTTAAACAAAGAGGGTGTCAGCTTTAGAATACCACGTCCATGTTCCCCCATAATGTTCCCCATCCAAGTCACTCACCATCCTGACTTGGAAATATATCACTGTTTCTTCACTGTTGCTGGGGCAACAGGAACTTCCTCCCTAACAGCGCTGTGGGTGTACCTACACCAGGTGGACTGCAGCCTTCAATAAGGCATGATGTGGAGATGCCGGCGTTGGACTGGGGTGAGCACAGTAAGAAATCTTACAACACCAGGTTAAAGTCCAACAGGTTTGTTTCAAACACGAGCTTTCGGAGCACTGCTCCTTCCTCAGGTAGTCATTAACCTATTCACCTGAGGAAGGAGCAGTGCTCCGAAAGCTCGTGTTTGAAACAAACCTGTTGGACTTTAACCTGGTGTTGTAAGACTTCTTACTGTTCAATAAGGCAGCTCATTACCACCTTCTCAAGGGTACTAGGGATGGGTAATAAATGCTGGTCTAGCCAGCAAAGCCCACACCCCATAATTTAAAAAAATTCAGAATATATTGCCATGTCTTTTCTGCGGACCTTGTGAGGCTTGTAACATCTGAACATGTATGAAGGCACAGGAATAAAAGGACATTTACTGATGATCAAAATCATAATAGATGAAGGTTTATAAAATACGTGAATTATGAGCCTTCCTTTCACACTCCACAGGCAGCACGGTAGCACAGTGGTTAGCACTGCTAGGTCACAGCTCCAGGGTCCCGGGTAAAATTCCGGCCTTGGGTGACTGTGTGGAATTTGCACTTTCTCCCCGTGTCTGCGTGGGTTTCCTCCGGGTGCTCCGTTTTCCTCCCACAGTCCAAAGATGTACCGGTTAGGTGGATTGGCTATGCTAAATTGCCCCTTCGTGCCCAAAATATTAGATGGGTTACATATAGGATGGAGGCCTGGGTTTAAGTAGGGTGCTCGTTCCAAGGGCCGGTGCAGACTTGATGGGCCTAATGGCACTGTAAATTCTATGATTCTGTGATTCAATGTGCATGGTCTATGTCTAATACAAATAATTATTTGCATGCCTTGGCATCTTTAGAAGTGAATTTTAAGAAGTGCTCACTGTGCAGAGAGAGCTGAAGGCTCACCGCTGTCACCTTCTCTGGGGCAATTAGGGATGGGTAATGAAAAACCGCTGGCCGAGCAGTTGACACCCACATTTCTTTGGTAGAAATGCGTTCTGGTTTCTTTGGTCAGTGCTGAGGCTGGTGCAACAGCTGTTTGAAATATGTCCGAAATTGTAACCTGCTTTCCATACAAAAGTGCGCTGGGTGAATGCGCTTAGACAAAGGATCAGCATCCCTGGGAGAGCTATTGTCAGGAAATGTCCTACAACCTGATCTCGCAGAGTCTGTCCTTATTTCTCTGTCCGTGATGTTTAATCTTGCTTTTTTATATATCAGTGAAATCTGGTTGATTTTGTTCCGTGATGTTGGTTCTGAAGGAGGAGCATTTTCTGTTTTTATTTCAGACCATCAGCATCCCCAGTATTTTGCTTTTATTGTGGTGGCGTAATTTTATCAGCCAATAAAAAGCAAGCCAGCGACGTTACCAATCAAGCAATGATGTGGCGGAGCATTTGAAGCAGCAGTGTCTCATCCTCAACAACCTGCTAAAGTCTCGATTAACAATCAGTGTCTTTGGTGTTGACATGTGGTATATAATCAGCAAATAAAAAGGAGAGAAGCAAGATAACTATTGCAATCCGTTACTGATTAACCATATTTAATTTCAGTAAACCCTCGCCCACATCTCTTTTTCCTGCATCAGCTGCTTGGCGGATGTTCTCTCTGAAACAGGGCAGTTAGCAAACAAGGCAATAAAAGTTCAAGTACACGCACTGTAAATAGACGAATATCTGGAATCCCCCAATCACCTAGTGTCCTCACCCAGCCTTTTTTTTTAGATCATCACTATTGCAGGATCAAGAAATCTAGAAACAAGTGCGACTTCAGAACCAGCCCAAAGGTTTTACACACAGTCAGAAATACATCTTGGCGTTTTTTAAATGCAGAAGTTCCCTGTCCAGACATCGATCTAATGGTTTTAACTTTGGCCAACCTGGGATTTCTGATCGAAGTGTTAACAATTCGAGCTACTACACAAATATCTCAGATCTTTTTCTTTCATTCATATTTTTATGCCCTTTCAATTGCATGAATACAACTAGTGACACAGTCCAGGTAGAGGCCTGTGAATGGAGAAGGGTTGAAATTAAAGCTCTTATCACAGTGCAGCGAGCCACAATTCATGTTGTCGTTTGAGAAATTAAATATCTTTTCCTTGTTTTAGCTGCTTAGGGACAATAACATAATGACCATTGAAACAGCAGCTTGCATTTGTATAGCATCTTTCATGTAGAAAAAACGCCTCAAGACATTTCACAAGGACTGGAGGAAAGGCATGGAGCAGGATTCTCCCTCCAGTGACGCCGGAATAGAGAAACACAATCGGGCGGAGAATCATGCGTGAGCCGAAAATCGTGGCCAGCACTGGGCCCCCAATGGAATGCTATGCTCCGGTTCCTCGACAGCGGCGTCAATGCACTAACTCTGTATGTGCAGTAAACGCCATTGTTATATTATTAACCCGACCGGGTATTCACCGGGGCTTCCATGATGCTCCGCCTCCGCCAGCGGGAATTACCGACGGTGAGTTTCACTTGTGGTTTTAAAAATCGGGAAACAGGCGCGTGGCTGCTGAAGGAGAGAGGGGGAAGGACATGTTCGCAGAGGCATGATCGTGGACTGCCGGGCAGCACGGTGGCGCAGTGGGTTAGCCCTGCTGCCTACGGCGCTGAGGACCCGGGTTCGAATCCCAGCCCTGGGTCACTGTCCGTGTGGAGTTTGCACATTCTCCCCGTGTCTGCGTGGGTTTCACCCCCACAACCCAAAGATGTGCAGGTTAGGTGGATTGGCCATGCTAAATTGCCCCTTAATTGGAAAAAAACAATTGGGTACTCTAAATTTAAAAAAAAAAAAATGATCGTGGACTGCTGTTCCTGCTGCTGGCATAGCTGGCTGGCTGACTGGGGAGGGGGTGGGGCGGGGGTGGGGGTGGCGGGGGTTGGTGACGTCTGCCAGGGCCGGGTGGGGGGTGGGGTGTAGCGGGGAGTGACCAGGGAATGGGCTGTGGCGTCGGGGAGACCCTCGGGACCGGGCTGGTGTCCAGGCATGGACCACCATTGCCACGGCCTGCAAGGCTGCCATCTTGCTGCACACCCGTGGCCGTGGTTGTGCAGAATGACATCAGCTGTATTGGGTGCATCAACCCCCAACTCTGAAACCCCCTTGCACCCCACCTCCACCCTACTATCCCACCCCCCACCCACAACTGGACGCCACCCTACTGGCTGGGCATCATGCGGCCCACCCAAGGGGGGCACCCACAGTAGCCCCTACAGGATGGTGCCGGATGGGGGCTGCAGAGTGTAATGCTGGTAAGTGTCGAGTCAGCCACCGGTACCCCTGTCGATAAGGTCGGGTGCCGGGGTCAGAGGCTCCCATGGTGACAGGGACCGATTGGGCCAGCGGTGTGGTGCAGAGGGCAGAGTGCCAGAGGGAACCGCGAGGGGTTGTGTGAATGGGAAAGGAGGGGGGGAGGGGAAAGTGACATGAGGGGGCAGGGGCTGCAGGGCAGGCCAGGGCCACCGTGTAGACCGTTGGACCTGGTTGGGCACCACGATATGCACCATGTCTGCCTTTTACTCCCAGCAGACAATGGACTTCAGAATTTAACCAGGAATGATGGCCATCATACTAGACGCCACAGCCCTTGGTGATTGTGGTGAATGTAACATGGTAATTCACACTGTATCTTTGTAAGTGCAGTAGCGTTATCTGACCACTAGGGGGAGTAGCTCTGGGAATGCTCAGGAGCTTGTACACCCTTGGCTCTGCCCATGACTTCTCCCCCTAGTGCTGCTGTATAAATACCCTTGTCCAGAGTCAGCCTGCAGTTCACTGAGAGTTCATCAACGGGTAACAGGCTGGCTCTGTAGTAAGTAGATTGAAGCCTATATTCATATCGGAAACACGTATCTGGTGAATTGACGGTTCCATCAGTGATGCACTGAGGCTGTAAGAGCACGAGCTGCTCGGGGAACGCCCTGCAACAGCGGAGTCTGCCCCAGAGGAACAGGAGCCAGCCAGTGAGGACAAAAGGGCTGCCCGCCTAACAGGCCAAGCAGGAGGTAGGAAGGAGGCACTGCATGAGGCCTTGTGTGTACCGTCATTCAAGAACCTGATAGACTGGGCGTGTCGTCGAAAACTCTGACTGAGCAGGGGGACCGTATGGCATATTTAGGGCAACACGGTAGCATGGTGGTTAGCATAAATGCTTCACAGCTCCAGGGTCCCAGGGTTGATTCCCGGCTGGGTCACTGTCTGTGCGGAGTCTGCACGTCCTCCCCATGTGTGCGTGGGTTTCCTCCGGGTGCACCGGTTTCCTCCCACAGTCCAAAGATGTGCGGGTTAGGTGGATTGGCCATGCTAAATTGCCCGTAGTGTCCAAAAAGGTAAGGTTAAGGGGGGGTTGTTGGGTTACGGGTATAGGGTGGATACGTGGGTTTGAGTAGGGTGATCATTGCTCGGCACAACATTGAGGGCCGAAGGGCCTGTTCGGTGCTGTACTGTTCTATGTTCTATGTTCTATCTACAGCATCATGGCGCACCTAGAACTGTGGGCATATGGGAGAGGACACCCGCTTCCAGTGAGCGTCAAGGTGACCGTCACCCTGGACTTTTTCGCCACGGGGTCCTTTCAGGCGCCAAGTGGGAACCTGTCTGGGTCTCGCAGACCTCGGTGCACAGGTGCATCTCACCATCATGGAGGCCCTATATGCCCAGTCAGTACAATATATCAACTTAAATGAGGACCAAGCCCACCAGAATGTCCGGGCAGGGTGTTTGCTGTATTCGCTGGGATGTCCTAGATCCAGGAGGTGATTGACAAGATGCATGTCCCCCTACGAGGACCGGCTCATGACTGGCAAGTTTTCACAAACTGAAAGAGGTTCCATTTGAAGAATGTGTAGCTATTGTGTGACCACGAGCTACATATCATATCACGCATGATACCCGGGCAGTGTGCACGTCGCCTTCATCCTGGCACACTTGACAGTTCCTGACACCTTTGAGGCGAACCCCTGGGTGAGGAGTTGGCTCCTGGGTGACAGGGGTTATCCACTGAGGTTGTGGCTGATGACGCATATCTGTAGGTCACAGACCAACGCAGAGACCCACGACAGTGACGCCCATGCTGTAACCAGGGCCATAATCGAGCAGTGCTTCGGTATCCACGCGGTAGCACAGTGGTCAACACAGTGGTTAGCACAGTTGCTTCACAGCTCCAGGGTCCCAGGTTCGATTCCCGGCTTGGGTCACTTTCTCCCCGTGTCTGTGTGGGTTTCCTCCGGGTGCTCCGGTTTCTTCCCATAGTCCAAAGATGTGCAGGTTAGGTGGATTGGCCACACTGAATTGCCCTTAGTGTCCAAAAGGGGGTTGGGTGGGGTTATTGGGTTGCGGGGATAGGGTGGAGGAGTAAGCTTTAGGTGGGGTGCTCTTTCCAGGGCCGGTGCGGACTCAATGGGCCAAATGGCCTCCTTCTGCACTGTAAATTCTATGATTCTATATTCTCCTTCTCATTGTGGTGATGTCCACTGTGTCTGTGATGGACTTCCAAACATTACTTCTAAAAACCTTTTACGGGCAGCGTGGTCAGCATAATGGTTAGCAGAGTTGTTTCACAGCTCCAGGGTCACAAGTTCGATTCCTGGCTTCGGTCACTGTCTGTGCAGAGTCTGCACGTTCACCCCGTGTTTGCGTGGGTTTCCTCCGGGTGTCCGGTTTCCTCCCACAGTCCAAAGATGTGCAGGTTAGGTGGATTGGCCATGATAAATTGCCCTTAGTGTCCAAAAAAGCTTAGGTAGGGCTTATGGGGATAGGGTTGAGGTGTGGGGATAGGATTGAGGTGTGGGGATAGGGTGGAAGTGTGGGGATAGGGTGGAGGTATGGGCTTAGGTAAGGTGTTCTTTCCAAAGCAGACTCGATGGGCTGAATGGCCTCCTTCTGCACTGTAAATTCTATGATAATTCTACGATCCTGAAGATACGGTTCAGGTGCCTGGATCGCTCTAGGGGGGCCCTCCAGAATGGCTCTTAGGAGCGTCTCGCGCATCATGGCGGCCTGCTGCGTCCTCCACAACATCACACAGGAGACATCGCAGGCAACGTGCTGGAAGAGGGGGATGAACAACAGGCCTCATCTAACGAGGAGGATGTGGGGAAGGGTCAGGATGGGCAGAGCATCCCGGGAAGACACAGGAGTCTGCACAACACGTGTACCAGGGCTGACATGCACGGGATGCTCTAATCACCTCCACATTTACTGTCTTGGGAGCCTGGCCGATGGCGGCATGAACATCCCATCCCACCCCCACGACCCCCTACCCCAACCGACCATCCCCTCCCATTTCCACCCTCCCTGCACCAAACCCCCCCTCCCAGCTTGCAACTCCTCTGTGATTCCTAACTGCCTCACTATGGGGTGCGGGCCCTGGGTTGGGTGTAACAGCAGGCCAGGTCCAAGGGATGGAGGATGATGACAACCCACTCTGCTGCTCCGCATCGTTCAACAACGTCCGAATCCTGCCGACAATAGCACTTTTCACTGTCCAACTGGGTGATCCCTGCATGCAAGCTGACCATTCCATTTCACAGTCCCTCCGATAACCCCTCATGTAGTCCCTGGCTCTGCGTCCGCATCCCTACCATCGATGGGACTGTCCAGTCCAGAAGCCCAAAACCTATCTATCATGGCAGCTAGTCCATGGGGTTGGCCCACTCTCTGACCATCCACCCGTCAGGAGTTCCTATCTGAGCCATGTGTGTGGTGCGCACCAGATAGTGTCCCAGGAGCCTCTTCATTAAATTGCCCAACCGAGGTAAGTGTCTCTGGGATGGTGGACGATGTTGGGGACAGCTGTGATGGGAAATCTGTGTCAACATCAGACTCAAGCTCCGGGGTGTCCTGGGTTTCGAGCATATGAGTCCCTTCCGTGTCGGTGTCCTTGGCGCTGCTCGGCAGACGGGGGGTGGGGGGCGGCTCTGGCTGTGGCTGGGGGCGGGGGATACCAGAAGGGTCCGCCCCATCACCAGCAGGTCCTGCAAGACATAAGACAAGATGCATGATTTGTCCGTGGGCCGGGGGGATTGTGGGGGAGTGGGGGGGAGGGGGGGGGAGGGGGGGGGGGGGGGGGGAGGTTGAGGGTATGAGGGCGAGGGCAATGTGGTTGTGATGGTGGTGTGAAAATGGTGTGGAGATGTAGGTGGTGTGAGAGTGGTGTGGAGATGTAGGTGGTGTGAGAGTGGTGTGGAGATGTAGGTGGTGTGAGAGTGGTGTGAGGGTGTGGGGTTGAGGGTGCTCTGGGGGGGGGGGGGTTGGGTGAGGGTGATGTTGGAGGGGGGTGACAGACGGGTCACGATGAACCTCAATTTAGCAGGGTCTCACTTCCTTGCCCGAGGTCGACCTCAACCCCGGCGACTGCCTTTCCTCAGGCCTGCTGACCACATCCAGGGCCTGCTGATCTGCCAAAGTTAGGGGCCGCCGGTCATGTGGCCTCTTCCAGTCTTCTCCTGGTCCCTGCGGTTATGAGCGGCCTTCTCCTGGTCCCTGCGGTTATGAGCGGCCTTCTCCTGGTCCCTGCGGTTATGAGTGGCCTTCTCCTGGTCCCTGCGGTTATGAGCGGCCTTCTCCTGGTCCCTGCGGTTATGAGCGGCCTTCTCCTGGTCCCTGCGGTTATGAGCGGCCTTCTCCTGGTCCCTGCGGTTATGAGCGGCCTTCTCCTGGATGTGGGGGGGGGGGGGGGTGAAACAGAAAACGCACAGTGTTAGACAGTCCAACGCATGCAGTCCATGGGTGAGCAGCTGGTGGATTTAGTGGCCAGGGCTCCAGGCCATGGCGGCCGGTATGGGTGCCGGCTTGTGGTACAGGGTAGGGATTCGCCCGCCCTCTGGGTTGGGGCAGGTAGGGTTACGGGTGTGTGGGACGGTGGTTGGTGCCAGGGGCACAGTGCTGCCTACACACCCTGGCCGCCCTGAGGAGGTTGTGCAGCTTTTTACGACACTGTAGGCCGGTGTGGATGCTGGTGCTCCTGGTGCTCACGGCAAATGGCGGTGACTGGCAGCCTCTTTCCGGGCCGGGTTATAGGGTGGCCCGCCTCTCCTCCACGGCACCCAGGAGGGCCTCAAGCTTGGCGTCGGTGAATCGTGGGGCCATTCCTCTTGCTGCCATCTTGATGGCTGGGATGGTGTGTGTGGGGAGTAAAGTGTGTATATACAGCTGCGGCTTGTCAGCCTTCTGACTGTCAATTCAAATCCAGTGAATCTGGCACCATTTCTCATTTGAATCGATTGTGTTCCACATGGTGCCGGTGCTAGCCCCTCCACAGTCACTGAATCGGTCCAAGTGCGGCAGCAGTTTTGCTGTCATGGAAGTCCACAAATCCTGCCCCCGTGTCAATACTTTGTTTTCGAGCCGAAAGACTGGATTCTCTGGCTAAGTGTTGCCGCCGTCGTAAACACCATCGTGTTTCTCAACGCCGTCAACATGGCCTCAGGAGCAGCGATTCTGACCCCTACAGGGGCCCGCACGGCACTGGAGCGACCCACTCCGCTCCAGCTGCTGATCCCCAGCGTCAGATGGTGCCGCGGATCTGCGCATGTGCAGTGGGGGCAGCGCCAACGCACGCATGCGCAGTTGGACCGGCGTGATTGCGCGCAAGCGCGGTGGCTCCCTTCTCCGTGCCGGCCACAACGCAACATGGCATAGGGCTACAGTGGCCGGCGCGGAACAAAAGAGGCCCCCAGTCCAAGAGGCCGGCCCGTCGATCGGTAGGCCCCGATCACAGGCCAGGTCCTCCCATGGGGTCGGGTCTCCCCCCCCCCCCCCCCCCCCACCAGGCCGCCCCCGGATCCATTGACGCTGAGGTGCCACTGGGTAATACCAGGTTAGAATGGCGCCGGCGGGACTCCGTTTCTTTTGTACGGCTGCTCGGCCCATCCCGGGCCGAGAAGCGTCGGGGGGGTCCGTAGAGCAGCCCCAGATTGGCGCCGCGCCGACTGCGTCGCGCCAATGGCGCTGATTCTCCACTCTCTGGAGAATCGGCGGACTGGCGTCAGGGTGGCCAGTCGCAGCGATTCCCCGACCCGGCCCGGGGGTTACAGAATCCCGTCCTCTGTTCCTGAGACTGAGGGCTGGATTTTCCTATTCTGCGACTATATCCACAGGATCTGTCTGGTCTTACATGTAAAGGTGCCCGGCTTTACCTGCGGATACGGCCAGGTATGTGGCCGTGCAACATGGCACCGGGATGCACGGTCCCGGCCTGCCACAAACTGCCTCCCTGTAACCCCACTTGCCACCTCCGGACCACTCCCCACCAGTCGCCCCAGCCCCCGCCGAAGCGCCCCCAGCCAGCGGAACGGCTCTCCCCGACTGTGGCGGTGCTGGACACAGTCCGCAGCCACCATGCAAGCTCCCTGAAATTTGTGAGGACACACGCCCCACGTCGTCGGGTCTCAGCCCATTGGGGGTGGAGCATCGGGGGAGTGCCTCAGGTGACATCCTGAGGCTGTCCCGACGTCTTGTGGCGTACTCCTCGAATATGCCGTCTTTGAGGGGACGTAACATCGGAAAAACGGCACCAGCCCTGATTCCAGCGTAACAACACATTCTCCGGCTAATCGCCGAACGCGATTCCGACGTCGGCGATCGGAAAATGCAGCCCTGAGAATCTGGCCCATGATCTTTTATTTCTTTTTTTTAAATTTAGAGTACCCAATTCATTTTCTCCAATTAAGGGGCAATTTAGTCTGGCCAACCTACCTATCCTGCACATTTTTGGGTTGTAGGGGGGAAACTAACGCAAACACGGGGAGAATGTGCAAACACCACACGGTCAGTGACCCAAAGCCGGGATTGAACCTGGGACCTCAGCGCCGTGAGGCAGCTGTGCTAATCACTGCACCACCGTGCTGCCCTGTGATCTTTTATTTCTGAGAGGACAGGTCTGTAGGAGAAGGAACATGGACAGACGGGGAACAATTGCAGCAGTTTGCATTGTTGCTACTCCTCTTCTTAAAGACAACATCCGAGTGTGCTCTACAAGGCAGTAAGCTGGATAACCAGCAGGAGAGGATGACAATTCAAAGCAATGTAGAAAAGACAGGCTTTTGAAAGCTGCAATAGATGAAGCAAAGAAATGTGATGGGGGAGGGGACAGAATTTAAACTGTCAAGGGAATAGTGACTAAATGTAGGAACTTTGACACTGTCATAGACTATGGGACGTGAATGGTAACCTGCCCCTACTATAGGCTATGGAAACATCAATGAAGCTTCACAACCCACATATGCGACAAAAACAACCACTGTATCCATGGACTGCGATATTGCTAGGAACACAATGGCCGGGATTATCCGTCAGCTGACGCCAGAATCGAGAAACACAATTGGGCAGAGAATCGTGCATGAGGCAAAAGTCGAGGCCGGTGCCGGCTGCCCGACAGAATGCCATGCCCTGGTGTCTTGCCAGCCGAGTCAATGCGTTCTACTCCACATGTACAATAAACACTGTTGGCATATCATTAGCGAGCCTGACCTCGTATTCTCTGGGGCTCCCATGATCCACCGCCTTAGCCGGGAAACTCAGACAGCGAGTTTAGTTTGTGGTTTTAAAATTTGGGAAACAGGCGCTGTGGCTGCTGAGGGTCTCCCCCTCAGGGGGATATGAATATCACTCGGGGGATATGTCAAGTGTCCAATGTCCAATGTCGCTATACTGTGCTCATAGATGTGCCGCTGCCCGGGCCAGGGGGAATAGCGGGGGGCGGCCAGGAGATAGGCCCTGGGGTCAGTGTGGACGGGCACAGAACACCATTGCCGTAACCTACAATGCAGCCATGCGGCTGCGGATGCTGCTGACTGCCCACTGTGACCTTAGAGAGCCACGGGTCACCCCCCCTAGGTACCTCTGGCCCCAGCCGACCCATCAACAGGATAGGCGCGCTTATAAGCAACCAGTGCCATGTTGTTTGCTGGGATGAGTGTGTGTGGGGAGTGAAGTGCTAATATGCAGCTGCAGCTTGTCAGCCTCTCGAGTGTCAATCCTGACTCCGGCGAATCCAACGCCGTTTTTCATCGGAATCGCTGGTGGTTCACGTGGCGCCGGTGCTAGCCCATTAATGGTTCTGGAATTGCTCCAGGACCGCCGCCAATTATGCTGTCGTAGACGATTCTGTCCCAGTGTCTCCACTTAGGACGGGATTCTCCAGTCTGCCAGTCGCGCTTTCCTGCGCAGCGCTCCCTCGCCGGCAGTGAGATCCTGCATTCCGCCGGCGGCCAATGGGATTTCCCGTTGTAGCCAGCCCCACACCGTCGGAAAGCCCATGGGTGTGGGTGCACTGCCGGTGGAACAAAGAATCCTGCCCAATGTATTCCATTTTGCCAAACCTTTGAAGATATTGGGGCAATGACACCGGTTCCAATTTGTGGTTTTTAACCAGCCCCCAGTTCTGCTTCATGACGGGAGGTGGATAAGTGGCTGGAGACAGGCTTCCTAACAGGGGTGGAGAGTATCCCCTATATATATTGTGATGGCTAATTATAGGCAGAAAGTGAGTAAAATTGGATATAATGATGGTGTGATTTTGGTAGTTAACCAATTCCCTGTTAACATGGTATTCTGCCATCAGTGGACAGAGATCGGGGCGCAAGTACATTATTCACTCTCATTTCTACTCAGATTGCCATATGAATAATGTCACATGTCAGTCACAGAGATTGAAGGTTTTTCTATGGCCTTCACAAGAAAGTATCGAGAGGAATTTGTGTCGAACAATTGTTTTCAGCTACAGAAGCTGCTGACATCCAAATGATTTGAATCTCACTAGGTCACCACTGAAATGTGTTTAACATGTCCAGAATTGTCCACATATCGTGATAAACTATATGTTACACATTGCAACTTATAGTGACGAACTACTTTAATTTTGCTTCTATTTCAAAGTATCATTGTACCTTTCTAGGGTAGGAGATGTTCACCCTATCAATCAGGAGTGAATTGAAATTCAGGTTCCAGGTGTCAAATGATAAATAACCACATTTGTGTTGGTAAGGGCATTACAAGATACGAAGCTAGGCAGATACACCAGCTTCAGATACAGATCAGCCATGATCTAACCCAGTGTTTTTCAAACTTTTTTCCATGGAGCCATTTTTACCAACCGGCTAGCCTTCGGGACCCAACCCAGCCGACCTTCGCGACCCATGCCGGCCGACCTTCGCGACCCATGCCGGCCGACCTTCGGGACCCAACCCGGCCGACCTTCGCGACCCACGCCGGCCGACCTTCGCGACCCACGCCTGCCGACCTGCGCGACCCACCATTTTCTCTTGGCTTGTTTGTTGCTGACAAAAATGGAGGAAATGTTTTTGGGTCCCTTTGGCCCCAATGGTCTCCTTGTCCCTTTGGCCCCCCACATTTGAAAAGAAAAGGCTGCGACCATATAAAAACAAATGCGGCCGCACTGCGCATGTGCGCCCGACCCACCATTTTCTCTTACCTTGTTTGTTGCTGACGAAAATGGAGGAAATCGTTTTGGGTCCCTTTGGACCCAATGGTTCCTTTGTCCCTTTGGCTCCCCGAACATGAAAAAACAGGAAAAAATAAAGTTTGCGCACCGATGATCGGGCACGCATGCGCGGTATGCCCCAATTTATTTTATCTGTTCCTGGCCATTTTGAATCCGCTCGCAGCCGGCATTATTAAAAGCCGACTGCTGCGGCTGTTGCGCGATCGGGAGCGGCGCAACGGACAACTCCGCAACCCTCCCGACACCCGCCCCCGACCCACCTGCGGGTCGAGCCCCTGAGTTTGACAATGCCTGATCTAACTGGTGGGCTAAATGGCCCAACCCTTGTTCCTATGTTTCGCAGATCGGTCTGTTCATGCGACATACTGTCTGAATGTAATTTACCAGAGTCTTTCCAGTTACGGTTAGGAAGTAAGTCTGATTAATTGCTTAAATTGAACCCATAGAACCAACAAACCTGACCTTGTACACACACACAGCACCACAGCTACTGCAAGCTTATTTCACGGTCACAAAGTCCTCTGACTGGCTGTTTTCTCCAAGCGACAGACTGCTGTGAACCACGTCTATCTGAAATTGGAAAAGTCGGTTTGGCAATGAGGCTCCCGCCCTCAGGCTGACTCTTTCATCACAAGTTAACATTTATGTATATGTAGCAGTACTCTGATGTATTCTTATTTCTGAGGGATTATTTCCAAAGATTTCATATTCAGTACAGTCCTTTGATAAAGTGACGCAATTACCGACGAAAATAAGAACGGAAATCTCATAATATTTAATGGGGGGGGTAGAGGTTCTGAATAAAGCGATAATATTTATAATAATAATCTTTATTGTCACAAGTAGGCTTACATTAACACTGCAATGAGGTTACTGTGAAAAGCTCCGAGTCGCCATTTAGTCTGGAGGATTCCGAAAAAAGCAATCATTTTTAGTCTGGGGGAATTCCGAATAAAATAATAATATTTAGTCTGGGGGGGGGGGGGGGGGGGGGTGGCTATCCTGAATAAAGCAATAATATTTAGTCTGGAGGAGGGAGAGATTGTGAGTAAAGTGATAATATTTAGTCTGGGGGGAGAGATTCTGAATAAAGCGATAATATTTAGTCTGGGGGGGGGGGGAGATTCTGAATAAAGCGATAATATTTAGCCTGGGGGGGGGGGCGGGGGGGGTCCTGAATAAAGAAATAATATTTAGTCTGGGGGGAGAAATTCTGAATAAAGCGAAAACATTTAGTCTGCAGGGGATTCTGAATAAAACGATAAGGTTTAGTCTGGGGGGATTCTGAATAAAGGGATAACATTTAGTCTGGCCGGGAATCTGAATAAAGCGATAATATTTAGTCTGGGGGGAGAGATTCTGAATAAAGGGATAACATTTAGTCTGGAGGGAATTCTGAATAAAGCGATAATATTTAGTCGGGGGTTGAGAGATTCTGAATTGTGTGATAATATTTAGTCGGGGTTGAGAGATTCTGAATTGTGTGATAATATTTAGTCAGGGGGAGGGAGAGATTCTGAATGAAGTGATAATATTTAGACACGGGGGATTCTGTATAAAGTGATAATATTTAGTCTGGGGAGGAGTCTGAATAAGGCGATAATATTTAGTTTGTGGGGGGATTCTGAATAAAGAGATAATATTTAGTCTGGTGCGATAGATTCTGAATAAAACGATAATACTTAGGCTGGGGGGATTCTGAATGAAGCCATAATGTTTAGTCTGGGGAGAGATTCTGAATAAAGCGCTAATATTTAGTCTGAGGAGATTCTGAATAAAGCGATAATATTTAGTCTGTGGGAGGGAGAGATTCGGAATAAAGCGATAATATTTAGTCTGTGGGAGATTCTGAATAAAGCAATAATATTTAGTCTGGGGAGATTCTGAATAAAGCGATAATATTATGTCTGGGGAGATTCTGAGTGAAGCGATAATATTTAGTCTGTGGGAAGGAGAGATTCTGAATAAAGCGATAATATGTAGTCTGGGGGAGATTCTGAATAAAGGGATAATATTTAGTCTGTGGGGGATTCTGAATAAAGCGATGATATTTAGTCTGTGGGAGGGAGAGATTCTGAATAAAGCGTTAATATTTATTCTGGGGGCGATTCTGAAGAAAGTGATAATATTTAGTCTGTGGTGATTCTGAATGAAGCGATAATATTTAGTCTGTGGAGGATTCTGAATAAAGTGATAATATTTAGTCAGGGGGGAGGATTCTGAATAAGGCGATAATATTTAGTCTGTGGGGGATTCTGAATAAAGCGATAATATTTAGTCTGTGGGAGGGAGAGATTCTGAATAAAGTGATAATATTAAGTCTGGGGGGGATTCTGAATAAAGCGATAATATTTAGTCTGGGGGGATTCTGAATAAAGCGATAATATTTAGTCTGGGAGTGGAGATTCAGAATAAAGCGATAATATTTAGTCTGGGGGAGAGAGTCTGAATAAAGCGATAATATTTAGTCTGGGGGAGAGATTCTGAATAAAGCGATAATATTTAGTCTGGGGGCGAGATTCTGAATAAAGCGATAATATTTAGCCTGGGGGAGAGATTCTGAATAAAGTGATAATATTTAGTCAGGGAGTTGAGATTCTGAATAAAGCGATAATATTTAGTCTGGGGGAATTCTGAATAAAGCGATAATATTTAGTCTGGGGGGATTCTGAATAAAGCGATAATATTTAGTCTGGGAGTGGAGATTCTGAATAAAGCGATAATATTTAGTTTGGTGAGATTCTGAATAAAGCGATAATATTTAGTCTGGGGGAATTCTGAATAAAGCAATTATATTTAGTCTGGGGGAGAGATTCTGAATAAAGCGATAATACTTAGTCTGGGGGGATTCTGAATAAAGCGATAATATTTAGTCTGGGGGAGGGAGAGATTCTGAATAATGCGATAATATTTAGTCTGTGGTGGAGATTCCAATTCTAGCGATAATATTTAGTCTGGGGGATTCTGAATAAAGCGATAATATTCAGTCTGGGGGCGAGATCCTGAATGAAGCGATAATATTCAGTCTGTGGGAGAGATTACTCTGTCTACAGCAATATTATTGAGTTTGGGGGGATTCTGAATAAAGTGATAATATTTATTCTGAGGGGGAGATTCTGTATAAAGCAATAATATTTAGTCTGGAGTAGATTCTGAATAAAATGATCATATTTAGTCTGGGGGGGTATTCTGTATAAAGTGATAATATTTATTCTGGGGGAGAGAATCTGAATATAGGGATAATATATAGTCTGGGGGAGAGATTCTGAATAAAGCGATAATATTTAGTCTGTGGTAGAGATTCCAATTCTAGCGATAATATTTAGTCTGGGGGATTCTGAATAAAGCGATAATATTCAGTCTGGGGGCGAGATCCTGAATGAAGCGATAATATTCAGTCTGTGGGAGAGATTACTCTGTCTACAGCAATATTATTGAGTTTGGGGGGATTCTGAATAAAGTGATAATATTTATTCTGAGGGGGAGATTCTGTATAAAGCAATAATATTTATTCTGGGGGAGAGAATCTGAATATAGGGATAATATATAGTCTGGGGGAGAGATTCTGAATAAAGCGATAATATTTAGTCTGTGGTAGAGATTCCAATTCTAGCGATAATATTTAGTCTGGGGGATTCTGAATAAAGCGATAATATTCAGTCTGGGGGCGAGATCCTGAATGAAGCGATAATATTCAGTCTGTGGGAGAGATTACTCTGTCTACAGCAATATTATTGAGTTTGGGGGGATTCTGAATAAAGTGATAATATTTATTCTGAGGGGGAGATTCTGTAGAAAGCAATAATATTTAGTCTGGAGTAGATTCTGAATAAAATGATCATATTTAGTCTGGGGGGGTATTCTGTATAAAGTGATAATATTTATTCTGGGGGAGAGATTCTGAATATAGGGATAATATATAGTCTGGGGGAGAGATTCTGAATAAAGCGATAATATTTAGTCTGTGGTAGAGATTCCAATTCTAGCGATAATATTTAGTCTGGGGGATTCTGAATAAAGCGATAATATTCAGTCTGGGGGCGAGATCCTGAATGAAGCGATAATATTCAGTCTGTGGGAGAGATTACTCTGTCTACAGCAATATTATTGAGTTTGGGGGGATTCTGAATAAAGTGATAATATTTATTCTGAGGGGGAGATTCTGTAGAAAGCAATAATATTTAGTCTGGAGTAGATTCTGAATAAAATGATCATATTTAGTCTGGGGGGGTATTCTGTATAAAGTGATAATATTTATTCTGGGGGAGAGAATCTGAATATAGGGATAATATATAGTCTGGGGGAGAGATTCTGAATAAAGGGATAATATTTAGTCTGGGGGAGAGATTCTGAATAAAGGGATAATATTTAGTCTGGGGTGGTATTCTGTATAAAGTGATAATATTTAGTCAGGGGGAGAAATTATGAATAAAGCGATAATATTTAGTCTGGGGGATTCTGAATAAAGCGATAATATTTAGTCAGGGAGTCGAGATTCTGAATAAAGCGATAATATTTAGTCTGGAGGAAGGAGAGATTCTGAATAAAGCGATAATATTTAGTCTGGGGGGTAATCTGAATAAAGCGATAATATTTAGTCAGGGAGTCGAGATTCTGAATAAAGCGATAATATTTAGTCTGGAGGAAGGAGAGATTCTGAATAAAGTGATAATATTTAGTCTGGGGGAGAGATTCTGAATAAAGCGATAATATTTAGTCTGGAGGAAGGAGAGATTCTGAATAAAGTGATAATATTTAGTCTGGGGGAGAGATTCTGAATAAAGCGATAATATTTAGTCTGGGGGAGATTCTGAATAAAGCGATAATATTTAGTCTGGGGGAGGGAGAGATTCTGAATAAAGCGATAATATTTAGGATGGGGGAGGGAGAGATTCTGAATGAAGTGATAATATTTAGTCTGGGGGTGGGAGAGATTCTGAATAAAGCGATAATATTTAGTCTGTGGTGGAGATTCCAATTCTTGCGATAATATTTAGTCTGGGGATTCTGAATAAAGGGATAATATTCAGTCTGGGGGGATTCTGAATAAAGTGATAATATTTAGTCTGGGGGTGAGATTCTGAATGAAGCGATAATATTCAGTCTGTGGGAGAGATTGTGCATAAAGGGATAATATTTAGTCTGGAGGGAGAGAGTCTGAATAAAGCGATAATTTTTAGTCTGGGGGTAGAGATTCTGTATAAAGTGATAATATTTAGTCTGGGGGGAGAGAGATTACTCTGTCTACAGCAATATTATTGAGTTTGGGGGAGATTCTGAATAAAGTGATAATATTTAATCTGGAGTAGATTCTGAATAAAATGATAATATTTAGTCTGGGGGGTATTCTGTATAAAGTGATAATATTTAGTCTGGGGGAGAGATTCTGAATAAAGGGATATATTTAGTCTGGGGGAGAGATTCTGAATAAACGGATAATATTTAGTCTGGGGGAGAGATTCTGAATAAAGGGATAATATTTAGTCTGGGGGAGAGATTCTGAATATAGGGATAATATTTAGTCTGGGGGAGAGATTCTAAATAAAGTGATAATATTTAGTCTGGGGGAGAGATTCTGAATAAAGGGATAATATTTAGTCTGGGGGAGAGATTCTGAATAAAGGGATAATATTTAGTCTGGGGGAGAGATTCTGAATAAAGGGATAATATTTAGTCTGGGGGTGAGATTCTGAATAAAGGGATAATATTTAGTCTGGGGGAGAGATTCTGAATAAAGGGATAATATTTAGTCTGGGGGAGAGATTCTGAATAAAGGGATATTTTGTCTGGGGGAGAGATTCTGAATAAAGTGATAATATTTAGTCTGGGGCGGTATTCTGTATAAAGTGATAATATTTAGTCTGGGGGAGAGATTCTGAATAAAGGGATATTTTGTCTGGGGGAGAGATTCTGAATAAAGTGATAATATTTAGTCTGGGGCGGTATTCTGTATAAAGTGATAATATTTAGTCTGGGGGAGAGATTCTGAATAAAGGGATAATATTTAGTCTGGGGGAGAGATTCTGAATAAAGGGATAATATTTAATCTGGGGGAGAGATTCTGAATAAAGGAATAATATTTAGTCTGGGGGAGAGATTCTGAATAAAGTGATAATATTTAGTCTGGGGGAGAGATTCTGAATAAAGGGATAATATTTAATCTGGGGGAGAGATTCTGAATAAAGGGATAATATTTAGTCTGGGGCTGGGGGTGTATTCTGTATAAAGTGATAATATTTGGTCTGGGGGAGAGATTCTGAAGTAAGTGATAATATTTAGTCTGGGGGTGGAATTCGGAACGTATTTTTTAGTTATAATGTCGTGATTGAAGTCGTGTCATTTGCATTTAAACATTAGCACGGAATATTCTGATTTTGCTCTATTTTATATTTGTTCTTCAATTATTTCTTCTGGGAGACAAGACATTGAGTTCCCTTGTGTTATCCTACGCGAATGAGCAGAGTAAAAGATGCTGGGCTGTATATTTATATATTCGTGTTGCAAAGATAGATTGTTGTCACGAGGAGACTTAAATCCCATCCATCGGTTTTAAGTTAACTTTCATGCTGGAACTTTTTCTCAAAACACATTCCTAGTTATTCCATGACACCCCCCTCCCCCCACACACACACAGTAAACCATCCCAAGTAGCAGTTTTATTCTGTGCTTGAGTACAGCTTCAGTGCAGGTCATTTATTTTACGAGAATCCCTCCATCCCATGCCACATTTCTGTAATAAGCTGCTTCATAAAGCTCTGCAGCTTCCAATGGGGTTGAAAAATGTTAGATAGCTGCGAAACCCGACTCCAAAATATTCATCCCAGATGTTTAGTTTGGGTATCCCTCTGGGCTAATAAACCAAACAAAAGCAAACCGTACAACGCCAAAGCAATGAAAACCAGGCTACATAAACCCTGGGAAGTTTATATGGCTGTTGTGCAGACGAAACAATTGCTTGACATTTTAAAGTTAAGCCTGTGGGCTTTCCAAACATTAGCCGCCCATCTCACTGACTGTTATATCCCTTCGTTATTCGTCACGTTAATCAGCTTTGGCTACAACTGCATATCTAGGCTTCAAATGAAGTTACTGTGAAAAGCCCCTAGTAGCCACATTCTGGCGTCTGTTCGGGGAGGCTGGTACGGGAATTGCCTTGGTCTGCTTTAAAAGCCAGCTATTTAGCCCTGTGCTAAACCAGTGCACCTATTCCAATCCGTGATGTGGAGATGCCAGCGTTGGACTGGGGTGAGCACAGTAAGAAGTCTTACAACACCAGGTTAAAGTCCAACATGTTTGTTTCAAACACTAGCTTTCGGAGCACTGAGGAAGGAGCAGTGCTCCGAAAGCTAGTGTTTGAAACAAACATGTTGGACTTTAACCTGGTGTTGTAAGACTTCTTACTGTATTCCAATCCGAACAGCAACTTTGAATCATTTCGATATCACTTTCCTCTTTGGCAATTTAGCCCCCCTGTTCACATTCGCGTGGTACAATTCTTTAAAGTTAGCGTTTGGGCGAATTTTATTCAAGTTGAAGTGGCGCTTTGGTTTTATGGTTGATAATATAGAGCATGGTTCAGTTCAAAGCGTGTGGTGGATTTTGCCGTAATTTGAGCTGTTTGATTCGGAGCAGCTCCATTAGACATTAGTAATGAGTAATAAAGCGAATCCATCGAAACTCCCTGCTGACAGAAAGGCAGCTCCCTCCTCTGCAAGTCTAACGTTAAATAATATTAGGATTTCAGTACCCCCCCCCCCCGCCCCCACACAAACACACACATATCCAAGACTAGTCAGAGCGTTTGTTCGTTTACAAGCTGCTTAACAGAACTCCAGTGCAAGGGAGAGATGGGGAAAGCACGCCTGCAGTGAACATAAAGAATGTTTTGAATTCTCCAAGCTGCCCCTTCCAGGAAAGAAGCTGAATAAACAAACCCTGCCTCCTTTATAGCACGCAACGCAGCCTGCATTGGGGGGGGGGGGGTGGGGTAGCTCACAGTGATACATCTGTACACTAATATAATGTCACCCGCAAAATATACTTCGGTTATTAAACAGTATTCGTTCTACTTGTTCGGTGTGTACGGTGCTTTTAAAAAAAAAAATACTGCTGCTCGTTTAGCTTTAACTTTCTGAAGACATCTTACTATTGAAGAAGGGGGAAGATGATGAGAATTCAGTTCTACGGAAGCATCCAGTCTACATCAAACAAACAAAACAAAAGTCACCAGGGCTCTTCTAGAAAGTAAAGTGAGGGAAACGAAGACGGTGTTTGAAGGTAAGATACCCCCGAGTTTTATGAAGTAACCTACAGTCAATTTGATCTTTTATCCATTTATTTATATTGCTGTTGCATTAGAGGGTGATGTTCCTTCGCTAGAGCGGGTACATTAACAGCTGTAGTAATTGAGTCTGTAAAGTCCATCGCATTTAGTTCTAGACTATTGCTTCATAGACAAGACAAAGAAGACTTAAAAGCAGTTTGAAAGGACCGGCCTTTGAATGGCTACTATTCAATTTGTATTTCATTCCCCGCTGGTCATGGAATTGAGATCAGAACAAAAAGTGAAAACACATGGTTGAGGTCAGCAGGATCAGAGAACCACCACATACAGCAAAGGCTACAAAAAGCACTGGGAACTTGTGTGAAGAAATAGATTGTATAAACAGAGCCTGCTATCGTCTGCACACCATTATCCTGTAATTTACACGGTATGGGAGCAAAGACATGTATTAAATAGTGAGATGTTTCATCACTTTTCAAACCCTGTTTCATGCCAGTCAACTTCAATATGCATCTGGGCATGTCTGAAATTCTTTCTCTAATGTGTTTATTTAAACTATCCGGGAGAAATTATTACCTCACCAGTAAATCATGTTTATATATACCGCATTTTCCTTTCAAGTTTCCAACACTGCAGCATGATTTTAATTACATAATAACGTCAAAATTATATTTGTAAAATAAACGTTATGATTTATAGTAGGATGAAGGGGTGGATTAAAAAGACACAGATGAATCCAACTGGATTGTTACTTCTTAACCAAAAGCACTGTGACAATTATGGGGAGGACAGAATAGCTTCCATAAGAAGGTTGTCCTCTCTTGCGTGGGCAGTGAATAGCATTGTTGTGCTTTGCAATTACTTCAATTGTTTTAAAATACCCGAATTAACAAAATAATTCTGTTGATGGTTAGGAAAGTGAACAGGTAACATAAGGTTTCACTGCAATAGACCCCAGCTGGCATTCTATGAAATGTTATTGTTTCATTTTTTTTCAACAACAAAAATGCATAAATTTGGGGGCGCAGTCGAAAAGGTCGTGAGGTGACAGATCAAAGCCATCAAAATAGTTGTCGATGAAAGATGTTCCAGAAAATATTTCGTTAAATGGTGATGCAGGAACATGTCTAACCACCAAACAAGAACCAAAAACAGAAAATGCTGGAAAATCTGGGCATGTCTGACAGCGTCTGTGGAGAGAGAAGGGAGCTAACGTTTCAATCTGGATGACTCTTCATCAACTTTGACAAATACTCATCCAGATTGAAAAGTTAGCTCCATTCTCTCTTCACAGACGCTGTCAGACCTGCTGAGATCGTCCAGTATTCTCTCTTCTTTCTTTCAGATTCCAGCATCCGCAGTAATTTGTTTTAACCAAATCAGAATTATCTGTTAATCTGACATCAGGTAATAAATATCCTCGGGAATTTTTGAATGTTTATTTGGATCATCTCATTCTATAGTGATATTTATGATGATCGTGAATCTCGAAGTGTGTAAGTAGCTTTTTATTCCAAAATCAGGTCAGAAGGTCGTCTGTGTAACCACGCTGTCAATGCGTTCATCAACGTTTGGGTATTTCTCCAAAATGTGGAAGGTGTCAAGGGAACCATCGCAATCCGATTTGGCACGTAGCTACGCCGACTGGAAGGACACTTGGTATTCAACTTTGCCCCACCATAGCATTAAAATAATGACTTTCAAAAATAAATACTCCAAAGGTCCAGCTGGAGTAACAAGCACAAAAGTTGGAAGGACAATCGGATGGCTTGCTGGTGTGTGAGCAACAAGAAATTCAATTTGCAGTCCCGTTAAGCAGTTCTTGAATGCCTTGTTACAGGCTCTTTCTCGCCCCCTTCGCCGCCCTATCGAGCATGTCTGAACCCACTGCTCATTTTTCTGCGTTACAAATTCTCTCCGGATCTGAACGTTTATTAACGTTTAACTACAGTGTGCTGGTTTGTACTATATGTTTTTAAAAAAATACGAAGTCACCAGTCTATTAAAAAAATAAAGCCAGAGAGAGTTGTGAAGTGGCCGTGTGTGTGTGCCGAAGTGTTCAAAAAGTTTTAAAAAACGAAAGTAAAAATAGTGCTTAGAATGCAGCATGATAGATCTCCAGATCTCTGAAATGGGGCCAGAAAATATATTTCATTAAACAGTGGCTGGGAAATAGCAACACAGATTTAAAAAAACAGGGCACGGGATTATAATACAGAAGAGAGTGGACACAGCCCAGTACCAATTCTCCTCCCTCCACCACAATTAATACTCAGTGTCCAAACAATGCCATTTTAAGTGATCTTGATTTAAAAGCATAAAAATGACAGTGAATAGGATCAAAGGTACCGAATGAATTTTGTCTTCTTGTACAATTTAATGCATCTGGTAATTTGCTAACACGGCCGTTTTTTCAATAGCGCGTTACTATATTAATACAATCCTAGCAATGTTCTTATGAGGCGTGGTATATGTGTTGACAATGTTACATTACAATTCTGGGAGATGACATGCAACCTTTTCTTGCATAAACGATTTTTGTTATACCTTTGCGCGTATTTCCACGTCGACCGGAAAGAACGAGCGAGAGGGAGGGAGGTTGCTTAACATCCCGTTGCTTGTTTGGATGTTTTAGGGTCTACATTGGGAATTTGGAAAGTGCAGTTGTGGCCTATCCCTCTTGAATATTTCTCCTGGACTCCGCGAGTGGACTCTTGCGCGCTATTGGTCCCGAGGTCACGTAGACAGGCGCTGCTACAACACAAGGACGGAACAGGAAGACGGGGGTATGTTGAAAGAGAGATGGCTGGGATTGGTTCTGTTTATGTAACAATGATAAATATTTATAAATATGTTGCAGGCGTACTGGATGGTCCCTTGCACAGAACTTCTAATCTACACCAAAATCCCAAGGCACTTCTGATGCAAGAGCTTGGCTTTAATAAGCTATTGGCTTGCTGACATTCAGCTCGAAGGTGGCGTCTTAAAACTTCGAGGTTTCTATCAAAATTGTGTCCCTTGTGTTGCCCTATTACGTATTTTCTTTTCATGTAGAAATGATCTGTTTGAGCTGCATGCAAAAAAATACTTTTCACTGTACCTCCGTACACGGGACAATAAACAAATCCAATCCAATCCAATACTGTTTCATTTGTTACCTTGGAACTACATTGCCTATCTGAGTGTCACCCAGCATGATCCTACCGTAGGATTTTCGTATCTTGGCTAGGGCTGGGACACAGGTGGGCGTCGCAATGCTGAATTCAGTTTTGTACAGTAATAGACAGCTCAGACAGCAGAAAGAATACTGACAAAATCCAAAGCCATTTTATGGGCCAATCTGAGGGGTGAGCAGACGAGCGTACTGGGCATTCACTGTCTCGGTCCCTCAGTATGGTCACTCACTTCCCCCTCCAGCATCTCTGCAACTGTCTATCTGCTGCAGTGGGAGGAAGTCCATGTCCCTTCCTGCAATTATCTGATCATGTTGATCAAAGGGTTTTAGCACTGACCCCAGTGTTTACCTCCGCATCAATAATGTCCTGACTTTTACCACATAGCAGTTCTATTTTTTTTAAATAATATTTTATTAAGGTATTTGAAAATTTTATAATAGTAACAAAAACAATGACATCAACATGGTAAAATAAACATTCCCCCCCTCCCCCAGCCCAATCTTCACACACCTCTAACATACAACAGCAACCCCCCCCCCCCCCCCCCCCCCATCTGCTGACATTTTTAATTTTCCCCCGAGAAAGTCGACGAACGGCTGCCACCTCCGGGAGAACCCTAACATTGTCCCTCCTAAGGCAAACTTTACTTTCTCAAGACTGAGAAACCCAGCCATGTCACTAACCCTCGGGGGCTTCGAGTCCCTCCACATTAATAAGGTCTGTCTCCGGGCTACCAGGGAGACAAAGGCCAAGACGTCGGCCTCTTTCGCCCCCTGAACTCCCGGATCTCCGACACTCCAAAGATCGCAACCTCTGGACTCAGCACCACCCGTGTTTTTAGCATCGTGGATAGCAATACCTGCCAAAGCCCTCCAAGCTTCGGGCATGCCCAAAACATGTGGCCATGATTTGCTGGGCTTCCCGCGAACCTTGCACACCTATCCTCTACCCCGAAAAACTAGCTCATCCGAGCCACTGTATGTGTGCCGGTGGACTACCTTAACTTGTATCAGGCTAAGCCTGGTGCACGATGAGGAGGGATTAACCCTGCTTAGGGCATCCGCCCATAGACCCGTCTCTATATCTCCTCCTAGCTCGTCCTACCACTTGCCCTTAAGCTCCTCCACCGGAGTTTCCTCCGCCTCCGAAAGCTCCTGGTAAATATCTGATACCTTCCCCTCTCCCACCCAGGTACTGGAAACTATTCTATCCAGTATTCCCCGTGGCTGCAGAGGCAGAAAGGCTGGCACCTGTTTTCTCAGGAAGTCGCGCACCTGCAAATACCTAAAACTATTCCCTGCTGGCAATTTAAATTTATCCTCCAAAGTTTTCAAGCTGGGAAAGCTCCATCTATAAATAGATCCCCCATCCTTCTAATTCCTGCCCTCTGCCAACTCTGGAACCCACCATCTAGCCTACCCGGTACAAAACTGTGGTTGTTATAAATCGGGGTCCAAATCAATGCTCCCTCCACTCTCATATCTCCTCCACTGCCCCAGATTCTCAGCACATAGCAGTTCTAACCCCCAGAAGCACAAAGTCGGTAGTTCAAACTTTCAGCAATTGTTGCATTTCTCAACAGCAATTAGATTGGAAAGAGGAAACAACGTTTTAAAATGCCTTAGAAAGTTATGAATTTTCAGAAGCTTTCGACGTGGCTAAATTGGACTTCAATGCTAATTACCATTGACTTATTTAAAGGTATACGCAGAGATATTGTTAGATAAATTAAGTAATTCTGGTAAAAATGACATAATTGACTAAATGTGTAAAACAGTGAATTCCATTGAAACAATTTTACCCTTTTTAAGATCAATGTTTGACTGTCCCATAAGGCCGCCTTTGGGTCTGAGGGAATGGAGGGGTGAAGGTTCTTTGAGAGTGAGGGGGTGCAAATCCTACAGTCCATTGGCAGGAAATGTCTAGCTGAGTACACACCAGTGAGAAATGTGGACAAATTCGTCTTTACCCGCAGATTAGTGCATTTTTGTTAACACAACACACGGGACAAACATATCCATTTATCAATTAGCTGGTTTGGATGAGATTTAGTTAGTTACAATTAGACGGAGCAATGTTATTATTTAGTCCTGTTTCCATGGGACATGCTAACTCAGAATGTTGCCCCCCAGTTTTCCCCGCAAAGAAGTATAATGGAGTGACTTAGTTTTAGTCAGATTTTGCTGTGTCTTTTTATATTAAAAAAACACTTATAGGGGAAGCGCTAAGATGTCAATTAAGAATCAATATACATGAATATAATTCAAATATTGATAAAATTCTGCACAGCAGAAGGTCCATATAAACATGTTGAGACTCCAGTTACCAATGAAGGAATGTATTCTGTGCGTTCCTTATTTATTTTGCTTCACTATTTCAATGTTGTGATTTTTTTAGAACAGGATAACCATCAATTTTAATTTACAATCGTGCAATCGAAAATATGTTGTGATGTGAATAGAGAGCAGCCAGGCGGACAGCCAAATGGGACACATCTAGGGGGATACCTATAAACACTGCAAAGGTAAATCTCCCCGTCCAGCCCCAACTCAGAAACCTACCCAGTTATACACGTCCAGATTTCCATCTCTTCAAATCCAGGCCAAACTTCAATCCTCGAATTTGGACAATATAGCACACTCTTCAGAATACATTTTAACAAAACGAACCATTATAATTTCAGAAATATTAGACATACTCACCCCAGAACCAATTAAATCTTTCCCCGCGTAAATCTGTAAAAGGTTGACAATGGTCGGTGCATTTATGATTGTAGCTGTAAAATATTCAATTAAAAAAAACACCGGCATCAAAACAAGGATTAACGGCCTAATTAATTCACACAATATTTGAAGTATACTGGGACTTCGATGTTGTGGCCATTTCGGAGACATGGATAGAGCAGGGACAGGAATGGTTGTTGCAGGTGCAACAACCAAACCAAGGGCTGGTTTAGCTCACTGAGCTAAATCGCTGGCTTTTAAAGCAGACCAAGCAGGCCAGCAGCATGGTTCGATTCCCGTACCAGCCTCCCAGGACAGGTGCCGGAATGTGGCGACTAGGGGCTTTTCACAGTAACTTCATTGCAGCCTACTCGTGCCGATAAGCGATTTTAGGGGCTGGTTTAGCTCACTCGGCTAAATCGCTGGCTTTTCAAGCAGACCAAGCAGGCCAGCAGCACGGTTCGATTCCCGTACCAGCCTCCCCGGACAGGCGCCGGAATGTGGCGACTAGGGGCTTTTCACAGTAACTTCATTGAAGCCTACTCGTGACAATAAGCGATTTTCATTTCATTTTCAGGTGCCGGGGTTTAGATATTTCAGTAAGCTCAGGGAATTTGGTAAAAGAGGGGGAGGGGTGGCATTGTTAGTCAAGGACAGTATTATGGTGGCAGGAAGGACGTTTGATGAGGACTCGTCTACTGAGGTAGTATGGGCTGAGGTTAGAAACAGGAAAGAAGAGGTCACCCTGTTAGGGGTTTTCTATAGGCCTCCGAAAAGTTCCAGAGATGTAGAGGAAAGGATTGTAAATATGATTCTGGATAAGAGCAAAAGTAACAGGGTAGTTGTTATGGGGGACTTTAACTTTCCAAATATTGACTGGAAACACTATAGTTCGAGTACTTTAGATGGGTCCATTTTTGTCCAATGTGTGCAGGAGGGTTTCCTGACACAGTATGTAGATAGGCCAATGAGAGGCAAGGCCATATTGGATTTGGTACTGGGTAATGAACCAGGACAGGTGATAGATTTGGAGGTAGGTGAGCACTTTGGTGATAGTGACCACAATTCGATTACGTTTACTTTAGTGATAGAAAGGGATACCACAGGGCAAGAGTTATATCTGGGGGAAAGGCAATTATGATGCGGTGAGGCAAGACTTACGATGCATCGGATGGAGAGGAAAACTGCAGGGGAAGGGCACAATGGAAATGTGTAGCATGTTCAAGGAACAGCTACTGCGTGTCCTTGATAAGTATCCTGTCAGGCAGGGAGGAAGTGGTCGAGCGAGGGAACCGTGGTTTGCTAAAGCAGTTAAAACACTTGTCAAGAGGAAGAAGGAGGCTTATGTAAAGATGAGACGTGAAGGTTCAGTTAGTGCTCTCGAGAGTTACAAGTTAGCTAGGAAGGATCCAAAGAGAGAGCTAAGAAGAGCCAGGAGGGGATATGAGAAGTCTTTGGCAGGTAGGATGAAGGATAACCCTAAAGCTTTCTATAGATATGTCAGGAATAAAAGAATGACTAGTGTAAGAGTAGGGCCAGTCAAGGACAGTAGTGGGAAGTTGTGCATGGAGTCCGAGGAGATAGGAGAGTTGCTAAATGAATATTTTTCATCAGTATTCACACAGGAAAAAGACAATGTTGTTGAGGAGAATACTGAGATACAGGCTACTCGACTAGAAGGGCTTGAGGTTCATAAGGAGGAGGTGTTAGCGATTCTGGAAAGTGTTAAAATAGATAAGTCCCCTGGGCCGGATGGGATTTATCCTAGGATTCTCTGGGAAACTAGGGAGGATATTGCTGAGCCTTTGTCTTTGATCTTTAAGTCATCTTTGTCTACAGGAATAGTGCCAGAAGACTGGAGGATAGCAAATGTTGTCCCCTTGTTCAAGAAGGGGAGTAGAGACAACCCCGGTAACTATAGACCAGTGAGCCTTACTTCTGTTGTGGGCAAAGTATTGGGAAGGTTTATAAGAAATAGGATGTATAATCATCTGGAAAGGAATAATTTGATTAGAGATATGGTTTTGTGAAGGTCGTGCCTCACAAACCTTATTGAGTTCTTTGAGAAGGTGATCAAACAGGTGGATGAGGGTAAAGCAGTTGATGTGGTGTATATGGATTTCAGTAAAGCGTTTGATAAGGTTCCCCACGGTAGGCTATTGCAGAAAATATGGAGGCATGGGATTCAGGGTGATTGAGTAGTTTGGATCAGAAATTGGCTAGCTGGAAGAAGACAAAGGGTGGTGCTTGATGGGAAATGTTCAGACTGGAGTCCAGTTACTAGTGGTGTACCACAAGGATCTGTTTTGGGGCCACTGCTGTTTGTCATTTTTATAAATGACCTGGAGGAGGGCGTAGAACGATGGGTGAGTAAATTTGCAGATGACACTAAAGTCGGTGGAGTTGTGGATAGTGCGGAAGCATGTTACAATTTACAGAGGGACATAGATAAGCTGCAGAGCTGGGCTGAGAGGTGGCAAATGGAGTTTAATGCAGAAAAGTGTGAGGTGATTCATTTTGGAAGGAATAACAGGAAGACAGAGTACTGGGCTAATGGTAAGATTCTTGGTAGTGTGGATGAGCAGAGAAATCTCGGTGTCCATGTACATAGATCCCTGAAAAGTTGCCACCCAGGTTGAGAGGGTTGTTAAGAAGGCGTACGGTGTGTTAGCTTTTATTGACAAGAGGGATTGAGTTTCAAAGCCATGAGGTCATGTAGCAGTTGTACAAAACTCTGGTGTGGCTGCATTTGGAGTATTGCGTGCAGTTCTGGTCACCGCATTATAGGAAGGATGTGGAAGCATTGGAAAGGGTGCAGAGGAGATTTACCAGGATGTTGCCTGGTATGGAGGGAAGATCTTATGAGGAAAGGTTGAGGGACTTAAGGCTGTTTTCGTTTTAGAGAGAAGAAGGTTAAGAGGTGACTTAATTGTGGCACACAAGATGATCAGAGGATTAGATCAGGTGGACAGTGAGAGCCTTTTTCTTCAGATGGTGATGTCTAGCACGAGGAGACATAGCTTTAAACTGAGGGGAGATAGATATAGGACAGATGTCAGAGGTAGGTTCTTTACTCAGAGTGTAGTAGGGGTGTGGAATGCCCTGCCTGCAACAGTAGTGGACTCGCCAACACTAAGGGCATTCAAATGGTCATTGGATAGACATATGGATGATAAGGGAATAGTGTAGATGGGCTTTAGAGGGGTTTCACAGGTCGGCGCAACATTGAGGGCCGAAGGGCCTGTACTGCGCTGTAATGTTCTATGTTCTATGTATTTCTTCAGGATCCACCCTCTTGTCACGGGTTGGATGCAATGTTGCACCAGTCACTTTGACTGCACATTTTTGTCACCAGGTTTGATTGCTCACTCTGGGATGATGCTCGGCAATCTTGTCCGAGGTGACACAAGCCCACTTTGTCAGGATAGCACCCTGAATGTGTCACACACCTTGCTGGTGTCCTCCGGCGAGGGCCATCTCTCCTCTACATGCTCCCATGTACTTGACTCTCCCCATCTCCAGCAGGCAAAACTGATCATCCTCTCACTGAGCTCAGCTCTGATGTGGAGATGCCGGTGTTGGACTAGGGTGAGCACAGTAAGAAGTCTTACAACACCAGGTTAAAGTCCAACAGGTTTGTTTCGAATCACTAGCTTTCGGAGTGCAGCTCCTTCCTCAGGTGAATAAAGAGGTAGCTTCCAGAAAGATTTGTATAGACAAAGTCAAAGATGCAAGATGATACCTTGAATGGGAGCATTTGAAGGTAATTAAGTCTTTACAGATCCAGAGAGAGCTCAGCTCGGCAGCCAAGGAGAGGTACGAGGCAGGGGCTGTCTGCTCCTGTGCATTGACAGCTATGCGGAGCCATAAGTCAGAGCTGGAAATGTGATGGAGAGAAAAGCAGAAAAGGCTAGACAACTTCAGCATGTCTGACAGCATCTGTGGAGCGAGAATGGAGCTAACATTTCGAGTCTGGGTGACTCTTTGTGATGGGGAGCCGGTAATCGTAATTCTGGGACATCTACGAGCCTGACCTACATTCAAAACCGCAGTGTGCGCTTGGCAATGACTTAGCTTCCTTTGTCCTACGAGAAAAATCCCCTAAGCGGCCTATTTCAAATTCACCTTTAACCAAAAAATGACCTCTCCCACTTTAGTACACCATATTTGACACCTCCTTAAATTTACACTATGCAGTATCAAATGAAAGCAAGGACTGGACATGTTCACTGGGTGGCTCCCCAGCCTAGGGACAAGAACGTCCCCGTTTGAAGTCCCACCCCGGGACTTGCTCATTAAGCAAGAACCCAGCTACTGGTACAGGCGAGCCAGTGTGTATAAGTGCTGGTTAAGGGGATCAGACCAGACAGTGTTATCAGTGCTGGTTAAGGGGATCAGGCCAGACAGTGTTATCAGTGCTGGTTAAGGGGATCAGGCCAGACAGTGTTATCAGTGCTGGTTAAGGGGTTATGGCCAGACAGTGTTATCAGTGCTGGTTAAGGGGATCAGGCCAGCCAGTGTGTATCAGTCCAGGTTAAGGGGATCAGGCCAGACAGTGTTATCAGTGCTGGTTAAGGGGATCAGGCCAGACAGTGTGTATCAGTGCAGGTTAAGGGGATCAGGCCAGACAGTGTTATCAGTGCTGGTTAAGGGGATCAGACCAGACAGTGTTATCAGTGCTGGTTAAGGGGATCAGGCCAGACAGTGTTATCAGTGCTGGTTAAGGGGATCAGGCCAGACAGTGTTATCAGTGCTGGTTAAGGGGATCAGGCCAGTCAGTGAGCAGCAGTGCTGGTTAAGGGGATCAGGCCAGACAGTGTTATCAGTGCTGGTTTAGGTGATCAGGCCAGACAGTGTTATCAGTGCTGGTTAAGGGGATCAGGCCAGTCAGTGTTATCAGTGCTGGTTAAGGGGATCAGACCAGACAGTGTTATCAGTGCTGGTTAAGGGGATCAGGCCAGACAGTGTTATCAGTGCTGGTTAAGGGGATCAGGCCAGACAGGGTTATCAGTGCTGGTTAAGGGGATCGGGCCAGACAGTGTTATCAGTGCAGGTTAAGGGGATCAGGCCAGACAGTGTTATCAGTGCTGGTTAAGGGGATCAGACCAGTCAGTGAGCAGCAGTGCTGGTTAAGGGGATCAGGCCAGACAGTGTTATCAGTGCTGGTTAAGGGGATCAGACCAGTCAGTGAGCAGCAGTGCTGGTTAAGGGGATCAGGCCAGTCAGGGTTATCAGTGCTGGTTAAGGGGATCAGGCCAGACAGGGTTATCAGTGCTGGTTAAGGGGATCAGGCCAGACAGGGTTATCAGTGCTGGTTAAGGGGATCAGGCCAGACAGGGTTATCAGTGCTGGTTAAGGGGATCGGGCCAGACAGTGTTATCAGTGCAGGTTAAGGGGATCAGGCCAGACAGTGTTATCAGTGCTGGTTAAGGGGATCAGACCAGTCAGTGAGCAGCAGTGCTGGTTAAGGGGATCAGGCCAGACAGTGTTATCAGTGCTGGTTAAAGGGAATCAGGCCAGTCAGTGTTATCAGTGCTGGTTAAGGGGATCAGGCCAGACAGTGTTATCAGTGCTGGTTAAGGGAATCAGGCCAGACAGTGTTATCAGTGCTGGTTAAGGGGATCAGGCCAGACAGTGTTATCAGTGCTGGTTAAGGGGATAAGGCCAGACAGTGTTATCAGTGCTGGTTAAGGGGATCGGGCCAGACAGTGTTATCAGTGCTGGTTAAGGGGATAAGGCCAGACAGTGTTATCAGTGCTGGTTAAGGGGATCGGGCCAGACAGTGTTATCAGTGCTGGTTAAGGGGATCGGGCCAGACAGTGTTATCAGTGCTGGTTAAGGGGATAAGGCCAGACAGTGTTATCAGTGCTGGTTAAGGGGATCAGGCTAGACAGTGTTATCAGTGCTGGTTAAGGGGATCGGGCCAGACAGTGTTATCAGTGCTGGTTAAGGGGATCAGGCCAGACAGTGTTATCAGTGCTGGTTAAGGGGATCGGGCCAGACAGTGTTATCAGTGCTGGTTAAGGGGATCAGGCTAGACAGTGTTATCAGTGCTGGTTAAGGGGATCGGGCCAGACAGTGTTATCAGTGCTGGTTAAGGGGATCAGGCCAGACAGTGTTATCAGTGCTGGTTAAGGGGATCAGGCCAGACAGTGTTATCTGTGCTCGTTAAGGGGATCAGGCCAGACAGTGTTATCAGTGCTGGTTAAGGGGATCAGGCCAGTCAGTGAGCAGCAGTGCTGGTTAAGGGGATCAGGCCAGACAGTGTTATCAGTGCTGGTTAAGGGGATCAGGCCAGACAGTGTTATCAGTGCTGGTTAAGGGGATCAGGCCAGACAGTGTTATCAGTGCTGGTTAAGGGAATCAGGCCAGACAGTGTTATCAGTGCTGGTTAAGGGGATCAGGCCAGTCAGTGAGCAGCAGTGCTTGTTAAGGGGATCAGGCCAGACAGTGTTATCAGTGCTGGTTAAGGGGATCAGGCCAGACAGTGTTATCAGTGCTGGTTAAGGGGATCAGGCCAGTCAGTGAGCAGCAGTGCTGGTTAAGGGAATCAGGCCAGACAGTGTTATCAGTGCTGGTTAAGGGGATCAGGCCAGTCAGTGAGCAGCAGTGCTGGTTAAGGGGATCAGGCCAGACAGTGTTATCAGTGCTGGTTAAGGGAATCAGGCCAGACAGTGTTATCAGTGCTGGTTAAGGGGATCAGGCCAGACAGTGTTATCAGTGCTGGTTAAGGGGATCAGGCCAGTCAGTGAGCAGCAGTGCTGGTTAAAGGGGATCAGGCCAGACAGTGTTATCAGTGCAGGTTAAGGGGATCAGGCCAGACAGTGTTATCAGTGCTGGTTAAGGGGATCAGACCAGACAGTGTTATCAGTGCAGGTTAAGGGGATCAGGCCAGTCAGTGAGCAGCAGTGCTGGTTAAGGGGATCGGGCCAGACAGTGTTATCAGTGCTGGTTAAGGGGATCGGGCCAGACAGTGTTATCAGTGCTGGTTAAGGGGATCAGACCAGACAGTGTTATCAGTGCTGGTTAAGGGGATCGGGCCAGACAGTGTTATCAGTGCTGGTTAAGGGGATAAGGCCAGACAGTGTTATCAGTGCTGGTTAAGGGGATCAGGCTAGACAGTGTTATCAGTGCTGGTTAAGGGGATCGGGCCAGACAGTGTTATCAGTGCTGGTTAAGGGGATCAGGCCAGACAGTGTTATCAGTGCTGGTTAAGGGGATCGGGCCAGACAGTGTTATCAGTGCTGGTTAAGGGGATCGGGCCAGACAGTGTTATCAGTGCTGGTTAAGGGGATCAGGCCAGACAGTGTTATCAGTGCTGGTTAAGGGGATCAGGCCAGACAGTGTTATCTGTGCTCGTTAAGGGGATCAGGCCAGACAGTGTTATCAGTGCTGGTTAAGGGGATCAGGCCAGTCAGTGAGCAGCAGTGCTGGTTAAGGGGATCAGGCCAGACAGTGTTATCAGTGCTGGTTAAGGGGATCAGGCCAGACAGTGTTATCAGTGCTGGTTAAGGGGATCAGGCCAGACAGTGTTATCAGTGCTGGTTAAGGGAATCAGGCCAGACAGTGTTATCAGTGCTGGTTAAGGGGATCAGGCCAGTCAGTGAGCAGCAGTGCTGGTTAAGGGGATCAGGCCAGACAGTGTTATCAGTGCTGGTTAAGGGGATCAGGCCAGTCAGTGAGCAGCAGTGCTGGTTAAAGGGGATCAGGCCAGACAGTGTTATCAGTGCTGGTTAAGGGGATCAGGCCAGACAGTGAGCAGCAGTGCTGGTTAAGGGGATCAGGCCAGACAGTGTTATCAGTGCTGGTTAAGGGGATCAGACCAGACAGTGTTATCAGTGCAGGTTAAGGGGATCAGGCCAGTCAGTGAGCAGCAGTGCTGGTTAAGGGGATCAGGCCAGACAGTGTTATCAGTGCTGGTTAAGGGGATCGGGCCAGACAGTGTTATCAGTGCTGGTTAAGGGGATCAGGCCAGTCAGTGTTATCAGTGCTGGTTAAGGGGATCAGGCCAGACAGTGTTATCAGTGCTGGTTAAGGGGATCAGGCCAGTCAGTGTTATTGGTGCTGGTTAAGGGGATCAGGCCAGACAGTGTTATCAGTGCTGGTTAAGGGGATCAGGCCAGACAGTGTTATCAGTGCTGGTTAAGGGGATCGGCCAGACAGTGTTATCAGTGCTGGTTAAGGGGATCAGGCCAGACAGTGTTATCAGTGCTGGTTAAGGGGATCAGGCTAGACAGTGTTATCAGTGCTGGTTAAGGGGATCGGGCCAGAGAGTGTTATCAGTGCTGGTTAAGGGGATCAGGCCAGACAGTGTGATCAGTGCTGGTTAAGGGGATCAGGCCAGTCAGTGAGCAGCAGTGCAGGTTAAGGGGATCAGGCCAGACAGTGTTATCAGTGCTGGTTAAGGGGATCAGGCCAGACAGTGTTATCAGTGCTGGTTAAGGGGATCAGGCCAGACAGTGTTATCAGTGCAGGTTAAGGGAATCAGGCCAGACAGTGTTATCAGTGCTGGTTAAGGGGATCGGGCCAGACAGTGTTATCAGTGCTGGTTAAGGGGATCAGGCCAGACAGTGTTATCAGTGCTGGTTAAGGGGATCAGGCCAGACAGTGTTATCAGTGCTGGTTAAGGGGATCAGGCCAGACAGTGTTATCAGTGCTGGTTAAGGGGATCAGGCCAGACAGTGTTATCAGTGCTGGTTAAGGGGATCAGGCCAGACAGTGTTATCAGTGCTGGTTAAGGGGGTCAGGCCAGACAGTGTTATCAGTGCTGGTTAAGGGGATCAGGCCAGACAGTGTTATCAGTGCAGGTTAAGGGGATCAGGCCAGACAGTGTTATCAGTGCTGGTTAAAGGGAATCAGGCCAGACAGTGTTATCAGTGCTGGTTAAGGGGATCAGGCCAGACAGTGTTATCAGTGCTGGTTAAGGGGCTCAGGCCAGACAGTGTTATCAGTGCTGGTTAAGGGGATCAGGACAGACAGTGTGTATCAGTGCTGGTTAAGGGAATCAGGCCAGACAGTGTTATCAGTGCTGGTTAAGGGGATCGGGCTAGACAGTGTTATCAGTGCTGGTTAAGGGGATCAGGCCAGACAGTGTTATCAGTGCAGGTTAAGGGGATCAGGCCAGACAGTGTTATCAGTGCTGGTTAAGGGGATCAGGCCAGCCAGTGTTATCAGTGCTGGTTAAGGGGATCAGACCAGCCAGAGTGCAGCAGTGCTGGTTAAGGGGACCAGTCAAACTGTGTATATCAGTGCTGGTTAAGGGGGTTGTGGTGTTATGACTAGGTGTATTACGGTACCTTGGAAGAGAGCTGCTATTGGTGCAGAGGACTCGCTGCCCATTGGCCCGGGTAAGTCATGTGCCTCTCAGCCGATTGGCTGAGAGGTAGGTTGCTCCACCTACAAGGCGGGATATAAGAACCCGTGCTTCCTGGCAGTCGGCCATTCTTCTGTACATCTGCTGCCGGGCGCACATCTTGTGCGTTAAAGCCTTTTGCTTGGATCTCATCTTCGTCTCGTGTCCAATTGATGGTGCATCAATTTAATGCACACGTTTGTAAAGGATGGAGCTTTGTATCAAGCCGGAGCGCCTTCGACTCAGCCCACATGCAGCAAATGCAACAGCAGCATTTAAACACTGGCTGGCGTGTTTCAATAGTTACTTGAGCACAGCCGAAACCCCCCTCAGGCCTGCACCGCAGGGCACCCTGATAAACCCACGGGGCCCCGCTGCTACTTTTGCGGCCAGGCCAAGCACCCCCGCCAGCGCTGCCCGGCCTGCACCGCAACCTGTAAAGGCTGCGGCAAAATGGCCATTTTGCGGCCGTTTGCCAGTCCAAGGCGGTCGCTGCAGTCCCGAGCAGCGACTGCGGGTCCCCCCCCGCACTCCTCATGGGCCCCGCGCGGCCCGCGGACCTCGCTGCCCCCAACCCCCACCGCCACGAGTGATCCCCGGGCACCGCCATTTTGGGCCCCCGACGCCACGTGCGATCCCCGGGTGCCGCCATTTTGCTCACCCCCACCACGTGCGGCCAACGGGCGCCGCCATCTTGGATCGGCACCGAGGACCCCGCAAGTGACCAGTCGCTGCCGGATGACGACTCGGAGTTCCTGCCACGACTCGCCTCAGTAACATTGGACCAGTCACGGCCCCGCACGCTTTCCACGGTGACCACGAAGATCTTCCTCAACGGCCACGAGACGAACTGCCTGCTGGACACCGGGAGCACAGAACGATTCGTCCACCCCATCACGGTAAGACGCTGCGCACTTCCCGTTTACCCGGTAAAACAAAGAATCACTCTGGCCTCTGGTTCGCACTCGGTCCAGATCACAGGGTGCTGCATAGCGGACCTCACGGTCTGGGGAGGGAGTTTAAAATCTATAAGCTCTTCGTCCTTCCCCACTCTGCGCGGCAGCACTCCTGGGGTTAGATTTCCAGTGCAACCTCCAGAGTTTAAATTTCAAATTCGGCGGCCCTATCTGCAGCCTCGCGTCCCTCAAGGTCGATCCCCCATCCTTGTTTGCAAACCTCACCCCGGATTGCAAACCCGTCGCCACCAGGAGCAGATGGTACAGGGCCCAGGACCGGACCTTCATCTGGTCCGAAGTCCAAAGGCTTCTGAAGGAAGGGGTTATCGAGGCTAGCAACAGCCCCTGGCGAGCACAAGTGCTGGTGGTTAAAACTGGGGAGAAAAATCGGATGGTCACAGACTACAGTCAGACCATCAACAGGTTTACGCAGTTGGACACGTATCCTCACCCACGTATCGCCGACCTGTTCAACAGGATCACGCAGTACAAGGTTTTCTCCACAGTGGACCTTAAGTCCGCCTACCATCAGCTCCCCATCCACGCGAGTGACCGAAAGTACACTGCATTCGAAGCGGATGGGCGACTCTACCACTTTTTAAGGATTCCTTTCGGTGCCACAAATGGGGTCTTGGTCTTCCAAAGGGAGATGGACCGAATGGTCAACCAACACGGTTTACCGTCAACCTTCCCGTATCTCGACAATGTCACCATCTGCGGCCACGACCAGCAGGACCACGACACCAACCTCCGCAAATTCCTCCATACCGCAAATCTCCTTAACCTGACCTACAATAAGGATAAGTGCGTGTTTAGCACCGACCGTCTAGCCATCCTCGGTTACGTTGTGCGTAATGGAGTGATAGGCCCCGACCCCGAACGCATGCGCCCCCTGATGGAACTCCCCCTCCCCCACTCCCTCAAAACCCTCAAGCGCTGTTTGGGTTTCTTTTCATATTACGCCCAGTGGGTCCCCAATTACGCCGACAAAGCCCGTCCACTCATCCAGTCCAACACGTTTCCCCTGTCGATGCAGGCCCGCCAGGCCTTTAGCCGCATCAAAACAGACATCGCAAAGGCCACGATGCATGCTATCGACGACTCCCTCCCCTTTCAAGTCGAGAGCGACGCGTCGGATGTTGCTCTGGCGGCCACCCTCAACCAAGCGGGCAGACCCGTGGAATTCTTCTCCCGTACCCTCCACGCTTCCTGAAATCCGCCATTCCTCGGTCGAAAAGGAAGCACAGGCTATCGCCGAAGCTGTGCGACATTGGAGGCACTATCTGCCGGGCAGGAGGTTTACCCTCCTCACAGACCAACGGTCTGTGGCTTTCATGTTGGATAATGCACAGAGGGGCAAGATAAAGAACGATAAGATCTTGCGGTGGAGGATCGAGTTGTCCACGTACAACTACGACATCTTGTGTTGCCCTGGGAAGCTAAATGAGCCTCCCGATGCCCTGTCCCGCGGCACCTGTGCCAACGCACAAGTGGACCGCCTCCGAACCCTCCACGCGGACCTCTGCCACCCAGGGGTCACCCGCTTTTTCCATTTCATAAAGACCCGCAACCTGCCCTACTCCATCGAGGAGGTCAGGACAGTGACCAGGGAATGCCACATCTGCGCGGAGTGCAAGCCGCACTTCTACCGCCCGGAACGAGCGCACCTGATAAAGGCTTCCCACCCCTTTGAACGTCTCAGCATGGACTTCAAAGGTCCCCTCCCCTCCAACAACTGCAACACGTACTTCCTCAACGTGATTGCCGAATACTCCCATTTTCCTTTTGCCATCCCCTGCCCCGACATGACCATGACCACCATTATCAAAGCCCTACACACCATCTTCTCCCTGTTCGGTTTCCCCGCTTACATTCATAGCGATCGGGGGTCCTCATTTATGAGTGACGAGCTGCGTCAATTCCTGCTCAGCAGGGGCATCGCCTCCAGCAGGACGACCAGTTACAACACCCGGGGTAACGGACAGGTCGAGAGGGAGAATGGTACGGTCTGGAAGACCGTCCTGCTGGTCCTATGGTCCAGAAATCTCCCAGTCTCCCACTGGCAAGAGGTCCTCCCAGATTCCCTCCACTCAATCCGGTCACTTCTCGGTACCGCCACTAACCAAACGCCTCACGAACATCTTCTTGTTTTTCCCAGGAAGTCTTCCTCAGGGACCCCGCTCCCGACCTGGCTGGCTATCCCCGGGTCCATTCTGCTCCGGAAGCACGTGCGGGTGCACAAGTCGGACCCATTGGTCGACAGAGTCCAGCTACTCCACGCGAATCCGCAATACGCGTATGTGGAGTATCCCGACGGCCGACAGGACACGGTCTCCCTCCGGGACCTGGCACCCGCCAATCTCGGAGACATCCCCCAACACCAGCACCCCCCCCCCCACCCGACCCCCACTGCCCCCAGCACCGACGCCCCCACGGCTCAGCGGACAGGAACCCCCTCTCCCGGCCTGGCCCCCGCTAGCTCCGACCAGGGGTACGGACAGAGAAACAAGATTGTCGCTCCCGGAGTCACGGACGACCACCGCTCCGACGTTGCCGGCACCGCTGCGCAGGTCAAGCAGGGCATCCAAGGCGCCCACTCGACTGATTGAATCAATGTGACCTACTGGTGGACTTCTGCCTGCGGATGGACTCTTGTAATTTTTCTTTTGTTCTTTATCTGTTCCCCCATTCTCCCCCCCCCCCCCCACCCGCCCCTAATTGTGCACACTGTACGTAGTTGTTGTTTTTCCTTTTGCACATAAGTTACGGGTCAGTGAGCAGCCATCGATGCAACGGTACGGCCTAAACATCTCTAGTCATACTACCAGTCTCATGTACTCACGGGACACCACCCCCACCTCCCCCTCATGCCCACGTTCCCCCCCCCCCCCAAGGTTCTTTTTCAACAAGGGGTGAATGTGGTAGTATGACTAGGTGTATTACAGTACCTTGGAAGTGAGCTGCTATTGGTGCAGAGGACTCGCTGCCCATTGGCCCGGTTAAGTCATGTGCCTCTCAGCCGATTGGCTGAGAGGTAGGTAGCGCCACCTACAAGGCGGGATATAAGAACCCGTGCTTCCTGGCAGTCGGCCATTCTTCTGTACATCTGCTGCCGGGCACACATCTTGTGCGTTAAAGCCTATCTTTTGGATCTCATCTTCGTCTCGTGTCCAATTGATCAAGCCAGACACTGTGCACCACTGCTGGTTAAGGGGATCAGGCCAGTCAGTGAGCAGCAGTGCTGGTTAAAGGGGATCAGGCCAGACAGTGTTATCAGTGCAGGTTAAGGGGATCAGGCCAGACAGTGTTATCAGTGCTGGTTAAGGGGATCAGGCCAGACAGTGTTATCAGTGCAGGTTAAGGGGATCAGGCCAGACACTGTGCACCACTGCTGGTTAAGGGGATCAGGCCAGTCAGTGAGCAGCAGTGCTGGTTAAAGGGGATCAGGCCAGACAGTGTTATCAGTGCTGGTTAAAGGGGATCAGGCCAGACAGTGTTATCAGTGCTGGTTAAGGGGATCGGGCCAGACAGTGTTATCAGTGCTGGTTAAAGGGGATCAGGCCAGACAGTGTTATCAGTGCTGGTTAAGGGGATCAGGCCAGACAGTGTTATCAGTGCAGGTTAAGGGGATCAGGCCAGACAGTGTTATCAGTGCTGGTTAAGGGGATCAGTCCAGACAGTGTTATCAGTGCTGGTTAAGGGGATCAGGCCAGACAGTGTTATCAGTGCTGGTTAAGGGGATCAGGCCAGACAGTGTTATCAGTGCTGGTTAAGGGGATCAGGCCAGTCAGTGAGCAGCAGTGCAGGTTAAGGGGATCAGGCCAGACAGTGTTATCAGTGCTGGTTAAGGGGATCAGGCCAGTCAGTGAGCAGCAGTGCTGGTTAAGGGGATCAGGCCAGACAGTGTTATCAGTGCTGGTTAAGGGGTTCAGGCCAGACAGTGTTATCAGTGCTGGTTAAGGGGATCAGGCCAGACAGTGAGCAGCAGTGCTGGTTAAGGGGATCAGACCAGACAGTGTTATCAGTGCTGGTTAAGGGGATCAGGCTAGACAGTGTTATCAGTGCTGGTTAAGGGGATCGGGCCAGACAGTGTTATCAGTGCTGGTTAAGGGGATCAGGCCAGACAGTGTTATCAGTGCTGGTTAAGGGGATCAGGCCAGACAGTGTTATCAGTGCTGGTTAAGGGGATCAGGTTAGACAGTGTTATCAGTGCTGGTTAAGGGATCAGGCCAGACAGTGTTATCAGTGCTGGTTAAGGGAATCAGGTTAGACAGTGTTATCAGTGCTGGTTAAGGGGATCAGGCCAGACAGTGTTATCAGTGCTGGTTAAGGGGATCAGGTTAGACAGTGTTATCAGTGCTGGTTAAGGGGATCAGGCCAGACAGTGTTATCAGTGCTGGTTAAGGGGATCAGGCCAGACAGTGTTATCAGTGCTGGTTAAAGGATCAGGCCAGACAGTGTTATCAGTGCTGGTTAAGGGAATCAGGCCAGACAGTGTTATCAGTGCTGGTTAAGGGGATCAGGCCAGTCAGTGTTATTGGTGCTGGTTAAGGGGATCAGGCCAGACAGTGTTATCAGTGCTGGTTAAGGGGATCGGGCCAGACAGTGTTATCAGTGCTGGTTAAGGGAATCAGGCCAGACAGTGTTATCAGTGCTGGTTAAGGGAATCAGGCCAGACAGTGTTATCAGTGCAGGTTAAGGGAATCAGGCCAGACAGTGTTATCAGTGCTGGTTAAGGGGATCGGGCCAGACAGTGTTATCAGTGCTGGTTAAGGGGATCAGGTCAGACAGTGTTATCAGTGCTGGTTAAAGGGGATCAGGTCAGACAGTGTTATCAGTGCTGGTTAAGGGGATCAGGCCAGACAGTGTTATCAGTGCTGGTTAAGGGGATCAGGCCAGACAGTGTTATCAGTGCTGGTTAAAGGGGATCAGGCCAGACAGTGTTATCAGTGCTGGTTAAGGGGATCAGGCCAGACAGTGTTATCAGTGCTGGTTAAAGGGGATCAGGTCAGACAGTGTTATCAGTGCTGGTTAAGGGGATCAGGCCAGACAGTGTTATCAGTGCTGGTTAAAGGGGATCAGGCCAGACAGTGTTATCAGTGCTGGTTAAGGGGATCAGGCCAGACAGTGTTATCAGTGCTGGTTAAAGGGGATCAGGCCAGACAGTGTTATCAGTGCTGGTTAAAGGGGATCAGGCCAGACAGTGTTATCAGTGCTGGTTAAGGGGATCAGGCCAGACAGTGTTATCAGTGCTGGTTAAAGGGATCGGGCCAGACAGTGTTATCAGTGCTGGTTAAGGGGATCAGGCTAGACAGTGTTATCAGTGCTGGTTAAGGGGATCAGGCCAGTCAGTGAGCAGCAGTGCTGGTTAAGGGGATCAGACCAGACAGTGTTATCAGTGCTGGTTAAGGGGATCTGGCCAGACAGTGTTATCAGTGCAGGTTAAGGGGATCAGGCCAGTCAGTGAGCAGCAGTGCTGGTTAAGGGGATCAGGCCAGACAGTGTTATCAGTGCTGGTTAAGGGGATCAGACCAGACAGTGTTATCAGTGCTGGTTAAGGGGATCAGGCCAGACAGTGTTATCAGTGCTGGTTAAGGGGATCAGGCCAGACAGTGTTATCAGTGCTGGTTAAGGGGATCAGGCCAGTCAGTGAGCAGCAGTGCTGGTTAAGGGGATCAGGCCAGACAGTGTTATCAGTGCTGGTTAAGGGGATCAGGCCAGACAGTGTTATCAGTGCAGGTTAAGGGGATCAGGCCAGTCAGTGAGCAGCGGTGCTGCTTAAGGGGATCAGGCCAGACAGTGTTATCAGTGCTGGTTAAGGGGATCAGGCCAGACAGTGTTATCAGTGCTGGTTAAGGGGATCAGGCCAGACAGTGTTATCAGTGCTGGTTAAGGGGATCAGGCCAGATAGTGTTATCAGTGCTGGTTAAGGGGATCAGGCCAGTCAGTGAGCAGCAGTGCTGGTTAAGGGGATCAGGCCAGACAGTGTTATCAGTGCTGGTTAAGGGGATCAGGCCAGACAGTGTTATCAGTGCTGGTTAAGGGAATCAGGCCAGACAGTGTTATCAGTGCTGGTTAAGGGGATCAGGCCAGTCAGTGAGCAGCAGTGCTGGTTAAGGGGATCAGGCCAGACAGTGTTATCAGTGCTGGTTAAGTGATACATCAACAAACGCAAAAAACGATTGCTGATATGAAGATGCGATTGATTAGCATTGTGAGGAGCCTATGTAACATGGGACAAAGAGCCAACGTTTGGTGCCTCTGTAACCCATTTCCTGATTTAGTTTTAGATTTTCCGCTTCTGCAGTATTGTACCCTTGTATTAGGGAGCAAAATCGGAATTTAAAGTCAACCAACTTTCCAAACCTGAAGCAAACCTTGGTTCGACTATATTTAGAATAGTCCATCCAAACTTGAATCTTCAAATGGTGAGTAATATGAACCATAAAGTTCCATGGAATACCTCCAGTACCGAAAGCCGCCATTCAGCCCATTAAGTTTATACCGGCTGTTGAAAGAGCACCTTACCTAGGCCCACTCTCCACTCCTATCTCCATAACCCCACCTACCCTGCACATCTTTAAACACTAAGGGGCAATTTAGCATGATCAATCCACCTAATCTGCACATCTTTGGACTGTGGGAGGAAACTGGAGCACCCGGAGGAAATCCACGCCGACACAGAGAGAAAGTGCAAACTGCACACGGACAGTCACCTAAGGCCAGAATTGAACCCGGGTTCCTGGTGCTGTGAGGCAGAAGTGCTAACCACTGTGCCACCGTGCTGGAAATTGTTCAGAAGAGGATCCCAAGAATTGTTCCAAATTGAATCAATGCTCATTACTAAAATAGGCTTAAAGCTGTGTTCATTCATTTCAGAGATGTATTGGCAAGGGTGATTTGATAGATGTATATATCATAGTTAAATAACTACGTTCTGTTCCTCATAATAAATCATAAATTTGAATTTGGTAGATTGGGGAAGGCCAGGAGTAATACATATAAGCAGTGGCGGACTGGGTCTAAAAATATTGGTTGCCAGGAGACAAAGGGGGCCCACCCACAACTACAATGTTATCATTTAATTTTCATAACGAATAAATAAAATTTTCAAAAAATACATATGGAAAAAAGGGTACAATTAAAATTTTTGTGGAAAAAAATGTGTATTTCTTAGTAATTACAGTGTACATGTACTGTACATATTACTGGCAGTAGATGCCAAATGTAAATACAGAAGGTTATAATTGAATTTTTTATTTTATTTTTTAAATTTTAAGTAATTGGTTGATATTTTTAAATAGTTTACTGCACAATTTACACATTAACAGATAGTTCAAAAGCACAATAGAGCAATGCATGCAGTCCACTATATTAAGAGCAATCGTTTGTGTTCGCTAGATGATTGTGCGAATCTGCCAATAATTGCTTCTGCATCCAATTCATCTAACAATTCCTTTTCAATGGATAGCAACATGTATGATTCCAAATTCTCCTCAGACAGCGAATTTCTTAACCTTGTCTTTATGATCTTTAGCTTTGAAAATGTCCTCTCACATTGGACTTGAGTAACTGATAGTGTGCAGATGACTTTATAAAGTTCATAAAGGTTATCATACGCCTTGTCATGAAGTCTGTTGGATGCCAGAATTTTTAGTACACACGATGTGCTGCAAATTTTACAATTGTTGCAACTGGAATCCATATTCTCACCATCATTAAGCAATAGCTTTAATACATCAAAGTTTGAAGTAAAAGAAAACAATTCCAATATTACTTGATATTTGCTGTTTTGTGGAAACAGCTTAATAATACCTTCCAATGCTTCATCTTCAAGGCCCTTCTCTGCAATAGTTTTAAACTTTACTGGGTCCAAGCAGGACAAATCTTTATACAACTGTTTGTGTTGTACAAAGCGTGATTCTAGTGACTGGACAATGCGATCCAATATTAGGTTAAACACATTTACTCGGAAATCAGCTAGAGAATCTGAGGAATTTCTTTCATCATCAATAAGCTCATCTGCCATTCTTTTCTTCTTCCTCTGCCTCTTAACTGGCAATGCTGTTTCCAACGCATCAATTTCCAATGTTTGATTTTCATCCATATTCATCTCTGAAATCCTGTCATTACATTACAAATTCCAAAGCCTTGCTGTGAATGTTTTCAAATGTTCTTGTCTGTTCCTTCAACTTTGTTGTAGCTGAATCTGAATGTTTACTGCAAACTCCATGCAGTAAACATATACCACTTGTCTGTAGATAACTTGATAACGGGGTTGTAGTTTCAAATATATACAAGTAAGTAAATGCTGTCAATATGGTTTCAAACTTTAGAAGACTTTGAAGTAAAACATTTGCTTCATGTTTTGTTTTTGCATCAAACTTTTCTGAATCTTGTATCATTTGCTTTTTCTTTTCCATGCTGGTAGGGGTAATATTCCTGAAATAAAAACTTAATTAAAAATAGCCCACATTGGGAAAAATGAATATTGATGATTGCAAGAATAACTTGAAGGAATGCCAGATAAACCCCTACTTGATAAAAAATATAAAATAACTTACTTACACTTCAATAGGCTATGTTCATTAGTCAATACTACTGTGGCCTATGCAGCTTCAGAAGAGGAGACAATCCACTGTCCAGTGTTCACACCAGCAAGCAACTGAGACAACTGTTGAAACTTAGAAGTTTGGTCCGACTATAGTAAGACATTAAGAATGGTCCCACGACCAAAGTTAACATGTCCAGTTTGATACCAATGTAGTGTTACAAGTCGCAACCCTTTGAGTTTACCGATCATGGCTTATCACTTCAGTATCTTTGACCTCATGATTCACGGTCAATGGTACCGCTTCTCCTTTTCGGTGACCTCACGACCCTATGTACTGCTTGATATCCTTTCAAGTTGCTGACCATCTCAAATCACGAACTGTAACTTTATCTTTAAATTCACACACTCTTGCTGAGAACGTGGATTTCCAACTATGTCCGACCCGGGTGAACCAGCCTCCCCCCCCCCCCCCCCTCCACTCCTTTTCACATCCGTTTAACACTGCTTCGTTCCTTCATACACTGAGTGATTATTTGTTTGTTTCTTTATTGCATTTTTATTTGGTATTGCTCTTTTTAAAAACAATTATATTTTATTAAGTTAGAATACAAATCTCAGGAAAGAAGTTGGAGATTTATTTATCTAATTAATTATAATTTTTAAGGGCCCTTCAGAGATTCACGGGCCCCTTCTTGGCTCTCCAGGCCCCGGACCGATGTACCGGCTGAACCAAGACTACTGCTTGATATCCTTTGAAGTTGCCGACCATCTCAAATCACGAATTGTAACTTTATCTTTAAATTCACACACTCTAGCTGAAAACATGGAATTTCCTTAATTATGCCCGACCCGGGCCCCCCTATTCCACATCCTTCCACTACCTCCCCTGCTTCGTTCCTTTTCATGCACTGCTTATTTGTGTTCTGTTCTCTTTTTTTTCTTCTTCCTTTTTATTACTAAAACAGTTGTCTGTGTTTGTTTCTTTATTGCATTTTTATTTGCTATAGGGGGCCCACTTCATCAGGGGCCCACTTGCCATTGGGCAAGCTGACACCCAGGCCAGTCCGCCACTGCATATAAGTTATCCAAGAGTAGGGCAGGGTTATAAGTTAGTTTGTCTTTTCCCAAATGGGGTGGGCCTATGGCTTGTGCAGTGAGTGCTAATTCCCTTGCACATTGAAAAAAGACCAAAACCATTTACTGACTGTGGCAAAAATCACATCCTATAAAAGATGGTTGAAAAAACAATAATATAAGCAGGGTCATGGTCTCCCAGGACAGTTTTGATCATCCTATTGAATGAAAATCAAATTTTGGTACTTGATGTTTTGAGATTTTCATTGATTGTTTTGCCCCCGGGGGTTGGGGGTTGTGGGGGCTGATGTTTTCTGCAGTATGGTTGACCAGGAAACTCTCCCGCTCTTACTGACAGCTATATTGGAGGGATTTACAATGTTGCCAACACACCTTCCTTCACTATCAAGTTCTGAAGTGGGACTCGAACCTGAAGCTTCTTAATCAGAGGTAGGGATGCAACCCACTGCGCCACAAGACCTCACAACAGTCACCTGATGTGAATTTCCCACCAATCGGTGAAATAGTGACCAGATGGTTGGCTTGTCATTAATCTAGATGTCGTGGACAAGCCCTCAAAATTGGACGAATAAGCAGCAGGGTGCCTTTTCTGGTAAGAGAAAGAGGGGACATCATATCTGCTCTGCAACTTTTTAAGCATTCAAATAAAAAATAGACGTAGCAGCCAATCAACTATTGTGAAGGTCGAACCCCTACAAAGGCAGGCCTTCAGCCACAGCAGTGGTCAGGCAAGCAAGGAGGGTTCCAAAGTCTGCCTTGAGCATTGTCCCCACACTAGTCTGCCATCAGGTGGTCACTTCCAGGCAGCTGGCATAGACCCTGATACATCAGTGGCCCAGAAGCCAGATGGAAAATTCCAGTCAACCTCTCAATTGAACTTAATTGGCCTTTTATTTCCTGTTAATTAGCTACCACTGCTTTGGGCAGATAATCCTTCACATTTTGGTTTGTTGTTTTAAATTTAATTTGCAATTTGCTTTATGTTTAAGGCAGTTTCCCTTTAAGGGGCTGTCCCTGTAATTTGTCCCTCAGTTTATTTGATTTAGTTTACTTGGCTATTTGTGTTCATCAAAATAGTTGGACTTTGCCAAGTGTAATCATGGACCAATCCAGTGGAAGTCCAAGGTTGGCAACACCCTCTCAGGGTGTGGTACCTGGAGAAGTTGAGCAATGTGTTTTGAGATAGTGCCAGGTGACTGTTCCCTGCACAGTGTGTGGTTGTTAGTTATGACACCCATTGGACCCCAGCAGAGCCAAACCCCCATCTCCTTTCCATGATATCTGAAGCATCCCTAATTCCCAGCAGCCATGTGATCTCCTGGAGCTGGAGTATAGTGCAGTTCAGGTAAATGTTCTATGCAGGAAATCTCGATAATTCCACCAATCTAATATAAAATTCCACCAATCTAATATAAAATTCCAAAATATTGATCCAACAATAACAAAGGGATATATATGTCTAAGTTAAAATAGCGTCTGATTTGGTGGAAATGTCCCAACCTCTACCACCAAGAAGGACAACAGCAGCACCATCTCCAAATTGCAGATGTTGTTGAATTAACTTTGGTGAGTTACTGCAGTGTATTCTGCAAGTCATACATACGATAGCCTCAATGTGCTAGTAGCGGATATGTAATTGAGTGGCAGGGGAGATCCTGGTATTGAGCTTCTTGAATCTTGTTGCAGCTTCATGAATCCAGGTGAGTGATTAGTATTCCTTCCTGGCTCCTGACCTAAGCTTTGTATATCATGGATAAACTTTGAGTGGCCAGCAGAAAAGTCACTCATCTCAGAGTACTCAACGTCTGCCTTGTTCACAGTGGTGAGTTAGCTAGTTCAGTTAAGCTTTGGCCTGTGGTAAACCACAGGATGGTTGCTGGAGGAGAACTCAGCACAGATGATGTCATTGAAAGTCAGAGGGGATGACTAGGATTTTAATGACCTGACATTTATGAAGTGTGAATATTAGCTACCACTTGTCAGCCAAGCCTGGATGGCCTGGTTGGCATGGGTTGCCAGGTGTGGGGAATATGTGGATTCATTAGTGATCATGGACATTCCTGATCTTTGACAAAGTTAATTTTCTAATAACTCATTCATAGAATATAGGCCTCGCTGGCTGGGCCAGCATTTATTGCCCATCCTCAGAGAACATCATTGATGAAGCAGATGATGATAGTTCTACTGAGGATGTTACCCTCAGGAATTCTTGTTGTGATATCCTGGGTTGTAATCGCTGGCCTACAACAACTACAGTCATTTTCCACTGCACAGATGTAACTCCAGGCACCTTTGATCCTATAAACCTCTATTTTGCTACAGCTCTCTAGTGATGTACTTGGTTCAGTTGAATTGTGCCCTGATGTTGAATTCACCTCCACTTTGCATTCAGCCTTTGTGTCCATGTTTAGATAATGCCTGTTATGAGGATTGCGGCAAAGTATTTTTGGCACATCCAGAATAAACATCATTTAACTGATTATTCATGAGTAGTTTTGCTTGGTGGTCCGATGATTCTTCTTCCATAGCTTTACTGACAGCTGGGTGGAGACTGATAGCATGGCACTTGGCTGGGTTAGATTTATCCTGATTTTTGTTTATAGGACATACTTATGCAATCTTCCACATTGTTGGGCTGTACGGTTATACAGGAAGTGTCCTGATGAGACTCTATAGCCTGTTCCATATATTTTGCTTACAGTTGAAATGTTATTAATAGGCCCATTGCCTTGTCCAGTGCACATGGAGTGAAGCAAATGGAGTTGGCTACATGCTGTCGTTTATGATGGTGGGGACCTCCTGTAGTCATCTCAGATGACACCTGCCAAGGACCATGGGAATTATGGCCAACCCAGGACTCAGACACACTCAGAGCTTGTGTGTGTATTTGCAACCCAGATAGCTAATCGCGATCGAAACCCCCGCTCGTTTGCATTCTAATGGCCCATTTCCCCAGAACAAAAGGACTGTACTCAGATAACCGATACAGATGCAGATTAACCGGCACCACTCCCTTTGCTAAGAAAGCCCAAACAGCCAAGGTCAATGACCGCTCAGGATTTGCCCAGCCATCAAGGCACCCACCCCTTTATTGGCCAAAATCGAAGGCAGTGATCGAAGCCTGTCGAATTATTGGGTCCAAAGCTAAGGACCGCCCCAAAGAGCACAAAATCCCAGAGAAATAAAAAGAGACACAGCCATGTGTTTGGTCTCTCTTGGCCCCGGCCTACGCCTAAAACCAAGTGTAGCATCATGACCAGCCAGACAAGTTCAAGACTAACCATCGCTAACAGACGGATGAGCCCAGCAGAAACAAAGCCACTTCTTCCACCCAGCCTCGGAAGATCCGAACAAAGGCCTTGTTCATCTGCAAAGAGCCGGTTGCCCTGAAGTTAAGTATAGATTAATGTAGTTGTTAGGTGTAGTTTAACTTGTAGTGTTTTCTGTTGCATGTCGAAGTAATCCTTGTGTGTAAATAAACTATCTTTGAATTTGAACTGACTACTGGTTGTTTGGTCTTTGATTGATATCCGGTAAAGCCTTGTGGTGATATCATTTGATACCTGGCGACTCCAAAAAGCAATATTATGATTAATAACTGCCATATGTAGTAAATTTGGCAACATTATTGGTGCCGATTGGCAACATTATTGGAGACGCTGGTGGGATAGTATTCCATTCATTAAAAAGAGCAACATTAACAGTTGAAATGTTATTAATAGGCCCTTTGCCTTGTCCAGTGCACATGGAGTGAAGCAAATTGAGTTGGCTAAATGCTGTCGTTTATGATGGTGGGGATCTCCCAAGACAATGTATATTTTATTCCTGAACTAACACAGTGCTACCTGACTGACATCAAATGCTGGACGAGTGATAATTACTCACAGTTCAAAGGCATCTTATTTGTCCTTGACCAGAAATTCCATTTGTTACACTCATCCCATTCATTCTTCATCTATTTAAATTCAACCCGACAATGTGCAAATTATTTGACTCCAAATAGAGTTTTAATCCCAGCATTCCTATGTTCATTCACTCGGTTTTCCTTAATCTGCTTGAGCCAGGCCATAGATCTGGGCCAGGATATACTGACAGTATCAGCATTTGTAAAAGCACCGTGGATTTAAGGTACAGCATAATTGATTTGAAAGACATACTGGGAGAGGATGGAAGGCAAAACAGATGTTTCTGTTATGTGACACATTAATGAGGCTGGAGCTATGCTGCACTACTGGGCTGAGACCAGCAACTGAACAGTGTGAAGTGCAGGTATCAACACTTACAATCTACTCTGGGCTTTGAATTGCACTCTGCCCACCAGGAGAGACCTCTGAGCACATATACTCAGATGAGTTCTACTCCTAGCCAGCAATTTATTTTATTTTGGAGTGTGGGTGGGTCTGCTTTCCTATAATATTAAAATGACTTTGTAGTAAGTTTATAAAGTGCACAGGAGGTCCCACAGTCTGACTGAACAAGTTTGAAACTTGTCATTTCGCCACACTGGTGTTATCCATAGTGGAGGTGGGCAGCCTGACCAAAGTGATTTTACACTACTTGCTTTTAACATGGGGTCTGCCTCCAGAGTTTGGTTTCTATTTACACAGAATGCTCACCCCAAAGCAATTTGCATTGACGTGAAATTGGCAGTGTAACTGTACCCTTAGAGTAATAGAAAATCTGTTAACTATAATTACCTGTCCAATTCAATGGAATTTTCTGATTAATGTATTAAAGGAAAACTGTTCCTTATTTTTTAGAAGTTGCAGGATAACATATGGAAGCACTTCATTCCCAAACTCCTGTTCTCACAAACACAGACTGTTGTACTATGGCTGTAACTGTAATGGGAGATAAACAACATGACAAATTCATGAACTATACTTGTCCAAGGTGGGGGCAATAATGTGACGGCAGTTATCAATTACACTGAGCAACCTCTTGTAACTATTCTTGCATTATTATGAATGGAAGCCTAAGGCCTCTGACACATGAAAGCACCTAACACGTGAAGAATGTTTGGAACCTGCACAGATAATGTGTGAAAGGATCATTATGGCGTCAAAAATAAATGTAAATAGACGCCTCTCGATAATTAAACTGGATCAGGTGAGCAGTGTCCTAGTTAAGTGGGCTTGGGTGAAGTTCTCTTTTGGAGCGTCGGAGCAGACACATTGGGCCGAATGGCCTCCTTCTGCACTGTAGGGATTCTGTGATTATATCCACACTATTACTTCCATCTCCATTACATCACCTGACTCAACCCTGCCTCAGATTATCTGCAGTTTAAACCCTTATCCATGCTGTAATTATCGGTAGATTAACTATTACATTGCACATTTCACCAGTCTTCCCACCCACCCTCTGTCCATTGACCTACATTGTTTTTCAATTAAGCAATGCTTCAATTTTAAAATTCATCAGCTTTTTTCAAAATGCTTACAGCATCTTCCCAATCCCCCAAAGATGTCTGCACTCTGCCAATGCTCACTTCTTGACTTTTCCCAATTTTAACCATTTTACCACCTGGTGGCCGTGCCTTCAGATGCCAAGTTGCCAAGCTCGAGAATTCCCTCCTTAAATTCCTCCATCTCTCTGCCTCTCTTTGCTTCTTTAAGATGCTTCTTTAACCCTTTTAACCAAGACTTTGCTCATTGGGCCTAATATATTCTTACGTGATGCGGTGTCAAACTTTGTTTGATTACAAAGTGTGTAGCATAGTTACTTCACAGCTCCAGGGTCCCAGGTTTGATTCCCGGCTTGGGTCATGGTCTGTGTGGAGTCTGCACGTTCTCCCTGTGTCTGCCTGGGTTTCCTCCAGGTGCTCCGGTTTCCTATCAGAAGTCTGAAAGACGAGCTGTCAGGTGAATTGGACATTCTGAATTTTCCCTCTGTGTACCCGAACAGGTGCCAGAATGTGGCGACTAGGGGCTTTTCACAGTAACTTCATTGCAGTGTTAATATAAGCCTACTTGTGACAGTAAAGATTGTTATTATGACTTGTAAGTTCCATAGGATATTTTAGTATATTAAAGGTTCTATATAAACACAAGTGGCTGTTTCTTATTGCTTTTCTAATTATATATAAATGACCAGAACTTAAGCATAGGGAGTTCAATGTTCAAGTTTGTTGATGACACAGAATTTGGCAACTTGTGAACTCGTGAAATGGGCAGACACATTTATAGTGATGCACTTGAGACCAGCAACAGAATGAGGCAATATAATCTAAATTGTACTATTTTGAGGGAGGTGCATGAGAAGGGTGGGCATTTTCACAAATCTTTGGAGATGAGAGAAAGTTGACAAGACAGTTAAGAAAGCATATGGGATGTTTGGCTTTGTAAATTGACTAGCTTTTGGAGCACAGCTCTTTCCTCAGGTGATTTGGAGCTGGGCTCCGAAAGCTAGTGATTCGAAACAAACCTGTTGGACTTTAACCTGGTGTTGGAAGACTTCTTACTTTGCTCACCCCAGTCCAATGCTGGCATCTCCACATCATTTGTAAATTGAAGCATTGTATACATAAACAAGGAAGTCATGCCAAGCATGTAGAAATCACTGCTGAGGTACTGTGTATAATTCTGGGCACCAGACTTCAGGAAGAATGGCCAACCTTGGAAAGGGTAAAGGGGAAGTTCAGCAGGATGGGAGCAGGGATGAGAGACTTAAGTGTGGAGAGAACAGAGAAGCTAGGATTGTTTTCCTGAGAAGAGGTATTCCAAATTATAAAGTATTTTGAGAAAGCAATTGGGAGAAATTATTTCCTTTCACAAGTGGATCAATTTCCAGAAATGACTTCAAATAATTGCCATGATAAGTCGTGGGGAAATGAGAAGAAGTTTTTTCACATAGATGCTTGTTAAGATCGGGAAACAACAAACAGAAAAGAAAGTGGAAGCAGATTTCATTGCATATCTCAAAAGATAACTGTACACATACTTGAAGACGATCAGTTCCCAGGATTATGGGGGAAAGCTGAGATGTGGGACTAAACTGGACAGTTCTTTCAAAGAGTTGGCACAGGGATGATTGACTGATGGTCTTCTTTCGTACTGTAAGTTTATATGATTCAATGAACAGGCAGCAAGTAATCCTTAATTGTTGGCCACCATCCAAAATTCTAGCCCTCTCTGAGTTTATCATGCATGATATGCTGGGGTGTATAACATTATGTAAATAGATTTACCTTGGGTTATCAGGCTGGACAAAATCATTTCTTTATTTTAAATAAATTTGGAGTGTCCAAGTCTTCTTGGACTGTTTAGCTCACAGGGCTAATCGCTGGCTTTGAAAGCAGACCAAGGCAAGCCAGCAGCACGGTTCAATTCCCGTAACAGCCTCCCCGAACAGGTGCTGGAATGTGGTGACTAGGGGCTTTTCACAGTAACTTCATTGAAGCCTACTCGTGACAATAAGCGATTTTCATTTCATTTCATTTCTTTTTCAATTAAGGGTCAATTGTAGCATGACCAATTCACCTACCCTGCTCGTCTTTTAATTTTTGGGTTCTGGGGTGAGACCCACGCAGAGACGGGGACAATGTGCAGACACCACACCGACAGTGACCCAGGGCCGGGATTGAATTCGGGTCCTCAGCGCCGTGAGGCAGCAGTGCTAACCACTGCGCCAGCGTGCCGCCTGACAAAATAATTTCTGCACTAATAATTCTCGTGGTAAAATATGAAGGATATGCTATTGACCCCATTCTGTGGCGTGTATGTGATGAATCTGTGGCCTAGATTCTACAGTTTTCATTATTTTAACACCAGCTAAAGAGCCAAAATTGCCATCCCTGAAATTTTGTCATTTATAACAGTGTTTTTCTGGACTTTAAAAGTTGCAGAAATAAGGGGCAATTTATCTGTGAATGGGTGAAACAAGGAAGTGGCTGTGACCACAGGTTTGAATAACCACAAACTTTACGTGGATCATCAGCTTTGATTGAAGTGTTTATAAAAATCCTTACTCATCTTTGCAACTAAGAAAGGATTCTACAAGCAACCTTTTAACACTTTTAAGAAGTAAAACGTTGGCGGGATTCTCTGTTGGCCGACACTGAAATCGGGAAATGCGATTGGGTGCGGAATAGGTTCTGACGCCAAAATCGCGGCAGGTGCCAATTTGGCACCAAATCGCAATCCTCCGTCACCTCTACAGCGGTGTCAGGTGTTCCAGAACAGTAAAAACCGTTTGCATGTCATTAGCGGGCCCGACTCGGTATTTTCCGGGGCCTCTGTGATTTGCCTCCTCCGATGGCCCGAGTTCCCGATTGCACGGTTCACTGGTGCTTTTAAAAATCGTGAAGCATGCGTCATGGCTGATGAGGGAGAGAGAGAGAGGATGTAGGACACAGAGAGGAGCAACTGTGAGCTGCCGGGCCGGATACTGGCCGTACTGGAAAGGATGGGGGTGGCCCAGCCAGGGCCTGGGGTGACGGGGGAAAACAGACCAAGTGGCCGGGGAGACCCCCCATGGGACTGGGGCAGTGTCCAATCATGGACCGCCATTACTGCGGCCTGCTTGTTTACTGCGCACCCACTAACCACCCACCTTGGCCCTTGGTTCTGCCGAGTGTATGGGTCTCACCCCTCCCCCCCCGCCCCACACCCCCCCCCCCCCCCCCCACCCACCCCCAGAGGGCACCCAAAGGCAGCCGCCAGGATGGAGAGTGAGCTACCCAACAGGCCGAGGCCAGGTTGCTGCCACATGAAGCCTTGTGTGTACTGGCCCCGCCTGTCATTCGAGGAGCTGTCGGACCGGGCATGCCGTTGAAGCTTCCAGCTGTGCTTGAGACAGTGCGACATATCTGTCAGATGTTGGGACACCTGGCACCGTGGGGCTATTGGTGAGGACACCCATTCCCTATGGTCGTCAAGGTGATGGTTGCCCTGAACCTTTATGCCATGGGGTCCTTCCAGGTGCCGAGCGGGGACCTGTCTGGGATTTCACTGACCTTGGTGCACAGGTACACCCATGCCATCACTGAGGCCCTATATGCCCAGGCGGATCAATACATCCACTTCAATGTGGACTGAGCCCACCAGGATGCTTGGGCAGTGGGGTTTGCCACCATTGCCGAGATACCCCGTGTCCACGGGCTGATCAATGGGATACATGTCCCTCTATGAGAACCTGCAGATGACAGGCTGCTCTACACAAACTGAAAGGGGTACCACTCGATGAATGTGCAGCTGATATGTGATCATCAGCTGCGCATCATTCACCACTGTGCCTGATACCCAGGCAGTGTGCACAAGACCTTCATCCTGGCACACTCGATGGTGCCTGTCATGTTCGAGACCACCCCGCCCCGGCTGAGGGGTTGGCTCCTGGATGACAGGGATTATCTGCTGCGGTCGTGGTTGAAGACACCTATCTGGAGGCCACAGATTGATGTGGAGACCCGCTGCAATGACGCACATACAGCAACCAGGAACATCATCGAGTGGTGCTTCGGCCTCCTGACGATGCGGTTCAGCTGCCTGGACCACTCGAAAGGGGCCCTCCAGTATGATGCTGAGAGGGTCGCCCGCATCGTTTTAGGGTGCTGCATCCTCCACAATATCGCGCAGCAGAGGGGTGATGTGCTGGAGGAGGAGGAATGGCTGGCCTCGCCCGATGAGGAGGATACGGGGGAGGGAGAGGATGGACAGGTCATGGGGCTCAGGCAGTCATGGGAGGCTCCATGACCTGTGCTCCAGGGCCAACGCGCACAGGACGCTCTGATCATCTCCAGGTTCACCAACTAGGGAGGGGGGGGACTGGCCAGAGGCATGGACATTGCATCCCAAACCCACACACCACCTCCCCATGGGCCGTTCCATCGCACAGTCCCATTGAATCCCTGGGGTGATGGTGGTGGGCCGGTCGGGGCCGTGGGGAGGTGACCAGCCCAGACCAGCGCACCACTCACACCCTTGGTTTAATATCTCATTCAAAAACTCACACATCTGATAGCACAGCAATCTCTCAGTACTGATTTGGAGAATCAGTCTTGAGTTTTATACTTTTGTATCGGAGTGGAGAACAATGGGAATCAAAATGTAATATAGATTGGTACGAAATGCTGTACATAGTAATAAAAAACAGAGAACACAGTTCATGCATGGTGTTGACATCGCTATGGAAGAATTGAAGGAGACCTAGGAACCTCAGTAGACTGAACACTGCACATGACCAACCAAGGAGAAGCAGTGATCAGCAAAGCCAGCACAAGAACAATGGGCTGAATGGCTTCCTTCTATTGTGTATCATTCTATGATCCCATGTTGAATCATGTAGGGAAAATAGTAGAATATAAGTCAGAGGTGGGAATGATCAAACTGCATAATGCTCTAGTTAGACCTCACTTTGAGTCTTGCATTCTGAACACCAAGAAAGAAGGGAGCCATTGAAGCACCAGACTCAGTTTGGTAGGGACCCAATATTAACAATGAGTTGCAAAGCAAAGACTGGAGAAAATCTGTTTTTCCATCCTGGAGAGAAAATGCCTGAATGATCTTATAAAAGTACATAAGCTTTTTATGGGTGTAGAAAAGTTTTTTCCAGATTTGGTGATTAATGTTTCTATTGATTATTTATTCCTCGTTGGTACAATGCGTTACTTTCACTTTGTCCATTTTGAGTCCATTGAATATTTGGTGATTTGGAACCAAACGGAATTGTTCGTACCTATTAAATGTGACATGTTGACAGTGTGACACATGAAATGTAACACTGTTGCTATGGCACACAGGAAGGTACATGTAGTTGGGTCACAGATCAGACATGATCTCGGGCAGCACGGTGGCGCAGTGGGTTAGCCCTGTTGCCTCACGGCGCCAAGGTCCCACGTTCGATCCCGGTTCTGGGTCACTGTCCATGTGGAGTTTGCACATTCTCCCCGTATTTGCGTGGGTTTCGCCCCCACAACCCAACGATATGCAGGGTAGGTAGATTGGCCACACTAAATTGCCCTTTAATTGGAAAATATGAATTGGGTACTCTAAATTTAAAAAAAAGCCATGATCTCAATGAATGGCTGAACAGGTGGGAGGCGAAAGTGCTTACTCCTATTCTATTGTCTCTACATTTTTAATAACTGATATATATATAGAAATTGGGAAATATGTCTGTTTCTTGAACAATTATAACACAATAAATTTGTTCGCTTTGGGAACAGGGAATATTATGTTAAATATTTTGTAAAAGATTTTTAAATGAAGCCTACTTTTTTGATACCACTATAATGAAAGCTGCTGATCATATAGCTCAGTAAGAAGTCTTACAACACCAGGTTAAAGTCCAACAGGTTTGTTTCAAACACGAGCTTTCGGAGCACGGCTCCTTCTTCAGGTGAAAGATTCAGATTTCACCTGAAGAAGGAGCCGTGCTCCGAAAGCTCGTGTTTGAAACAAACCTGTTGGACTTTAACCTGGTGTTGTAAGACTTCTTACTGTGCTCACCCCAGTCCAACGCCGGCATCTCCACATCATGGCTACCATTGACACCGCAAACTGCCGGCTCAAAGTGGAGAGGATCTCCAGGAAGATCGCGCATATAGACACTGGTTTCACCTGAAGAAGGAGCCGTGCTCCGAAGCTCGTGTTTGAAACAAACCTGTTGGACTTTAACTGGTGTTGTTAAGACTCTTACTGTGCTCACCCCAGTCCAACGCCGGCATCTCCACATCATGATCATATAGCTGTTACAATAAGATGACAAAACTTCATTTATAAGGCAGCATTATTGGGTGCACTGCTTACATTCAGCCAAAGAACAAATGTTCTGTTGAGATATAAAATGAGCAGTGAAACAAGTCTTTCCCAGGGATTGTGATATATCGAAGTATCATCTGTTCTTGTTTACTTGATGGTAACTGTTCATTTTTGTGGTGAATCATCAGCTGTACTCAGTTAAGTTGTGGTTGTGTAAACAGTGCAAAGATCCTGGCTGCCAACTTGCCTCGGAACAAAATCTCCCACCTCCAGGGCATGATTTAATCTTGGAAACAGCTTGTTGCCCCCCAATTGAACTGCTCAGCCAGAGCGAATTGCACTAGCTGTGCTGGACATTGTGTTCTGGTTAGGTGGTGCTAGTGTGTAAATGTGGGGGTGGGAAGAGGGTTATTGATATTCAACTCAAGTAATTGACTGAGAGAAACATCTGAAACATGTTAAACTCATACTGTCTTTCAAAGGTTAAATTTCATTTGAGATGTGTCCATCCTCCTTCTTAACTGTAGTAAATATTAGCTTACACATACACCAACCCCTCTTCCCACCCCCACCATTGCCATATAAATGAATTCATTACTAGAACCACAATGGGATATTGGGATAGTAGCTATCTTTTTAAGACCATTCTTGTGATCTGAGGGTTTTTGGCAGAATAGACATTTTTATTGTCAATCGTTCATTACTCTGAGAAAGTGCTGGTGGGCTTCTTAAACTACTAGAGTCAGTGTCGTTCAGATACTCCCACAGTATTAAGTAAAGAGTTCCAAGGTCTAAATGAATAGGTTATTGAGGACAGCTTGAGTTTCGAAGATTGCAAGGTGATCTAATGGAGATCTTTAAAATGGTAAAGGGTTCCAATAGGGTAATGCAGAGAGACTATTTTCTCTGGAGGGGAAATGTGGCACAACAGGGAATGGTGTTAAAATTAGAGCTAGGCCATGTGAGAACAAACTCAGGAAGCACTTTTTCTCACAGCATGTAGTGGTCGAGAACTGTCTGCTCAAAACGCTTTGAATGCTGGGTCAGTTTAAATATTCAATAATGACAGCAATGGATTATAGTCAGTTAAGGATATCAAGTGGGAATATCAATGTTAATCCTTCCAATACGCCATGGAAAGTGATAACAGTTGGAGAGATTTTTAGTCAGCCAATACTGACAACATGCCTTCCCAGTGCATTAGTACATGGCAGAAATCCCTCCTGTAAAGGATAAAGGGAGGAACAAAAGTCCGGAATCTCCGATTGGTGGAGTTCTCTTTTCCTGCCGGCAGCGCACCCCTCCCCACAAGTTTCCTGGGATGGCGTCAATGGGAAATCCCATTGACAAGTGGCAGAAGTATAGAATCCCGCCGCCAGCGAATGGTGTGCCTCCGAGAAATACACGGTTGAGAGACCGGAGAATCCAGCCCATAATGCATAATATATAATATATATATATATCTACATCAGGCTGGCTACTTTATCAATTTATTTTTTCTATTTTTCAAAATGGACAACTGCTGGGCTGATAAAATGGTTGCTGCTGATCACATTAATAATAATAATCTTTTATTATTGTTACAAGTAGGCTTACATTAACACTGCAATGAAGTTACTGTGAAAATCCCCGAGTCGCCACATTCCAGCGCCTGTTCAGGCACTGAGGGAGAATGAAGAATGTCCAATTCACCTAACAAGCACATCTTTTGGGACTTGTGGGAGGAAACGGGAGCACCTGGAGGAAATACATGCAGACACGGGGAGGAACGTGCAGACTCCACACAGACAGTGACCCAAGCTGAGAATCTATCCCTGCCGTTGTGGAGCAACAGTGCTAACCACTGTGCTACTGTGCCGCTCATGCTGGTTTCTGGATGTTTCTGAGCAGTTTGGAAACAAACAGATGCTAACACATCAAACCCCCTGGAATTGAACACATTTTGCATCGTATGAACCATTCTAGCCAAGCCAACACAAAGGGTAATAGATAATAAGTGTGCACCAGCCAGCTATGGATGAAGGTAGAGCCATTTGCGACTCCTGACCTCCAATGTTGAGCAAATGGCCCCATTGCTACTTGCTCCAGAACACAATGGGTTTCAACCAGGGGCCTTTCTAGCTGAATAATTCAACTCAAAACCATCCTGTCACATGATCAAGACGAGAGCTGTCAGAATTCCATTGACTATGCAGCAGCCAGCATTTTCCGTTTGGGAAACTATGCCGTCCTGTGGAGGAGATCGCTTTTGGTTTGTGCTAGTCCGGTTGATTAATGTTAAGTGCTGTCAATCTCCAGCTCAGCACTTCAAAATCACTCAAGCCTGATTGGAATGCACATAAGTCTCTTTGATGTGGTTGATGTTTGTAAACAGTTTGGTCACAGCACTTAGAATTACATTTCCTTCGGGTGCTCCGGTTTCCTCCCACAGTCCAAAGTTGTGCAGATTAGGTGGATTGGCCATGCTAAATTGCCCTTAGTGTCCAAAATTGCCCTTAATGTTGGGTGGGGTTACTGGGTTATGGGGATGGGGTGGAGGTGTGGGCTTGGGTAGGGTGCTCTTTCCAAGAGCCGGTGCAGATTCGCTGGGCCAGATGGCCTCCTTCTGCACTGTAAATTCAATGATTTAACAGGTCTCTACAACGGTGTGCCCAGAGTTATTAGGTCCCTGTGGGTTGTCCTCCCTATTGAGGGATCTCTGTGGGAAGGTCCTTTTGTTAACGAGACCCTTGGGTGGGTCTCCCTATTTAGGGGGTTTCTGTGTGGGGGGGTCTCCCTATTCAGTGGATCCCTGGGGGTTTCCCTATTTAGGGAGTCTTGGGGGGGCGTGTCTAGTATGGGAGGGTTGGGCAGGGTTTGCATTGTCAGGGGGAGGGTGACCCTCAGATGGATATTGGGGAGAATTCCCTTAAAGAGTTCTCCCCTTGGCCCACCGTGAGGACCACAATATTAGGTTCACATTTGGTGATACCCTGTTGTAATCCTCCACCGTGTGATTCCCGGCCCAGAGCACCAGCTGGTACACGAGCGCGAATCCCGATCCCGCCGCCAGTGGGGGGGCCAGAGCATAGCAGTTGGATCAGCGCCCAGCGCAACCTTGGTTTTGGCTCAGCACCTGATTGTCCGCATGTAGTGGCGAGAATGCCCCCGCTATCTAACGGCACCTTGTTGCTATTTCGTATCCCGGCATGGAAACCCCCTCCCTCCAAAGCTGTACTTATCGTAATTTCATGCACTGAGGAGCTCCTCTTGCTAGTGCAGGAGGCGATCAGGGCATCATTCTTAAATGGCACCATCTCTCAACCGCCAGACACAATCCCTAGATGCCCTAATGCCTGAACACACCTATAAAGAGGTCTTTGAGCCCACCGCACCCCATCTCACATACGAAGGGCACCCTCAACATGGAGAAAGTGTCAGCCTGGTACCATGGCACTACCTGCCTGCCACACTGGAAATACCCCTACTAGTTTGGCAGTGCCACCTGGGCATACTGGCAGTGCCAGAGTGACACCCAGGTGACACTGCCAGGGTGCCCAGGTGACACTAGTTGTGCCAGGGTGCACCCTACACAGAGGCTGATCACCTGGGGGCCTCCAATCACTTGGGACCCCCTAAGTGTGGTTCCGCCTGGCCCTCATTGTGAGCGGGATCCAGATTGCAACTTCTCATGAGATCTGGTTAGACTTTGCGAAGCGTAATGACCATCAGGAATCTTGAGAGAAGCCTCTCCCGGGATCAACCGCCCATTTCCCATCCCAATTCCGGCAGGGCGCAGCCGGTAAATTCTGCCGCTTATCTCAAATTTGCTGCGGGGTTATTAATAGAGGATTGGATCACACCGAACTGAAGGTTTGAGGAAAAGACACCACCACTTATAAAGGGGGAAATCAGAAGCCTTTCTGTTTACAAATTGGTAACGAGAGGATAAATTTGGGCAATTTAAATTAATCCCCCTCCTGTCTGCAACCAAAATTGAGAGCTCACATCCGGGATTGATCCAATTTGAATTTCACCAGAGTCCAAGTTAAGAGATAAGCCAAATTAGAGAAAATAGAGTCAATTGGAAGCCAAAAGAGGGAAACTCGGTGGCTGGAACTAATTTGAAGATAAATTCATGCAGCAAACTCTTTTAATCTCACATTAGTGCAGCATCATAAATTATACTTCAAAGATGGATAACTTCCCTAAGTTATGGACAATGAAGATTTGTTGGCAGAAAAATACAGGTAAAGTTCCTCCTGCGACCAAAAATCCCAAGGCACTTTGGAATGGTTAGACCTATCTCGGACAAACAGAAGAATCAGAACCAAACATTGATTGGTGATCAAGATAGTTACTCTGGCAACAAAATGATTGTTCGATCTGGAAAAGAGGAGGTGAGAGAGAAAGAGAGGGAGAGAGAGAGAGAGAAATGTAGAACGGGCTCACCAGCTAAATATATGAAATTGAAAATCAAGAAGCAGAGAGCAAATTGCTAAAGGAGATGGCAAGGAGACAGAGGGAATTAGCTATACTTCAGAGAACTAACTTGGTAAGGTACCAAGCACTATGTCCTGAGAAGCCAGAACAGACCAGAGAGGGTAAACAACACAAACAACTTCAGCAAAGCTGTGCAGTGTGACAAAAGGCTAAAAGAAAAGTTCAGAGACCCTGTGGGAGGCAAAAGAACCAATCCGGGATATGGCGGCTCCGGAAAAACTTCCTGGATTTAAAAAGGCTGAGATTAGGTCAGCAAAAGTAAAATAAAGGTCAGGAAAATGGATTTCAAAAGATGAACGGATTGAGCGAGAGATTGAATTGGTTAACAACTTTTTTGCGAAACTAACCAGGGAGCAGGGCCATTCTCAGGCAGCAAAATAATAGTAAGGTGGCTTCCTCACATAGTCAAGGAGCTGCATGGCAGAACAATAGAAGCCATGTGAGCCATGGTGTCCCAGGGGTAATGGGGACCAAATAGGGACCAACTCACTCCTATATAACTACAATGGGGAGGTCATTAACCCATGAGCAAGTCCATGCTCCCAACTACCTAAAAGGCGAAACAGTATCTGAAATGAGTGGGCGATACTTAGTTGAGGGGCCAGGAAGAAGCAAAAAGACTAGGATGGGAGTGGCAAATGATGGAGGGATGCTGCTAAGGAAGGACTAACAAAATCCTTCTTCCCAAGGATGAATATGGGTGCAGAAAGGTCCCAGATCCAGCCAGCAAATTTAAAAAGAAAGGATCAGCAGGGTGTGGTTGTCTGAAACCTTCTTTTCACTGTTCGAAGAGGGATACCAGGAAAGCCCTGAATTGATATTCAGTTGGTGAGAAAACTACCTTGGTCAGGTTTAGAGCAAAAGGAGCCTGAACCTCTGCTGGGCGAGCAGGAGGACTCGCTACCCAAACCCACTATTCCAAATTTAGAGGCTGATGTGAGAGGTTCCCAAATACCCCCAGAGCCGACACAGAAAGTGCTTCACCCAGAAAGTATGTCACCCAGTTGAAGATCTGCAGTGCGCAGTGGCTGACATTATTCCAATCCCTGTGAGTGAGAATATCCCCAAAGATATGGGGCAGGGATGTAAAATGTTCCCAAAGTAGGCAGAACAATTTTTTAAAAAAGAAGCCACTACTCCGAGAACAAAGAAAAATTACAGCACAGGAACAGGCCCTTCGGCCCTCCAAGCCTGCACCGATCCAGATCCTCTATTTAAAACTGTCGCCTATTTTCTAAGAATCTGTATCCCTTTGCTCCCTGCCCATTCATGTATCTGTCTAGATACATCTTAAATGACGCTATCGTGCCTGCCTCTACCACCTCCGCTGGCAATGCGTTCCAGGCACCCACCACCCTCTGCGTAAAGAACTTTCCACGCATATCTCCCTTAAACTTTCCCCCTCTCACCTTGAACTCGTGACCCCTAGTAATTGAGTCCCACACTCTGGGAAAAAGCTTCTTGCTATCCACCCTGCCTATACCTCTCATGATTTTGTAGACCTCAATGAGGTCCCCCCTCAACCTCCGTCTTTCTAATGAAAATAATCCTAATCTACTCAACATCTCTTCATTGCTAGTGCCCTCCATACCAGGCAACATCCTGGTGAACCTCCTCTGCACCTTCTCCAAAGCATCCACATCCTTTTGGTAATGTGGCGACCAGAACTGCACGCAGTATTCCAAATGTGGCCTAACCAAAGTCCTATACAACTGTAACATGACCTGCCAGCTCTTGTACTCAATACCCCTTCCGATGAAGGAAAGCATGCCGTATGCCTTCTTGACCACTCTATCGACTTGCGTAGCCACCTTCAGGATACAATGGACCTGAACACAGAGATCTCTCTGTACATCAATTTTCCCCAGGGCTTTTTCATTTACCGTATAGTTCGCTCTTGAATTGGATCTTCCAAAATGCATCACCTCGCATTTGCCCAGATTGAACTCCATCTGCCATTTCTCCGCCCAACTCTCCAAGCTATCTATATTTTGCTGTATTCTCTGACAGTCCCCTTCACTCTCTGCTATTCCACCAATCTTAGTGTCATCTGCAAACTTGCTAATCAGACCACCTATACCTTCCTCCAGATCATTTATGTATATCACAAACAACAGTGGTCCCAGCATGGACCCCTGTGGAACACCACTGGTCACAGTTCTCCATTTTGATAAACTCCCTTCCACTACTACTCTCTGTCTCCTGTTGCCCAGCCAGTTCTTTACCCATCCAGCTAGTACACCCTGGACCCCATGAGATTTCACTTTCTCCATCAGCCCACCATGGGGAACCTTATCAAATGCCTTACTGATGTCCATGTATATGACACCTACAGCCCTCTCTCATCAATCAACTTTGTCACTTCCTCAAAGAATTCTATTAAGTTGGAAAGACATGACCTACCCTGAACAAAACCATGTTGCCTATCACAGATATGCCCATTTTCTTCCAAATGGGAATAGATCCTATCCCTCAGTATCTTCTCCAGCAGCTTCCCTACCACTGACGTCAGGCTCACCAGTCTATAATTACCTGGATTCTCCCTACTACCCTTCTTAAACAAGGGGATAACATTAGCAATTCTCCTGTCCTCTGGTACCTCACCCGTGTTCAAGGATGCTGCAAAGATATCTGTTAAGGCCCCAGCTATTTCCTCTCTCACTTCCCTCAGTGACGGTGAGAGGGGCTGGGGGTAAGCAGTCAGTACAGGGATCCCCTGTGGTCGTTCCCCTTAGTAACAGGTATACCGCTTTGGATACTGTTGGGGGCGACGACTTACCAGGGGTCAGCCATGGGGTACAGGTCTCTGGCACAGAGTCTGTCCCTGGTGCTCAGAAGGGAAGGGGGGAAAGGAGTAGAACATTAGTCATTGGAGACTCCATAGTTAGGGGGATAGATAGGAGATTTTGTGGGAATGAGACAGACTCGCGGTTGGTGTGTTGCCTCCCAGGTGCCAGGGTCCGCGATGTCTCAGATCGTGTTTACGGGATCCTTAAGGGGGAGGGGGAGCAGCCCCAAGTCATGGTCCACATAGGTACCAACGACATAGGTAGGAAAAGGGATAGGGATGTAAGGCAGGAATTCAGGGAGCTAGGGTGGAAACTTAGAGCTAGAACAAACAGAGTTATTATCTCTGGGTTGTTACCCGTGCCACGTGCTAGCGAGTCGAGGAATAGGGAGAGAGAGCAGTTGAACACGTGGCTGCAGGGATGGTGCAGGAGGGAGGGTTTCAGATTCCTGGACAATTGGGGCTCATTCTGGGGTAGGTGGGACCTCTACAAACGGGATGGTCTACACCTGGACCAGAGGGGTTTTAATATCCTCGGGGGGAGGTTTGCTAATGCTCTTCGGGAGGGTTTAAACTAGTTCAGCAGGGGATTGGGGACCTGAATTGTAGCTCCAGTACACAAGAAGCTGAGAGTAGTGAGGTCACGAGTAAGGTTTCAAAGTTGCAGGAGTGTACCGGCAGGAAGGAAGGTGGTCTAAAGTGCGTCTACTTCAATGCCAGGAGCATCCGGAATAAGGTGGGTGAGCTTGCGGCATGGGTTAGTACCTGGGACTTCGATGTTGTGGCCATTTCGGAGACATGGATAGAGCAGGGCGAGGAATGGTTGTTGCAGGTGCCGGGGTTTAGATATTTCAGTAAGTTCAGGGAAGGTGGTAAAAGAGGGGGAGGGGTGGCATTGTTAGTCAAGGACAGTATTACGGTGGCTGAGAGGACATTTGATGAGGACTCGAATACTGAGGTAGTATGGGCTGAGTTAAGAAACAGGAAAGGAGAGGTCACCCTGTAAAGGAAAGGATTGCAAAGATGATTCTGGATAGGAGCGAAAATAACAGGGTAGTTGTTATGGGGGACTTTAACTTTCCAAATATTGACTAGAAACACTATAGTTCGAGTACTTTAGATGGATCCGTTTTTGTCCAATGTGTGCAGGAGGGTTTCCTGATGCAGTATGTAGATAGGCCAACAAGAGGCGAGGCCGTATTGGATTTGGTACTGGGTAATGAACCAGGACAGGTGTTAGATTTGGAGGTAGGTGAGCATTTTGGTGATAGTGACCACAATTCGATGATGTTTACTTTAGCGATGGAAAGGGATAGGTATAAACGGCAGGGCAAGAGTTATAACTGGGGGAAAGGCAATTATGATGCGATGAGGCAAGACTTAGGATGCATCACCTGGAGAGGAAAACTGCAGGGGATGGACACAATGGAAATGTGGAGCATGTTCAAGAAACAGCTACTGCGTGTCCTTGATAAGTATGTACCTGTTAGGCAGGGAGGAAGTGGTCGAACGAGGGAACCATGGGTTACTAAAGCAATTGAAACACTTGTCAAGAGGAAGAAGGAGGCTTATGTGAAGATGAGACGTGATGGTTCAGTTGGGTCGCTTGAGAGTTATAAGTTAGCTAGGAAGGCTCTAAAGAGAGAGCTAAGAAGAGCCAAGCGAGGACATGAGAAGTCTTTGGCAGGTAGGATCAAGGATAACCCTAAAGCTTTCTATAGGTATGTCAGGAATAAATGAATGACTAAGGTAAGAGTAGGGCCAGTCAAGGACAATAGTGGGAAGTTGTGCGTAGAGTCCGAGGAGATAGGAGAGGCGCTAAATGAGTATTTTCGTCAGTATTCACACAGGAAATGACAAAGTTGTCGAGGAGAATACTGAGATACAGGCTACTAGACTAGAAGGGCTTGAGGTTCATAAGGAGGAGGTGTTAGCGATTCTGGAAAGTGTGAAAATAGATAAGTCCCCTGGGCCGGATGGGATTTATCCTAGGATTCTCTGGGAAGCTAGGGAGGAGATTGCTGAGCCTTTGGCTTCGATCTTTAAGTCATCTTTGTCTACAGGAATAGTGCCAGAGGACTGGAGTTTCGGAGCCATGAGGTCATGTTGCAGTTGTACAAAACTCTGGTGCGGCCGCATTTGGAATATTGTGTGCAGTTCTGGTCGCCACATTATAGGAAGGATGTGGAAGCATTGGAAAGGATACAGAGGAGATTTACAAGAATGTTGCCTGGTATGGAGGGAAGATCATATGAGGAAAGACTGAAGAACTTGAGGCTGTTTTCTTTAGAGAGAAGAAGGTTAAGAGGTGACTTAATTGAGGCATACAAGATGATCAGAGGATTAGATAGGGTGGACATCGAGAGCCTTTTTCCTCAGATGGTGATGTCCAGCACGAGGGGACATAGCTTTAAATTGAGTGAAGATAGATATAGGACAGATGTCAGAGGTAGATTATTTACTCAGAGAGTAGTAAGGGCGTGGAATGCCCTGCCTGCAACAGTAGTGGACTCGACAACACTAAACGCATTCAAATGGTCATTGGATAGGCATATGGATGATAAGGGAATAGTGTAGAGGGACTTTAGAAGGGTTTCACAGGACGGTGCAACATCGTGGGCTGAAGGGCCTGTACTGCGCTGTAATGTTCTATGTTCTTTTTTTTTAATATAATTTTTATTGGAATTTTTTACAGAAAATATAAAACATGACAAACAATGAAATGCAACAAAATAACCCATAATAACTGTGACACCCCAGACCGTATCGGCGCATGCATCACATCCCCCCCACCCCCCAACCCCAATGAACAACAAAAGAACTTAAAAATATATTAAAATTAAATAAACAAACATAGTCATTGTCACCCCCCCCCTTTTCCCTCCCCTTTTCCCTCCCCCCCCCCGGGTTGCTGCTGCTACTGTCCCTGTACCCTACCGTTGAGCCAGAAAGTCGAGAAAAGGCTGCCACCGCCTAAAGAACCCTTGTACCGACCCTCTCAGGGCGAATTTGACCTTCTCTAGCTTAATGAAACCAGCCATGTCATTGATCCAGGTCTCCACGCTTGGGGGCCTCGCATCCTTCCATTGTAGCAAGATCCTTCGCCGGGCTACTAGGGACGCAAAGGCCAGCACACCGGCCTCTTTCGCCTCCTGCACTCCCGGCTCCACCCCAACCCCAAAAATCGCGAGTCCCCATCCTGGCTTGACCCTGGATCCCACCACCCTCGACACCGTCCTCGCCACCCCCTTCCAGAACTCCTCCAGTGCCGGGCATGCCCAGAACATATGGGCATGGTTCGCTGGACTCCCCGAGCACCTGACACACCTGTCCTCACCCCCAAAGAACCTACTGATCCTCGTCCCAGTCATGTGGGCCCTATGCAGCACCTTGAATTGGATGAGGCTAAGCCGCGCACACGAGGAGGAAGAATTAACCCTCTCCAGAGCATCAGCCCATGTCCCGTCTTCGATCTGTTCCCCCAGTTCCCCCTCCCACTTAGCTTTCAGCTCCTCTACTGACGCCTCCTCCGCCTCCTGCATAACCTTGTAGATATCGGATATCTTCCCCTCCCCGACCCAGACCCCTGAAAGCACCCTGTCGCTCACCCCCCTCGCGGGAAGCGAAGGGAATCCCTCCACCTGCTGCCTAGCAAATGCCTTTACCTGCAGATACCTGAACATGTTCCCCGGGGGGAGCCCAAATTTCTCCTCCAACTCCCCCAGGCTCGCAAACCTCCCATCAATAAACAGGTCCCTCAGCTGTCTGATGCCCGCTCTGTGCCAACCCTGAAATCCCCCATCAATGTTCCCCGGGACGAACCTATGGTTCCCCCTTAACGGAGCCTCCATTGAGCCCCCCACTTCTCCCCTATGTCGCCTCCACTGCCCCCAAATCTTGAGGGTAGCCGCCACCACCGGACTCGTGGTATACCTCGTAGGAGGGAGCGGCCACGGCGCCGTTACCAGGGCCCCCAGGCTTGTATCCCCACAGGACGCCCTCTCCATCCGTTTCCATGCTGCCCCCTCCCCCTCCATTACCCACTTGCGCACCATCGACACATTGGCCGCCCAATAATACCCCGATAGATTGGGTAACGCCAGCCCCCCACCATCTCTACCCCGCTCCAAGAAGACCCTCTTCACCCTCGGGGTCCCATGCGCCCAAACAAAGCTCATGATGCTGCTAGTCACCCTTCTAAAAAAGGCCCTAGGGATAAAGATGGGCAAACACTGAAAAAGGAACAAGAACCTCGGGAGAACCGTCATTTTGACGGACTGCACTCTACCCGCCAACGATAGCGGCACCATGTCCCACCTTTTAAATTCCTCCTCCATCTGCTCCACAAGCCTGGTAAAATTAAGCTTATGGAGAGTCCCCCAACTCCTGGCCACCTGCACCCCCAGGTATCTGAAACTCTTCACTGCCCTCTTAAATGGGAGTCTCCCGATTCCCTCCTCCTGATCACCCGGGTGTACTACAAATACCTCACTCTTGCCTAAATTTAACTTATAGCCCGAGAAGCCCCCAAATTCCGCTAACAGCTCCATCACCCCCGGCATTCCACCCTCTGGATCCGCCACATACAACAGCAGGTCGTCCGCATACAGCGATACACGATGTTCCTCCCCACCCCGCACCAGACCCCTCCATCTCCCTGACTCCCTCAACGCCATAGCCAAAGGTTCAATCGCCAGTGCAAAGAGCAAGGGGGACGGGGGCACCCCTGCCTGGTCCCACGGTAGAGCCTAAAGTACTCCGATCTCCTTCCATTGGTAACTACACTTGCCATCGGAGCCGCGTAGAGCAGCCTCCCCCATTTGATGAATCCCTCCCCGAATCCGAACCGCTCCAGCACCTCCCACAGGTACCCCCACTCAACTCTATCAAATGCTTTCTCCGCATCCAGCGCCACCACTATCTCAGCCTCCCCCTCCACTGCCGGCATCATAATAACATTTAGTAGTCTCCGCACATTCGTGTTGAGCTGCCGTCCCTTGACAAATCCTGTCTGATCCTCATGTATCACCCCTGGCACACAGTCCTCTATCCTGGTGGCCAGGATCTTCGCCAGCAACTTAGCGTCAACATTGAGGAGCGAGATAGGCCTGTATGATCCACACTGCAAGGGGTCCTTATCCCGCTTCAGGATCAGAGAGATCAGTGCCCGCGACAGGGGACCCACCAGATCCGCATACTTTTTATAAAATTCCACCGGGAACCCGTCCGGCCCCGGCGCCTTACCTGACTGCATTTGCCCGATCCCCCTGACTAGCTCCTCCAACTCTATCGGCGCCCCCAGCCCCTCTACCAGCTCCTCTTGAACCCTTGGGAAACATAGCCTGTTCATGAAGCTCTCCATCCCCCCTCTCCCCATCGGAGGCTCTGACCGGTACAGTTCCTCGTAGAAGTCCCTAAAGACCCCATTTACTTCTGTCCCCTTCTGCACTACATTCCCATCCCCATCCGTCACTCCACCAATTTCCCTAGCCGCATCCCGCCTGCGGAGCTGATGCGCCAACATCCTGCTCGCCTTCTCCCCATACTCATATACCGCGCCCTGCGACCTCCTCCACTGTGTCTCTGCCTTTCTGGTGGTCAACAAGTCAAATTTGGCCTGCAAACTACGCCGTTCCCCCAGCAACCCCTCCCTATGTTCTAATACCAGGTCTAGTATGGCCCCTTCCTGAGTTGGACTATTTACATACTGCTCTAGAAAACCCTGCTGGATGCTCCTTACAAATTCTGCTCATCTAGACCTCTGACACTAAGGGCGAGATTCTCTGCACTCCCGACGGTGCGGAGAATAGCGTGGCTCGTAAAATTTTACGGCCACGCTGTTCCGACGCCCTCCCGCTATTCTACCCCCCCCCCCCCCCCCATGCCCAACTCCCGACACGAATCGCTGCCGCCGTTTTTTTACGGCCGGCAGCGATTCACAGCTGATGGATGGGCCGAGTTCCCAGCCCTTTACGGCTGTTTTTACGAACGGCAAACACACCTGGTCTGGCCGTTCGTAAAAACGGCAGTAAACTCTCACTTTTTATAACCCTGGCAGCGATTGGCACGGCAGTACCACGGCCGTACCAAGGGTGCCATGGGACCATGATCGGTGGGCACCGATCGCGGGCAGCGGGCCCGATGCCTGCGCACTATTTGTCCTTCCGCCGCCCCGCAGTATCCATTCGCGGGGCGGCAGAGGGGCATCCCGGCCCGCGAATGCGCGGGTTTCGCGCAAATACGTGATGACGTCATCCGCGTATGCGCGGGTTGGAGTCTTCCAATCCACGCATGCGCGGCTGACGTCATATGACGCGTCAGCCGGCGCTAACTCTGGCAAGCGGGCTTAACGAAATTCGTTAAGCCTGTGATGCCGGAGTTTACGGCGTCGGGCTGCTAGCCCCGACCGGGGACCAGAATCGGTTCCCGGTCGGGAAGGGGGGGCTGGCGTCAAACCCGCCCGGATTTGACGCCAGCCTTACGATTTCTCTCCATATGGGAGAATCTCGCTCTAAGTGTATCCCAGTCAATGTTGGGAAAATTAAAATCTCCTATCACCACCACCCTGTTGCTCCTATATCTTTCCATAATCTGTTTACATATTTGTACCTATCTCACGCTCGCTGTTGGGAGGTCTGTAGTACAGCCCCAACATTGTTACCGCACCCTTCCTATTTCTGAGCTCTGCCCATATCACCTCACTGCTCGCGTCCTCCATAGTGCCCTTCTTCAGCACAGCTGTGATATCCTCTCTGACCAGTAATGCAACTCCTCCACCCCTTTTATCTCCCTCTCTATCCCACCTGAAGCATTGATATCCTGGGATATTTAGTGACCAATCATGTCCTTCACTCAACCAAGTCTCAGTGATAGCAATAACATCATACTCCCAGGTACTAATCCAAGCCCTAAGTTGATCTGCCTTACCTACTGCACTTCTTGCATTAAAACAAACACACCTCAGACCACCAGTCCCTTTGCGTTCATCATCTGTTCCCTGCCTACTCTTCCCCTTAGTCACGCTGACTTCATGATCTGGTTCTTTACAGGCTTTAGTTACCACCTCCTTACTGTCCACTATCCTCCTCAATTGGTTCCCATCCCCTTGCCACATTAGTTTAATCCCTCCCCAACAGCATTAGCAAAAGCACCCCCAAGGACATTGGTTCCAGTCCGGCCCAGATGTAGACCGTCCAATTTGTAGTAGTCCCACCTCCCCCAGAACCGGTCCCAATGTCCCAAAAATCTGAACCCCTCCCTCCTGCACCATCTCTCAAGCCACGCATTCATCCTGCCTATTCTTTCATTTCTACTCTGACTACCACGTGGCACTGGTAGCAATCCTGAGATGACTGCCTCTGAGGTGCGACTTTTTAACTTGGCTCCTTGCTCCCTGCATTCTGCTTGTAGGACCACATCCCGTTTTTTAGCTATATCATCGGTGCCTATATGCACCATGACAACTGGCTGTTCACCCTTCGCCTTCAGAATGTTCTTCAGCCAATCTGAGACATCCCTGACCCGTGCACCTGGGAGGCAACATACCATTCGGGAGTCTCGTTTTCAACCACAGAACCTACTCCCCTTACAATTGAATCCCCTATGACTATGGCCCTTCCACTCTTTTTCCCGCCCTTCTGTACAGCAGAGCCAGCCACAGTGCCATGAACCTGGTTACTGCTGCCTTCCCCTGGTGAGCCATCTCCCCCAACAGTATCCAAAACGGTATACCTGTTTTGGAGGGAGATGACCACAGGGGACACCTGCACTGCCTTCCTACTTTTTCTGTGCCTTTTGGTTACCCATTCCCTTTATCCCTCAGCAATCCTAATCTGTGGTGTGACCAATTCGCTAAACGTACTATCCACGACATCCTCAGCATCACTGATAGAACATAGAACATAGAACAGTACAGCACATGCTCCAAATTGAGTCCATCAGGGGCTGTTTTAGCACACTGGCCTAAATCACTGGCTTTGAAAGCAGACCAAGGCAGGCCAGCAGCACAGTTCAATTCCCGTACCAGCCTCCCCGAACAGGCACCAGAATGTGGCGACTAGGGGCTTTTCACAGTAACTTTATTGAAGCCTACTCGTGACAATAAGTGATTTTCATTTCATTTCATTTAATCTGCAGCTCCAAAGCTGTCATGTGGTCTAACAAGAACTGCAGCTGGACACACTTCCCACACGTGAAGGAACCAGGGACATCAGCCACGTCCCTGAGCTCCCACATTGAGCAAGAGGAGCATAACTCGGGTCTGAGATCTCCTGCCATTTTTAATCTTAAGTTTAACTTAATCAAACTATAATATCAAATAATAGATCAATGAAAAAGGAAAAAAAGAAAAATTGTTACCAATCACTTGACAACAGCTCTCCACAAACTACCTTCTGGATACAGTGACCGCAATGCACTGATGCAAATTCCCCCTGCAACAGCCAATCAGCGGCTCTGCTCTGCTGCCCTCTGCTGGATGCTTGCCTTCACTTGACCACGGAGGGTGTCTTTCTCAGGTACACCTTCTGGATACAGTGACCGCAATGCACTGATGCAAATTTTCCCAGCAACAGCCAATCAGTGGCTCCACTCTGCTGCCCTCTGCTGGAAGAACTGGAGGTCTGGCCACACCATTTCTCCAACCTTAAAGGGAGAACAGGGAAGATCTCAAGTAGACATGAAGATAGTGAGGGAGATTGCTCACCTAGCTGATGAGCTGCAGGGAAATGCAGTAGGAGCTGGACAGTCACCTGAGGGCAGTTGTGTTCCAAGCAAAATGGAAAATTATGGGAACCAAACCCCTACAGCTAACAGGCCAGAGATGGACAGTAACCCTGAAACTCCAAAGCTCTTGAACTACTACACAGGGAGTTCAATTGTAGTTAGAACCAAGTTCAACCCAGAACCCAGTCGACCTGTGAATGTCTAGCAGAAGATGGACACATCTGAGGGTACCTAGGAGGGGTCAAGGGAGAACGGGCTTCCGCAGCGGAACCTGGAACTCAAATGCGCATCAGCAACCCTGACACCAGAGCAGTCGGATGCTGTGCCCTCCCTGCTCAGGAATTTTAAAGAAATTCCCAGGGATCTTCTGGAGGGTACCCTGCCAGCAGTCCATGATGCGAATGTGGAAGAACACCCAGCAATACATTGAATAAAGCACAAGCAGAGGTCCAACCAGCTATCACAGGTCAGGCATCTCTGAACCCTGATATAATTGGATCTCCACTCCCCTGCCCCAATATCATGGAGTTGGATCTTGGAGCCTTTTACTCAGCAAAAGCAATTATTGATAATAATCTTTATTAGTGTCACAAGTAGGCTTTCATTATACTACAATGAAGTTACTCTGAAAATCCCTGAGTTGCCACACTACGGTGTCTGTTCGGGTACAGTGAGGAAGAATTCAGAATGTCCAATTCACCAAACAAGCGTGTCTTTCGGGGCTTCCGGGAGGAAACCGGAGCACCCAGAGGGAACCCACGCAGACACGGGGAGAAAGTACAGACTCCAAAACAGACAGTGACCCAAGTCAGGAATCAAACCTGGGTCCCTGGTAATGTGAAGAAACAGTGCTAACCACTGTGCTACTATGCCACACCAGGTGGCACCCTGTCCCATGTGTAAACCTTGAAAATACAACAGGGAACCGATATTCCCCCTCCCCCTGCACCACCAACCCTCACCCCCAACCAGCTGTGTGCGTTTGGTTTTTTTCAGCTTTGAATGAGGGAATGCATGCATACATCTTTACTTCCTATGTTTCCTTCCTATGGCCACATACATGTTTTAAAAATGAATTGGACTTCATTTCATTCTTTCCTCCAGGGGGAGTGATGTGTTCCATTCAGTAGAAAGGAAGAAAACGTTATATAGGGCGGCACGGTAGCATAGTGGTTAGCACTGTTGCATCTCAGGTTCCCAGGATCCCAGGTTTGATTCTGACTTGGGTCACTGTCTGTGCCGAGTCTGCATGTTCTCCCCGTGTCTGCGTGGGTTTCCTCCAGGTGCTCCGGTTTCCTCCCACAGTCCAAAGCTGTACAGATTAGGTGGATTGGCCATGCTAAATTGTCCTTAGTGTCCAAAAAGGTTAAGTGGGGTTACTGGGTTACAGGCGTAGGGTGGAATAGGGCACTCTTTCCAAGGACCAATGCAGACTCGATGGGCTGAATGGCCTCCTTCTCCACTATAAATTCAATGATTCTCGGATTGTATGATATAAATATATGTTAGCTTGGTTACTATATATAATTTATTTTTCTCTTGCTCAAAATGGACAATTGCTGGGCTGATAAAATAGCTGAATATGATCTTTGGCAGAGTTATCCAGACCTGAAATGTTAGGTCCCTTCTCTCTCCACAGATGCTGTCAGACCTGCTGAGATTATGCGGTATTTTCTGTTTTAGTTTCAAATTCCAGCATCTCCAGTAATTTGCTTTTATATACATGAATATGAGCACAGGCTGGTTTCTGGGCATTTTGAGAATTTGTAAGCAAACAAGGGTTAAGACATCAACCTCCCTGTAATATAAGGTGCCATGCATTGTACAAACATCCCAACCAAACACAAAGGACAGTCGGCAGTAGGTCTGCATTAGCCTTCAACTAAGGACAACGGTAGAGCTAATTGTGACTCCTAATCTCAAATGCTGTACTAATGGTTGCACCATTGCCTGCTCCAAAACACAATGGGTTTCATCGAGTGGCTTTGTTAGATCAATATCTCAAGCCAAAACTACCATGTCGTTTGATCGAGACTAAAGCTGTCAGAATTCCTTTAATTAGAGAGCTTTTGATTTTTATCTTCAGTTGTGGTTTATGTTCTGAAGAGAACTGGAATGCAGTCTGCATTTGACCTCCATCTCTCCCCAGGTCTAGCATTTTACCATCTAACAGGTCGCAGTAGAAAGAGTTTTGCCCAGGTAAATGGTCTGGCCCTCACCTGCACTGTGAACTACTGGAACATTGGAACGTCTGTATTTGTGCCTTCAAGAATAATTAATCCGTGCATGCCTTCTCCCACTGTGGAATCCTCAGTTCTGGACTGCTAGATCACCCCGCAACAGTGAGACAATTGTGGAATACACCATTGGGCTTTTGGGTTCTGGGCTCGGGAGTGATGTGTACCATAACTCTAATTTTTGACCAGGGTCTTCCTCTGTCCCCCTTACTTTCCATTACCCCACTTGTACTTATTTTAAGGTGGCACTGGGGCACAGTGTTTAGCACTGCTGCCTAACTGCTCTAGGGACCTGGGTTCAATTCTGACCTCGGGTGACCGTGTGGAGTTTGCACTTTCTCCCCATGTCTGTGTGGGTTTCCTCCGGGTGCACCGGTTTCCTCCCACAGTCCAAAGATGTGCAGCTTAAGTGAATTGGCCATGCTAAATTGCCCCTTTGTGTCCAAAACGTTAGGTTGGCTTACAAGGATAGGATGGAGATGTGAGCTGAGCTTAAAGTGTGGTACTCTTTTCAAGGGCCGGTTCAGACTTGATGGGCTGAATGGTCTCCTTCTGTGCTGTAGGGATTCTATGATTCTGTTGTCTGAGTGTAAAAAGGAACAAATGTTGTGAAGCCTTACCCACTTTATGTGTGTATGTAAAATAAACAAATTTAACTTTAGCTTGTGTTTGCTGTGCAGTTATTAATAAAGGATTGGATCACTCGGAAATGAAGCATTGGGGAAAGTTACCACCACTTATAAAGGGGGAAATCAGGAATCAAAAACCTATCGGTTCACAGAGGAGAAATCAGGGCAGTTTAAATTAATCCCCCTACTGTCCATAACAAGGGTTATATCCAACACTGGGTGTACACAGCCTAAAGAGGAAGACGAAAGGGCATTGAGGGCTATGCAGCAAAGGCAGCTAAATAAAAATGAGGTATAGATCAGCCATGAACTAAGTAGAACAGTTTCCCGGACTACTGCTGTTCCAATGGTACTTTGGAAAATAGCGAATGTAACTTCTTTATCTAAAATTGGAGGAATACAGAACGTAGAAAGTTACAGGTCATTTAGTTTAACATTTGTCATAGAGAAATGTCAGAAGCTATTATTAAAGATGAACATGCTTGCCTTTGTTGTTCTAGATGGTGGAAATTGTGGGTTTGGGAGGTGCTGCCAAAAAGGCTTTGGTCACTTCCTGCAGTGCTTCCTGTAGACAATATGTATACTGCACCACAGTGTGCCAGTGAGGGTGTGGATGGATGTTTACTTTAGTGGATGAACATGATGTGGAGATGCCAGCGTTGGACTGGGGTGAGCACAGTAAGAAGTCTTACAACACCAGGTTCAAGTCCAACATGTTTGTTTCAAACACTAGCTTTTGGAGCATTCACCTGAGGAAGGAGCAGTGCTCCGAAAGCTAGTGTTTGAAACAAACATGTTGAACATTAACCTGGTGTTGTCAGACTTCTTAGTGGATGGAGACATTATCAAGCTGACTGCTTATGTACTGGATGTTGTTGAGCTTCTTAAGTGCTATTGTTTATTACTCTGATGCAAGTTCATCTACCTGAAATATTAACTCTGTTTCTCTCTCCACAGTTGCTGAATGCTGTTGAGTTTTTGAGCATTTGTGTTTATATTTCATCTCAATCCTAGAACATAGAACAGTACAGCACAGAACAGGCCCTTCGGCCCTCGATGTTGTGCCGAGCAATGATCACCCTACTCAAACCCACGTATCCACCCTAGACCCGTAACCCAACAACCCCCCCTTAACCTTACTTTATAGGACACTAAGGGCAATTTAGCATGGCCAATCCACCTAACCCGCACATCTTTGGACTGTGGGAGGAAACCAGAGCACCCGGAGGAAACCCACGCACACACGGGGAGGACGTGCAGACTCCACACAGACAGTGACCCAGCCGGGAATCGAACCTGGGACCCTGGAGCTGTGAAGCATTTATGCTAACCACAATGCTACCGTGCTGCCCCTCCTGAATTGTGTCTTGCAGATGATGCAGCAGCTTTGCCACATAGGATTCTCAGGGGGCTTGACAGGGTAGATGCTGTGAGGTTGTTTCCCCTTGTGGGAGAGTCGAGGGCCAGAGGGCATAATTTCAGAGTAAGGGATTGCCCATTTAAAACGGCGATTAGCAGCATTTTTTTCTCTCAGAGGTTGATGAATGTCTGGATTTCTGTACCACAGAGAGCTGTCGAGGTTGGGTCCTTAAGTATGTTCAAGGGTGAGATAGACAGATTTTAAATCAGTAATGGAATCAAGGGTTATGGGAATAAGTCAGGAAAATGGAGTTGAGGATTATGATATCAGATCAGTGACGATGTCATTGAATGGCGGAGCACACTCAATGGGTTGAATGGTCTATTTCTGCTCCTGCATCGTATGGTCTAACTCAATGGCGGGCCCTTGAATAATTAAGTAGCCTTTATCCAGAACCGGTGTAGAGAGGACAGCGCGTTTTCATGTGAGCCTTTCTCAAAGAAAAAAGGCAACACAAATAAATTAGCAAGATGCCAAATAGACACATGTGCAACTAACCCGACTCCACAAAAAAAGTCCAAGAGTTTGCAACCAGCAGCTGAAGCTTACATGCAGAGGGAAAACATGCTCGCTAAGCATTAGCGCCGAAAGTTACTGGACATGTCTCCGGCCACTCGGTCTAATCCACAAAATTCTTTGTTGAGACATTGTTGGCAAAACTTGACGCGGTGACAGAATCTAGTGAGATATGGTTGATATCTGATTGTGCGACTGTTCTTGACTCTGTGGACGATATCAATGCCCAGCACGTGGGGGTATATCACGGGGGGGGGGGGGGTATATAAACTTCGCTGGTGCCTGTTTCCAAATAATTGCCCCTTTCCCAGGAAATAAAAATATAAAGACAGTAGTTTGCAAGGGAAGAATGCAACAAAATACTCATTGTGATCTGCCATGTCGTGAGCTGTGACCACACAGGATTTGTTTAAATAATTCGATTGGCTTAATTGCTAAAATTGCGCGATCGTATTGGGTGACGCGTTTGCATCAATCGCTGAGAAAGTCCACTTCACTTTCCAAAGTAGCCGCATGTACGGCTGCAGTGTCCATACAACATCTAATCTGAAGACCCCAACATGGTACTCGGTATTCATCAGGGCACTGGTCGTAACGATTATCGCGCATCTATGGACTGTTTATCACATTTGGTACAGCTTTAGTTGTGTATGAATAGGACTCTATCCAGCAGTGGCTATTAAGCTTCCTGGACATTGGTTATTTCTGTTCTGATGCAATTGGGATTATATTAACCATAATGTCCTCAATTATCTCAATATCACTCTGAATTTAGCATGCATTCCCAGCACTGACATGATGTCCTCTCCAGCCCTGATAATCAGTGAAGCCTTAATTGTTCAGGCGAAACAGGTTTGGATGAACAGCTTTGCTGTTTGGTGGGGAAATTGTACATGTGCACAGAACATAGCCTTTATTTCACTGTTCTGTAGCAGAGCCAATGAGGCTCGAAACGTAACTGTTTCTCTCTCCACAGATGCTGCCAGACCTGCTGTGTGTATTCAGTATTTTCTGTTTCATGTCAGATTTCCAGCATCTGCAGCATTTTGCTTTTACTTTATTTCAGACTGGGTTTATTTCAGGAATTGTGAGCACCATTTTGCAAGTGGCAAGATATCCGCTAGCAGAGAACAGCGAAGCTGAAGACAATTGTTCCCAACAGGCTCCAACAACTGCTGAAAACATAGAAAAAGAGAAATAGTACAAGGAAGGCAAATATCCACAGGTCAAATTTCCCACGACCTTAAGCATGATCTAGGAACACTGGTGCAGCAACCTATGTCTAACTATGAACTTCTGATGGACGGGATAGAATTGCAAACCACGAGGACAACGAGACAAGAAAAAAGCCCCAATACTCTTTACATGCCTTTGCGTTTTCTCTGGAAGTGGGCCACAGGCAAGAGATGATGGAAAATGCCCTGGCCCCAATCACCCCCTCTACCTTACTGTCCATCTCCACCTGGCACAGCCACAGTGCGATGTTTCGCTGCTTCTTCCTTGAAGGGAACTGCATCAGATTCCTCCTCTGTCTGGCTGCATTAGATCTCACATTATACAACCGCTCTAACTCCTCTCATACTCTTCAAATAAAAGTTGTTGCTGTGGGTGTCCCATGCCACGGCTCCCGTTTTGTGGGATATGTGAAATATTCCTTGTTCCAATTCAATTTGACCCCTACCCCAACTCTTTCTCTGGTATACTGCTGGCTGTATCAATGTCGTTTCCTGCTCTTGTCTGAACTTTGCTTTCAATACCCACCCTTCTCTCACGCTCACGTGACTCATCTCCGATTATTTCGTTCCGCAACTCTGGGTCTCCATTTCTAGGGTAGGCGAGGCTTTCAACCAATGTTCGCCACGAGAGCATTGACTGCTACAGTTACCTCAACCACACTGCCTTACACTCTGCTTCCCATAGCGGCTCCATTCTATTCTCCCAGTTTCTCTGCCTCCCTCATCTCTGTTCTGATGATGCAACCTTCCTATCAAAACCTCCTATGTGTTGGACCGGGCCCTCCCCCATGACTATATAATTCATGCACTTCTGCTCTCCCCCAGAATCGTGTAAGGTGCCACCTTTCCTCACCTTCAACCCCACCAGCCTTCACATTCAACAGGTCATCCTCCACCTTTCCCATCCATCACCTCCAGTACGATGCCACCTCTAAACAAACCGTCCCCTTCCGGCATTCTCTTTGTCACATCCTGGATGGATCTTCATACCACATCCCCTTCCTATGGTACCTTTCCACTCAAGTGCAGGATATGCAACACCTGCCCTCTTACCTCCCTTCTTATTATTCAGGTCCCCGAACACTCTCCAGGTGAAACAGGAAGTTATTTGTACCTTTATCGATTTAGTATTTTGAGTTTGCTGCCCACATATATTCTCTATATTGCGAGGATCAAACACTGTTTTGTGGAACACCCTCTGTTAGGTCCACAAGTGTGTCCCTGAATTTCTACTGTCCTGTCAGCTCCATCCTCCACCTGCCTGTCACACTGACATCTCTGTCCTTGGCCTAAGTGCAGTTTTCCAATGAAGTTCTTGGAAGATGGGAGAAACAGCATTTCATCTTTAAATTAGGAACTTGAGGGCCTTATGCATTCAACACCGAGTTCAACAATTTCACACTGACCGCCATCCCACCCTCGTCCATTTTTATTTGTTCATTTCATTTGCAATTTTCAGCCTTAATTTGGTTTTCCTCCTGCATTTGGGTGGCATCCGTTCTTATTTTGCCATTCACACCTCGTCTGGACTCATCTCCCGCTCTGCCCCCCTCATGTACTGTCTCTTGTCCTCCGCCTTATCACAGACTTCCCCTGTTGCTCTTTTCCCACCCATTTTATCTCCTTAAAACCTAGTGCATGTCTAACTTTTCGCAGTCCTGATGAACGCGGCCAGTCTCCCCGAGTATTCCCAGCATTTTCTGTGTATTTCTCCCCTCTGATACTTGGCGAGCCAGGCATGGGTTTCTGTGTTTATGGGAAGGTGGGAGAACATTGTGGAGCACAGTTGCAAAAGCGCTCCTTATGTGATCATGCATTTGATCGATTTCACCCCGGGACTGTGCTGGAACAGTCCCATGTACTGCAGTCACATTTTATCACACTTGGCGGTCGGTGAAAATGGCCAGAGACTGTTCTGATGCACTCTGTTGTGGAAGGTGGGGAGGGAATGCTTATTTCTTCCGCAAACACTTTAATACCGACAGCCAGAACACTGCCAAGACCGCTAGTCACATATTGTTATAATGTCCATCCCTGGTGACGTACCGCAGAGCAGGTCCTTTTTGTTTGAAGTTTAGAAACATTAAAACAAAATTTCCCCACGCCCGAGGCAGAGAAACAATTACTGCCGCTCTGACAATATTTAGGGGGAAAATTGAAAAGCCATCCGCTAGGATTGTTAATTAATAACAGCCCTCCGCGAAAAATAACACATTGCTTTTCTCTCATGTATTTATTTTCAACCATGACTTTCCAGACCCGCTGGCAGACTTGTTTGATGACTACTGCTTGATTTATTGGAACTTTAGATTTCCAAAGGGAAGTAAGAATTTTAATCCAGGCCAACTTGGCAGGATGGAGAAGACCCCCCTCAAAAATAAATTACCCCCCCCCCCTCACCAAGGTGAGATGTGCAGTCCTCCTCAAGGTGACGGGCTGCCTCGACCCCCCCCCCCCCCCCCACACACACACACACACACACCTCACCCCCAACTAGAGGCGATGTGACCGCCATAGGGGAGGGAGTGAATGGAAACGAACACAGGAGAGTCTCCAATCTTCTGTGATTTCGACATAACAGAACGATTGACCAGTTGTTATTATATAAAACTTTCCCTATGGCGTGAGTTATGGAATATTGAGCAGCAGGCAATTAGATTTCGGAATGTTTCAGACTAACCGTGAACCAATTTCATTCATATCCGGTTACTTTACGAACTATTAGGGGGGGGGGGGGGGGCAGAAGGCACGGATGTGACCCTGGGTGAATTGTTCCTGCAGAGAGCCAGCAGAGATGGGACCGGCCGTTGCTGCAACCGTTCTATGATTGTAATTGAAGTATAGTTTTTAAGAGCACATTGGGCGGCACGGTAGCACAGTGGTTAGCACTGTTGCTTCACCGCTCCAGGGTCCCAAGTTAAATTCTGGCCTTGGGTCACTGTCAGTGCGGAGTCTGCACATTCTCCCCGAGTCTGCGTGGGTTTCTTCCTGGTGCTCCGGTTTCCTCCCACAGTCCAAAGATATGCAGGTTTGGTGGACTGGCCATGTTAAATTGCCTTTACTGTTCCAAAATGTTCAGTGGGTTTACTGGGTTACCAGGATAGGGTGGAGGTGTGGGCTTGGTGGGGTGCTGTTTCCAAGGGCTGGTGCAGACTCGATAGTCCGAATGGCCTCCTTCTGCACTGTCAATCCTAAGATTCTACGTAATGGCAGGGTTAACTATCTTAAAGAAAAGAAGCGTACATGGGATAAATGTAATGGATCAGAGAGATGTAAACTTATCTTGTGGAGAAAGACTGGACAGGTTGGGCCTCTGCCCATCGAAGTTTAGAGAATGGGAGGCAATCTTATTGAAACACATGGTGAGGGGATTTGCGAGGGTGGACACCGAGAGGAAGTTTCCGTTTGTGAGAAAGACTAGAACCAGAGTTCACAGTTTAAGAATAAACTTTAAGATGGAGATGAGGAGATGTTTATCTGCCTCTCAGAGGGCTGTTAGCCTGTGGAATTTCCTTCCACAGAGAGCAGTAGAGATGGGCCATCGAATTAATTCAAGGGCAGTTTTTTGATGGACATGGGAGACATGGATTATATACATATGTGTGTGTGTGTTGGGGGGGGGGGGCTGCACCGTAACCAGATCAGCCATGATCTTATTGAATGGCCTCAATGGGCCCAGGCTCTATGTTCCTATGGTGCTTCTGTAAATACCAGTCCCACAACGTTAGGTTGGCGGGAACAGGCCCAGCCTTTTCACCAAGGCTCCTAGGCAACGTGTCCCTCATTGGCAATGAGCTCGAGCGCCGCAGGCCGCAAGCTAAGACAATGGATTGAACATAGCCATTGTAAATAAACAATACCGATTTTCTTGTTAGTCCACATTGTGGTATTTAACACCGGCCAGGCATTCTCGCCTCATTATCGTTTCTTGGTGAAAATGGCAACGTTGCTGGCAGCCTTTGCAATGACCTTTTATTAAACCGCTCGTTATTTGCGTCCAGACGTTGAGGATGAAATCATTGCTTTAAACAAATAAACCTCCCTTCATCTAGATCACCGCTTTTGGAACGCAATAAGAAAATAATTTTCGTCTGTCAAGCAAGAAGCGGCTGGAAAGCAGAAAGACAAATATTATTTTTACTACATTGTGTGAAATATCGTTTTGGTCGATCTGTCAATGTGGGTATTTGAAGACTTTTCTGGCATGGTTCTCAAGTCCCAGGGGTCAAATTGAAATTGTTCTGTGTCTTCATAAACTTATCATGAAGCATCGTAATAGCTTTAGACTGTTGACTTTGAGAATAAGAAAAACAGGAAAGTTCCAGAGGCTCCTTGCCTTGTTTGACTAAGTTTATCTTTTGACTTTTGCCGCTATTTATGCTCCAAATGACTAGATTCAGCTCACACTTAAATTCATTCATATACACTTCATGAAATCCCCCCTTGTCTGTTACCAGTCGGTAACGAAATGCACTTTCGCTTTGCCTCCCCTCTCAGGGCACTGCACACATTGAGAATAGCTGGCAGCTATTTGGGGATTTCACCGCGGTTCCAATTTCCGCGGTCACATTGAATGCTTGTGGAAAGTGTTGCGCAGACGAGCCTACCATTGGTTTCATTGATGAAAGAGCGCGGGTGGTCTGGAAAGATGGTGTCCAGAATGTGGATCTTTAAAGACACTGTTCTCTCAATATGGGGCGTGTGGTTCGGCCTTTTTGCCTCCATCGCGTTTCCTCCCGATTTTTTCGCGCGTTCTCCCATGTTGCAGGCAAAGAAGGAGGAGGTCAATCCGCACACCTCCGCTTATAAGGCGTTTCGGAATGTTTGGAACCTGTTAAAGTGTGTCCACTTTGGTGTTATCTCTCATCTGTGGCACTGTGCTAAATGAAGTTGATAGGACCACCTATGTCCGTTACTGCTTCTTGGCATTTCACTGTTGGCTACCATGGTTCCTGCACCTGTTTACATCCTCGTGTGGAATTTACCTGTCTCCCTTTCCTTCAATCGACCATTAACATTAATGTTCATCTGCGATTTCCACAGCATTCAATTCACTTATATAAAAAAATGATGAATCTTTTGATGTGGTTGTGTTTCTAGCACTTCTCAGTTACTACTTCAATTTTAACCATTTGTATATATTGTACTGGTGCCTATTTTTCCTAATGCACAATTTCTTGCCCTATGTAATGTTTATTAAACGAATACTATTATGTCGACACACGTAATAAGATATTTATTTAATACTGTGTTTATTTGTTCTGCTGTGGAGCTGCTACCAGGCCCTGGACGTGGACAACTTGTTTCATTCCGCTGGATAAAGAATTTTAGCAAACGGAAAACTTCAGGTTTTTTTTATGGACTCAAACAAAAATAGAACGGGCTGTTCTCAATAATGATTAACATATGATTTATTGATTTAGGTTTGGATTACAGGCTTCAGAATTTATGTTTATTTTACAGTTTTATGAACTTTTCTGCCCGGACCACACAAGTGAAGCTCACAGCCAGCGCTAATGGGGAAAGAACTGCTTTCCTCTGTGACATGGCCAGTGTGAAAAGGGATACTTTATTGTGCTTAGCTGAGATCATTCTCCACTCTTTGGGGATTACAAACGTGACCAAGTAAGCCGTTTTGTGGCGAAGGGGAGAGTAAACCCCCCCCCCCCCCCCCCCCCCCCCCTTCCGCCCTGTGTAAAGTTACAATTTCCAAGTAATTTGTAAATAATGCCATTTCTAGAGTTCAATTTCAGCAATTTCGGCTGAAACGTTTACTCCTGCGATTCCTTTTACCACCCTTTCTGCTCTTGATCTTCAGATGTGTTTTATTTCAGCCTCTTACAAAGTCACCTGGCCGCCAGGATTTCATCCGTCTGTTTTCTTCTCGAAAAACTGATCAAATTGGATCTTACATTTCAAAACCAGCATCCATACTTAAAAGACGCTGTTTCGTTTTTGGTTGACAGACCCGGGACGTGTTCGTATGTTCTGTTGCAGATATGTATTCACATCCGCCGCTGGATCGAAATCCTGAAGTCTTATCAATTCTAAAAGAGTTTCATTCAGGTTGCAGGGTTGAACCTCCCTTGAAAGAAGGCATTGACATTGACTAAATTTGTACTTTAGACTCCCTATGAAAACAGAACAAATTTATACTTTCCTTCCTTCAGTGCCAAATTGCACAGCAGCTGTTCTAACTCCGCTGAGTGAAGCGGACCCCCATGGTTTAATTTCTTGTTTTAACTTCCAGTCGGAAACCAGATATCAAAAACCCGCCCTCTTGTCTGCTCGGGCAGGTCAGGACTGTGTAAGTAGTGCGCTCCCCCCCCCCCCCCCCCCCCCCCCCCAGCTTCTTGGCGAACAGAGCTGCGCTCATAAGCGTAGTCTCCTGGGATAAGGTTTGGCACCATTCATGCTAGCAGAAAGAGCCTTGTGAACTTGACCGAATCGGCAGTGGGAACATTAACATTGCACAGCGGGCGCGCTGCCTGCTCGGCCAGCGTCGCCTCCACTTTTTCCTTCCCTCGGATCCCGATTCCCCACTTACACTGACACGGAATAACAAATGTCACGGAGCTTTAAATATCACAAGTATTTGTTTTAAACCGGGGGGAAAGCAGCGGTTACATTCGAGCGAGTTCTCCAATTAATTTCCATTTCGTACCTTACATGCCTTAAAACCTTTAAGCGCACAGGTATTCTACAGGGTACAAGATTAAAACTCCCTCCACTGCATCAAATTCAACATTTCAAAGTATATTGATAAAGAAAAAAAATCTAGATGCATCCTCCTGGGAATAGGAATTCTGAGAAAACTTGCCTCTGGATCTGGTGAGTAATAGGAACAATAATGCAGGAGTTACTGAAGTAAATGTTTCCCATTGCAGAATGTGACTAAGGAACATTCTTGTCCCAATTTGCATTTCTTTAAAATAGCTGGGTTACATTCAGAGCTTGTATTAGGCAACTTACTTTGCGAGATTTTGATAGAAATGCTAAGGGATTAATGGAGAGCAAGACCCTGATCGCTCATTATTCGACCGCGGCAGATTTTTTAAAAAGACGGAGGTGATCAAACACTAATTGTTCTTCTTCAAGTTTTAAGATTTACATTAACACAATAATTGAAAATACCAACGAAGTTCGGACCCCCCCCCCTTAACTGATATTACATGTATTGCCACCAAAAGTTAATATTTTCTAAAACAAAATCCTTTTCAGTTTAGTTACACAGGCTCGCAAAGGGACCAGTTCTCTTTGGTTTAAATGATTCAGCACCATCCTCCTCCCAAAGAGCTGACTTTAGCTGAAAACATATTGAAGGGAATTATACAGATGAAAGGTGATGGCATTTTTTGTTACACGGTTCTGAATGTCACAGAGTTGAGAATATTTACACATCTGGGGCAGAATTGCAAAGGAATTGTCAATTTTCTCAATAAATGGGTTATACAAATTAGCAGACCACAAAACACAGGACTTATTTAAAATGTACAGTTATGGAGAATATGCAACCGAGTTGATTTTAAAATATCATTGGTGTCATTGATATCTGGAATGTTTGTTGTAAGCACAGACTTATTTCAATGTGTATGTTATTTACTGTTGTGAGAGACGGAAGTACTGTTAACTTCTTTGGGGTTCTCTGTTTTTCAGAGTCCGTGCAGCAGTCACTGGGTCGTGTACCTATTAGAATATAATAAAGTAACTTGGAAATACGGGCGTTTAATAAATTAATCAACCGCACTTGGCATTAGATAACCTCATTACACTTGACGTGACACAACCGTTTCAAATTCAACCTCATTAATAGGTTATATCTATTCCTCGAATTTACATGTTGTTTAATTTTACGTATTGTTTGGCAAATTTCTACTTAAGTGCATCTTTATCCCTGTGTAATGTACATACTTTAATACAAAGCGATATATGAAATGTTATGCGTGGTTAGACTAAAAGATAAGGTGTGCAATGGTTGATAATTGACTGCAAATAGTTAAAACATTTGTGGTGGTATAATCAAAGTGAACCCCCCCCCCCCCCCCCCCCCCCATATCCTCACACAGAACAAAATACAAACCAGAGGCCAGCAATTTTCACTGCTCGGAATCCCACCAAGACTTGTGGAAGAATTTCCTTGTCTTCAGGCAAAACAAGCCTTCATAACAGCCGCTTGTCTGCTCTCCACATCCCACAAGAGCTTTTTTGTTGTATGTAATTCTCCAGGACTGCAGCACAACAAACATTTCCCTTGGCTTAAGGGGTAATTTTCGTTTAACAGAAACAAAACAACTATTCATATGGGCAAGAAGAGGAAGCTGTTATGTATTAATGTTTTTACATTATGTAGCATAACAGTTTGCCAGAAGGCTTACCACCAGAGTAGAGAAGCTGCCAAACCATGCCTCAAACAAATGTCAGAGACTGATTGCACCCTTGCAGATTGCAGGGTAGGTGATTTTGGACCAATTCCCCAATTACATTCTCCGGTGCCTATAGACCACCTTGGGCAGCAGCCAACAACTGTCGATGCCTCAGTGTTCACACAGGAACTTTGCTGCTCCTTCGGATCCCAATGATGCTATGATTTCATACATCATTGGTTAGATTGTTTTTTAGATTATACATAAGTAGAAGATTAGACCATGTGCTTTGTGGTTAGAGAATTTTTCAGCTACATTTGTCCTACTTATAATGTGGGGTCGAGCACTTCACATTTCCATTTGTTTGTGACAAGAGCCACACACAAATACATGTAGCCCACATGTGATCACCATATGTCCCATCTGGATATAAAGAGACCCTCTCCCTTTTTTCATTTAAACTGACCCCACACAGACATAACCAAACGTAGCGATTTTACTTCAACGGGGAAATACTCTATGGTCAGCTGGTTACCTATAAACTCTTCTTGTTACAGATAATATAACACGTTTCCAATTTCCGCTAAGTACTTTCGAGAAGTTCGCTGCAAAAAAATGCACAAGTCTGAATGTGCTCCGCCAGAGAGCATGGGTTCAGTTTTAATTCACAATTGTTTTATTTATAGTACTCAAAACCGCAGACTTGCAGATAACATCAGTAAAAACGTCAATTTAGTTCAGCTAAAGTTAACTTGGAAGACTGGATATTGTTAAGCAATTAAATGTTACCCATTCTCTACATATCTGTGTTTTTGTGACTTATTATCAGATAATTGAGAGTTTCTTGTACTGTTATTATAACTTGGGGCACTGAAAGTTTCAGGTTCCAATAAATACGAATGTAATAATAGTGCGGAGGATGTCCGCCTGAAGGAAGGGGTAAGGCGCTATGAATCGTTAGACTTGTATCAAAATTGTTTTGCCCGTAAACTAACTTATTTGGAATAACATGAATGTCAACTAGCCAATTATAAGCGAGATTCAAGAAAAACTGCATCGTCCCTGGCTGGACTGCAGATTGTGAGGCCAACTGTCTGTGAAGAGTGTCGAAAATGCCTCAAAATTGCCATTGCAAGTTTGTAAAGGTTACCGAGGTCCCGGAGTAGATCACACGAAGATGCACCTCGATATAAAGGAAAGGTAGAGCAAAATGATCCAGAATACTACAAAGGTGCAAGTCACAAGAGACCGAGAGAAAGCAGCCATAGATCCTGTAAACAGTTCAGGAATAGAGACAAATCGACCATTTCTAGTTTTCATATAATCGTGTGAGTTGTTTTGAAAAAACAGACCAATAATTCACAATTTTCAGGTGTGTTTATTCTAATATGTCCCTTTGCTATGTTTATGCTGCGCCGTTAAATATTGTTCGTTTTCAATTAACAACGATTTAAAGGATTTTCAGAAGCCATCATTAGAACGATTTAAATAGTGTCAATAACATTGAGGTCTCTGCTTCACATAAGAAAGGAAAACATCTCCGAAATTCAGTTAATCTATTCCAGTAGACAAGGTCACGACAGGACCACGTGCAAAAATATTGATGGTATTGCTTTCAGATTTAAATTTCATAGGAGAACTGCTTGACCCCGAGAGAGAAAAAGACTCTTGTTTCTGTCATATTCGATGCCAAGAATATGACAGACTTCATTCAGTCAGTGACAAAATGACGACTCGGGAGTGGCGGGGTTTATCTCTGGGTCAATTGAGAGAAAAGTGGTGGCAATCAATGAGGCGAGTTAATGGGGTGGACGCACTCACCTTAACTAAAACCATGGAATTCTGCACAGCAAATCTGACGCTGTCAAAATGGATATATAATGAAAACTCACGAATCACTGCCAAAAAAAACCCCTCAAACAATCGTTCGTTCCGGAATGTGTACTTTTCGATAAACATTTTAAACAGAAAGATATTAAAGGCAGAAAGAGATATTATCTCCTGTATAAATGTGGCATTCTACACATTTATACATTAATCCTGCCTGCTACTGATAATTGCAGAGACGTTAGAACTCTAAAATGGCGCCTTTTGTACCATTTGGTCTTTTATTTATTTAATACCAAACGCCCTGAATATGGAGACAAAGAATAGATGTTTTAAAACTGTTAACATCAACTTTCGGTATTTTCAGTCATAATATTTATACCTTAAAAGGAGCATTGTTTCAGTAAGTTTAGTAAACTATGCGATACAGATAAATATCAAAGTGTACATTTGGATCTGTAATATTTATTCGTGCAAACAATGAGCCGTTGGATTCGTGTCTCGTCCCCGTGTTCCGAACCCGAAATGGGAGAGCGCTCGGATTGTTTGCCCTCCATACATTGATGTTATTATTCGAGGGCATTGTACCTCACTGTCAAGTCTGAAACCTCCCATGACTGAATTAAAATCGCTCCCTTGCACATGAAGCATCTGCGGCTTGACTATTTTGCCAACACATGTCAAGCACAAGTAAACAGTGATAAGGAGGGAATTGCAAAATAGGCCGTATGAATTCTGAATTCGGAAATTGGAATATTTAGCTTTCTGCTAAGTAAAAAGGTTAACAAACAACATACGTTTACATTAAACAGACATTCGAACGGGTAACAACCATGGATCCCTCTATATACGGTCTCGCGTACAGTTATGAATAATGGATGACATATATGTTGTATATATCAATATATTAATAATATATTATTGTATGGTGCCCCGGTGAATTGCAGATAGCTAGATTTGTGTTTAAGGTATTGCAAAGTTCATTCATGTATTAGGCAATGGCTTTCTGGGTAAAATGACCACGTCTTGCCGTCTCTGCCAAATTAATGAGACCATGTCATTTTCAGTTTACAGTTCAGCCATGGATCAGCCAAGTGGAAAAATGAGTCAAGGGCCGTTAAGGAGCGTCACGCAACGTTTAGAGGAGAAGGTTCCCCTCCCCTCCCCCAAACTGCTCAGCCTTTTCCTCTTTATATCTCTCTGTCTTTATTGCATACACTTTTTCTTAATTCTTCTTGTTCCTGGCTCATTGGTTTCCATATTTTTTTTTTCATTTTCTATCGTTTTCTATTTATCCTCTCTTCTTCTTCCACTCCAACTCCCTCCGTCGTTTCTGATGCACAGGTCATCCTCACCAAATCCTTTTCTCTCTCCTTTCTTTGTTCCCTCATCTATTTCCTTCACTTCATCCATGCATTTCCATTTCACCGTTGCCCTCTTAGTCATATCCATGCTACCGTTAAAAGTTGTTTCCGCCCCTCTCCCAATTGTTTTTTTTCTAACGTACGTATGTTCATTCCTCTCCGTTTCAAGGATTAGATTTTGAGCCCATGTTATTTGACTAGAGGGGGCTGCAGTGAACTCAGGGGAAGTGTCGCTACAGAACGCTATCAAATACACACCCGCTTTCCCCATTATCCCCAACATCCCAGTATGACCGTCCCATATATGCGAAACTCTGATCGCTCTCTGCCAAAGCTTGGGAATATGATGACTTGAAACCCCGACTGCGTACATTGACGTACCGTGAAGCTAGAAATTGCATTATGATATTAATAAATACACTTATTGTCAACTATAGAGGAATATTCTTAAGGCCAGAGTTTACACATGCTCCATTCCTGTCCACTTAGATCCAAAAGTCGGTTGAGTCCAGTGTTGACTATAACTGGAAACTATCCTTTCTTCAGTATACATCGGTATCGCCGAGTGTTGGCTATAACTGGGAACTATCTTTAAAACAATTTCATTTACCGGATGTGGGCGTCGCTGGTTAGGCCAACATTTAATGCACATCCCTAGCTGCCCTTCAGAAGGTGGTGGCGAGTTGCCTTCTTGAACCGCTGCAGTCCCTGAGGTGTAGGCACACCCACTGTGCTGTTAGCGGGGAGGGGGGGGGGGGGGGGAGTTCCAGGATTTTGACTCAGCCACAGTGAAAGAGCAGTGATATATTTCCAGTCAGAGTGGTGAGGGACTTGGAGGGGAATCCGCAAGTGATGGAGTTCCTAGGTATCTGCTGCTCTTGTCCTTCAAGACGATAATGGTCATGGATTTGGAAGATGCTGCCTAAAGGTTCTTTCTGTGTTACTGCAGTGCATCCTGTGTGGGTACACACATCTGCCACTGTTGGTCAGTGGTGGAGGGCTTGACTGTGGGAGGGCTATCAATCAAGCGGGCTGCTTTGTCCTGGATGGTGTCGAGCTTCTTGATTGTTGTTCGAGATGCAGTCATCCAGGCAAGTGGAAAGTATTTAATTACACTCCTAACTTGTTCCTTGTAGATGGTGGGCAGGCTTGGTAGGAGTCAGGAGGTGAGTTTCTCACCTTAGGATTCCTAGCCTTTGACATCCCCTGGTTGCCACAGTATTAATTTGGCTAGCTCAGTTTCTGATCAATGGTAACCCCAGGATGTTGATTGTGGGGGATTCAGTGATGATAATGCCATTGAATGTCATGGGGCAATGATTAGATCCTCTCTTGTAGGAGATGATCATTATGTGGCACTTGTGTGCCACAAATGTAACTTGCCACTTGTCAGTCCAAGCCTGGATATTGTCCAGATGTTGCTGCATTTGGACATGGACTGCTTCATTATCTGAGTGCAAAATAGAGCTGAACATTGTGCAGTCATCAGCAAACATCCTCACTTCTGAGCTAATGATGGAAGGTCATTGATGAAGCAGCTGAAGATGGTTGGGCCTAGGATACTACCCTGAGAAACTGCTACAGTGATGTCCTAAAACTGAAATGATTAACCTCCAACCATTACAATCATCTTCCTTTGTGCCAGGCTTGACTCCAACCAGCAAAGTGTGTTCCCCCTGATTTCCATTGATTCCAGTTTTACTCGGGCTCTTTGATGCCATACTCAGTCTAATGCTGCCTTGATGTCAAAGAAGTCACTCTCACCTCGTTTCTGACATTCACCTCTTTTGTCCATGTTTGATCCAAGGCTGTAATGTGATCAGGAGCTGAGTAACCCTGGTCGAACCCAAACTGAGCGTCTGTGAGCAGGATGTTGCTGAATAAGTGCCTTGATAGCACTTTTCTTCAGTATACACCCAACATCGCCCACTGTTAATTATAACTGGGAACTATATTTTTCTTCAGTGTACACACGGTATTGCCGAGTGTTAGCTATAACTGGGAACTATCTTTTCTTCAGTATACACCTGCTATTGTCCAGTGTTAAGTATAACTGGGAACTATATGTTCTTCAATGTACACCCGGTATTATCCTGTGTTAACTATAACTGGGAACAATATGTTCTTCAGTATACACCCGATATGGTCCAGTGTTAACTATAACTGGGAACTGCATTTTCTTCAGTATACACCCCCTATTGTCCAGTGTTAACTATAACTAGGAACTATATGTTCATCAGTGTACACTCGGTGTTGTCCAGTGTTAACTATAATTGGGAACTATATTTTCTTCAGTGTGCACCCGGTATTGTCCAGTGTTAACGATAACTGGGAACTATAGATTCTTCAGAGTACACCCCATGTTGTCCAGTATTAACTATAACTGGGATCTGTATGTTCTTCAGTATACACCCAGTATGGTCCAGTGTTAACTATAACTGGGAACTATATTTTCTTCAGTATACACCCGGTGTTGTCCAGTAGTAACTATAACTAGGATCTATATGTTCTTCAGTGTACACCCCATATTGTCCAGTATTAACTCTAACTAGGAACTATATTTTCTTCAGTATGCACAACGTATTGCCCAGTGTTAACTATAACTGGGAACTATATTTTCTTCAGTATACACCCGGTCCTGTCCAGTTTTAACTATAACTGGGAACTAGATTTTCTGCAGTATACACCCGGCGTTGTCCAATGTATACTATAACTGGGAACTATATTTTCTGCAGTATACACCTGGCGTTGTCCAATGTATACTATAACTGGGAACTATAATTTCTTCAGTGTACACCCCGTATTGCCCAGTGTTAACTCTAAATGGGAACTATGTTTTCTTCAGTATGCACCCTGTATTGCCCAGTGTTAACTATAACTGGGAACTATATTTTCTTCAGTGTACAGCCCATATTGTCCAGTGTTAACTATAAGTGGGAACTATGTGTACACCCCGTATTGTCCAGTATTAACTATAACTGGGAACAATCTTTTCTTCAGTATATACCACGTATTGCCCAGTGTTAACTATAACTGGGAACTATATTTTCTTCAGTGTACAGTCCATATTGTCCAGTGTTAACTATAAGTGGGAGCTATGTGTACTGGACAATATGGGGTGTATACTGAAGAACATACAGTTCCCAGTTAAAGTTAATACTGGGCAATACCAAGTGTGCACTGAAGAAAATATAGTTCCCAGTTATAGTTAATACTGGACAATATGGGGTGTATTGTCCAGTATTAACTATAACTGGGAACTATATTTTCTTCAGTGTGCAGCCCATATTGTCCAGTGTTAACTATAACTGGGAACTATATTTTCTTCAGTGTACACCCTGTATTGTCCAGTATTAACTATAACTGGGCACTATATTTTCTTCAGTATTCACCCGGTAATGTCCAGTATTAACTATAAATGATGAACTACATGGCCAGTATTGTTTGTGTCCAAAACTTTGTAAGTGAATTGTTCGCGCAGTTAAAAAATGTTTTGTTCTGCACATTTGTCAATTTGTCAATAATTGACCCTTTGCTGAACTTAAAGCGCAATAAGTAGAAATAAAACAAAACATATCTCACTTGAAACCCTGCAATTAAATCAGTTCACCTTTATTTGTCTTGTGGACATTTTGCAATATTTATAATAGCGTATATTGTTGGTCCACCTTCTTCATCATTTCAGTGTAGTTGGGTCCTAGCTCTGTTAAGATTGAATTTGGTGAAATTGGTGCATACTGTTGGTTAGAGAGTGGATCAGGTGATCGGGTGCCTGCAATTGTCGGACGAGATGGGCTCTGCAAGCGTTCATGTTAAAGCATACGGCGTTGGATGTTGAGTCCGGCTTCAATCTCACGGATCAAGCTACCTCTGGATTGAGCGGGTTCACGTCTGATTTGCGCCAATCACACAATTTCCCCAGGACCTATCTAAGTTAAGGAACATCAAATGTGAATAAAATGAAAAAAATCCCACTTCTCAGAATGTATGCACTGCCAGAAGCTGATCAAAATTGTGAATAATTTAATGTTGCAGAGCGATAAATCAGCAATTGTAAATTGACGGCATTGAAATCGCATGTATCATGCTTGAGGCCGTTATCGTTCAGTGTGTATACAAGGGCAAAGTCATCATTGTGTGTGTGCCTATGTGTGTGTGTGCATGTGTATTTCTGTGTGTGTGTGTTTATTCCTAGCTGTGGTTCCTGTGTGTGTGTGTTCCTATGTGTGTGTAAATGTATGTGTATGTGTGTAGATAACAATACAGTAAGGTACCTTTAATAAGCCTTTGACAAGGTACCTCATGGTAGACTGGTACAAAAGGTGAAGTCACATGTGATAAGAGGAGAGCTGGCAAGTTGGACACAGAAGTGGCTTGGGCACAGAAGACCGAGGGTAGCAGTAGAAACGTGTTTTTCTGAATGGAAGGCTGTGACTAGCTTCATTCCACAGGGATCAGTTCTGTGGCCTTTGTTGTTCGTGGTGTATATAAATGATTTGGAAGAAAATGTAACTGGTCTGATTATTAAGTTCGCAGACGACACAAAAATTGGTGGATTTGTGGATAGTGAAGAGGATTGTCAGAGGATACAGCAGGATGTAAACTGGTTGGAGTCTGGGGTGGAGAAATGGCAGAATGAGTTTAATCCGGATAAGTGTGAGGTAATGCATTTTGGAAGGTCCAATGCATATAGGAATTACAATAAATGATAGAACTCTTGCAAGTACTGACAGGCAGAGAGATCTGGGCATGTATGTCCACTGATCACTGACAGTGACAATGCAAGTGGATAAGGTGGTCAAGAAGGCATACGGCATGCTGGCCTTCATCAGTCGGGGCATTGAATATAAAAATTGGCAAGTCATGTTGCAGCTGTACAGGACCTTAATTAGGCCTCATTTGGAATATTGTGTACAATTCTGGTCGCCACAGTACCAGAAGGATGTGGATGCTTTGGAGTGGGCACAGAAGTGATTTACTAGGATGTTGCCTGGTATGGAGGGCATTAGCTATGAGAGGTTAGATAAACTCAGTCTGTTCTCATTGGAACGACGGAGGTTGAGAGGTGACCTGATAGAGGTCTACAAGGTTATGAGTGACATTTACAGAGTGGATAGTCAGATGCTCTTTCCCAGGGTACGAGAGTCAAGTACTAGGGGACATAGGTTTAAAGTGTGGGGAAGTGGGGAAATGTTTAGAACAGATGTGTGAGGCATGCTTTCTACACAGAGGGTGGCAAATATATGGAACGCGCTGCCTGGGGAGGTGGTGGAAGCAGGCATGATAGCAGCATTTAAGGGGCATCCAGACAAACATATGAATAGGGTGGGAATGGAAGAATCCGGACTCCGTAAGTGCAGATGGTTTTAATTTAGGCAGGTACCATGGTTGGCGCAAGCTTGGAGGGCCGAAGGGCCTGTTCCTATGCTGTATTGTTCTTTGTTTGTTCCTGTGTGTGTCTTCCTATGTGTGTGTTCCTGTATATGTGTTCCTATGTGTGTGTGGGGGGTGGCTTATGTATGTGTGTATATGGTGGTGCCTATCTGTGTGTGTGGGCCTGTGTATATGTGTATGTGCATATGTATGTGTGTCTGAATGCCTATGTATGTGTGTATATGTATGTGGGTATGTGTGTGTGGCTATGTGTGTGTGTTCCTATATGTGTGTTTATGTGTGCGTGTTCCTATGTGTTTGTGTTCCTATGTATGTGTTCCTTAGTGTGTGTGTGTATATGTGTATGTGTGTCTGTGTGTGGCATATATGTGTGTGTGTTCCTATGTGTGTGTGTGTCTATGTGTGTGTTCCTGTATATGTATGTTTATGTGTGCGTGTTCCTATGTGTTTGTGTTCCTATGTATGTGTTCCTTAGTGTGTGTGTGTATATGTGTATGTGTGTCTGTGTGTGGCATATATGTGTGTGTGTTCCTATGTGTGTGTGTCTATGTGTGTGTTCCTGTGTATGTGTGTTCCTATGTGTTTGTGAGTGTGTATGTGGGTGTGTGGGCTTATGTGTGTGTGTGTATGTGGATGTGCCTGTGTTTGTGGGCTTATGTGTATATGTGTGCCTAAGTGTGTATGTATGTTTGTGTCTGGTGTGTGTGTGTGTGGCTGTGCCTATGTGTGGGTGTGCCTATGTACATGTGCCTATGTGTGTATGCATGTGCGTGTGTGCCTACATGTGAGCATGCTTGCATAGGTGTTTGTGTGTGCGCCTTTGTGTGTGCCTGTGTGTGTGCCTATGTGTCTGTGTGTGTTTATGTGTGTGTGTGTGCCTATGTGCATGTGTGTGCCTGTGTGTGCGGTTATGTGTGTGTGTGTGTGTGCATGTGTGTGTACCTATGTGTTGGTGTATGGACCTGTAATAATGTCAATGTGTGTGTGGCTGTGTGGAAGTCTGGTTGTATGGATGTGTGCAAACATGTGATGATATCAAGGTGCGAGCATACACGTGTGATATGTATGTGTGAAAGTCTGCTTATATGAATGTCTTTGTGAGTGGGTATGTATAGGGGTGTACGGGTGTTTTTTAATTCGTCCATGGGATGTGGACATCATTGGCTTGGCTAACATTTATTGCCTATCCCTAATTGCCCTTGAGAAGGGCAGTATGTCAGCTGCTTGAACTGCTGTGATTCTTGTGGCAAAGGTAAAGTTGCCATAGTCTCAGCTGACCATAGGCTGCTTTCCCCTTTGAGGGGGAGAGCTGACTGATGGTGATCTATAGGTACACCATAGAGGTTGTTAGGGAGGGAGCTAAAAATACTGAATTTTTCATGTTCCACAGGACATGAAATGGTTAATGATTTACTTATGTAGGATTCCTGGATTTTGGCACAGCGACAGTGAAGGAACAGTGAGATGTTTCCAAGTCAGAATGGTGTGTGGCATGAAGGGCAACTTGCAGGTGATGTTACCATGCCTTTGTTCTCCAAGCGGCCGAGATAATGGGTTTGGAAAACGCTATTGAAGAAGGCTTGGTGAGCTGCTCTACTGTATCATATCACTTATTTGACCAATCACAAATGTGATTAATACACTGTACTCATCAGTGAACAACTCTGATGTCTAATTTATAATGGTAGGAAGGTTATTGTAGCTGAAGATGACTGGGCCTAGGAAATTGCACTTAAAAACTCCTGTACCAAAGTTCTGGGGCTGCAATGGTATGCCTCAACAACCACAACCATCTTCCATTGAGCTACATATGCCTCCAGGCAGTGAGCTTCCCCAAATTCTCATTGACTTCAATTTTACTTAGGATCCATTCAGCAACACTTGGTCAAAGCATTTGTCTCAAGGGCAGTCACTATGGCCACATGTCTGGAATTTAATTCTTTTGTCAGTGTTTAGACCAATGTTATAATGAGAATCTGGAGCTGGGTGGTACCGATGGAGCTCAAACTGAACAGTGGTGCACAGGTTACTGGTGAGTAAATACCATTTGGTAGCATTATCATTGACATTTTCTATATATTTATCAAAGATTGAGAGCAGGCTGATAGTGTTCTAATTGGATTCTGGGGGCAGGACATACAAATACCCAGAAATGTTGTTGCATCCACTGCATTCTGCCATTTCTTACAATCATGTGGAGTGAACCATTCAGCTGAAGCATGGCATCTATGATGCTGTGACCTCAGGATGAAACACAGATGCATCATCCAGGCTGCCCCTCTGGCTGAAGATTGTTGCAAACATTCAGCCTGATCTTTTGCACTGATATGCTTGGTTTCCTTATCATTTCCTCACCATGAAGGCCTCACCTTTTCAACCTTGCCCCTTGGCTGAGGTGTGGTGATCTGCAGGTTAAATCACCACCAGTCAGCTCTCTCCCTCAAAGGGGAAAGCAGCCTATGGTGATCTGGGACTCCGGCAACTTTACCTTTTACTTAATGTACATGAAGGATGGGAATATTTGTGGAGCCTCGTCCTCGCATTAGTTGTTGAATTGATCACTACGATGGATAAGTGGATGCGGGAGGACTACAGAGCCTTATACATTCCATTGGTCATGGGATCACTCAGCTTTATCTCGAGAATGCTGCTTCTGCAGATTTCCATGATTGGCATCCTGTGTTGTAGCTTCACCAGATTGACACATCAGTTTCATGAATGTAACTTGGTTTTGCTTTTGGCATTCTCGAGTGGATTCCTCATTAAAAAAAGGGTTGATTACTTGGCTTGATGGCAATGGTAGGGAAAAGGCTATTTTGAGCCATGAGGTTTCAGATTATGGTAGAATAAAATTTTGCGGCTGCTGCTCATGATCCACATTACCTCAAGAGTGTCCAGATTTAAGCTGCTAGATCTGTACTGAATCTATCCCATTTTGCGCAGTGGTAGTGCCATAGAACACAATGGAGGATGCCCTTGATGTGAAATTGGGGCAATGGCTCCTCAAGGACTATGTGGTGACTGCTCCAACCAATACTGTCATGGGCAAATGTATCTATGAAAGGTAGATTGGTGAAGATGAGATCAAGTTGGCTTTTCCCGTGTTTAGGATCTCTACTACATGTTGTAGGCCCAGTCTGACAGCTACATGCATAGGACTCAGCCAAGTGGGTCAGTAATGGTGACAACAAGTAACTCTTGGGGCATTTAAGTTCCCCACACAGAGTACATTTTTTACAATATCTACCAAACAGCTCTTCCAAGTGGTGTTCAACATGGAGAAGTACTGATTCATCAGTTGAAGAAGGATGGTAGGTAGTAATTAGCAGAACTTTTCCTTACTCAAGTATAACCTGTAGCCATGTCACTTCACGGTGTCCAAAGTCAATGTTGAGGACTTGTAAGGTCACTTCCTCCTGGCTATTTATCACTGTGCCACTACTGGTTGTTGGTCTTCCCTGCTGAAGAGACAGGGCATACCCAAGGATGGCGATGGAGGAATCTGGGGAATTGTCTGGACGTGTGATTATGTGTGCAGAACTATGTCAGGCAGATGCTTGATGGAATGAAATCAGAAAATTCTGGATACACTCAGTAGATCTGACAACATTCCTGGAGAGAAAAACACAATTTACTTTTCTAGCGTCTGAACTGCCCTCACAAATAGGCACGTGCAGCATTTTGATTTGGTGTTCCTCGAGTGCTTTATGGGATAGCTGTCTGAATATTGGCACAAGTCCCCAGATATTAGTTAAGAGGACTTTACAGAGTTCACTAATCTTGCTATCACTTTGTCATATCCAGTGCCAAGTGCTTCTTGCAGTTTTATTTTTGATAAACATTCCTGTGGTAGTCTGATATAACTGAGATTTTTGCTGGGGTATTTTGGAGGAAAATGGGTCTGAAGGCACATGTAGTTCTGTTGATTTCCTTCATGAAAGGACATGAGTGAATCAAATGGTTTTTTGGCAACAATCCAAGTTTCATGCTCGCTGTTGTTGAAACTAGACATTCCATTCCAGACTGAATTAATTACTGGAACACAAATTCTCCCTGATGTCATGTTGGATTAGAACTCATATCTCCACAGCATCAATTTAGACCTCTGGATTACTAGTCCAGTAACATTACCACTATGCTACACTTGTCCTTATGGGTTGTGCTAACTGTGGCCCAGTCAGTTGAATTCTTGCTTCTGAGTCACAAGGTCCAAATTTCAAGCCCCACTCTCAAAACTTCAAGGCTAAAATCAAGACAACCCCTTCAGTTGAGCAATGAGGGAGTTTTGCACAGCAGAGATGCTGCCATTCAGATGAGAAATTTAACCAAGGCACCATTTGCCTTCTGATGTGAAAGATCCCAAGGCACAATCCTGAAGAAGAGCAGGAAAGTAATCCCTACTGCTCTGGCCAGTACTTACCTCTCAGTCCATATTGGCTGCAGTGTTTCCTGGATGGCCACAGCGACCAAACTGCAAAAAAGTACACCATCGGCTGTGACTGGGGGCGAGTAAGTTTTTTGCGTGGAGCGATAGTTAGACCAATCTGTGTGTGTGTTTGTGTGTGGGGCGCTATCCATGATGTGAAGATTCTGCCGTTGGACTAGGGTGGGCACAGTAAGAAATCTTACAACACCAAGTTAAAGTCCAACAGGTTTTCCTTAAATCACTAGTTTTTGGAGCTGATGAAGGAGCTGCACTCCGAAAGCTAGTGATTCCAAACAAACCTGTTGGAATTTAACCTGGTGTTGTCAGACTTCGTACAGGGATGGGGGGTATGTCACCGAGTCTGGGTGTGTGAAGGGTTATATTACTTTGTGTGTGTGTGTGTAGGGTGGGGTGTATCACTAAGTCTGGAGTGTTATACTGTACAACTCTGTGTGCCTGTATTTTTAGAAGTGTCATGGGCGAGGGTGTATGTGTGTATATATGTGAACGTCAGGGTGAAATGGCCCTACTCATAACTTAGTTTTTATCAGAACGGCTGGAAATGAGATTTGACCAATTAGATTGACTTTCTACAGAGTTACAAATTATTCAGAAAAAACCCAAATAACTGGTAACTAGTATTCAGTCAGAAGACCCGAGTTTACAAAAAAAAACTGTAGCCGTTAATCAATCTGGGAAATATATTTGTGGCTTACTTGTTTTGTTAAAATAAATCAAAATACCATTCTCAAGGGCAGCACGGTGGCCTAGTGGTTAGCACAACCACCTCACGGCGCTGAGGTCCCAGGTTCGATCCCGGCTCTGGGTCACTGTCCGTGTGGAGTTTGCACATTCTCCCCGTGTTTGTGTGGGTTTCGCCCCCACAACCCAAAAATGTGCAGAGTAGGTGGATTGGCCACGCTAAATTGCCCCTTAATTGGAAAAAATAATTGGGTAATCTAAATTTATAAAAAAAAATACCATTCTCAGACACGACATCCCACATCTGTGGGTTTGTTGACCTGGTAGAGTGCTCAGAAAAGGAAGAGAGGATTTGACTGAAGAATTCAAGTAAAGTTGCCCCTTTTCTTTGGGAACTCATTGACGGTGTAAAGGAAAATGACACAAGTCGAATATTTGCTATCACCCCGCAGAGCCTACCTTATTTATTATGATATAGACAAATAGATCCACGCGAAATTAACTAACATGCGTTTCCCCTAGATACACCCAGAGCTGTGTGGTTTTTTTTGGTGAATGCTTGATCTACATTCATATAGCGTAAACAATATTATACCACAACTAAGAAACAAAAACAACAGGCTAGGCACAAACCCCACTCTATATTTAGCGGCAGTGTTATTAAAACGAATTTGCATTACAGTGCCATTGGTATTCGAAGACGCTATATTTACAGTATCATCAATAATTGTATCCGATATATATTAAATAGAATAATGTTATATTTAAAAGTTCTACTCTGGTTCATTCGAGGTTCAGTGTTGTCTTTCTGCTTGTGTTTGTGAGTATCTGTATTCAGTAAACCTGTATATATAATATATCGGCGTTTATGTGTGAACAAGTTCCACTTTCATGCACTACAAAGTAAACCATTGGATTTGGCCCTTGCCGTTTATCTGTCCCTTTCTGTTTCATGAATCTTCTCTATTCTCATGTGCTGTTCAAATATTTTAATTAAAAGACTAATTAAAATGCTCATAACGCCAGCACAGATTTGGCTTTTCATTTCTTTGGATTATTTAATTTCAAACGTTGACTTTCCCAGCGAAGAAGATTCGCTGCGATGGTTTGGTGTCGGCTTTGTGAATGCAGTGACAATACTGCCAGGAATGCTCAGGAGAGGAAACTGGAGAGGCGATAGCTGATTACAGAACTTTTAAAAATAATTGTCGAAAAGGACCACCCTATCCAAAGCCTTTAAAAGGAGGGTTATATCGGTGAAGCTATTGCTGAATCAATTTACAAACACGGCAAATCCTTCCCGGTGACCCTTCATTCCTGATCTCCTATCCAAACTTTCGAGTCCAAAGTCGTGAAGTACAATGCGGTTATTCTTCAGAGTTCACTCCCCTAGTTTACATCTGCCTTTTTAAAAAAAAACTCCCTTTCATCTGTAAAGGTTGTTCTGAGTATTTTTTTAAATATTGTTTTTCTTAATTACCAACTTGGCTTTCAAATGTCCTTCTCTGGTCTGCGGGGAGATATTCCATCATTCTGCAATTATGAGACCTGTGAACTCACCCGTCAGGAAGGATTTTTTTTTTTGCCTCCTTATTAATGATCTGAACCATCAAAGTGACCTTTTATTTCAGCTGACGCTAAATCGCCACATGTGAGAAAAATTGTACCCAAAGGAATTTCCCTTGGAGGAGCAGAACAAAACCTAATAAGGGGCTTTAAAAGTTTCAGTTCGAGTATAAATGTTAGTGGAAATGGATAGGCAGGTTAGGAATCTATATGGCTGGCAGATATAGAGAACCGCGAGACTTTCCATTGTTCTGAAGTAGGTTGGGCACCATGCAGACACAACTTTCATCGCATTTCAAAGACGTTCCTGGGCCATTTCCCTCAATAATACCTACAAGTGTGTTTCAGATCTCGATTGTGATTGGGTAAATAAATAAACAGTTCGAATTGTTCGTTTTTGAGACAACGCACTTATTTAATTCTATTTTGACCATGCAGCGGAAATGCAAAACGGAGCAACTGTGTAACAATGAGGTACAGAAATCCCTGGCTGTGTGAAAAATTATAAAGTGTTTGACAATATTTGGACATGAAATGTCTTCTTGATCGTGTAAAGAAAACCTTCCATCCCTATGTAGTGACAACGGAATTTCAGAAACCTTCCTGCTGCTGTGTGGAGTAGATACAATCAGAGTTAAAGGAGAAACAAGTCACTAAATGTGAGTTTTTTGGGGAGGTGGTTGGGGGGGGGGGGGGGTGATATGCCAATAATTTTGATCAGATCATATTAATTTCCGGGAGTAGGGCTGGGGTTTTGCGTCACAAAGGTTACATGCCGTCCACACAACCGCAGAAGGGCGATTCGGACGCAGAATCCGTCATGTTTCCCTTTCGATTTTGATGCAGTAAGTGGAGCTTTTAAAGTTTACAAAGTCACGCGAAGTGCAGTAACTGGTTGTGGCAGTTTTAAAGGAGGCAGTTGCCCTTTTCCACTGGCGGCAATAAAAGTCATCCCAGTCCGCTGTAGGTAGTGGTAGGGGAACATTGCAGGTGTGGGTGACATCAAACGAAAGGTTTACACATTAAAGATTAACTGGATTATTTACTTGCCTAATATTGGGACTTGTCAGCTGTGCCTGGTAAGGAGCACTAAAAGGCAAATAGTGGTTCCTTTGCCTGCATTCATTCATCTCTTGAGTGGCCTGTGCTCAATACCACACATAAAAGAATCGGGTTACTTGATAAAAGCTGCATTTGCTTTGGACCCGTGCTTTTTATGCACTCGGGGATTGTGCTGGGTTTTATGGTGATTAACCTTAACCAGACATGAGCTTCAGTCTTATCCCGCCAAGGAGTGAAGATACTTCGTTTCTGCTTCTTTTCCGAAACGCTGCTTGTTCGCATGGCAGGCGGCCGGCGGAGGTTTTTCGCCTTTTGTCAATAGCCACAATCTTCCAGAAACAAAGACACGGAACCAACTTCCTACAGATGGTGCTGAGCTCCAGAGCAGAGCCCCAGTGTTACCGTCAGCCCTGTAATCTTGGGCATGACTTTTCACAACACGTCGGCCCTTTGCGTGACTGAGCGAGTTCACACTGAACCTCACACCCAAATAATACTTACATTTCGAAAATAAAACAATAAAGGAAGGCAAAAAACAAGTGAACAAAAAACAACCTGGAAAAATGGAACTTGAATAACTGCAATTCTATTATATAGAACCTTTAATGGGGAGAACATTTCCAAGATGCTCCATGATGCAGGATGCACTTGGCAGGTAAACTTATCCAAAAGTTTGGCTGAAGTGATATATTTTGAGGGGCATAGAGCTAGGAAGTGATCTAGAGAGCCAGGAGACTGGAGAAGAAGCCCGAAAGAGCACCAGATGGAAGGTGTTGCGAACTTGGTCAAGATCCACTAACTTTGTTTAAAATAAGTTCAAAATTGCCGGTTATTTACTGAAGGAACAGAGCTACAAGGTGCCACAGAAGAAAACAAACAGAATATTTATAGAAGAGTCAAACAAATCAAACACTAATTACTATCTTGGGCGCCCAGCTATACTTTAAAACTCAGAAGCGACTTTAGTTAGACACGAATTAACAAATTTAGGTAAATTCTAAACCATGAATCACAAATTCAATGGCAGATACAACTAAAACAGATCTTACAAATTGGTTCTGCTGTCCATTCAGCGCATGTGTAATCAATTTCTGTCATAAGGTCCTTCAGAACTCGGTCTTCCTCACAAAGTATTTTTGCCTTTCCTGGGCTGGGATTCAGCCTGACCCCAGCCAACAGCAGCGCACAACCAACACGATCCATGGGCATGGCCTTTATCAAAACTGGCACAGGCCTGCAGAGTCTCCTAAACTCTGCTTCATGGGGTGGTTTAGCTCAGTGGGATAGACAGCTGGTTTGTAATGCAGAACAAGCGAGGGTTTCATTCCCGTACCAGCTTACCCGAACAGGCGCCAGAATGTGGCGACTAGGGGCTTTTCACAGTAGCTTCATACTTGTGACAATAAAAGATTATTATTATGAGGGTCTGGATCCACCAATGCTTTCTCCAAGTAACAGAAAACAGCTGCAGCCAACTGTATCTTTGTCTATTCTTAGCTTTTGGATCTAGCCTCTGTCTTATTCAACCTGTGATCATCATCAATTGAGCAATACACCCTTTTTTAAATTGTTTCAGCCAGTTCCAATCTCCCTAGATATTTTATATAAAATCAGAAAGTGCTGGAAATACTCAGCAAGTCAGGCAGCAGAAACTGATTTAAATTTTTTTTTTTGATGTGATGTGGGTGTCGTTGGCTAGGCCAACGTTCATTGTCCACCCCTAAATTATTGTTTCAAGTTGAATATGACTCTCCATTAGGTTTTCAGCATCCCCAGAATTTTTGGTTTCATAGAATCACAGAATTTACAGTGCAGAAGGAGGCCATTTGGCCCATCGAGTCTGCACCAGTCCCTGGTAAGAGCACCCCACTCAAGCCCATGCCTCCACCCTATCCCCGTAACCCAGGAACCCCACCCAACCTTTTTTGGACACAAAGGGAAATTTATCATGGCCAATCCACCTAACCTGCACATCTTTGGACTGTGGGAGGAAACCAGAGCACCCGGAGGTAACCCACGCAGACACAGGGAGAACATGCAGACGCCGCACAGGCAGTGACCCAAGCCAGGAATCAAACCTGGGACCCTGGAGCTGTGAAGCAACTGTGCTGACCACTGCGCTACCGTGCTGCCCTTAATTTCAGTCTTAGTTGTCTCAGAAACTGGGTCAGTCAATTTCCTTCCTCAGTTTCTCTTTCTCAGTTTCCCCTTTCAATTAGTGTCATTCCCAAAAAACTACAAGCTCTGATACTACAAAATACATCACAAATTCATTATGAAGAAAGTTTGAACAGGTTGAATCTGTACCCATTGGAGTTTAGAAAAATGGGAGGTGATCTTACTGAAACATAAAAGATCTTGAAGGGATTTGGTAGAGGGGATGCCTGACAGATGTTTCCTCGGGTGGAAGAGACTAAACATGAGAAACACGGTTTAAAAATAAGAGGACTCCAAATGTTATCTCCGCTTCTATTTCTGCGGATGCTGCCAGACCTGATGAGTTTTCTAATACTTGCTGTTTTTATTTAAAATAAAACAGAGATGAGATTTTCTTTTCCTCTCAGAGGATTCTTAATTCTTGTCTCTTTCCCAGAAAGCAGTGCCGGTTTGGGCCATTGAATTTATTCAAGGTTGGATTCGACAGATTTTTGATAGACAAGAGAGTGAAAGCCATGGGAGCAGACAAAAAGGTGGAGTTGGGACAGCACAGTGGCGCAGTGGTTAGCACTGCTGCCTCATGGTGCCGAGGTCCCAGTTTTGATCCCGGCTCTGGATCACTGTCTGTGTGGAGTTTGCACATTCTCCCCATGTTTGCATGGGTTCCGCCCCCACAACCCAAAAGGATTTGCAGATTTTCTCTCCCTACAGATGCTGCCAGACCTGCTGAGATTTTCCAGCATTTTCTCTTTGGTTTCAGATTCCAGCATTGCAATAATTTGCTTTTAAGAAGATTAGGTGGATTGGCCATGCTAAATTGCCCCTTTAATGGAAAAAAATGAATTGGGTACTCTAAGTTTTAAAAATAGGTGGAGTTGAGGTCAGTCTTGATCTTATTGAATGCGGTAGAATGTGAAGCCGAGTTACTGTGTGCAAGAAATTGATGTGACGTTAAATTTAAATTCAGCAAAGAGGTTGAAGACACCAAAGATATGGGTGAATTAAGAAGGAGTACTCAACAGAGAATTCGGGACTTCTAATGTTTGGCCTGGTGAAGAGATTTCAATGAACAGAAAGATTCACCACCCATAAGTCAGGGTTTCTGTCAATACTGGGATGTATATCTATTGGTACGCTGTGCAGATATAACCGGGAAATGAACAGTACCAAGCAGCAAGCAGTTGAATGCAGACTAGTGGGCTTTGAAAGGATGGTAATGGGATGTGAATGGGCAATGCAGAGCAGAGAGGTAGTAACCCTGGAGAAACAAGCTTGGTGTGATAATTATTTTGAGTAAAGGATGAGGCAATCCTTTACCACCAAAAATGAGACTAGTGACGATACAAGTATAATCATTTTGTACAAAGTTCTAAATTCTTACTTTGCATCTGACTTCCCAAAGAAAGACATGAATAATGTACTGGAAGCTATGAGAATCACAATTTTTAGTGAGGAACTGAAGGAAAGTAATATTGGTAAAGAAATTATTTTGGGGAAATTAATGGGATTGAAGGTGGGTAAATCTCCAGGGTCTGATCATTTTCATCCCGGAGTACGGAACGAATTGCCCTAGAAATAGTAGATCCATTAGCGGTCATTTTCCAAAATTCTTTGGATTCTGGAATGGTTCCCACAGATTGCAGGGTGCCGAATGTAACCCTACTATTCAAAAAGGGAGGTAGAGAAAAATCAGGGAGCTATAGACCAGTGAGCCTAACGTCAGTAGTAGGGAAGTTGGCGGAGTCCATTATCAAGGATTTTATAGCACAACATTTGGAAAGCAATGGTAGAATCAGACAAAGTCAGCACGGATTTACAAAAGGAAAATCATGCTTGACAAATCTATTAGAATTCTTTAATGATGTAACAAGTAGAGTTGACCAGGGAGAACCAATGGATGTGGTTTACTTCGACTTTCAGAAGGCTTTCGACACAACAAATTACTATGTAAAGTTAAAGCGCGTGGGATTACGGGTAGTGTTTTGAGATGGATAGAAAGCTGGTTAGCAACCAGGAAGCAAAAGGTTGGAATAAATGGGTCTTTTTCTGATTGGCAGGCTGTAACTACTGGGGTACTGGAGGGATCTGTGCAAGGACCCCAACTGTTCACATTACATACTAATGATTTGGATGAGGGAACTAAATGGATTATCTCCAAATTTGCAGATGATACAAAGTTGGGTGGGAGGGTGAGCTATGAGGAGGGTGCAGAGACTTCAGCGGTATTTGGACTGGCTGAGTGAGTGGACACATGTATGGCAGGTGCAGTATAAGGTGGATAAATGTGAGGTTATCCGCTTTGGCAGCAAAAATAGGAAGGCAGATTATTATTCGAATGGGTGTAAATTGAAAGAGGTGGATACTCAGTGAGACCTTGGTGCCCTCATGCATCAGGCGCTGATAGTGAGCGCGCAGGTGCAGCAGGCAGTAAAGAAGGCATGGTATATAGGCCTTCATAGCGTTTGAGTATAGTAATAGAGATGTTTGCATAGGGCAATGGAGAGGCCACACCTGGAGTATTGTGTGCAGTTTTGGTGCCCTTATCTAAGGAAGGATGTTTTTAGTAAGGAGGTAGTGCAGCAAAAGTTTACCAGGCTAATTCCTGGGATGGTGGGATTGTCATTTGAGGAGAGACTAAGTCAGTTAGGATTATATTCATTGGAGTTTAAAAGAATGAGACAGAATCTCATAGAAATGTACAAAATTCTAACAGGATTAGGCAGGGTAGATTCAGAAAAAATGTTCCCTATAATGGGGGAGTCCAGAACTAGGGGTCATAGTTTGTGGATAAGGAGTAAACCTGTTAGAACTGAGGTGAGGAAAAATTGCTTCACCCAGAGAGTGGTGAATCTGTGGAATTTGCTACCATAGAAAGTAGTTGAGGCCAAAACATAGTGTAATTCTAAGAAGGAATTAAATATGGCTCTTGGGGCTAAAGTGATCAAGGGATATAGGGGAAGGCGGGATCAAGGTATTAAACTTGATGATAAGCCATGATCATAATGAATGGCGGAGCGGACTCGAAGGGCCAAATGGCCTCCTCCTGCTCCTATATTCTATGTTTTTATTTCCTAGTTCCCCTCCAAGTCACATGCATTGTGACGTAGATGTACATTGCTATTGCTTCATTATAACTAGTTCAGAATCTTGGAATTTCCGGCTAGCATTATTGTTGCGACACCATCACCTCATGGACTCCAGCAGATGAAAGACAAGGACAGCCACCACCTCCTTCTTGGAGAAAGGGGAGGCAGTTGATAGACTGGATGGGCAAAAACATTGAAGAGGTGTACAAGAAAGGCTGGCTATATTTAACATTGATTAGTCCGTAGGACTGGATCATTCAAAGGATGTACCTGAGAATACTGCATGAAGTAAAAGTGGAAATTGCAGAGGCATGGCCATAATCTTTCAACCCTCCTTTGATACAGGAGTTATGGCAGAGGGCTGGAGAATTACAAATGTTGCAGGATTTTCCAAAAAAGGGCGCAAAGATAAATCAAACCGCTACAAACCAGCCAACCTAACCTTAGTGGTGGGAAATCTGTTAGAAATGATAATCCAGGACAAATTTTACTGTCACTTAGACAAATGTGGATTGCTTATGGAAATCCAGCAGAGATTTGTTCAGGGAAAATTATGTTGTAAATTTTTTTTAAGAGATGGCGAGCCACCATCTTGAACTGCTACAGTCCATTTCATGTAGGCACATCCACAGTCCTGTTGGGAAGGGAGCTCCATGGTTCGGACCCAGCAACAGTGAAGGAGGCAATATGGTTTCAAGTCAGAGTAGTGTATGGCTTGGAGGTGATGGTGTTCCCATTTACCTGCTGCCCTTATCCTTCTAGGTGGTGGTGGTTACAGGTTTGATAGTGTGGTGAATGTATTCACCATAATGCATGCACGGTACCGTAACCTGTGACCTATGACCTGGAAGTGGTGATATGAAATGTTTCCAGGTACTGTACTGTAACTCCACTACGGCTCCGCCTCTGGCTCCACCCACACCGGGGCCATATATAGGCCGGCCTCTTGTGCGCGGCATTCATCTGTACTACTGACTCTGGCTAGGCAAGTTCATGACTAATAAAGCCTACTGTTCACTCGCTCTCTCTGCCTCACTGTGAATTGAAGGTATATCAATTTATTAGTCATAGACAGCACTATGGAAGCCGCTCTGAAGCCAAACAGGCTCAAACTCGATGCCCGCGCATGCAAAGCCAAGGAAATATTCAAACATTGGCTCCGATGCTTCGAGGCCTGCCTCGACTCCTCCACAACACCTTCCTCAGAGACTCACAAGCTGCGACTCCTCCAAGCTCGGGTGAGCCACCAAATCTCAGTGATGATCGAGATAGCGGCCATGTATGAGGCAGCGGTTGCAACTCTCAAGGCACACTTCGTGAAGCCAGTAAATGGGTTGTTCGCCAGACACCTCCTCACTACTCGCCGTCAACGCGCCGGAGAATTGCTGGACGAGTATCTCGAAACCCTGACCCTACTCGTGAGGAACTGCAGCTATCGAGATATGACGGCGGAGGAAAACATGAACTCACAGATCCGGAACACCTACATGGCGGGGCTTCACTCGAATTATATCAGGCAGCGCCTGCTGGAAAACAGGACCTCTGACCTGTGAGACACAGTAAAGCTAACGACTTTGCTAGAGGTGGTCTACCACAACCTCAGCGCGTTCCCCACGGGCCGAGCGAACCCCTCGTGGACACCCTCGTCGCCGCCCCCGTCGGACCCAACTACGTCGCAGGCCTGTGCCGCGCGTCTGCCAGCCCAGCCCGGGGAGCCGCAGTGCTACTTCTGCGGCCAGGGTCAACACCCGCGGCAGCACTGCCCAGCCTGCACAGCAACGTGTAGCGATTGTAGGAAAAAGGGGCACTTCGTTAGAGTCTGTCTGGGCCGGCCTAAGGTCCAGAAATCGAAAACACACCAGGCCCGACCACCTTGGCTGCCGGCCCCGGCACCGACCAACATGTGCGACTGATGGGGCGGCCATCTTGGTCGCCAACTTCACCCCAGCTCGACACGTGCGACTCATGGGGGCCGCCATCTTGTGACTCCACTGACCACACAGACTACCCGCAGCTGGGCACAGTCACTCTCGACCAGTCGCAGCCAAAGCAGCTGAAGAACTCCATGATGGTCGTCGAGACCCCCAGGCTTTTCGACTCCGGGAGCACGGAGAGCTTTGTCCACCCCGACACAGTAAGGCGCTGCTCCCTCCACACCTACCCAGCCTCCCAAACAATCTACCTTGCCTCCGGGTCTCATTCGGTTCAGATCCGGGGGTACTGTATTGCCAATCTCACGATGCAGGGTGCAGAGTACGCTCGTTTCAAGCTCTACATCCTCCCCCATCTCTGCGCCCCCCCTCCTGCTTGGATTGGACTTTCAATGTAACCACCGAAGCCTGACCCTGTAGTTTGGCAAACCCTTGCCCCCCCCTCACGGTGTGCAGCCTCGCGACCCTCAAGGTCTCCCCCCTTTCACTCTTTGCGAATCTCACCCCTGACTGTAAGCCCATCGCCACCAGGAGCAGGCGGTACAATTCGCTTGACATGACGTTTATCAATGAAAATGAAAATCGCTTATTGTCACGAGTAGGCTTCAATGAAGTTACTGTGAAAAGCCCCTAGTCGCCACATTCCAGCGCCTGTCCGGGGAGGCTGGTACGGGAATCGAACCGTGCTGCTGGCCTGCTTGGTCTGCCTTAAAAGTCAGCGATTTAGCCGAGTGAGCTAAACCAGCCCCTGCCAAGTCAGAGGTCCAGCAACTGTTGAGTGAAGGGATCATCGAGGCCAGCAACAGCCCCTGGAGAGCGCAGGTGGTGGTCGTCCGGACCGGGGAAAAGAATTGGATGGTTGTGGACTACAGCCAGACAATTAACCAATTCACGCAACTCGATGCATACCCCCTCCCCCGCATAGCGGAGATGGTCATCCAGATCACACAGTACCGTGTGTTCTCGACGGTCGATCTGAAGTCGGCCTACCACCAGCTCCCAATCCGCCCGAAAGAGCGCCACTACACTGCTTTTGAGGCAGCCCGCCGGCTCTTCCACTTCCTCAGAGTCCCCTTCGGCGTCACAAACCGAGTCTTGGCCTTTCAGAGAACGATGGACCGAATGGTGGACCAGTACGGTTTGCGGGCTACATACCCGTACTTGGACAAGGTGACCATCTGCAACCATCTACGCCAACCTCCGGAGGTTCCTCCAGGCCACCCAATCCCTCAACCTCACATACAACAAAGAAAAATGCGTCTTCCGTACTACACGACCAGCCATCCTCGGCTATGTCGTAGAGAATGGAGTCCGAGGGCCCGACCCTGACCGTATGCACCCCCTCACAGAACTCCCCCCTCCCCACAGCCTCAAGGCCCTAAAACGATGTCTGGGGCTGTTCTCCTACGTCGCCCATTGGTCCCCAACCGATCATCGAGGCCTAGTGTTGACCAATAAATCAATTATCCACATCCTGAGAGCACATTCAAATAAAGAATGAATAGCAGAGCCTTGCTGGTAGACACTGGTGATATTTCGATCGGCTCAACTGAGCTATTGAATTCAAATGAACTTTCAGTCAAATCTTCCTGAGGAAAAAAACTGCTCCAATGTTAATTAGTTTATATTACTTAATTTTAATTACTAAATGCTTCACTGTTACATAAGAGTAACTAGATTAACATTATTTTGTTTGGATAAATTGTTGATTGACACAAATGGGGTCAATAAAGGTGAGGTGGCGCAGTATGATTTTGCATTGATTGCAACCAATTTGACCGCTGAGGTAAATGAAGAACATTTTCAGAGTCTGACATTCATCCAATTTTAGGGCACAAATGTCCCATCAATCTGTGCACTGTGTTTGTGGAATGTATGGTGCAGCTTCCTTCTTTTTCTCTGTCCCGTTAATTCACCCTTCAGTGAACTCACAAACGGATCTATTCCAGCAAGCTTTCAGCCCTCTTCTCCACACTTTCATTTAAGTTGTTTGCTTTGGCAAGCTCTGTATTCTTAAAAAACAATTCTTCCAAGAATATTAATCACGTTTTGCACCCAAACACAGAGTTGTGATGACAAAATGAAACATATTTCAAGCAAAACACTTGATGTGAGTGAAAAATACGTTACATATTTTTGTATTTGCTTTTGTCAGGCAAGAAAAGTTCATCTTAAATTGTCAGGCCTTATAATGTGAACCTTTTGCAATTACATTGTTGAAGAACAACAAACTTGATTTCAAACGTATACCAGCTGCTGAACTGATTGAGATAATTTTACTTTGATATTTGTAATTAATATTTTCAATACACTGTTCAATCTACTCGCAATTAAATCATAGGCTAACCTTTCAAGAGTGTTGTCAGTGAACCATGGAACACAAAAAAATTCTACAGAAATATATTGTATGAAGTATATGTGTAGGAAATACAATGGCTCAATTATATTAGGCAGAGCAATGATCACTGTCTGCAGTCTTAAATCTCTTCTGTATACAATAAGCTGCATCACAACTATGAAAAGTTTATGAGGTATCTGTAATATTGTTAGAACTATAAAGGGAAGTGGGTAGAACCACTCCACAACCTTAAGGGACTATTATACTTATTTTAGAATGCATGGAAAGCAATTGCAACCTATCAGGGAGAAATTGGTGATACTCCAAATCAGGTCAGCAGTATGTCCATGGACCACACTTAGACTCTAATTATAATGTGGCTGCTGGTCTGTGGCTGGTATCCATGGACGGTTTTGCGGTATCATCAGACCAAAGGTATATTGCCAGCTGTGCACCCTAACATTAGTGACACTGAAGCCTGGCTTCTTCGGGTGGCTAAATCTTAGAGCTTGCAGAGTTGACGGAGGCCAGATCACCAATTCCGTCTTCAGGTAAGCAGAAGAATTCATTCATATTCAGATGACCTCAAGTCACCAGTATGAAAGGCACTTTGGCTTCTAGCATAATGCTCTCCCTAAAAGTCAGGGAGCAATGAAAGCATCCATCTCATACTATAAACTCCTACTGTCAACACGTTGGCCAGAATTTTATACTCCTTGGGGGCAGTTTAAAATAGAATGAAAGGGATCCCCTCTGAGACCCCACCCGTCCCGACCTGGCCACCTAAGGGTCTTTGCCCACCCAAGCCCGCGGGTGCCTGATGACTGAGGGTAGGAACCAAAACAATTCTCACCCTCAATCTCAGGCAGGGTGTGCCATAAGCAGAAGGCCCCTTCAGACAGTGGGAGGGGGGAGGGGGGGGGGGGGCGCATCCTCCCCTCAGGGATCAGAGAATTCCAGCCCTCGTTCCCCCCTTATCTAACCTCCAACAGTGAGATCGCCCTTCTCGTGGCACCCCAGGGCATTCCTCCCCTCCCTGAAACCCCTGGTTCTTGCCAGAACTGTGGACCTGGAACTTAGTCTCAGGCACGGTACTGCAGTCCCTCTTCCTGCCACTGCAGCGCTATTCCTGGATGGGCTGGAGTATGATTAGCGACCAGCTTTCCGTGGTGGGACTTCCATCCAAGTGCGGGAGGAAATTCCACCCGCTGCCAATCAATGCTCAATTGAGTGTGAAAGGTGTGAAATTGCCTGAGTCAGTCGGGATGCATTTCCCGCCAACTTTCCAGCAAGCGCAAGCACACACCATCCTGAAAATTTAGGCCGTTGACCTTGAGGGCAGGTCGCACCTGAATGTTCAAAATATTTTAAACCAACATTAAGAAATGTCCCCTGTCAGTGCCAAATAGGTGATTTTTTTTTCCTTTATTCTTTCACTTTAAGCACCACCTTGACAAACTGAACATCAGTACAATGCAGCACATTCATCAAATTACAAGGTCATTGAAAAGATTACTGGGGTTCTAAGGGGAAAGCCTTGTTGTCTTAACAGATCAGGAGGAGCATTGCAGTTTAGCGTAGCTGGCTGGACAGCTGGGGCGGAATTCTCCGACCCCCCGCAGGGTCGGGGAATCGCCCGGGGCCTTCGTAAATCCCGCCCCCGCCTTGGCCGGAATTCTCCGCCACACGGGAATCGGCGGGGGGTGGGAATCGCGCCCCGCCGGTCAGCGGGCCCCCTGTGGCGATTCTCTGGCTCGCGATGGGCCAAAGTCCCGCCGCTGTCAGGCCTCTCCCACCGATGTGGTTTAAACCACCTCTGTGCCGGCGGGAGCAGGCGGCGGGAGCGGGCCCCAGGGTCCTGGAGGGGGCACGGGGCGATCGGACCCCGTGGGGTGCCCCCACAGTGGCCTGCCCTGCGATCGGGGCCAACCGATTGGTGGGCGGGCCAGTGCCGTAGGGGCACTCTTTTTCTTCCACCACCGCCACGGCCTCCACCATGGCGGAGGCGGAAGAGACCCCCTCCTCCGCGCATGCGGCGGTGGTGACGTCAGCAGCCGCTGGCGCTCCGGTGCATGCGCGGACTCACGTCGACCGGTGAAGGCCTTTCGGCCAGCCCCGACGCCGATCGGCGTGGCACCAAAGGCCGTTGGCGCCAGTCGGCGGAGCGGGAGCCACTCTGGCGCGAGCCTAGCCCCTAAAGATGCGGAGAATTCCGCACCTTTGGGGTGGCCCGACGCCGGAGTGGTTGGCGCCACTCCGCTACGCCGGGACCCCCACCCCGCCGGGTAGGAGAGAATTTCGCCCCTGGTTCCAGATGCAGAGTGAGGCTAACAGCGTGGATTCGATTTCCCCTACCAGCTGAGGGTATTCATGAAGGTTCCGCCTTCTCAACCTTGCCCCTCAAAGGGGAAAGCTGCCTATTGTCATCTGGGACCATGGTGACTTTACTTTTACACAATTGCATTTCAATGCAATGCCTTATTTAACTTGTCACCGAGTGCCCAGCCTTTGCCAGGCTCTTACAGTAATAATGCTGTTGTAGCTGGCCTAGTTACTGGCCTTGTCCTGATGAGTGAAGTGGAGCGTCAGTTGTTCAGTTGTCTGTTAGCGCCACGCAGTTTGTATCATTCTTTTCGATTTTGAAAGTATGGGGTCTCTTTGGATCCAGTTCAAAGCCAGTATGGTCACCTGGATACTGGTGGCAGTGGGATGCTCTTTGATGGGGGCAGGTGACATAATGCATCCACAATGTCAATTTGCCTGCCAGGCAGGTGCTGGAAAGCCTAATTGTAGGCTGCCAACATTAAGGCCCAATGTTGGACTGTCGCTGAGGCTATGGTGGAATGGGTTTTACTTCCCTAATAAGGCCTAGTAATGCTTGTGGTTGGGCACCATGTCAAACTGCTGCCCATACACACAGCATATATAACCTCCAAGCCCTCTTTCTCAATCTGGGCATAGTTCCGTTCTGTTTCTGAAAGGGTCCTTGCGGCAAAGGCAATAGGGTACTCAGAAACATTTCCCATTTTATTGGATAAAACTGTCCTTATACCTTAAGGGGAAGTGTCACATGTCGGCACGATTGGTTTTCCCAGGTCAAAATGCACCAAGAGGTTTGAGGACTGTAACGCTTACTTCATGACTTGGAAGGTTTCCTCTTGAGGCTCTCTTTATTGTCACTGCTGTTTCTTCTTTACTACCTGGTGTAATGGCGCAAATCTTGCAGTAAATTTGAAATGAACCTCCCGCAATAATTTACCAAACCGAGGAAGGATTTGAGCTGGCTGATATTTTTGGGTGCAGGGACTTCTCGCATAGCAATGACCTTTTCTTCCAGGGGATGCAGCCCTGTCACATCTACGTAAAATCTCAGGAACGTCACTTCTTAGGACTGGGATAGCAGAACATAGTCTGTCAGCACCAGTGGAGTTGACAAGAATTCAACGTTTTAACGATGTCAAGACGAGAAATTAAAAAATAAAATTTTCCATGAACCTACTTGGGAAACCAGAGTGCAAATACGAAAGAACAACAGAAGACCTGTTTGCCTGGTTCAAATGCGATTAGAAATGGCTAACCAGCATCCACAGCACCTAAAGGGGATCGTAAAAGTGAAAAGAATGCCCCGAAAATAACATATCAAAATCTATCACCCACCATCCTGCACTACCAGGGAAAAACATTGAGAAACATCAATAGGATATTGGTGTTCAGCTGGACATTATGTAACTGCTTCATTTCTATGGTGGCTTTTTTCTTAAATACCATCTCCAAACTCATTCATCATTCACAGCATGTCATTAGGATGATAGATTTTATTAGGTTTCACTGGACACCAGTGAAAGTGTCAAAGGAGACATTAGGAAGGCAATGTGGCACCCTGGGGCATTTGCTCAACCTATTTATAGATTCCTGTTTTTGAAGGCATTTATTTCAGTTAAAGACAGAATGATGTTTAACTGTACATCCAACAGTACAATTTTCTCTTCCTTTTCTCTGTTCTTTCACCAAAATACCGCAAGTGATCTTTTTTCTGGAATTAATTGAGGGTGAATGTTGACAGACTACTTTACCTCAGGGATTCAGAGCATCTGAGGCTGGTCCTAGTTTAGCATCCATACACATGGGGCAGGATTCTCCGTCGGCTGATGCCAGAATCGGGAAACGTGATTGGGTGGAGAACCCGTTTTGACGCCAAATCACAATTCTCCGGTGCCTCAACAGTGGCAGCATTGCGTTCCAGAATGCACGTACAGTAAACTGTGAATGTAGGGCCACAGGTTGTATGGGTCTCTCTCCCCGGGCACCCCCCTCGGTGCCCTCTGGCCCCAGGCGATCCATCAGCAGGATGGCGCTGCAGCACAACCAGTGCCATCTTGTTGGCTGGGATGAGTGTGTATGTGGGGAGTGAAGTGTCAACCTCCCGAGTGTCAATCACGGACCTGACGAATCCTGCGCCATTTTCCATTGCAATCAATTGTGTTTCACATGGCGCCGGTACTAGCTAGATAATAATAGATCATCTTTATTACTGTCACAAGTAAGCTTTCATTAACACTGCAATGAAGTTACTGTGAAAATCCCCTAGTCGCCACATTCCAGCGCCTGTTCGGGTACACAGAGAGAGAATTCAGAATGTTCCATTCACCGAACAAGCATGTCTTTCGGGACTTGTGGGAGGAAACCGGAGCACCCGGAGGAAACCCACGCAGACACGGGAAGAATGTGCAGACTCCACACAGTGACCTAGGCTGGGAATCGAACCTGGGACCCAGGCGCTGTGAAGCAACAGTGCTACACACTGTGCTACCAGCTCATCCGTCGTCACTGAATCGGTCCAGGTGGGGTGCCAGTTTTGCTGCCATGGAAGTCCATGAATCCTGCCCAACATCAAAGTCTCTGCAATGGAGAATCCTGCCGGTGGACTTTCCAGCTAGAGGGCGGGTTTCTCTGCTCCCGGGACTAAGTGCCCGAGCCGTCGTGAATGTCGTGGCGTTTGACAACTGCGCAAATATGGCCCCGGGCAGGTCCTATTCTGGCAGGACCACAGAGGGCCAGCACGGCGCGGGAGCGGTTCACGCTACTCCAGCCTCCTTACGCGGCGCCAAATGGGCGGCGCGCCAACCTGCACATGCGCAGTTGGGGCAGCTCATTCCTGCACAAGCGCAGTTGGGGCAGCTCATTCCTGCACAAGCGCAGTTGGGCCGTGCCATCCTGCGCATGCGCGGGGAACTTCTTACGCGCACCGGCCCCTCACCAACATGGCGGCGGGGTTCTGGGGCCGGCCGCGGAAGGAGGTAGTTCCTTCTATAGTTCCTATTGGCAGCGACCATGGGTGAACGGCGCCGGCGAGACTGTCATTTCTTTTCGGCGGCCGCACGGTCCATCCGGGCCGGAGAATCGCTGCTCGCCGTTTGCAGCGATTCTCCGAGCAGCCCGGCACGATTCACGTGGCCCTGGTTTCGGGGGGTGGGAGTATCACGGGTCCGATTCTCCGCCCCCCACAACGGGTCGGAGAATAGCGGGAGGGCCTTCCCGACATTTTTCCCGCCCTCCCGCTATTCTCCCCCCCTCCCCCCCCCCCCCCCCCCCCCCGCCCAACTCCCGACACGAATCGCTGCCGCCGTTTTCTTACGGCCGGCAGCGATTCACAGCTGCTAGATGGGCCGAAGTCCCAGCCCTTTACGCTGTTTTTACGAACGGCAAACACACCTGGTCTGGCTGTTCGTAAAAACGGCGGGAACAACTCGCTTTTTATAACCATGGCACCGATTGGCACGGCAGTACCACGGCCGTGCCAAGGGTGCCATGGGCCCGCGATCGCACTATTTCTCCTTCCGCCGCCCCGCAGTATCCATTCGCGGGGCGGCTGAGGGGCATCCCGGCCCGCGCATGCGCGGGTTTCGCGCAAATACGCGATGACGTCATCCGCGCATGCGCGGGTTGGAGTCTTCCAATGCGCGCATGCGCGGCTGACGTCATATGACGCGTCAGCCGGCGCTAACTCCGGCAAGCGGGCTTAACGAAATTCGTTAAGCCCGTGATGCCCGAGCTTGCAGCGTCGGGCTGCTAGCCCCGACCGGGAACCAGAATCGGTTCCCGGTCGGGAAGGGGCGCGCTTACGATTTCTCCCGTTTTGGGAGAATCGCGCCCCACGTGTGGGTGTTGGGGCGGCATGGAGCGACTCGCGCGGCTCCCTGGCGATTCTCCCACCTGGCGTGGGGGGGGGGGGGGGGGGGAGAATACCACCCTGAGTTACTGAAAAACAATAAGAAAAATGAACTCCAGCTGTTTTTCCTCTCTCTAAGTCAAATGCACAGTTGGTTTATTGTAACATCCATACCAGTCTGTCTGATATCAAACAATTCAGTACAGAGTAGAGAACAGATATGGCACAATGGCGGTTCACCAAACCACTGTGCCATCAGAAAAACATTTCAAAATATGTTCTGTCATTTTAAAAATAGATAAGGGCAATTATGTGGGAATGAAAGCAGAGCTAGCAAACGTGAACTGGCAAATTAACTTAAAGTATAGGTCAATCGAGGTTTAGTGGCAGACATTTAAACGGATATTTCAGAATACACAGAATAGATTCCATTGAGAAAGAAAAATTCCAAAAGAAGGACCCAACATCTGTGGTTAACTCAAAAAGTTGAGAGCATCCAACTTAAAGAAAAAGCATATAATTGCACAAAGATGGGTGGCAGGTCAGAAGATTGGACATAATATAAAGAACAGCAAAGAATGACAAAAGATTAGTAAGGAGGGAAAAGTTAGAGTACGAGTGGAAGCTAGCTAGAAATATAAAGACAGATATTAAGAGTTTTAACAGAATCTTAAATAAGAAAGGGTTAACAAAATGGGGCAGCATGGTAGCATTGTGGATAGCACAATTGCTTCACAGCTCCAGTGTCCCAGTTTCGATTCTGGCTTGGGTCACTGTCTGTGCAGAGTCTGCACATCCTCCCCGTGTCTGCGTGGGTTTCCTCCGGGTGCTCCGGTTTCCTCCCACAGTCCAAAGATGTGCAGGTTAGGTGGATTGGCCATGCTAAATTGCCCTTAGTGTTTAAAAATTGCCCTTAGTGTTGGGTGGGGTTACTGGGTTATGGGGATAGAGTGGAGGTGTTGACCTTGGGTAGGGTGCTCTTTCCAAGAGCCGGTGCAGACTCGATGGGCCGAATGGCCTCCTTCTGCACTGTAAATTCTATAAAATGAGCATTGGTCTTGTACAAAGTGAGTCTGGGGTATTAATAGTGCAAAATAAAGAAATGGCAGATAAATTGTTCAGATATTTTGCACGGTCTTCACCACAGAGGATACAAGTAACATCCCAGAACTAACTGTAAACCAGGAACTGGAAAGGAGTTAGGAACTCGGGAAATTACAATCACCAAGTAAGTGGTACTTAGCAAATGGTTGGAGCTGCAGGCTGACAAACCCAAGGTCTTAATGGAATTCATCCTAGGGTCTTAAAATAAGTCACTTGTGAGAATTTAATGTGTTGGTTTAATTTTCTAAAGTTCCCTGATTTGGGGAGGGTGCCATTAGATTGGAAAATGGTAAACTCCTTTATTCCAAAAGCGAAGGAACATCTGTCACTGGGAAAATGTTGTAAGTTATTATTAAAGATGTTCTGGTGGGGCTCTTAGAAGAAAATTAAGGCAATCAGGCTGAGTCAACATGGATTTGTGAAAGGGAAATCATGTTTAACCAATTTATTGGAGTCTTTGAAGGAATCACATGCGTTGTAGGTAAAGGGGAACTGGTGAAGGTACAGCACTTAGATTTTCAGAAGGCATTTGTAAGGTTCCACATCAAAGGTTATCATGGAAAATAAAAGCTCATGGTGTAGCAGTTAACATATTGGCATGGATGCAAGATTGGATAGCTAACAGGAATAGGAGGTAGCCGCATATGTTCTATTTTCTTGTTGATGGGGTGTAAGGAGTGGTGTGCCACAGGGATCAGTGCTTGGACCTCAACTTTTAACAATTTACATAAATGACTTGGATGAAGGGACAGAAGATATGGTTGCTAAATTTTCTGCTGGTACAAAGATAGGTAGGAAAGTAAGTTGTGCAGAGGACATAAGGAGGCTACAAGGTGACAAATATAAGTTATGTAAGTGGACAAAGATCAGCAAATGTGATATAATGTGGGAAAACGTGGACTTGTCCATTTTTGACGGGAAGAATGAAAAAGAAGCAGTTTATCTAAATACTGAGAGATTGGAGAGCTCTGAAATTCAGAGGGATCTGAGTGTCCTAATGTGTGAATCACAAAAGGTTAGTATCCAGGTACAGCAAGTGTGGTGAACCACTGTACACCTGTATTAGGGGATGTAAGGTAGGACCTGTATTACAGGTTCGCCGGTCGCCCCTGCCGGCTGGCTCCGCCCAGTAGGAAGAGTATAAATATGCGTCTCCTCCATTGATCTGCCATTTCGCCAGCGGCAGCAGGAGGCCACGCATCTGACTGCAATAAAGCCACAGTTGTACCAACGTTAGTCTTTGTGTAATTGATCATGCATCAATTTATTGCAGTCAGATTTTCAAGAAGATGGATATCAGAATCAAACCAGATCGCCTGCAGCTGGATCTGCACTCGCCCGATGCCAGAAAGGACTTTAATCACTGGCTAGCTTGCTTCGAGGCTTACATCAACGCAGCGAACCCCACACCGACGGAGGCTCAGAAGATACAGGTCCTGTATTCCAGGTTGAGCTCTAGTGTGTTCCCGCTGATCCAGGACACCCCGACTTACCCGGAAGCCATGGCACTCCTAAAAGAGAACTACGTGCAGAAAGCGAACACGCTCTTCGGCAGGCACGTACTCGCCACTCGCTCTCAACTCCCTTGTGAGTCCATCGAAGACTTCTGGTGGGTCCTAATCCCAGTCATTTGGGACTGTGACTGTCAGGTCATTACGGCCATCGAACATTCTAATATCCTCATGCGTGATGTGTTCGTAACGGGGATTGGGTTGAACCTCATCCGACAACGACTGCTGGAAGGGACCACGCTCGACTAGCGGAGACAAAAACATTACCGCTGTCCATGATGGCCGTCTCCCGTAATGTTCAGGCCTGCCCCTCTCGCCGCACGATCCACCACTCCTATCCTTCCTGGACCCCACAAACGACTGCCCCTGCTGGGGCCCTGCCTAGCCAATACGCCTGTGGCCCACGCCAGTCCGTGCACCCCAGGGGTCCCCGCTGCTACTTCTGCGACCAACAGAAGCACCCCCACCAACGCTGCCCGGCCCGTGCCGCCACTTGCAAGTCTTGTAACAGAAAGGGCCACTTCGCCACAGTGTGCCAGGCCCGCGCAGTCGCCGCTATCACCCCCTCCCCCCTGTCAAACGCACAATGGGCGCCGCCATCTTCTCCTCCCGGGACCACGTGCGGCCAGTGGGCGCCGCCATCTTCTACCCCTCAGTCCACGTGCGACCCATTGGCGCCGCCATCTTGCCCAGCTCCACTAATGTGCGGCCCATGGGCTCCCCCATTTTGTTCCCCACAGGACCTCCGGACGCCGCCACCTTGTCTTCCCTACGGGGCAGGTACGCCAACGACATCCCACGACCTGGACCGCCAATGCTCTCCGTCTGAAACCTCTGACGATCACCCGCAGCTCGCCTCGATGACGCTGGACCAGTCTCATCCACACAACCTGGCCACCGCTTCAACAACGGTGAAAATCAATTGCCACGTGACCTCCTGCCTGCTGGACCCCGGGAGCACCGAAAGCTTCATACACTCGGATATGGTAAGGCGCTGCTCCCTCGCGGTCCACCCTGCCAATCAATGGATCTCCGTGGCCTCCGGATCCCATTGTGTTCTGATCTGAGGGTTCTGCACGGTCACTCTCACAGTCTAGGACGTAGAATTCCGTCTCTACGTCCTTCCTAATCTCTGCGCTGTACTATTGCTGGGCCTGGATTTTCAGTACAATCTCCAGAGCCTCACCCTCAAATTCGGCGGTCCCCTACCTCCACTCACCGTTTGCGGCCTTGCAACCCTAAAGGTTGACCCCCCTCCCCCCGTCCCTCTTTGCCAATCTAACTTACGATTGCAAATCCGTTGCCACCAGGAGCAGACAGTACAGCGCCCAGGACAAGGCCTTCATCAGGTCCGAGGTCCAGAGGCTGCTTCGGGAGGCTATTATCGAGGCCAGCAATAGCCCCTGGAGAGCCCAAATGGTAGTAGTTAAAACTGGGGAGAAACACAGAATGGTCGTGGACTACAGCCAGACCATCAATCGGTACACGCAGCTCGACGCGTACCCCCTCCCTCGCATATCTGATATTGTCAATCAGATTGCACAGTACCGGGTCTTCTCAACAATTGACCATCACCATCTGCGGCCATGATCAGCAGGACCACGATGCCAACCTCGCTAAATTCCACCGCACCGCCACTCTTCTCAACCTTACGTATAATAAAGGGAAGTGTGTGTTCAGTATGACCATCCTTGGTTATGTAGTCCAGAACGGACTTCTGGGGCCCGATCCCGACCGCATGCGCCCCCTCGTGGAGCTTCCCCTCCCCCACTGCCCCAAGGCACTCAAACGCTGCCTAGGGTTCTTTTCGTACTATGCTCAGTGGGTCCCAAACTATGCGGACAAGGTCCGCCCACTCATACAGTCCACCGAATTTCCCCTCACGGCCGAGGCACAGCATGCCTTCGCCCGTATCAGAGCAGACATAGCCGAGGCCGGGATGCACGCAGTAGACGAGACACTGCCCTTCCAAGTAGAAAGCGACGCTTCAGATGTCGCCCTTTCCGCCACCTTCAATCAGGCAGGCAGACCTGTGGCGTTCTTTTCCCGCACTCTTCATGCCTCTGAAATTTGGCAGTCATCCATCGAAAAGGAGGCCCAGGCCATCGTTGAAGCTGTGCGGCATTGGAGGCATTACCTGGCCGGCAGGAGATTCACTCTCCTCACTGACCAACGGTCGGTAGCCTTCATGTTTAACAACACGCAGCGGGGCAAGATCAAAAACGATAAAATCTTGTGGTGTAGAATCGAGCTCTCCACCAATAATTACGAGATTTTGTATCGCCCCAGCAAGCTCAATGAGCCCCCAGATGCCCTCTCTTGAGGTACATGTGCCAGCGCACAAGTAGACCAACTCCGGGCCCTGCACGACAGCCTTTGTCACCCGGGGGGTCACTCGACTGTACCATCTCGTCAAGGCTCGCAACCTGCCCTACTCCGTCGAGGAAGTACGGACAGTCACCAGGGATTGCCAGGTCTGTGCGGAGTGCAAGCCGCACTTCTAACGGCCGGACCGTGCACGCCTGGTGAAGGCCTCCCGCCCCTTTGAGCGCCTCAGCGTTGATTTCAAAGGGCCCCTCCCCTCCACCGACCGCAGCACGTATATCCTCAGTGTGGTCGATGAGTACTCCAGATTCCCATTCGCCATCCCATGCCCTGATATGACGTCTGCCACCATCAACAAAGCCCTCAACACAATTTTCGCTCTGTTCGGTTTCCCCGCCTACATCCACAGTGACAGGGGATCCTCATTCATGAGTGATGAGCTGCGTCAGTTCCTGCTCAGCAGGGGTATCGCCTCCAGCAGGACGACCAGCTACAACCCCCGGGGAAACGGGCAGGTAGAGAGGGAGAACGGGACGGTATGGAGGGCCGTCCAGCTGGCCCTACGTTCCAGGAACCTCCCAGCCTCCCGCTGGAAGGAGGTCCTCCCTGATGCACTACACTCCATCCGATCGCTACTGTGCACCGCCACAAATAACACACCCCATGAACGTGTTTTTACCTTCCCCAGGAAGTCCACATCCGGGGTATCGCTCCCGACTTGGCTCACAGCTCCAGGACCCGTCCTGCTCCGTAGGCATGTCCGACTCCACAAGGCGGACCCATTGGTGGACAGGGTACGCTTGCTCCACGCCAACCCACAGTATGCCTACTTGGAGTTCCTCGACGGCCGCCAAGATACTGTCTCCTTCAGGGACCTGGCATCGTCAGATTCCAACCAAACACACCTCCCCGGCCAGGCGCCATCATCCACTCCCCTGGCACTCCCAACATTAACCCCACCAGGCCATCCCTCCTTCCCGTGCCCACACAAGAGGACGGAGAAGATTTTGGCACGCTCCCGGAGCCATCCGACACCAGGCAAGCACCAGCACCGGCAGCACCGACATCAGTGACACTGGCACCGCCAGCACCGACATAGACGCCTCCGTTAGGTCGTTCCCAGCGGATCGTCAAAGCACCGGATCGACTGAACCTCTAACGGGCACCGGACCGTCAAAATGGACATTTCTCTTCCTCCCCCACTTCTTTTCTAAGACACTGTATATAATCCTCAACACTGTATATAGTTCCACACCACCCCTGCTGGACTTATTTTTAACAGAGGGTGAATATGGTGAACCACTGTACACCTGTATTAGGGGATGTAAGGTAGGACCTGTACTACAGGTTCGCTGGTAGCCCCTGCAGTCTGGCTCCGCCCAGTAGGAGGAATATAAATATGCGTGTCCTCCATTGATCAGCCATTTCGCCAGCTGCAGTAGGAGGCCACGCATCTGACTGCAATAAAGCCACAGTTGTACCCAACCTTAGTCTTTGTACAATTGATCATGCATCAGCAAGTAATTGGAAAAGCCAAGAATGTTATAATTTATTGCAATGGGAATTGAATATAAAATTAGGGAATTTATGTTTCAGTTACACAGGACACTGGTGATACCACATCTGGAGTACTGTGTACAGAATTGGCCTGCTCATTTAAGGAAGGATGTAAATACATTGGAAACAGTTAAAACAGGTTTATTAAAGAAACACCTGGAATGGGTGGATTGCCTTATGAGGAAGGATTGGACAGACTAGACTTGTACTGACTGGAGTTTGGAAATGGAAGAGGCGACTTGATTGAAACAGACAAGATCCTGAGGGGTCTTGACAGTGTGGACGCGGAGAGGATGTTTCCTCTTGCGGCAGAATCTAGATCATGGGGTTCCATTTGAAAAGAAGGGGTCGTCCATTTAAGACAGAGATCTGAAGAACTGGTTTTCTTTGAGGATAGTGAGTCCTTCCTCAAAAGTCAGTTGAAGCAGAGTTAGTGAATGTTTTCAGGTCAGAGGGAGATAGATTCTTGATAAACAAAGGAGTGAAAGGTTATCAGGGGTAGGCAAGAAGTTACAGTAAGGAATTGAATGGACCAGCAGGTTAGAAGGGCCAAGTGGCCTGCTCATTCTCCTAACTCCAATGTTCATACATATATATATCCATATGTTCTGTTCTGTTGCCTCTATAACTTTATGTGGGCTGGAACTGTATTTTGCCATGTAGGATGCAATTATTTAATGCCCGTGCAATAGATATTTCCTTGCCCTAAGTGTTGGAACTGGGCTTTTGTAAGGTATTTTGCCCTGTAATCTTATAAGAGCCAGTAATATGTGCCCTTTGATGGGAGCTTAATCTATCTTTCACTTTACCAGGAAAGTTGCCATGACACCCTTTCTTAGCAATTCAATGGAGTAGATTTTCAATTTGCCACCCAGGCATTTATTTGGGATTGCGGATCAGGCACCTATTATAGAATCTGCCCACTTTTCACTTCCATTGTATACACTAGGAAGCAAGTTCAAATCTGCCTCGTGTCTTTATAGGTTAATTTTTTCATCCTCTGAAATATCCCTGGTGTGTTGGGTAAGCTGGGTCTGCGAGGACTGCGTTTACTGCAGTAGTGAGAGAGACAGGCTTCCAACACTTGGAGAAATGCAACTCTATTTTATTGAACTCTTAACTATCATACATGCTTTAACTGTGAGTTGACACTATGCTGACTTGATTGGAGACCTGAGGCTAACCTGACCAGACTATCTTACTACCACATGGTGTGTGTTCTATTTGCTGCTCACGAGCTCTGACTGTCTCAGAGGCTGCATCCCAAGAGAGCGGGAAAACTACTGCCCTCTGGCTTTATAGTGGTCGTGTCCTGTCTGGTGATTGGCTGTTGTGTTCTGTGTGTTCACTGGTCATCCTGTGTGTCAATCACTGCCTGTCTGTGCATCATCATATACCTGAGTGTATATTATGACAATCCCGATAAGTGTTTTAACATTGGGTGTGATTTCAGTGGCCTCGTCGCGCCCAACCTGGTGTTCATTGAAATTCATGACACTCGAAATGTCCGGCAAGATTCAACAGAATCTCACAGTGCGATTTGGATCCTGCCCTTGCTGGGCGAGATCCAGACGCACATATTTAAATGAGTCATTAGGCTCATTTAAAATTGCGCTCACCCAATAAGCAAGGTCTTAACCGCACCCCAGTTGGTACTGGTTCACCAGTCGTGATGGCGCCTTGCAAGGCCAGGCTCGGGAGTTGAGGCCCCCGGGTGCTTGGAGACAAAGCAGGGTAGTACCCTGACATTCCCCCTGGCACCTGGGCACCTTGGCGCTGCCAGGGTTCCCAGATGTTAGTCTGGCAGGAGTACTGACAGGTTGGCAGTGCCAGGGTGCCTAGGTGCCAGGTTGCCTGTGCCAGGGGTCAGGCCCTGAGGTGCCTTGCCCATAATAGGTGGGGTGAGGTGGGGGCTCTAGGACCCCAGAAGAGGTAATTTGGGTAAAGTGAGGGAGTCCTGAGGCCACAGAGGGGGGTCAAAAATCTGGGCTGCCTTTAAAAATGATGCCCCAATCCGCAGGTATTCACTGAGCTCGCCAGCACAGGAAATGACGTAAAGAGTAGCTTAGACAGGAAATTCCGCAACGAGACCAAAAGTAATGGCAAAGTGTCATTGACTAGCAGGGTCTTTAACACCCCGCTAAACGTGCTGTTTAGCGGACTTTAACTTGAGTTCGCTGAATCGCGCCCATTGCCTATTTCCTTTACCTTGTAGGTGTCAGCCTCTTTATGTGATTGATACACAGCATTTCATATACAAGATAACATCAAATCATTTATCTATTCAGAAAATAGTTACCACTCTGTTAACCTTTAATTGCAAAGGCAATTACTGCTACGCCTGCAATGCCTGAGGAATGTTCTTCACCTGGATTTTGTACTGAACTCAAAGTAAGCACTGTGGTGATATGAGTGGGAGCACTGCCATTGGTACAGAGCATTGGTTTCCCATTGGCTCTGGCTGGTCATGTGCCTCTCGTCTGATTGGCTGGGACTAGTCATATGACTGCTCACCAATTGGTCGAGAGGCAAGTAGGGGTATAAGTACCCAGAGTTCCCGGCGGTCAGCCTTTCTCTGTGGTCGACCACTGGGCTAACAACTAGCTGATTAAAGCCACTGTTTGGATCTTCATCGTGTCTCGCGTCCAATTGATGGTACATCAAGCATTATAATTAATTTAAAAAGGACATTAACAAACGGGCTTCAGTTATATAAATAATATCTGCTCCTTCAGTGTTAACTTTTACATAAAAGTTTCAATCACATATCTTATGCTCAATCAAGCATTTAAATAAATATTTGTTTGGCACAGTCCATTATGTCCATTTGATGTCACCTGGTACATGCTGAGCAAATCGGGATCAAAATGTACTTTCCAGATATTTTCTTTGGATTTGTGTTGCTGCTCCTGTAAGATCATTCTCCAAACCAATTGAAGTCATAATTCAATAATCCTACCAAAATTAACATACACAACTTGCAGTATTAGCTGGCTAAGCCACATTAACAAATCACAATGCAGAACTGTCTAACCATGGAGCTTGGAGCTATGTCTCAAACAGTGCTAGGCCTAAGAAGCTCAATTCAGAATTCATTTTTTAAAAATTTGTTCTTTCATAGCATGCAGATGTCAGCATTTGTTGTTCCTTTAGAAAGCTTGGAACTGCTGTAATCCATGTGGTGTAGCTACACCCACAGTGATGTTAGTAAGAAGTTTCCAGTGTTTTGATCCAGAGACAGTGAAGTAACAGTGATATAGTTCCAAGTTGAAATGGTGTGTGGCTTGAAGAGGAACTGGTGATGTTGGTGTTCCCATGCATCTGCTGTCCTTGCCCTTCTAGGTGGTGGATGAAGAGGATCGAGAGGTAAAGCTTGGTGCTCGTAAACAAATCAAGTGTTAATATCAGATATGGAGGAGTCAAATGACTCACCTCTTGTCCCATTACTTGTATGAGCACAAGTGGTTTCCTTGCCAAATTGGTGAATGTTACATTCTGTGACTGTAAAAGACACAAACAGACTGGTTGTCTTGAATTTTGAAAAATAAAAGGGAATAGTATTTATTCTACTTAACCGGTCTAAGGAGAATAATAAAAACAGCCCAACTTTCACTCGAATACTCTTGGAAGTCAACACTCACACAAATAGTTTACAGACTGGGAGGATAGATTAAGCAATTTACAGACAAGTAAAGCTAAAGGATACATAGCCTTGAAGGTTGGTTACTTGGTTGACTTAAGGCTGAACTCTGAGTGGTCCTGCTAAGTGGGGTGTTGAGGTGGTTTAAAGATGTAGACAGTTGGTTTATCTGTTCTTTTGAAGATAACATTTGCTGGGTTGAGCTTCTTAAAAAATCTATGTCGCTAACAAATAGAGAGTCAAAGGTTTTGAAACGTTTAAGTTGCATGGAGAGAAAGGGAGAAAGAGGAGGAGGGAGGTGAGGGGAGGGAACAACATAGGGATCTTGCTTCTTAAGCATCCCATTTCCTGGTGCTCATGGCCTGCAGAGAAAACAAGTGCTTAAATGCAGAAAGGGCTAGCTGACTTATCACAAGACCCTCTCACTCAAATATGGTCAAGACTAGTGGAAACCAGTTGTAATGTAATTAGATAATGGCTGGGTGACTTCCTCACTCAGCCGGAGTCCTTTTCTTTTTTTTAATAAATCTTTTTATTGCCATTTTCAATATTATATACATTGCCATTCGTTTTCATTTATTGTACAATACAAAAGGTTTTCTCTTAAATTTCTCTATTTACAGTTTGCTGCCATCTGACTCAGCGTACAATCCTCCTCACGCACCCCCCCCCCCCCCCCCCAACAGAGTCCTTTGTCTGAGATGGGTACATCGAATGCTGTTTCCATGCCCAGTTAAGTCTGAATGACCTGTGAATGGGGACAGAAAATATGGTTCATTCATATTCCCCGAAGGTAATCATCTTTGATGGACTCTTGCAGCCAGGTAGTCACCATTTCAATGGCTTTGGAATGTAGAACATACAATGATGCAAATGTGCAGCCATCTTCAACTGTGGTTGAAAATCATTAGAAACATTCTCCCCGTGTCTGCATGGGTTTCGCCCCTACAACTCAAAGATGTGCAGGGTAGGCGGATTGGCCATGCTAAATTGCCCCTTAATTGGAAAAAATGAATTGGATACTCTAAAACTATTTGTAAAAAAGAAGATCATTAGAATGCGGATTTGATATGTTTAAAAGTTTAATTATTGGTTTCCAGCCAGTAAGTTCACAAAGTCATTTTTTAAAAAGCATGGGTGCATAACACAAGGAACAACTGCATTATTTTGCGAACAATAGATAACCACAATGTCTGCAGTTCAGTAGCAGAGTAGGTTTCAGTGCAGCTTAGAGTGGGGGTGAGGTGGGGTATGGGCCTAATTTAGATTTTGTACTATATCGGACAATTGTAAATTGGCAGCTTGTTTTACATTTCTCACAAAGTTTATTTCAGTTGACTTTGATTGCAAGATAAGAAATTGCACATTAGAGGAAAGTCCTCAAACTGCCCCTGCTTACACTATCAGTACAAAATAAATAAAGATCACAAAATCACAGAATCTTTTCCAAAATATTTAGAAATACATTTAATACAATGTGAGAAATTAAGATTTTCTCAAGGGAATGAACCCTCTCTCCAAATGTATGGCGTAAAGTTGTACTCATGTCTAAAATCACCACTACTTGCTGCTTGGTGGTCAACGCTATGCCCTCTGTTACAATGTGATCATCAGCAGTCAGTCCACTCGAGACATGTGTAGGTCATAAAGAGCTTAAGAAGCAGCGCTGTAACCATCAACAGCTGGAGCGCACATTTCGGGTGAAAATGCAGACACATTAAACCAGTCACAAATAAATGAAAAAGTTAACTTACAAATAAGCTAAAACAAGGACAGGGCACAGCTAAGCTGCATTATGATGTCATGTAGAGGTTGCATTGACATCAGGCCCGAGAAGTTATTGGGACCTCCTGTAGGTCACAGTAACTTAGAAGCAGATTTTTTTTAACTTTACATATTCTGAACAGCATATGATTCCAGGGTGTACAATTTTGCATTAATGATAGGAATATGTTTTATCAGTACGAGTAATAGGTGTAGGGAAGTAGGTAATCAAAGCTCTTCAACAATTATCCTCATTACATCACACAGAAGCAAATCTTAGGCAGCTGGAAAGTTACAAATTGTGAACTTTGTATCCCTCAGATGCAAAAAGTGATGGAAATTGTTTCTTTGGAGAGAATAGTTTAAATTCATGAGGGATTGACAAGGGATATGTGAGATTTGCAACACTTCCATCTCTCAGAAGAATTACTCTATTTTATTTCAATTACTTTGAAAGGGTCAGCATATTTTTCTCCAGCAAAGTGGACAAAATCTGGGCTTGGATACACAACGGTTTGACAGTAGTCTGTGCTTTTAAAAGAGACTGTCTGATTCACAACTATACAGTTTTACAGCATCACTGCGCAGCTTCTTAACAGAACAAAAATACAATTTAAACCTAAGACTGGAAATTAAATGGAATGTTCACATGATCTGGCGATGGGAAATTTCACTGATCAAGTGCACTGATGTATGAGGAGGGACTGAGTCAGTTAGGATTGTGTTCACTGGAGTTCAGAAGAATGAGGGGGGAATCCTCATAGAAACTTGTAAATTTCCAGACAGGGTAGACCTAGAAGGATGATCCCAACAGGGGAGTCCAGAATCAGGGGTTGCTGATGAATGATGTAGGGGAACCATTTAGGACTGAGATGAGGAGACATTTCTTCACCCAGAGAGTGGTGAGCCTGTGGAATTCACTACCATAAAAAGCAATTGAGGCCAAAATGTTTTCAAGACAGAGTTAGATATAGCTCTTGGGGCTAATTGGATCAAAGGATATAGGGGGAAATGGGAACAGGTTACTCAGTTGGATGGTCAGCCATGATCATAATGAAGAGTGGAGCAGGTTCAAACGGCCGAACAGCCTATTTTCTATGCTTCTAAACCCTAACAGAAGCTTTGGGGATGCCAACTTGTACTCAAAGCTAACATTTATGGGTAGCATGGTGGTTAGCATAAATGCTTCACAGCTCCAGGGTCCCAGGTTCGATTCCCGGCTGGGTCACTGTCTGTGTGGTGTCTGCACGTTCTCCCCCTGTGTGCGTGGGTTTCCTCCGGGTGCTCCGGTTTCCTTCCAAAGATGTGCGGGTTAGGTGGATTGGCCATGCTAAATTGCCCGTAGTGTCCTAATAAAAGTAGGGTTAAGGGGGAGGTTGTTGGGTTACGGGTATAGGGTGGATACGTGGGTTTGAATAGGGTGATCATGGCTCGGCACAACATTGAGGGCCGAAGGGCCTGTTCTGTGCTGTACTGTTCTATGTTCTATGTTCTATTTATGCAATGCTGCAAGTAAACTATGTGGCAGACTGTTCTGCCACAAAATGGGAAGTCTAGCCTTTTGATTATCAATGAACTGGCAATAAGCTAAGAATTGATGATCAAAGTACATGAGAATGATTTCAATCAGTTAATGGATCAGCAATCGCTACAGTAGTTATGTAGTACCACTGAATAAGGGAATACACACTGTGGAGGTCCAATCTGTGTTGTAAAACACATGCTAAACAGATTAACATGCCATGTCAAACCCAAACTTAGCAAAGCAGGGATAGAGTTTCCAAGGCTCCATGTTGGAGTTAACCTATACATTAGTGAATAAAAAACAATCATTGCAAGTAGGCTGTGCAGAGTCTGCATGTTCTCCCCGTGTCTGCGTATGTTTCCTCCGGGTGCTCCGGTTTCCTCCCACAGTCCAAAGACGTTAGGTGGATTGGCCATGCTAAATTGCCCTTAGTGTCTAAAAGGTTAGGAGGGGTTATTGGGTTACGGGGCTAGGGTGGAATTGAGGGTTTAAGTGGGTCAGTGCAACCTCGATGGGCTGAATGGCCTCCTTCTGCACTGTATGTTCTATGTTTTATGTTTTCACTTCATAAATCTGAACAACAAAACATTATAGCTATTATTTGTGGCATTTCCCGCTGTCTGGCTTTATTTTAGATACAAACAAATTAATTTATTGAACATTTGGCAAGTTGCTTCAAGACCCCTTAACAAGCAGACATTATACTTATACAAATTTTGGTTTATGGATTTGACTTATCCTATTTTTACCTGAAAACACAATGATAGTCATCTTAACTAATACATCTTCCCTTTAAAATGATTCCCGTGAATATTCTGTGCAATTGAAATGGCAGAACATATAGCCTGGATTATGAAATTTAAATAGAATCGTAGAATCATAGAATGGTTACAGCACAGAAGGAGGCAATTCATAGAATGTGCAGTGCAGAAGGAGGCCATTCAGCCCATCGAGTCTTCACCTTCCCTTGAAAAGAGCACCCCACTTAAGCCCCTGCCTCCACCCTATTCCCGTAACCCAGTAACCCCACCTAACCTTTTGGACACTCAGGGGCAATTTAGCATGGCCAATCCACCTAACCTGCACATTTTTGGACTGTGGGAGGAAGCCGGAGCACCCAAAGGAAACCCACGCAGGCACATGGAGAAAGTGCAAACTCCACACAGTCAGCCGAGGCTGGAATTTATTTGGGTCCTTGGAGCTGTAGGCAGCAGTGCTAACCACTATGCCAATGAGCAGCCCATTCTGGTATGCTTCTGTGCTTAACAAAAATGTGGTGAATATTTCACATTGACATAAACAAAAGATTTGAGGCATTGTGTCGTTTAGTTAAGCAGGGTCTTTGTTAAAGCCTTATGAAAACTACCATGACATCACTTCATAGACACCAAAACTGGATACTCATTTGGTCAGCTTTTATCATTACAAACTGCAGCCAGTATAAATCTATTTTATTGCAGCAATTATGTGTTCATGCAGCTGAACTGTTCAACTATTTTTGCAACAAGTCCAATTTATTTTTCTTAAAAACAGCGTCTATCAAAGCCAAGGCACTAAGAATACCTTCAGTATTATTCAAAGGAATTTTTAAAAAGTGCTTAACTTACGTTATTTGTTGCTGTCAGAATAATGAATACTAGTTCTCCTTCAGGAATTCCTAATCCTCCCAGGGTGGCTGTAACCCCGTGGATAATGTTATCACAGGACTGAATAAATAAACATCTTCACCAAATTAAACAGAAGTTAAATGAGCAGTAACATCAATCCAGAAGAGAAAGATATGTGCAAATGTAACACTGATTCCTTGGCTTTTTGCCAAGACATAGGGATACTCATTCCATTAGATTAACCAACCTTTCAATAGTGAGACTGACTACAACCCCGTCCAATCTTTTGTTTCGTGTCAATGTGAAATATTCACCACATTGTCCTTTTTTTTAAGCACAGAATCATACCAGAATCAAAGAACGAATTGCCAAGTAACACAAAGATGGGAGAATTCAAGACTTGGAATATCCTTTGATATTGTATCCTTTGCAACTATACGGGATCCATATGTCTGTCAGCTGTATTTCTGGTAAGACAATAATGTCCCTCTTGCCTACACATGGTTGATTCTGCAGCTGACAACTATTATACTTAGGCACAACTTTATTTAACATATTCCAAACATGGCTTAATACTCAAAGGTATTCATAAACATGTAATAAAGTAAGATGTAAGTAGAACCTTGTTTGCTGAGTTTTATAAGCTGTGTTAGTGAATTTAAGTGGAAAGTTTAAGCAAGTTTTAGCAAGCATTTCAAGAGTGCTGTAAAATTTAATTATATCTGAAGGACTTGCTTTGTTATAGTTTCGTGCTCCATTCTACAGACTTCGATTAGTCCCAGAGATCCCCCAATAGTTTAATCAATAAATGCCTGACCCAATGAGCCGCACGGACCAGGAAGAAATAAATAACTTGCAGTTATATAGAATCTTTCACAATCTCAGAAATTCCCAAATTGCTTCACACCCAGTGAAGCAGTTTTGAAGTGTTTTTATTTCATTTATAGGATGTGGGTGTGCTGGTGAGGCCAGCATTTATTGCCCATCTGTAGATGCCCTTCAAAGGCGGTGGTGAGTTGCCTTCTTAAACCACTGTAGTCCCTGAGTTGCAGGTACAACCACTGTGCTGTTAGGACGAGAGTTCCAGGATGTAGCCACAGCAACAGTGAAGGAATGGTGATATATTTCAATTCAGGGTGGTTAGTGACTTGGAGGGGAATCTCCAGATGGTGGTGTTCCCAGGTATCTGCTGCTCTTGCCTTCCTAGATGGTAGTGGCCATGGGTTTGGAAGGTGCTGTCTAAGGAACCTTGGTGAGTTACTGCAGTGCATCTTGTAGATGGTGCAGCTGGTCATCTTGGCAGTGCCAGCTGGTCACCTTGGCAAGTGCCAGCTGTCACCCAGTTGCACTGCTAGGGTGCCAAGCTGGTAGTTTCAAGGTACTCGGGTGGCACCAGTAGTGTCAGGGTGCTATCTTGCCCAAATAGAAACCAACTGGGGGCCTCCGATCACCTGGAAGACACCCCCCCTCCCCTCAAGTGCAGTTCCATCTGGTCCCCGTTGGTGGAGACCAACATTGAACGGCACTCGCCTAAGGTCACCAAGGTGAAGAGGGTAGATCCCAAGGCCTCGGTAGATCTGGTGAGTGCATATTAGGGAGAGACTAGCTGTCTCGCTCTAATATGCATATTTTGCAGATAATGATTCCCACCCACAATCATTGGGATTCAGGTCGCAGCGTCTCACAAGATCACATTAGATCTCGCAAGACGTGGCAAGCCGGATAGATCTCAGAAGAGAGATCTCCTAGAATCTACTGGCGCCATCTTTCGGGCGCAATGCAGCCGGTAGATCGTGTTGCTCGTTTTACTGGAGTGTGATTAACACGCCTCCGTTTAAAGGCCATGTGCTTAACACTACTATGGCTCTGTATGTGTAATTATGCTCGGAGTCGCCAGGTGTCGTATTGAGACACCGTCACAAGTATATCAAGGTCAGGTTCAAAGTAATAAATCCATACACCGATTAGTAAGTCCAAACGATTGGTGTTTATTATAACAAATATAATAAATACTCATGCATACGCTAAAGAGACTAACTTACTTCTAATACTAAACAACTAAATACTTATCTAGGCAGGAACAGGCAAGGTCAGGGAGCAAGGCCTTCATCCCGTTCTTGGTCTGTAACTTTCTGATTGGCAAAGTTGTCAAGAGCTAGCAAGGTCTGGATCACGTAGCGATCGTTGTGTTGGCACTTACAGTTCGATGGCTGATGCTCAACGGCCGGTGATGAAACTGGAGTCAGGATGTGATGGAACAGGTCTGGGCCGGAGTCTGGAAGCAACAGACCGAGTCATGTGCTTGACCTTCTTTGTATAGGTCCCAGGAGGTTCAGGCCCCCTTGGGGTGATTCCCTCATCTATTGGGTCTTTCCCAATTGATATCTTTCAAACTCCCCAATCCTAGGGTCGTTCCTCGATGTTTGGGGCGGTCCCTACGGCTCTTTGTTTTGGTTGCTTTGCGCCATTCTGTCTGGGCGTCTATGGGAAAGTATCCATCGATACTTAAATGTTTCTATTGTACCTGGGCCTGGGCCGGGATCACCTCATTAATATGCAGATCTGTTTCCCATTTGCACCTTTGGCTGAAACTCTGCAACTCTTTGGAAACTGGTTTCTGTACATGCAAAATGCAAAACAGTCTTTTGCAAGCTGTGTGTCCTCACTATGACTGTTTTTCCCCGTGTTCCTTGCGGTTCTCCATTTTGTAGCCCAGTGTCCATCTTAGATGGCTACATTCGTGCCTGAAGTCTGGGTTTAATTTGTCATTCACAAGATAGCATCTATGACAATTCAGCACTCTGTCTGTACTGCAATCATGCCATCTTGGATGAGATGATAAAGTATCTGGAATGGAATTTGAACCCAAGACCTTTTGACTTAGAGGCAGCCTGCTACGCTATTTTGGTGCATATCAAATAAGCAAGCATATTAAATGTAACAAACTGAGGGACAAATTAACGGGGCAGCCCCTTAAAGGGAAACAAAACAAATCACAAATGAAACTTAAAACATCAAATCAAAACATGATTAAGAAGATCGTTAAGGCACTCCAATCCATGCGGTGCCCACTGAACATGCAAGGCCTTGACAGTGCCTCTCGAGGGATACCAGCTGTGAATGTAACTATGGTATAGGGGTAGACAGTCAAGTTGGACAACCCCCTCAGTAGCCCGCTGCCTGGACCTGTTGATGGCAAGTGTTGTCAAACCCAGGAGCAGATTCATGAAATGTCCTTCTCCATCTCCCACACCCCTACCCCTTTCACACTGGGTGTAGATCAGGAGCGTTTGGCTGACATGCAAACAAATCTGTAACAAAAGGTTTTGTAAATAACTGAAAAGGGGGTGCAGTCTAAGGCAACCTATATAAGTATGGTCCATGGACTCTACACAGCTGCAAAAAGGGCAGACTTCTTGGGAGTTCATGAACGAATGCAATCTGCAGTTATATTGGACTATGCGTTCAACCCCAGGTCCCCAATGATAAGGGAAGAACTCTTCCATAGATGGACCTCCACTGGGACCTCTACCACCAGGCGGCAACAAGGTGCGCCAAGGCATGTCCGGGAAATGGGCAAAAAAAGGGAAGGATGTGCAGCAGCAGCCCATACAGGAAACCTTCCGCGCGGTGCAAAAGGACACGGAGGGCATTTTGGCGAGGTAGCTCAGGCTGTGGGGGTCCGTCTCCCAAGGGAAGGTTCAGAGTTTTAGGCCAATGTGAAATTCTGTCACGCTCACACGTGAATTGCAAGAGTGCAACCACTACACAAAGGCTGCCACCTCCAATTACATGTGTGTGTTAAAATAGCTGATCTCAATCAGGGGTAAAGCAGGGTTCAACAATTGAAATTGGCATTGCTTGGTTTGAGAAGCTAGAAAATAATTAATTTGGGATTTCATTGATGTTTACTTTACTATGATCCATGCTGTGTCCATATTTGGGCAGAATTGATCTCAACTGTGAATCTGGCCACGATCAAATGAGTTGCTGCTCTGACTATCTAGACTTATGCCATAAAAATGTCAGTTGTGCAAAGTTTGTGGTATTTGTGGAAATACCACAAAAATACTCAATGATTTCAAGAGAAATGTGAAGAAAATTGTATGGGGAAATAAAAGCCTGAAATAGGCTGAGAGATATTTTATCCTTCCCTCCTGAAATGAGAATATATTATCTCTGTTATAAAATTCCGCCAACAAAATATTAAGGTAACCATGTCAGCTCCCCAATGGACCATTGGGAGAAGGTAAAGTGTGGCTACGTTATGCAAGCCAGAAATTCCGGAGCGGGCTCCCATGTGTACTGAGTTTGCTAATACCAGCATAGATGACAGTCTGGACACTGGGCTGGTAAGGAGAAGGTCAACCCAGTCGTGATGATATCCAGTGAGCGATGCTGGAAAGTGTGCAATTATAAAGATTGGTTATGAACATGAATAAGATAAACCATGATTAACCATGAAGTTGAATATGTTACTATAATAGGTATTTAGGCACACCCTTGAAGAATGGCTATTTGGGTGAGATACTGAAGTTTGTCTGGTATCCATGTTATTTATATACATGAGTGGGGATCTATATGCACAAAAAGGCATGGAAAACTGATGCAGCTAATTTGATATTTCCCACACTCATTTTATTACTGGATTCTCACAGCCAACAGAGTAGAGATTTTTAACTCATTAAGAAAGACATATTTTTGCCTAAAGAATGGAGTACCAAATTAGCTCCATCAGGTCTGTTTAAACTCCACAATTTTCTGAGTCTTTACCTGGTTGACTTATAAATACATGTTTTAGGTGCAATTTTACAAGACTTCAAAGTAAGATTGAAACAACTCTCAGAGCTTCTTTTCCGATGTTTAATGAATATCATGAGGTATAGAAGGGAAGTTACAGGATATTAGGAAAAAGGAATGGAAATGTGTAAATTGTACAAATCTAATAAAGTCCATCCACACTATTTAGAATCATACTTAATTGGCGCGATTCACCAGCCTCATCTCACACGACTTGGTGTCAGAACTGTTCGATGTTGGGGGAGCATGGAAGGATGGAATGAATCACTCCTCCTCACCTATGAGGAGTGATTGCCATGGCTGTCCTCACTTGAACTTAGCTGCCAGATTTTCCCAAGGCCTCAGAAGCCTGGATTGCCAAAACTAAGTTTGCAAAGCAAGTTGAATCGGAGGCTTCTGGCCTCATTAACATTTTTGCAGTGTCAACCTACCTCCAGAGAGCAGATTGACTGCTGGCCCAGCCCCAATTGAGTAAAACCCAGAACTCAGTGGGTTGGATCCAGTTTTCTGTGACATGCTCTCGTTTTTTACACATATAACTCCCCACCTTCACCAAGTCCCAACTCCTTGTGCACGCTAAAACCCCCTCTCTGTACACGTAAAAGAAAATAATCCTTGTCATTGCAAATAGTTAACAGAAGAAGTACATTCATTTCACCTTTTTAATGAGTATTTTACTGCTCTTTTCCCTTATGCAAAGCACATTGGAGCATATTCTACATTTAAAGTACTTGTGCGAATGCACGTCATTGTTATCATAGAATCATAGAATTTACAGTGCAGAAGGAGACCATTCAGCCCATCGAGTCTGCACCGGCCCTTTGAAAGAGCACCCCATTTAAGCCCACACTTCCAACTTATCCCCATAACCCAGTAACCCCACCTAACTTTTTTGGACACTAAAGGCAATTTAGCATGGCCAATCCCCCTAACCTGCGCATCTTTGGACTGTGGAAGGAAACCGGAGCACCAGGAGGAAACCCACGCAGACGGGAGGAGAATGTACAGACTCCGCACAGTGACCTAAGCTGGGAATCGAATCTGGGACCCTGGAACTGTGAAACCACTGTGCTAACCACTGTGATACTGTGTTGCCCATGGAACGGAGGAAAGTCTACAGCAAAATGGTATTGAGGATAAGATAAGACGTTCAGCTGGCTAGTCAATCATTTATAAAATATACAGGATGTTCTATTTTTACAATTAAACATTGACACATGGCCTTTCCAAGAATGCCCATGTGTGAAGCATTTAAGTTAAAATACACTGTAAAACCCAAGATATTTACGTTTCCACATATTGACTGGAATAAGTAAACACACAGTCTTAGCACATTCTGCAAAGCATTTTTGCTGTGAAATATTTAAGCTATTTCTGTCACAACAAGATCAATACATAATAAATTATGCTCCAAAGTGGGTTTCTAGGTGTGTACTGGGATGAAAGTAAATCCTCTTACGCCAACTAGAAAGGTTTTAAAGTCCAAAGTATAAAGTTTAAAGTACCAATCTTCATTACATTTATAATAATGTGCACTACAGAAAACACAGAACTAACATTTACTGTCAGTAGTCTTAATATTTAGCCTCAGAAAACTGCCTCAAGTGAAGAAAAAACAACTTCCTATCACATTTTGATGAAAAGTTCAAAACCTTCTTGTGAAGGGACACAACCAGCATATAACCTCTCTGTGAATCCAATAAAGTTGCTTGTTGCATTCAGGTATTCCAAAACGGAAAAAGAAAGTGATACCAGCTCACATCTGAGTGGACCTTTGTTGCCTTCAATAGGGCATTTCCCAGAGCAACACTGATACAAACATTAGAAGGTACTGATCCTATAACATTTCCCAAGATAACTCATTCTTAAATTCAAATCTGTTCTAATGATGAATAATGAAAGGCATACCTTCTACTATGAAACAATAAAGTAACAAACATGTATGCATCATTCACATTAGAAGTCTTTTTCTTGTCCCATTTGTGGTGATATGCATCACTGTAAATACACAAGGGGTTAATGTAAATACACGTAGACTAGATAGACACTAGAGGGAGCATCAGAGACATCGTGACACACAGACATTCAACCAATAGGCCAGTAAGATAGGACACGACCAATGGGCAGTCAAGACACACACAGAGGTGACACTACCACAAGGGGGTATTACACCAACCCATATAAAAGGACACAGCACACATGCACAGTGTCTTTCCAGTGGAGACACTTAGTGAGTACACAGGGTTGATTGAAACACATCACACCCACCATGTGGATTGTAGCAGACTGGTTAGGTAGTCTGAGTAGCTATAGCAGCATTAACAGGAGAGTCGAATCCAAGTAGAAGAATTGTTAACAGTTTAATAAATGTGTTAAAGCTATCTCCAAGTCTGAACCTTCCTTTGTCAGAGTGCACATCAAGGAAGCAGCTTATGCTATGTCAAGAGCATAACAAAACATGGTACCAGTGAGTGACTGTTAAATCCATATAGTTACAACTCAGCAAACAGTGACAACCAGCAATGACACCCAGGCAAGATGATGTTCGAGATTCCGGTTCCACAGCAGCTCAGGTACCAAGGCAATCTCAGTGAAAACTGGCGTGCGTTCAGGCAGAGATCGAGATCTACCTGGTAGCGTCCGACTTAGATGGTGTGGCGGATGCAGAGAAAATAAAGCTTCTACTTACCAAGTAGAGTCCAAGAGCAGCTGAAATCTTCCAGACCTTCAAATACTCAAAGGGGCAAAACAAGAATGACTTCCAGACAGTCCTAGACAAATTTCAAGAATTCTGTGAGGAACATACAAGAAAAAACAATAAAAGAGGCGCCAGTACTGACCACGAGGCGAAGGTAGGCTTTCCATTGCAGAAAACAGCAGTTTTGATTGGTGGCCATCTTGGAAAGGTGCCGCACATGCGCAGTTGAGAGAAGGGCGCAGCTTAAAGGAACAGCGATCTGCACATACGCAATCCATTCCTACGCTCTACGTCACAAGCGTCATGACATCAGAGGCCGTGGACCATGCTCACTTAAAGGGGAAATGTCCCAAAACACAAAATAAAAGTTTTAAAGCCGTAAAACCCGATTCTTTCACCTGGAACGACAGCACAATGCCTGAAATTCAACCAGTAGCTGAAAGTTACCTCTGCAGAACCCTGCAACATGCAGTAAGCACCACCCTAGAAGATGATATGGTCTTGGAAGACAACGACTCAGACGAAGATTTCATCTTGGGAGGTGGCTACTCCAGTACCAAATCTGAACTGCAACTAGATGTATTGTATATTGAAGACCCCGACGACGAGTTCTTTAGATTGGGGAATCCTCAGCCCAGCATATATGACATCCCGACTCGTGAGTGCAGGATTATGCTGTGGCCTGATGCCAAGAAAAAGGGAGCGGTACAAGCCCACAGAGAGCGGCCTGCTGCCACACAGAGTGGTCAATGCACCACGGAGAATCCCCGACTCCACACAGAGAGTGGTTCACGCATCACAAAGGGTCCCAGCCTCCACACAAGAAGTGATGACAGTCTCCACAGCGAGACCAATGCACGATTCCACAGAGGGAACGCTGCAAGACTCCACAGAGGGAGTGACACGAGCCTCCACAGCGAGCTCATGGACAGCCTCCACGATGGAAGGAACGCAAGACTCCAGAGCGCAGCCCTTGCATGAACAAGCCCATGAGGGTCTAGCAACCGTCTCTGAGCAACCAGCACCAGACAATGCAAGTCTGCCACGCTCAACAGAACAACAGAAAGACTATGATAGTCCACCCAGATTGTTTGAGCCACCAGAACTAGACTCTGACAGTCTACCCAGCTCAAGTGCATGACAAGAAGCTACTGAGGCTCTACCCACTGTATGTGCGATAAGTGACGACAGCATCCCACTTCCCATACCAGATGTGCAACGTGACAGACCTCAGCAAGTGTGTACAGAGGCCTCGACAATCACAGTGAGACTACTGGTGACTCTGGTGACACCACGTTAATTCAAACCTCATCCGCTCGAGCCTCTCCACAAGCAAATGCATTCCTGAATGAAATGACTCCGGGCGGGGAGCATCAAGAAACCTCAGCTAACTCAAGTGAACCTGCAATGACTCCGGATGGGGTGCGTCAAGAAACCAAAGCTGATTCAGGTGAACCAGAAAGGGCTCCAGACAGGGAGCATCGACAAGCCAACACTGACTCAGGTGAAATAGACCAGACTCCAGATGGGGAGAATCAACAAGCCAAAGCTGCTTCAAGTAAGCCGGACATGACTCCAGACGGGGAGCGCCGCGGACTCAGTGACGGCACACTCAAGGAAACAGCAGATGCCACAAAGGACGCTGACATGACTAACTGTGTGAAGGACTCGTATTATTCACAGTGTGGTCCTTGAGTGCAGCAAACACGACAACAAAACCAACCAACACAACAACAACGTCAAAGACAACACCAAGAAGCATACCAAAGGCAACAACGTCGACAACGAGCGCAACGAAAACAACAACAATGGAACTACGACTGGTACGACATGGTACAACTCTGAAAATGCGGGACACTGTTACTGCTCAGCTCAGTACAATGACATACCCTGGCAGGACGATGCATCTTACCAATTCACGTCTGCTGCACTACCACGGGCAACCTGGATTTCAGGAAAGATGCCATCTAGAATTGCAACCATAAGCATCGAAAAAAAAAAAGAAACAGACTCAAAAATCAGTCAATGAAGTGATTTGAACACCTCCTGATGACCAAACACCAGGGCACTGACGACGTTCACAAGGGAATGACAACGTCACCATTGACACTTCCATATCAGACCATAGTAATTAATGAACTTTAGACTCATACATATGATTTGGACTTATTGTATAGTCATCACAGTCATCATAACTTGTACATAGCATCACTTATCTACCTAGTTTGTTTAATTTTCTTTAACACTGTACAGAAAATATGTAACACAAAAAAAGGGGATGTGGTGATATGCATCACTGTAAATACACAAGGGGTTAATGTAAATACACATAGACTAGATAAACACTAGAGGGAGCACCAGAGACATCATGACACACAGACATTCAACCAATAGGCCAGTAAGATAGGACACGACCAATGGGCAGTCAAGACACACACAGAGGTGACACTACCACGGGGGGGGGGGGGGGGGGCATTACACCAACCTATATAAAAGGACACAGCACAGATGCTCAGTCTCTTTCCAGTGGAGACACTTAGTGAGGACACAGGGTTGATTGAAACACATCACACCCACCACATGGATTGTAGGAGACTGGTTAGGTAGTCTGAGTAGCTATAGCAGCATTAACAGGAGAGTCGAATCCAAGTAGGAGAATTGTTAACAGTTTAATAAATGTGTTAAAGCTATCTCCAAGTCTGAACCTCCCTTTGTCAGAGTGCACATCAAGGAAGCAGCTTATGCTATGTCAAGAGCATAATAAAACACCATTAATATCAGTGAAGCTTGATTTCTAATTTTTAAGTTTTTTTTTTGCTATGGAGTGTGCACTCTGTAGCCGACAGATGATTATAACCAGTGGCTTCCAATGACCATGTTACAATGGAGTTGAATGTGTTTGAAGTGTTTGACTGGTCACTTGTACAGTGATCTAAAAGTGGATGTAAAACTAACTTTTGTATTTTTATTGTCAGCACAGATTGATTAGGTATTCTTTAAATAAAACAATATATTATGTGTTGCATTGAAATGAACTGTGATTGTTTTGCACTGATTTGCATTGCAGTAGCAAAGCAGTGAACTATGATGCTTCATGACTGTACAATAATCTATGTTCTACTTGAGAAAAATACATTTAGTTCCCTTTGACATATCTATAAAATGGATGAGAAAATTATATTTTCACTATAAAAGGTCTAGCAGTGCCAAAGAATGAAACATTTTCCACTATTGACACAGTAATATAAACATGGCCAAGCATACTGTGGCTTGGAACAGAAGCAATCAGAACTCTCATATGTTGCAATGCCAGTGTATCTGATGGTTTAAAAAAAAATCTTTTACTGCACAAATGCACAATAGAGTTTTCATTTCCTGCAGTTTGTATTCCTGTGGTTTTGGAGTATAATATTTCAGCAAAATTCATATGACGCACTCTTTCCTTGTGCATTGAATTGAGATAACAAAAATTATTATTTGTGACCCTTGCAGCCATCAGGAAGAAATCGATTTATTCAATCAGAATTAAGACTGAAACAGCTTAAATTAATTTCCTGTGCAATTCTTTACAGCTATCCGGAAGTAGAGGTGGTCATCTCTGAATAACATGTCTGTCGTGCAGCATTTTGATGTGGAAATTAAATCCACTCAAAGTTTGTAGCAGTAATAACCTTGCTAGGGAAACACGGTAGCGCAGTGGTTAGCACTGCTGACTCACGGCGCCGAGGAACCGGGTTCGATCACGGCCCCGGGTCACTGTCCGTGTGGAGTTTGCACATTCTCCCCGTGTCTGCGTGGGTCTCACCCCCACAATCCAAAAAGATGTGCAGAGTAGGGGGATTGGCCACGCTAAATTGTCCCTTAATTGGAAAAAAAAGGAATCGGGTACTCTAAATTAATTCAAAAAACATAAAAAATGATTAACCTTGCTGATGATCACACCGAGCTGGATTCTCTGCCCCGCGACGCAGGCAACGTGGATCACGATCAGACAGAGAATCGGGCGTCTGGCCAAAATCAAGGTTCGCGCCGGGCGCCAAACTGACCTCTATGCCTAAAATGGAAACATCTCCAGAGACCCACCAGACAGGGAGACTCCCAGAGACCCCTTAGATAGGAAGATCCATCCCAGAGACCCCTCCAGATAGGGAGACCCTCCCAGAAACCCCTTGGATAGGAAGACCCACCCCAGATACCCCCCAGATAGGAAGACCATCCCAGACATGCCCAAGATAGGGATACGCCCCCACAGAGACCATCCAGATCGGGAGACACCTACAGACTCCCTAGATAGGAAGACCCCCTGAATAGGGTAACTCTCCCGTGACACCCTAAATAAAGGGACCCCCAAGACCCCCTATCGAAAAGAACCCCCCACAGAACCTCCATTGATAGGGAGACCCCTCACAGAGGCCCCGTGAATAGGGAGACCAGTGCCCGATCACAGTCCACTATGAGAAATTAATAAATGGCTTGCAGCTAAAGGTTCTGAAGGATTTGAACACAGGTCACTGCTTTTCTCTTTCCAGGAATGGACACGTGATGCCTCCTCTGTCTGGGCCAGCTGTGTATACCCAGATGAGTGTTACAATAGGTTTTTTACTGCCCCTGTCTAGACTGCTCTCTAGCTTCCAGACAGGGGTCTCCTTTCAGAGGGGTCTGTCGGGGCCCTTTAGTTAGGGGGTCTCTGGGGGGCCTTGCTGGGGGGCAGGGGGGGGGTGGGGGGGGGGGGGGGGGGGGGGTTGCTCTGCGATGCAAGATGGGGGGCTGTTTTGTGATGCCGGGGGATGGTGACCAACTTCGGGACCTCGTTATCTGGCTGACTGCTCAAAATGGCGGCCCGATAGCAGGAATCCCTTGTATTCCTCACCATAGATAAATTTGCAAGGCGAGGGATACAGAATTAGTTCCAATTCAATTGGTTCCAATTCACCTCCAGCGGGAGAAAATCATCTCCCAAACGGAAGATCCTGCCCATCATTTTGTATTGAAATATGTGAAAATATAACTTGTTTTCCTGGCATACCATTCATCCACCATAAAACTGCTCCTTTTGCATTTTATTTTTTGCTGAGCTGTTAACACAGCAGATTATCATCCATTGTGCCTTAAATATCTTAAACTAATGCCAGTGCATTAAGCCATCCAATCAAGCAATTGTTGAAATTAGTCACAGTTAAAGCTATTTAATTACTGCAAGTTGTGTAGCTTATTGCACTCATGATAGTAAATGGTGAGAAACTGTGATTCAGACTACAGCAGAATGTTTAATGTATGAGCCACATGGTCCAAAAGCATTGGGACATGCATATTTAGCCTTTTCTAAATGAATCTGTGATCATAAATTATTTAGGGCCCAATGGATTTTGATGACTTAAAATCTTGGTCTATAATTGCTGACCACAGAAGCATTAAATATTACAGATTATTATTAAAATGTTGATCAGTGTCAAGGAGAAGACATAATGGGGGTTGAATCACTGGTGTTGATAAAATCTATTAGTAATAAGAGCTTCCCTGGAGACTCAGTAAGTTCAATACTTAATGTGACGCTGAGTCAGACTGACTTAAAGAAGGTTTTGGGTTCCAGCTTCAGTTTGTGTTAAGTTAGTTGATCTAGTTAGTTCAATGAGAGATGAGAGAGTGAGAGTTATTTTTTGAAAGGTGAAAACTGTTAATAAGACTGTTAGCTCGCCATTTTGGTTATTATTGCTCATTATCATCAGTTGAAATGCCTGGAGTTGCTGAAAGAGAGACCTGCAGGTGTAACACTCAAGTGCAGATTACATGTGACTTTGGTGGATCAAATAGTGTGGGCTCTACAGAGCCACTTCCACTGAAAATGTGGAATGGGCTGGTTGACACATAGGGCAGAATCTTCTGAGCTTAGAAGATTCTTAGGCATCAGGACATTTTCCAGGTCCCCACTCCTATGAAGATTGCTTTCCACATACCTGCCTCTTCCAAGAATTAAGACGGCTCCCGAGCCAGGAGACACAATCGGACGATCTGAAAATGTAATCGGCCTGCAGCCCCCTCAAGAGAGGCCGGTAGGGGACAGTAAGGGTACCACAAGATGGAGGCGTTCTCTGAAGTTGTATGGAAGGTTAAAAGTGAAGAATGGCCACACAGGTGATCATCATGAAGGAAGGAACCTGCACACAGGATCAGTCTTGGCATTGGCCGTGGTCTTTTAGGAGGGCTCGATCAACCCCTGCCTGCCGCAGTGACTGGGGGAACATCTCCATATACCTGCCAGGATCCTGCCACTCTGGGAGGCCCATCCAACATTGGGAAGGTCTCAGCAGTGGCATCTTTCCCGCAATTAATTCCTCTGCTACTGCAGGGACTGCATCAATCAGCTAATCTGATGCATTATCTTCAGATTTTGCTCCAAACCTCTCTCGGCAAGTCTGGGAGGATTGTGTCCATAGTGGCAGGTTTCCCAATGGTTCAGGTACTGAAAGAAAGGATATCCAAGGTTCTCAGATGTGAGACTGGAGGCCCTGATGGAGGAGGCCCAGAGAATAAGCGGCATCCTGTACCCCAGGAGTACAGTGCGGGGATGGAGACCATCTCAAACTCCTGTTCCTCCTCCCACTCTCTCTCCAGCTGTAGTTCATGCTCCTCTGCTTTATGTCCTCCTCCCATTACTCATGGTAAATCATCATGACCAAGCACCACCTTTCTCTTGGTGACTCCTTTATGGTATCCAATAATAATAATAATCTTTATTGTCACAAGTAGGCTTACATTAACACTGCAATTAAGTTACTGTGAAAATCCCCTCGTCGCAACATTCCGGCGCCTGTTCAGGTACACAGAGAGAATTCAGAATGTCCAATTCACCTGACAGCACTTGTGGGAGGAAACTGGAGCACCTGGAGGAACTCCACGCAGACACAGGGAGAAACGTGCAGACTCCGCGCAGACAGTGACCCAAGCCGTGAATCGAACCTGGTACCCTGGAGCGGTGAAGCAACAATTCTGACCACTGTGCTACCGTGCCGCCAATAACTAGAATAGCACACAACACACCCTTTTTAGGCAAAGGCCTCAGAGAAATTCAAGAATGAATATTGATAAAGTGTTATTGTTGTCTTGACAAAGTGCCTCAAAAAGTCTTCCGATGTATTTCAAAAGTCATCTTCAAACATGCAGCAGCACATGAACAATAAATGGCAATAAGCTTTTAAAAGTGCTTGACATCTTCACAATGACAGAGGCAGATTTACAATGAAACACATCGTGCCTAGGCATTGGTCTGGACCCCGCTGAAGCCGGTGCACTCAGCATCCAATCAGAACCTGATTACTCTGCATTTGCTGTTGGGCCCACCAAATTCAAATGAGCCTATCAGCAGGCAATGCAGAGCAAAACAAGACTCTGATTGGTGAGTCTGATAAAGCAGGAAAACATTTGTCCAAGCTGCACGGACGGTTAACTTGAGGAGTGTGGTAAACACCACTAGTGATATATTGTAACACCCCGAACTATTAATCAGAGATGCTTATGTCATGGGCATGACGTCTACGTACGTCCGCCAGCGACTATTGGAAGGGGGTACGCTCGTTCTTGTGGAGACTAGGCAGCTTGCTAATTCACTAGAAGTGGCCTCCCGTAATCTGAAGGCCTACGCCCCCAACCGCGCAGCACCCTTGTGGGCATCGTGGGCCCCACCAGCTGCCAACACCAGCTCACCGCAAGACTGCGCCACGTGGCAGCCAGCCAACTCCGGGGGGCCCAAGTGCTATTTTTGTCAACAGAGCACACCCCAGGCAGCGCTGCCCGGCGTGGAGCGCAACCTGCAACGGGTGTGGGAAGAAAGGACACTTTGTTTCAGTTTGCCAGGCCCGGTCAATCGCCGTTATTTCCAGGCGCGGCATTTCTACACCCCCGCGAGCGACCCAGGGGCGCCGCCATCTTCTCCTCTGCAAGCCACGTGCGGCTCGTGGGCGCCACCATCTTCTCCACCACAAGTCACATGCGACCCGTGGGCGCCGCCATCTTTGATGCCGCCCACCATGTGCGCCCCATGGGCGCCGCCATCTTCGCCGCCATTTTGTACCACGCCTCAGGATCTCTGCTCGTCTGGCTGATCACTGTCTACTGATACCTCCGCCATTGCTGATCAGCCCGGGACCTCCCAACAGCTTCCGCAGCTTGCCTCCATCACCCTGGATCAGTCTCGACCCTGCAACCTTGCAATCGCTACAACGACGGTGAAGATCAACGGGCACGAGACGACGTGCCTCTTTGACTCCGGGAGCACAGAGAGCTTCATCCACCCCGCTACGGTAAGACGCTGCTCCCTCCCAGTACACCCCGTCACCCAGAAAATCTCCCTGGCCTCCGGATCCCATTCCGTTGAAATCCGGGGGTACTGTGTCGCGACCCTCACCGTTCAGGGCGTAGAGTTCAGCAACTTCAGGCTCTACGTCCTCCCCCACCTCTGTGCTGTCCTGTTACTAGGTCTTGATTTTCAATGCCATCTCCAAAGCCTTACTTGAAATTCGGCAAACCCCTGCCCCCCCCTCACCGTCTGTGGCTTCACGACCCTTAAGGTCGATCCACCTTCATTGTTTGCGAACCTCACCCCGGACTGCAAACCCGTCGCCACTAGGAGCAGACGGTGCAGTGCCCAGGACAGGACCTTCATCAGGTCGGAGGTCCAGCAGCTCCTGCGGGAAGGGGTCATTGAGGCCAGCAACAGCCCCTGGAGAGCTCAAGTAGCAGTGAAGACTGTGGAGAAGCACAGGATGGTCATTGACTACAGTCAGACCATCAACCGGTACACGCAGCTCAACGTGTACCCCCTCCCACGCATATCTGACATGGTCCATCAGATTGCGCAGTATCGAGTCTTCTCTACAGTTGACTTGAAGTCCGCCTACCACCAGCTCCCCATTTGCTCGGAGGATCGCCAATACATTGCGTTCGAAGGTGATGGCCGCCTCTATCACTTCCTTAGAGTCTCATTTGGCGTCACCAATGGGGTCTCGGTCTTCCAGCGAGAGATGGACCGAATGGTTGACCAGTACGGGCTGTGGGCCACCTCCCCGTACCTAGATAACATCACCATCTGTGGCCACGGTCAGCAGGACCACGGCGCAAACTTCCAAAAGTTCCTCCATACCGCCAAACTCCTTAATCTCACATACAGTAAGGAGAAATGCATCTTCCGCGCCAACCGCTTAGCCATTTTTGGCTACGTAGTGGAAAATAGAATCCTAGGGTCCGACCCCGACCGTGTGCGCCCCCTCCTGGAACTCCCTCTGCCCCACTGCCCCAAGGCCCTGAAACAATGCCTGGGGTTTTTCTCGTATTACGCCCAGTGGGTCCCCAATTATGGGACAAGGCCCGCCCACTCATCAAATCCACAGTTTTCCCCCTGACGGCTGAGGTCCGCCAGGCCTTCAACCACATCAAGGTGGACATCGCCAAGGCCACGATGCACGCGGTCGCGAGACCCTCCCCTTTCAGGTGGAGAGCGATGTGGCTCTGGCCGCCACCCTGAACCAGGCGGGCAGACCTGTGGCTTTCTATTCCCACACCCTCCATGCCTCCGAAATTCGGCACTCCTCTGTCGAAAAGGAGGCCCAAGCCATTGTGGAAGCTGTGCGACATTGGAGGCATTACCTCTCCTCACTGACCAATGGTCGGTTGCCTTCATGTTTAACAATACGCAGCAGGGCAAGATCAAAAACGACAAGATCTTGAGGTGGAGGATTGAGCTCTCCACCTATAACTATGAGATCTTGTATCGCCCGGGTAAGCACAATGAGCCCCTTGATGCCTTATCCGGCGGTACATGTGCCAGCGCACAAGTAGACCGACTCCGGGCTCTCCACTATGACCTCTGGCACCAGGGGGTCACCTGGTTCTTCAATTTTGTCAAGGCCCGCAACCTGCCCTACTCCATTGAGGAGGTCAGGACCATAACTAGAGACTGCCAAGTCTGCGCAGAGTGCAAGCCGCACTTCTACTGGCCAGATAGAGCGCACCTGGTGAAGGCCTCCCGCCCCTTTGAGCACCTCATCATGGACTTCAAAGGGCCCCTCCCCTCCACCGACCGCAATGTGTACTTTCTCAATGTAATTGACGAGTACTCCCGGTTCTCCTTCGCCATCCCATGCCCTGACATGACTTCTGCCACGGTCATTAAAGCCCTGCTCAGCATCTTCACACTGTTTGGTTTCCCCACCTACATCCACAGCGATCGGGGATCCTCCTTTATGAGTGATGAGCTGCATCAGTTCCTGCTCAGCAAGGGCATTGCCTCCAGCAGGACGACCAGCTACAACCCCCGGGGGAACGGGCAGGTGGAGAGGGAGAATGGGACGGTCTGGAAGGCTGTCCTGCTGGCCCATCGGTCTAGAAATCTCCCGGTCTCCTGCTGGCAGGAGGTCCTCCCCGACGCGCTCCACTCCATCTGGTCGCTCCTCTGCACTGCTACTAATGAGACCTCTCACAAACGTGTGTTTGCCTTCCCCAGGAAGTCCACCTCCCGGGTCTCCCTTCCAACATGGCTGACAGTTCTGGACCCGTCCTCTGGAAGCATGTGCGGAGCCATAAATCGGATCCCTTGGTCGAGAAAGTCCACCTCCTCCATGCAAATCTGCAGTATGCCTACGTGGCACACCCCGACGGGCGCCAGGACACAGTCTCCCTCTGGGCCCTGGCACCCGCTGGGTCCCCACCCATGACCCCCACCTGACACCGCTCCTCACCTCCCCCGGTTGCCTCAATCACCCCTGCACCACCCACCCTCCCTCCAGCGAATCTCACCGCAGCCCCCACCCCAGCAGGATCCGCCCTCCCACTGGATCCACTCAGGGGTGACGAAGACGAGGACAGCACGCTCCCGGAGTCGCAGGTGACCACGTCGGCGCCCATATCACCACCAGCACTGAGGCGATTGCAGCAGAGGGTCAAAGCCCCCAACAGACTAAATCTGTAAGGTTTTCGTCACCCCCATCAGACTCTTTTTTAACAGGGGATGAATGTGGTAAACACCACTAATGTAGTACGTCACTGCCCGTATATTACAGGCACTACGGTAAATCCCTGGCTCCTCCCAGCAGGTGACGTATAAAAGTGTATGCTCTCCTGTGCTGCTTCCATTCTGGTTCCAGCTGCAGGATGCACAACATCTTGTGCAATAAAGCCTCGATTGTTTCACCATTCTCGTCTCGTGGTAATTGACGGTACATCAATGAGCACATGTGTACGAGTAGGTTTGTGACTTGACCCAAGGCAGGATAGCAACAGTGAGACGTGAGGTGCCAAAGGCCACCCAATGCCAACCCCATCTGCTATGGCAGTCCACCCCAGCCAAGGGTGCCCTCCACGCCCGCTGAGCACTAAAGCAGCGAGCCCAGTGCCCCCCGGGCTCTTTGCCTGTGAGCAGAGTTGGCTACTCATCTCTTCAGCTCCCCACAGACACCGTTCTGCCACGTTCACGTTTTTAAAAAGGAGTACTAATCGGCACCAGCGTGACCACTTGCTGGAGAGGCCACCAAATCACGGGGGTCCATTGGATGTGGAGTGGCTCCTGTTAATTGTGTGGAAATAGGGCTTAGATAGTGATTATTGGCTTCTCGCCACGCTACAGCGAGGTCCTGACTTTGCCTATGGGTGCAGGCCGGTTGCATCGCAAACTGTTTGGCACCCGGCACGGGTCTCACTTTTGGCCTCTCCCGCTATTCACCCGCCACGCCATGCTCTCGCTCGAGCAAAATGAGGTCAGAGAATGGCGCCCATAGTGAGAGCACAGCAGGTCAGAGGCTCAGAATCCAGTGGTGAGTAAAAAGCCTGTCCGTCATCTACAAGGCACAAGTCAGATGTCGAGAGTGTAATGGCGTGTTCTCCGCTTGCCTGCATGAGTGCAGTTCCAACAACATTCAAGAAGCTTGACACCATCCAAGACAAAATGGCAGCCAGCTTGATTAGCACCTCATCCATAAACACTCACTCCCTCCATCACCAACACACAGTAGCAGCATTGTGTACCATCTACTAGATGTACTGCAGAAGCTCACATGGGCTCCTTAGGCAGCATCTTCCAAACCCATGACCACTACCATCTAGAAAGGTAAGGCATCAGATGCATAGGAATACCACCATCTGGAAATTCCTCGAACCATTGACTATCCTGACTTGGAAATATATCACCATTCCTTCACTATCACTGGGTCAAAATCCTGGAACTCCCTCAATAGTAGCACTGTGTATCTACAACATGTGGATACCAGTGGTTCAAGAAGGCAGCTCACACCATCTTCTCAAGGGCAATTAGGAATGGCCAATAGATACTGGCCTAGCCAGAGACATCTCTATCCCATCGGAATAAAAAGAGAAAGATAGGATGATGACTTAATGTTCAAATACGTCAGTTTAATCGGACCTAATTGATTCCAGTGGTGTTTCTATCCAACTGACAATAAGTTAACATTCTCTGAGAAATATGCAGAATTGGTCACTGTCTGAGTGGAGTTTGCACATTCTCCTCGTATCTGCGTGATTCTCACCCCTACAACCCAAAAAGATGTGCATGGTAGGTGAACTGGCCACACTAAATTGCCTATTAATTGGATTTTTTAAAAATGGGATACATTAAATTTTTAAAAAAGCAATATGCAAAATTGCATCAAAACAGCAAAAGTGGTTTTTTTTTAAAAAACAAGCAACTTGTAGAAAAAAATTGCAAACACTCTAAAATGGATACAAATCCAGATCTGTACAATGAATATTGTGGTCCAATCTGTGCAAATCAAATTCCTCTTCTTCACACCTCTCGGTATCAATTTTTTTCTTACAGATTCACAAGAATAGCAGCAAAGCACAACATTAAAAATGAAATGCATAGACAATATAGTAAACACAAGATCATAGGATTCACCTTTCACAAAGGATAATTCCCGGCAGAAAAGCCAAAACAGAAATCCATCTAAAAATACTCCTAACTTAGCTTCTCCCCTTCAATCATTCAACTGCTTTATGATCCATGTTAGATTACAAAATAATAAGTTGCTGAACATTTTGGATCTACATAAAGTTTTACAGAAGCAAATAAATTGAAAAATTGCTATTATTTTAACCCAGAGACATATATAGACCTGAATGTACAATCAAATTCAATTAGAAACCCTACTAAGCACATTATCGTTTACTTTGCACTAAAAATATGATTAAATAACTAACGATACCTAGGGTAATGTATATTGCCTGAAATCTTTTGCTAATTGATGGCCTAGATTGGCAACAGCACTGCAGCCTCTGGCCTTCATTCTACCTTAAGGCTGATTAAATTACTCGGGCCTGCTTATGATTTTGGGTTGTGTCAGATTATGTGCTGCAGGAATCTCAGCAACTAATGAAAACCAGGACGTCCCACCTTATTGCATTAGCAGAAGACAGTTAGTGACTCAATTCTCATCGCTGGCTGTAAGAAATATTTTGCTGTCCAAATTAGTTTGTCTATTTCACTATGTGAAATAAACAACCAAATATTAATTAACAACAGGTCAACAAACTATTTTGGACAGGAGTAAATTTTAACAGTCACATGATAAACCCTGGCAGTGTCAGCCATTTTGAATGGGGCCTACCGTGGAGGTCAAAAACATTTGCTTCTTTCAGGTATGAAGCCTCTTTTAATCTGCAAATTGCAGTTCTAGAGCATTGCCATGCACATCTTTGGGTTGTGGGGGTGAAACCCACGCAGACATGGGGAGAATGTGCAAACTGCACATGGACAGTGACCCAGGGCCGAGATTCAAACCCAGGTCCTCAGCGCCTCAGCCCCAGTGCTAACCAGTGCGCCACATGCCGCCCAGAATCCTTTCTCTTAATTAGTTTGTACGATTGAGGTGGGCACATTCAGAGCCAACCATGCCAGCGTGACGTCATGGGACCTGCCTCCTTGATTTTGTTTGCTAAAGTGTCAAAACATATTGTGGGAAAAACCAGCAGTGGCTTTTCCCACCTGAGTTAACACTTAGACAAAAGATGGAAACATTCCGCTCATTATGACTAGTCTATCTCCCACAGCATTGCACTAAGGCAGGGGTAACCAAGTGTAGCCTTTAGATGAAGCAAATTTAAAAGACAATTGAGCCAGGGTATGCAAATGCAATTCAGTCCTCATATTAAAGCAATATATCTGGCACCAGCGGGGGTGGTGGAAAAACTATTTACATGCATTTTAAGGTTAACATTTTGGGGAAAGTTCACAAATTCAGCCGATCGGGTGCCTTGATCCTCCATTGTGAGCGCCGCAGTCCTGGTGGCGATGCAGGCATCGGCTCGGTCACCGGTGACTCCGGGAGCATCTTCCTCCCCGGGTGGGACCAAGGGGAGGACGGATCGTTCTGGAGTGGGGGCTGTGGATTTACCACCTGCTAACAGAAACAATGGCCATGATATCTATAGGAAGTTGGGGATGTTACAGAAGAGTAAAATGGTGTTAGAGGGATGGAAGCAGCAAGGCTCACCCGCCTGGACACAGTGGGCGGTCAGTTTGAATATGTAAATCCCCTTTTGTAGACAGATTGGGGATATTGCTGGGATCTCCCCAGTGGCAGGCAGCACTAACAGTGAGCCCAAGGCTCATCAGGTTCCTGGAGGTGGCTTGGCAGTGGTTGGCTGGGGAGCCCCTGCAAGACTTCCTGTACTGACCCCCACCAGATCACCAGGCCACAGTTGCAGCTGCAGACCATCCACCCTCGTGTACTGAAAGCTGTAGCCACAGGTTAGTTTTTAAAAAAAGAAGCATCTTCAGAGCACACCTCAAGGTGGAGGCATTATTGTGGTTCCCTTCTACAGTGGCTGTGTCGATGTCTGCCAGTGGGGCTGTTTCCTTCATTGGCTCTCTAATTGGGCCTGCAGCCTCAGAAACCTGCCCACCATCCTTAATTGGACAGCAGACACCAAGGCAGATAATTAAGAGGACACTGCCAGTAAATTTGCATCTGTGAGCATAATGCCAGCAAGTGCAGGGTCAGGACGCAGAAATGGGTCGGATTCCACCTAATGTTCCCCATTTTGCTGTTGAATACACCTACCTTCAAGTGAAGGCCATGTCCTCTAGCATTAGAATCCGAAAAGCTCCAATCATATCAACTCAAAACTTGTTCCAGTAAGAACATGTTAATTTACATAATTATTCCTCATAGTTCAACTCCTCGATCTTTCTGGTCATCCTCTTCCATACATTTTTAATAGCTGCGAGTCTCTTTGTACCGCGGTGACCAGCACTCTACACTGTGTGGTATACAGATGGTTTATGAAGTGACAGGAGTACCACACTATATTACTTCACTATTCACCTTCTGTTATAGCCGAAGATCTGATTTGCTTTAGTCACCACAGCCAATCATTGCTTTAATGGCTTCAATTTGTCAATCAGGACCTGGAGATTGCTTCCAAATTCAGTAAACATTCTTTTCATTCCACTTAAGTAATAGTGCCTTTTATTGATTTTTTTTTCTATCGCTATGTGAAATGCTTGCCTTTCTCTCATATGAATAAGGTTCTCGATGTTTTAAATTTCCCAGCAATTTTTTTCATTTATTCATTGACGTTGTTCAATTGAAAAATCAAAGCATAATGACTGTTGGGTACAAACTGAGGAAAATTCATCATGACAAACAAAAATGGCGCAAACCATTGGCACAATGATTTTGTTCTGTTGCCGTGTATTTTGAGGTTAGCAGCAAAGTGATGGTGCTCACTCCTGCCCTCAAACAAATTTGCCTCCACTGATTTAATGATCTCAGTGATGTGAATTTCCCCTTTCCTGACTTTAGTTTGAAACTGGGGCTATGTCAAAGGTGTTCAGCAATAGTGATGTCAACAACCGAGTAAGCAGTCAATCACATTGAAGTATTCTCACTGACAGCAAACCAGGGAGTAAATGCACTGTTTGTCCTTCACTTTTAATTATCTTCTATAGAGGGTAATGTAAATGGGACACACATATGGGATTCAGCCAGAAGTTTAAATATCATAAAAATATTTCTTAGAACAATTATTTTTAAAATATGGGGAATTTGTATCAAAATGGAGAAATTTGACATCCCGTAAATGTAAAATTAGCTATTCAGAGCAAGTGAGTACATTTAATTATGAAGTTAGTACTGTTACACCTCCTTCAACAAAGTCAACTTTTTCAAGGCTTGTGACACAAACTAAGAGTGGAAGAGTGCAAGTTAGAGAATCCTTTATGCCTAGAATGAGGCTACTCGGCCTCAAGTTTATGTGGCTCACAGTGGAGCAATTCAGTCACTCCAATTGCCCCATGTCTTTGCAAGTTTATTTCTTTCACATATCTGTCCAATTTTCTTTTGACATCACTGATCATCTCTGCTTCCACTACCCTCGTGTGCAGCACGTTCCAGGTTATTAACTCCCACTGTGGAAAAACGTTCTCCCTTATATTCATCCGGCATTCTTTGTTCTCATCAGTTCAGTGATTTCTAATTGATCACAGATTGTGGGAAGATCTTTAACCTCCCAACCTATGGAAAAACATAGAATCATTCATTGTGGGTGGCATGATAACACAGTGGCTAAGGACCCCAGTTCAATTCCCGGCTTGCGTCACTGTCTGTGCACGTTCCCCCTGTGTCTGCATGGGTTTCCTCTGGGCACTCCAGTTTCCTCCCACAAGTCCCTAAAGACGTGCTGTTAGGTGAATTGGACGTTCTGAATTCTCCCTCAGTGTACCCGAACAGGCGCCAGAGTGTGATGACTAAGGAATTTTCACAGTAACTTCACTGCAGTATTAATGAAAGCCTACTTGTGACACTTATAAAGATTATTATTATTACAACTTTCGGATTTCAGTATTTAACAGTGCACCTGCTGTCTCCAGAAGTCAATTCAAGGGGAATAATGACAGAAAACACTGGCAATCTCGCTGTCATTATCACTGTAAAACTTTATACCTTTTAAAACATGTTTGTCGAATTTTTATTTATTTACTTCTCTAATTTTAGTTCTGATGGAACTTATGTACCAGACAGTGGTAGGAGGTAAGTCCATGATAAAGGAAGAAATAATTGCATTTATATAGGAGGAGAAAATTCAATTTCTGTAATCCTAAATCACGCCAGGAGCACATGTAACAAAATTGCATAAACCCAGCTCACCATTTATTGCCTTTTAAAATTAATGAATGGAAAACGACAGCGTAGGAGTGCTACGTTTTTCAACACGTTTCTAATGTCTCTGCTATAAACATGCAATGCTAAATTTATGAATACACTCCCAGATGAAAACCTGCCCACTGGGAACACATATTGGGAAATTACAGATACACTCCTCACAATTTTTCAAAAGATGAATATCATGGAGGGAATATCCACATGTTTCCTGTATGCGCCCCCAGTGGGTGTGCATTTGTAAAATGGCCTCTTTAATGTTTTTGATAGATTGTCAAGGGATATGAAAGAAACCAGATAACAGCGCTTGGAGTCAGAAACAAAAAAATCTCCCAATATTAATAGAAAATCATAACATTTGGGGAAGGTCATAAATAATTGTTAGATTTCAAGCAAGAATCAAAATTGGAAATCACTTTTGTTTATAGATGAAAATCAGTAAAAGCTGATAACAAAATCTTTTGTACAAATTTACAACATAAAATATTGTGTACTTGTAAAAATGCATGTTTATAAAGTAGAGAGAGGCACTGGAACAGGTTGGTTCACTTTGCTAAGGAAATGAAGCTGTTTTAAGTAACCCATACAATGTGTGGTTTAGCTAATGAGATATCCTATGGGAGTTATATATGTTTGGTTTCCTTACAAGCAGAAAGATTCAGTGGTGGGAAACATGACCACCTCAAAGATTCCATGCACAAATTGTTTCCATTTGGTTATAGCAAGGTCATCTTATAATGGAAAGATTACTAAAAATGAACTGCTTTGAATTGTACCTACATTCCCACACATAGTATTGAAGTAAAACTGTTACATTCACAGTACCCCCTCTGGCTGATCATATGACACACAGACATTGTACTCTTTATCCTGAATCAGCCTACAATTATACATCAACCATCCCAAAATGAAATCAGAGCTTTTACATTAAACTTATGCCAACTCATGTATTTGACAGCTTTAACACAACGCTGTTCTTTCCTCGATCAAAATTGTGAATGCATTCCATTCCCCTGCACAACATGGACTAAATCTTTAGCCCCCAATGGGGGAGGGCACTGAGGCAGGGAGGCGCATAAATTTGCACCACCAGCTGGTGTGCCAATTCTCCAGCTCCATCCCATCCCCAGGCCATGTTTCCAGAATGGAGGGCACAGCAGGGCTACCCATCTGCAGTGCTTTATAAAAATTATTTCAAAGGACATGGGTATTGCTCATCCCTAATTGCCCTTAAGAAAGTAGCGATATCCTGCTTTCTTGAGTCGCCAGAGTACATGTAATGTAGGTACACCCACAGTACTGTTAGGGAGTGTTGCTCGTTATGCTTTCCTTAATTTGCTCTGTTTTAATTACCTTTGCTCAAGAGTTGCCAGGTATCTTTGTAATACCACCACAAGGTTCAAAACCGAATACTGATCAATGACTTGATACACCAGTTAGTAAGTTTGAAATCAATGCACATTTATTTACACACACAGTCAATTATTACTCAGAGGAACAATGGCCGTTGTCCGGTTCTGATACTGCTGGCTTCGAACTGGTATAGAATAGCAGCTAGGAGCGCCTATCTCGTAGCGTGCATTGACCTTAGACTTACTTGGCTGGTGCTTGGCGGGCCTCTCATCGCTGAGAGCCAAAGGCCAAGGTGAAGGTGAAGAAGAAAAGGAAGAAGAGAGCGCTCTGACCTTGGGGACTCTTCTTTATACCCCAAAGGGTTTCGCACCCTTCTGGGCGGTTCCTGAACTTGGCCCCAATTAATTGGACAATGTCCCTATCATTTGTATTGATTCTCTCCAATAAAGGGGTCATTCCTCGATCACTGGGCGGGCCCTTGGTAACCGTTGGCCTGCCTTTGTTTTAGTTTCCACTGGCGCCGGGGAGTCTGCCCTGGTATCAATTGCTTAAATGTTTCTCTTTTGTCCCCGGAGATAGCTCATTACTATGCTAATGGCTTGTAGTATCAGTTCTGTCTGGGATCTGCAAGTTCCAATCCAAAAGCAAACCTTGCACCTGCTTGTTTTTCTAGTACTGTCCAATTTTCCCTGTACTCTTTGCGAATGTCCGTTTTGGAATTGGGACGTGGCCACCCCAGGTGGCTACAGGAGGGAGCTCCAGGATTTTGATCCAGTGACAATGAAGGAACAATTATATATTTCCAAGAGGCTTTGAGGGGGCCTTGTAGGTAGTGATGTTTCTTGCATCTGTTGCATTTGTCCTTCTAGGTGGTAGCAGATTTAAAAGGAACTGTCAAAGGAGTCTTGTTGAATTGCTGCAGTGCATCTCATAGATGCTACACAATGCCGCCAGTGTGCACTGTTGGTGGTGGGGTGAATGTTTCAGGTGATGGATGGGCTGAAATTTAAGTAGGCTGCCTTGTCCTGGATGGTCTCAAGCTTATTGGAGAGTATTCCATCATGCTCTGGACTTGTGCCTTGTAGATGTGGGACAAGCATTGGGGAGTCAGGAGGTGAGTTACTCTGTGGAGAGTTCCTCGTGTCAGGTAGTCACTGCATTTATATGGCGGGTCCAGTTCAGTTTCTGGTCAATGGTAACCACCAGGATGTTGATAGTGGGGGATGCAACAATGTTAATACCATTGAATGTCAAGGGGCAATCGTTGGATTCTGCCTTGTTGGCCATTGCCTGACACTCATTTCCTCCAAATGTCACGGTTATCAGCCCAAGCCTGAATGTTGTCCAGGTCCTGCTGCATTTGGACAGGGACTGCTTCAGTGTCTGAAGAGTCATGATTGACACCGAACATTGTGCAATTAACAGCAAAGATCATAACTTCTGGGGTACAATTCAGCACCCCCATTGTGCCATGCTCTGTGCCGGCCGCAACAGGTGAATCAGGCGAGAGCCCCACGTCGGGCTCCGTGTGAGGCTAGCCACTTGTCACCTGACTCGCTATACCCAGCACAATTTGGATTTCTCCCTCACTGGGCAAGATCTGCATATTTCAATGAACATAATGGCTCACTTAAATACCCAGACGCCGGATTCACCTGGCAGCAGGGACTCAACGGCACACCTCTGAGACCTCACCGTTTAGTACTGGCCCACCATAATGGCAGCTCAGGGGGTTTCATAGAGCATTAGAGACCCCAGGTGGTCTTGGACAGGGCAGGGTGGTACTCTAGCACTTCCCTTGGCATCCAGGCACCTTGGCCCTGCCAGCCTGGCACCCTGGTCATACCACCTGGCACCCTGGCAGTGCCACCTTGTCCCACAGTGCCAGGGACCTCGGTTCAATTCTGACCTTGGGTGACTATGGAGTTTGAACTTTCTCCCCGTGCCTGCATGTGTTTCCTCCAGGTGCTCCGGTTTCCTCCCACAGTCCAAAGATGTGCAGGTTACGTGGATTGGCCATGCGAAATTGCCCCTTAATATCCAAAGATGTGCAGGTTAAGTGGGGCTATGGAGATAGGGGCTAGGTAGTATGCTCTGAGGGTTGGTGCAGACTCGGTGGGCCAATTGGTCTCCTCCTGCAATTGATTCCCTGATCAAAATTGCGACACCCCCTCTTCTTTTACCTTCTTCCCCATCCTGCCTGAAGATTCCATATCCTGAAATATTGAGCTGACGATCCTTCTCCTCTCTCAATCGTGTCTCAGGACTGCACTCTGAGAAGCAGACGGCTCATCACCATGGTTCTAACTACGGATGGGCAATAAAAATGTTGGCCTAGCCAGCGACACCCATATCCTGTGTAAGTTTTTTTTTTAAATTGCTGCTTACACAGTGCGCAAACTCCACCAAATCGTAAAGTGACAGCTGACAGAAATATTGGATACAAATTTAAGCTCAGTGTCATTTTTGATACAAAAACTGTTGCCATTCCTGTTGGCGTGATCCGGACCACAATTTTTAGGCACTTTGATAACAAAAAAATTTCCCTCGTAAAAAGAGTTTCCCGGGAAATCCCATTGACAAGCGATGGGAGTAGAGAATCCGACTGCTATCGAGAAGCACGTGGCTGGCGAACGGAGAGTCCTGCACATTATATTTCAGCTTTGCTTCCATTTTGTTCTCCTATTTACACATTCTGCTATCTTATCTTTATGCCATTACATTAGCAGGATTTCTTCAGTCCTTAACTGCCCCATTCATACCATCTTTTGTCTTATCCTCTCCTTAGTTCCAATCTATCTCTGTCCTGCCATTTTGCTCCACCCCCCTTTCCAACGATATAATTAATTCCATCTCTGTCCCTCTTCAGTTCTTCAGGCGGTTCATATGGACTCAAAATGTTAACTTTGTTTTTCTCTCTTCACAGACGCTGCCAGACCTGCTGAGTTCATCCCGCATTTGCTGTTTCTAGTTCAGATTTCCAGCATCCGCAGTATTTTGCTTATTTTATGCTCATGTGTCACAATTCATTAGTGTGGAGAGAACAGCTCTTTGGTCACACTTCAGCATTATTTGCCACCTGAAGACAAATCAACAGCAATGTGGGAGCATGGAGATTTCCATTCATAAATTTAGTCTCTCAATAAGAGAGATGTTCCATTATCGGAAAGAAAAGGGAGAAATTATTTGAAGCGAATAACCCCTTTTTGTTTAGCCCACCCAACTAACCTGGCAGCCCCCGCCCAGGGCCTTTGAGCCTCCATACCCCCACTAGTTCCCCTCCCCCCCCCGCTCACATACCTACATGGAACAAACAACAAAGAAACAGAAAATACTCACCCTCAATGCTCCCCAAGCATGACACCACCAAACCCAACAAAATGTCTCAAAGGCAAAATGTTCGCCAGCAACAATCAAATGAAAAGACAGTAAAAGCAAATATCTCCTCACACCTCCTCCAAAGTTCAGTGTCTTCCTTCTTGTGCCAGTCCATTGTCTCTTAAAACATCCATCGCCTCCTCTGTTATGAAATAGGGTTCTCGGCTGTTGTGAGTCACCCAGAGATGGGTGGGGCACTGCATTTCAAACTTCACCCCCTTCTTAAAGAGGGAAGCCTCCTCTTCGCCAGGTCCGCGCCCAGGTCTTGTACCACCCGAAGCTCATTCCCTTCCAAGGTGCATCTCCTCATCTACCTCGCCCATCTCAGAATCTTTTCCTTATCCAGGAATCAGTGGAAATGCACCAACATCACCCTCGGCAGCTCGTTCACCTGCGGCTTCCTTATTTATTTATTTATTTATTCATCGGTGTCTTGTGAGCTCGGGCGACCTTCAGGGGCCGGTCAAAGGCCCCCTTCCTCATCAACCTCTCCAGCATTTTGGCTACCACTCCCTCGATGCCTTCAGGCACCCCACGATTCGTAAATTCTGTCTCCTGGAGCGATTCACTAGGTCCTCCATGTTCTCCTTTAACCGTTTCTGTGTTTCCCGCATCACACCTATTTCGGCCGTCAACGTGCTCCCACATCATCGCCTCCACTTTCCAAATAGCCTGGCCCCAGTGGTTCCACTACCTCGGCTAGGTCCTCCTGGGCTTCCCTTCACATGCCAGCTGAACGTCTCATTCAAGAAGTCCACTAGTTGCTCCGTCGACCACTGGGCAGGCAGGACAGGCCCTTTACCCTACGACATCTTGACCTGTGGTGCACAAAGATTCTCGTGCTCCAACTGCTCCCTTCTTTTCATCCCACTTCTGGTCCATGGATCCATCCACCAACCCCACCTCGACTGGAGTTTAACTTTCTCCAGTCACCCCTGCACCCTTTTTGACCAAAACATCCATCCCACAAGCGGGAAAAGGTCCATAAAAACCGCCTCAAGTGTGAGCTGCCACATGTGTGAACACTTACTCCATGGCCGCCTCCGGAAGTCCAGGATGGTACCAGAACTGAGAGGATATGACTTCCGGTGTGCACCATGGAGTGAGTGGTCACACACACACGGCAGCTCCTGCTAAGATCACAGAAAAGAGCTCTTTTTTTAAGCAATATGGAGTGGAATTTTTATGAAAAAGTATAGGTGAATGTAGGAGGAGTTTTTTCACCCAGGAATCCCCCAACCTCTCTTTGGCTGGGGCTGCAGCAGAGAGACAAAGCCTATTCAGCATGCAGGCGGGGGAAGGGCTGTGTTAGAGGCCTCAAGCTGACCTGAGGGCCCTTGTGAAAGCTGGATTCTAGCTGCAAAGGGAACAACTGGAAAAGATCTCACCAAGGGCTCTTTTAAGGGCCCGCAACGGCGCTGATTTGATTTTTCTCCAGGTGGGAACGGAGCCTCGGCGCTTGGCGGCCGGTGGATGGGCTGGACTATAAGTGGAGCGACCAGAAAATCAACTTTGCAGCAGAAGACGGTGCGAGGCAAAAAGGACAAGATGGCGGCGGGCGGGGAACCGGCAGCGTGGCAGCAGTGGGCGAGGGAGCAGCAGGAGCTGCTGCTGCACTCCTTCCAGGAACTAAAAGCTGAGATCCTGGAGCCGTTGAGGGCATCGCTGGACAGGCTCGGGGCGACTCAGACGGCTCAGGCGGCGGAGATTCGGGAGCTGCAGCAAAAAGCTTTGGAGAACGAGGACAAATTCCTCGGCCTGGCGGTGAAGGTGGAGTCACACGAGGCGCTTCACAAGAAATGGTTGGCAAGGATGGAGGAGACGGAGAACCGCTCCCGCCAGAAGAATCTGCAGATTTTGGGCCTCCCGGAGGGGCTGGAAGGTTCGGATTTGGGGGCCTACGTGGTCCTAATGTTGAACTCACTGATGGGCGCGGGGGCGTTCCGGGGACCCCTGGAGCTGGGGAGTGCCCATCGGGTGTGGCTGCGGAAGCCCGGGCCGAACGAGCCACCCAGGGCGGTGCTGGTCCGATTTCAACGCTTGGTCGACCGTGAGTGTGTGCTTTGTTGGGCGAAGAGGGAGAGGAGTAGTAAGTGGGAGAATACGGAGATCAGGATTTACCAGGACTGGAGTGCGGAGGTGGCGAAGAGAAGGGCTGGGTTTAACCGGGCGAAGGCAGTGCCCCACAAGAAGGGGTTCAAGTTTGGCCTGTTGCAGCCGGCACGCCTGTGGGTCACTTATAAAGACCGCCAACTTTATTTTGACTCCCCGGAGGAGGCCTGGACTTTTGCCCAGGCAGAGAAGCTGGACTTGAACTGAGGACTGGGGGCTGGGGAACGTTGTACGCAGCCCGGAGGCTTTGTCCGCCTTGATATCCTTTCGCTCTTTTTGGTTCTATTGGCCGATTTTTTTTGTTTGTTTTTCGCTGTCTTGCCTTTTCTTTTCTGCTTTTCTGGACTGTTATCTGTTTACTTGGGTGTTTTATCATATCATGTTGGGATTTTTATTATTTCACTGGTTACGGATTTGGGTGGGGTTCACGGCCCTGTTGGGTCATGTGTCTGTCTTCACGCGTTTTGGGTTGGGGGCGGGGCTTAGGATGGGGGCGCGAGCCTCTCTCCCGCGCTGGAGAAGCAGGGGGCGGGGTCGCCATTGGGGGAATGGTTGGGGAACACTGGGGAGGGTAATTGGGGTGGCGGGAGCAGCTGGGGTCAGCAGGAGTCGGCTGACTTACGGAAGTACAATGACCGGTGTTACGCAGCTAGGGGGGGGGGCCTAGCTTGGGGGGGGGGGGGATGGGGAGGGTTGAGGGGGGGGAAGAGGGGGGGATACCGGGTTGCTGCTGGAATGGCTAAGAAGGAGCTGGAGCGTGCAGAGGGGATCAGGATGGCGGTCTGTCGCTGTGGGGAACAGGCTGAGCGGGGGGTGCGGGCACGTGGCGGACTACGGAAGGGTGATGGCTAGTCGACGGGGGAGGGTGGCACGTGGCCCTCCGATCTGGCTGATCACCTGTAATGTGAGGGGACTGAATGGGCCGGGCAAACGGTCCCGCATGTTCGCGCACCTGAGGGGGCTGAAGGCGGACGTGGCTATGCTTCAGGAGATGCACCTGAAGGTGGCGGATCAGGTCAGGTTGAGGAAGGGATGGGTGGGCCAAGTGTTTCATTCAGGGCTGGATGCAAAAAACTGGGGGGGTGGCGGTCCTGGTGGGGAAGAGGGTGTCGTTTGAGGCGTCGAGTGTGGTGGCAGACAACGGCGGGAGGTACGTGATGGTGAGCGGAAGACTGCAAGGGGAGCGGGTGGTGCTGGTCAATGTATATGCCTCGAACTGGGATGATGCGGGTTTCATGTGGCGCATGTTGGGCCGGATTCCAGATTTTGAGGTGGGGGGCCTGATAATGGGGGGGGGGGGGGAGGATTTCAACACGGTGCTGGATCCGCCACTGGATCGATCCAGTTCTAGGACGGGTAGGAGGCCTGCGGCGGCTAAGGTGCTGAGGGGGTTTATGGACCAGATGGGAGGGGTGGATCCTTGGAGGTTCGCGAGGCCGAGGGCCAGGGAATTTTCATACTTCTCACATGTGCATAAGGCCTACTCCCGGATCGACTTCTTTGTTTTGAGTAGGGCGCTAATTGCGGGGGTAGTAGACGCTGAGTACTCAGCGATAGCCATTTCTTTTTTTTTAAATTTAGATTACCCAATTATTTTTTCCAATTAAGGGGCAATTTAGTGTGGCCCAATTCACCTACTCTGCACATTTTTGGGTTGTGGGGGCAAAACCCGCGCAGACACGGGAGAATGTGCAAACTCCACACGGACAGTGACCCAGAGCCGGGATCGAACCTGGGACCTCAGCACCGTGAGGCGGTTGTGCTAACCGCTAGGCCACCATGCTGCCCTCCGATAGCCATTTCTGACCATGCCCTGCATTGGGTGGACCTCGAGCTGGGGGAGGAGAGGGACCAGCGCCCGTTGTGGCGCTTGGAGGTGGGGCTGCTGGCGGACGAGGATGTGAGGGGGCAGGTTCGAGGTTGTATTGAGAGGTACCTGGAGGCCAACGATAATGGGGAGGTCCGAGTGGGGACGGTCTGGGAGGCGCTGAAGGCAGTGGTTCGGAGGGAGTTGATCTCCATTCGGCCCCACAGGGAGAGAGGGGAGCAGAGAGAAAGGGAGAGATTGGTGGAGGAGATGGTGAGGGTGGACAGGAGGTACGCGGAGGCCCCGGAGGAGGGATTGCTGAGGGAGTGGCGCAGCCTTCGTGCTGAGTTTGACTTGTTGACCACCAGAAAGGCGGAGGCTCAATGGAGAAAGCCACAGGGAGCGGTGTATGAATATGGGGAGAAGGTGAGCAGGATGCTGGCACACCAGCCCCGTAAGTGGGATGCGGCTAGGGAGATTGATGGAGTTAAGGACCGGGGAGGAAATGTGGTGTGGAGGGGGGTAGACATTAATGGGGTCTTCAGGGTCTTTTATGAGAGGCTATATCGGTCCGAACCTCCGGCGGAGAAGGGGGGTGATGGGGCGCTTTTTGGACCGGCTGAGATTCCCGAGGGTGGTGGAGGGACGGGTGGAGGGTCTGGGGGTACCAGTTGAGCTTGGGGAGCTGGTTAAAGGGATAGGTAACATGCAGTCGGGGAAGGTGCCGGGGCCGGATGGGTTCCCGGTTGAACTTTACAAGGTGTATGCAGACCTGCTGGGCCCCCTGTTGGTTAGGACCTTCAACGAGGCGAGGGGGGGGGGGGGGGGGCTTTGCCCCTGACGATGTCTCGGGCACTGATCTCCTTGATCCTTAAGCGAGACAAGGATCCCCTGCAGTGTGGGTCATACAGGCCGATCTCACTCCTGAATGTGGACGCCAAGTTGTCGGCAAAGATCTTAGCCACGAGGATAGAAGATTGTGTGCCGCAGGTTATCCACGAGGATCAAACGGGGTTTGTGAAGGGGAGGCAGCTGAACACTAATATACGGAGGATCTTGAACGTTATTATGATGCCGGTGGTGGAAGAGGAGGCGGAGATAGTGGTGGCGCTAGATGCGGAGAAGGCCTTTGATAGGGTCGAGTGGGGATACTTGTGGGAGGTGCTGGAAAGGTTTGGGGTTGGGGAGGGGTTTGTCAGTTGGGTGAGGCTGTTGTATGAAGCCCCGATGGCGAGTGTGGCCACGCATAAGAGCAGGTCGGAGTATTTTCGACTATAGCGAGGGATGAGACGGGGTGCCCCCTGTCCCCCCTACTTTTTGTGCTGGCAATTGAACCCCTGGCTATGGCGCTGAGGGAGTCAGGGGATTGGAGGGGGCTGGTCCGGGGTGGGGAGGAGCACCGAGTGTCGCTCTTTGCGGATGACCTATTGTTGTATGTGGCGGACCCGGTGGGGGGAATGCCGGTGGTGATGGGGATTCTCCGGGAATTTGGGGATTTCTCAGGGTATAAGCTTAACTTTGGGAAAAGCAAGCTGTTTGTGGTACACCCGGGGGACCAGGAGGGGGGGGGGGGATTGGGAGGCTCCCACTGAAAAGGGCGGAGAGGAGCTTCAGGTACCTGAGGTTCAGGTGGCCAGGAGCTGGGGGGCCTTGCATAAGCTAAACCTCACAAGGCTGGTGGAGCAAATGGAGGAGGAGTTTAAGAGGTGGGACATGCTGCCGCTGTCTTTTGGTAAGTAGGGTGCAGTCAGTCAAGATGACGGTGCTCCCGAGGTTTCTGTTCCTGTTCCAGTGCCTCCCCATCCTTATCCCGAAGGCCTTTTTCAGGCGGGTTAACAGGAGCATTACGGGGTTTGTGTGGGCACACGGGACTTCAAGGGTGAGACGGGTGTTCTTGGCGTGGGGCAGGGATGGGGGGGCTGGCGTTGCCCAACCTCTGTGGGTATTATTGGGCTGCCAACGCAGCGATGGTGCGTAAGTGGGTAACGGACGGGGAGGGGGTGGCATGGAAGAGGCTGGAGATGGCATCCTGTGTGGGTACGAACCTGGAAGTGCTTGCAACGGTGCCGCTGCCGCTCCCTCCGACGAGGTATACCACGAGCCCGGTGGTGGCAGCTACCCTCAAGATTTGGGGGCAATGGACGTGGCACAGGGGGGAGGTGTGGGCCTCGATGGGGTCCCCGATACAGGGGAACCACCGGTTTGTTCCGGGGAGAATTGATGGTGGGTTCCTGAGTTGGCACAGGGCAGGTGTCAGGAGGCTGGGGGACCTGTTCATAGACGGGAAGTTTGCGAGCCTGGGTGAGCTGGAAGGGAAGTTCGGGCTCCTCCCGGGGAACACCTTTAGGTACATGCAGGTAAGGGCGTTTGTCAGGCGGCAGGTGGCGGGGTACCCCTTGCTGCCGCCGCGTGGGGTCCAGGACAGGGTGCTCTCGGGGGTATGGGTTGGAGAGGGGAGGATCTCGGAAGTGTACCAGGTGATGCAGGAGGTAGACGAGGCCTCGGTGGAGGAGCTGAAAGATAAATGGGAGGAGGAGCTGGGTGAGGAGATTGAGGAGGGGACGTGGGCGGATGCCCTAGAAAGGGTGAACTCCTCCTCTTCGTGTGCGAGGCTTAGCCTCATACAGTTTAAGGTATTGCATCGGGCTCATATGACCAGGACAAGGATGAGCCAGTTTTTTGGGACCGAGGACAGGTGTATTAGGTACTCAGGGAGCCCAGCAAACCATGTCCACATGTTCTGGGCATGCCCAGCGCTGGGGGAATTTTGGAAGGGTGTAGCAAGGACAGTATCGAGGGTCAATTCAGGCTGGGGGCTCGCAATATTTGGGGTTGCAGTGGAGCCAGGAGTGTAGGAGGTGAAAGAGGCCGGTGTTCTGGCCTTTGCGTCCCTAGTAGCCCGGCGGAGGATTCTTCTTCAGTGGAAGGATGCGAGGCCCCCAAGCGTGGAGGCCTGGGTCAACGATATGGCGGGGTTTATTAAATTGGAGAGGGTGAAATTTGCCCTAAGGGGGTCAGTGCAGGGGTTTCCCAGGAGATGGCAACCATTCCTAGATCTCCTGGCAGAACGGTAAAAACAAAAGGTCAGCAGCAGCAGCAACCTGGGTGGGGGGAGGGGGGCTGTTTCTTTGTTTTTGTTTTGGGTTGAATATCTGTTTTTTGCCAATGACGGGCGTTAATTTATTGTTTCTCTTTTGTATTTACGGCGGGGGTGGGGGGGGGGGGTTCTGTTTTTTTTTTGGTTCTTAGAATTTTCTGTTATTGTTTTCTTTTTTGTGAAAATGTGAAAATTTGAATTAAAATTATTTTTTAAAAAAGAACTGAGAGGATTGCTTATCAAGAAAGGCTGAACAAGCTGGGCTTTTTTTTACATGGGAGAAGGAACATAGGAGCTGGATAACTGATCATCTCCCTCAAAGCCCTTTGCTAAACTATCCCCATATCCCTTGACGTCATTGATATCCAGAAATCTATTAATTTCTGTCTTGAACGTGCTGCATGACTGAGCTCCACAGACTGTTGGGGGGTGACATTGTCTTTAGGATAATGAAAGGGCTTAATAGGATAGGCATAGGGCAAATGTTTCTCCTTGTAAGGAATCCAAAACTAGAGGTCATAAATATAAGAAGGTCCAATGGAGCTTCCTGGAAAAACATCTTTACGCTAGGAGTGGTAAGGAGTGTGAAACTCCCCATTCGCAGGGTACTATACCTCCTCGAGGCAAAATGTATCGATTTATTTAAGGGAAAGTTAGATAACCAGGCAAGGGAGAAAGTAGTAGAAGGATAAGCTGATGGGGTTAGATGAAGAGGGATTGGAGAGGTCGATTGTGGTACATAGACCAGTTGGGTTCGGTAGCCTGCTTCTTTACTGTGGACTCATGATACTTCCCTTCAAAGCATTAAAACAAAACTTGCAGCTAAGATCCATTTCTAAGCTTTGGTACCTTTGAAGACAAACTGGCTTCTAGGAAAAGATACACAGTCAATATATTCATTTTACTTACTTATTACAGTGAAATAGGTTTTTTTTAAATTAAACCCTGCTGGGAGCAGAATATTTGATTGAGAAAGCCCTAGTGTATTCTGAGAAACAATAATAGATATTTTACATCAATATTTCCATCAGTATTACACAACTTTTGCTTCAATCTCAAACTGCGGCTCATTGGTGTCACCGTAGCATGCCATTATCTGAACAGATTTGCCCATGCTTGTCAATTTCCTTTTGTCATCAACAATGATCTCTGGCTTTTCAGATGCATTATTCTTTAAAATCCCAGCGGCACTTCCTCTGCTTATTCACTGCATGTGATGATGATTAGGTGTCTGTCATTTTTATCACTGCATGTGATATTGAACAGGTTTTTATTGTTTGGCGGGTCAGCTTTCTGAGCCTGCGAGATATTTTTGGTTATTGTCTACTCGCAGGCAAAATGGACCACAGCAATATATTCCAAATACTAATTCAACCATTTATGCCAAGCACCAGTAACATTGCCATTAGATAACAGATTGACCAATTCGCAGTGTTCTATTCCCTACAAAATCCAACACGTATTCTTTTCCCAGCGTGTGGTCATGATCTGACATTGTGTGTAATCTACAGGTTAAGAGATAAAGGACAACTTCTGTCTGTCAGTTTATTGAACAAACCTCTGACCATTTTGTTTTACTTAATATCGACTCTATCAGATATTGCTTCTGATTAATGAACTAAAGAAAGCTTCATAATAAATTGCTTTGTAAGGTTTTTCCTTAGAAATCATTTACAAAGCGAAATACGATTAATTTAATTATGAACTTAATTACTTTGCTGATTTACTTTTGTGAAATAAACAGACTGGTAGGAACTGTGGTTTTGCTCAATTTTTAAATTGTATTGACATCCACTTTCATATTTGTGCTGGTGATAAAACTGAGGGAAGTACCTGGGAAGAATTTATTGTGGTCATTAGTTTGAAAGGGTTGAGTTAACATACACAGTGCAATTATAGGAACGCTGAGCCACGGTGGGTTAATGTTTATGTCTATTGATGTTAATTGCACTTCCTCACAATATTAGTAATTCCTCCAGAACAGTTAAACAATTCCCCTGCTGTCATTATGACTTAATGTTTAAACAGAAGATCAACAGAAACTTTAAAAAATGACAGCTATTGAGGTAGACTCTCAGTCACGACCACCTGGGACAAACTTCATGAGAACCAGCTGAACATCATACATGCACACCTCACATGATGCTCATTCAATTTACTTGAGGTCGAGTAACTTGCTTCTACATCCCACCTCCAATGTAGAAGAGACATCTCTAGGTGCTTCAAGAGGAATTAAAAGACAAGCCAGATAAGTTTTAAGGAGGGTGTTAGAGGAAGAGAGGGAGGTAGAGAAGTGCAGAGATTTGGGAGTGCATTCCAGAGCGTAGGGATAAGTAACTGAAGGAATAGCTTCAGTTACACGCTGGGAATCATGGAGTGAAGGTCGATGGAGATGCACAAAAGGCAGGAAAGTATGTGGAGAAGGTTGTTGTGCTGGAAAAAATAATGAGAACCATGGTCATGGAGCAATTTAAATGCAAGCATGGAAATATTAAACAGGGGCATTTGGGAAGTTAGAGCACTGGAAGCCAATGTAAATCAGTGACAGTAGAGGTGATAGATGAGCTGGATTTTGTGCAGAATGGAATACAGGCAGCAGATCTTTGGATGCACTGAAATTACAGAGGATACGGAAGTGACAAAGGAAGTAAAGTTTCCAGCAACAGATAGGATAAGGTGGAGGAAAGTGGAAAGATGTCCAGTGCTGTGCAATGGAATTAAGTGGTAATTATGTTAGAGAGTACTTTGGAGTGAGAATATCAGCTCAGGATGCTGAGTTTGTGATCAGGCTGGTTCAGCCACAGACATTATCCAAGGATTGAGAGTTGAGGCTAATGGGATGTACTTTGTGGCAGTAGCTAAAGGCAATGGCTTCATACATCCTAATCTTTAGCTGAAGGAAATTACACCTCGTTCAAGACCACATCTCAGAGATAGGCAGTGAAGGGATCCAGGCAAGTGACTAAGAGCTGAGGCTTGGTGTTATCAGTAGAAATATGAAAGCTGACCACATGCATATGGATAGTGTTACCAAGGGACAGAATGTAGATGAGGAAGAGGTGGGAGACAACGATGGATCCTTGGGGGAATCCAGAGATCATAATGTTAGGGGGGATGGACAGGAAGAGAAAACATTGCTAGAAAAGTCCTTGCTATATTTGGAGTGATGGAAGCTCAATTAGCTGGAAATTGGTGTGGTTAATTCTGAAAATGCTATACAGAGCTTGATGAAGGTGAGGAGTTAGAGCCACAGAATACGTAATTTAGGGCACATAAGAGCAGGAGTAGGCCATTCAGACCTCTCTGCCATTTACTACAATCATGTCTGATCGGACATTTCAAAGCCGTTTACAACCACTATCCCCATAACCTTTTACGATATTGTTACTCAGAACTCTGGGTGTGATTCTCCAATAATGGGGCTATGTCCCCACGCCCGCGAGAAAACGGCTACGAATCAGTCTGGACTTTTTTCTAGAAAGTCCAGGGTGTTTCTCCATTTTTAAGGGGGCTTGCAGGCCCTGGAGTGCTCCATATAACTCTGGGGTCCTGCACTTCCGGCCGTGGGCACACACATGCACGCGGCAGCCACCTGCGGACCGACACAGCAGGCAGGTGCCAAAGAAGTATACACTCCTCCCAGATCGCGTGTGCCCGCCGATCAGTGGCCCCCGATCGCAGGCCTGGCCGGCATGGAGGCCCCTCCCGGTGACGGATCCCCCCCCGCCCCGCACCAGGACGGCCACCGCAGCCACGACTCCAAGCTCCAGTCGGGTGGAACCATACGTGAAGGACGCCGGCGGGAACTCGGCCAGTCATCCGCGGAGAATCGCCACGGGAGCCTATTTCAACAGCCCTCGACCGGCGCCGTATTGACCGCACGCGTGTGATTGCCACTGATTCGCCGGTCGCCGGAGAATCGCGGGAAGGTGTCACGGGTCCGACGCCCCATTCTCCGCCCCCATGCCGGGCACGATTGCGGCACGGAGGCTCGGAGAATCCCGGCCTCCGTCATTTTCTACCTTCAACATACTCAATGACTGAGTTCCTGCAGATCTCTGGGATACAGAGTTCCAAAGATTCACAACCCTCTGTAAAGAAATTTCTCCTCATCTCAGTCCTTAGTAGCTTCTGCCTTATTTTGAAATTTTCCCCACTGATTCTAGAGACCCCAACCAAGAGAAACATCTTACCTTCATCTACCATGTCTATTCCTTTATGTACTTTGCAGGTTTCTATAAGATCACCTCTCATTCTTCAAAACTGTAGAGAATACAGGCCCAGTTTGCCCACTCTCTCTTCACAAGACCGTCCCAACATGCCCGGAACAAGTCTGATGAACAATCATTGCACTCCCTCTGTGGCAATAATATCCTTTCTGAGGTAAGGGGACCAAAACTGCTCCAGGTGCAGTCTAACCAAGCTTCTAAATAATTGAAGCAAGACCTCACTACTCCTATACTCAAATCCTCTAGCGATAAAGGCTACCATTTCGGTGTTGGGTGTTGTTACTGGGTTGCGGTGATAGGGTGGATCTGTCGGCTTACATAGGGTGCTTTTTCCAAGGGCCAGTGCAGACTCAATGGACCGAATGCCCTCCTTTTGCACTGTAAATTCTACAATTTCATTAGCTTTCCGAATAGCTTGCTGTACCTGCATGTTACCCTTGGTGACTTATGGACAAGGACACCCAGGTCCTGATGTACATCTACACTTTCCAGTTTCTTACCATTTAGGAAATACTCTGTACATCTGCTCCATCTATCAAAATGGATTTGTAATGTTGTTTCGGACTGTTTTGCAGCCATATCAAGGGCAGAAATCTGATTGGAGAGAGTCAAGCAGGGAATTGTAGGGAAATGGCGACAAAATAAGGAGATGACAACTTGTTCAAGGATAGTAGAGAGCAAAGGATGGTTAAATATGACAAAATAATATGTAAGGACAGAGGGACTAAGAGTGCTTTTCTGGAAGGGAGAGTTGATGATAGTGGCTTTGCAAGGATTAGGAATGAGAACAGTACACGAGAAGAGGAAGCCATTTACGATGTTAACTAACATAGGGCTTTGGCATTTGCAAGTTCATCAGTTCAGTAAGAATGGGGGTAAAGGGACGAGTGGGTATTCTTGAAGGTGCGTCAGGCGAGATGGGAGAGAAATGCCTGTTCAGGGCTAGGGGGGAGGGAACCTGGACACGTTTGACTTGGTGGCAAAGTGGAAAGGGAAACCGTAGAGACAGCTGAAGGTCTTAGTGTCAAAGGGGTCCATGAGCTCTTTGCACATTTTGACGATGGAGGTAAATGGGGAAATGGAAAGCGGTTTAAAGACATTGTTGGACACAAAGGAAAGAAGCTGGAATCAGACTGGAATAGTGATTAGTTTGGCAGAGAGTAATAAGTCCTAACAGCATCTAATATGGCCCACTCAGGTCTTGATGATGGATGACAAAAGCAGCTATGCAGAAAATACACTCAGGTCTCAGCTTCTTTGTCTTGGTGGGTGGGGGTGGGAAGGGAGGAAAACCAGAATTGAAGACAGTTAAGATGTTTCTGTGAAAAGAACATCAAAAGGTAGAGGTGAGAGAATGGTTGAGCAAACCAATGACTGCACGTATTTTGTGGTTAATGGAAAGCCTGGCAGTTGGGAGTGTGCAGTCTCAATGAACTTGCAGAAGATATTTTCCAGGGATAGATGAAGGAGGAAGTGCAAATGACAGGGGGTAGGGAGTTTTTGTTAGTAATGGATTAAAGGAAGCAGTTGCAGATAGTCTTACTACTGATTAAGATCATAAAGTTAGCCAGGCCACAGGTGGTAAAGTCAAGAGAGTGGTCATTAATATGGAGAGGGCAGTTGTTGGAATGGCTGCTGCCAAAAGGACATCCTTTAACATATTTGGCTATGATCCTGCATTCAACTGTGAGGGAAACACGGAGATCATGACTGGCACTGTAGCTCTGCAGGATCCAAGGTAACGCTGATCAGTCTGACTTACTGTACAGCATTTAGCATAGCAGTGTGCAAACCAGTCCTGCTGTCCTTGCCAATTTCATGAACGTTCATCATCCTTCCCACTGCCCCAGTGAGCAGTCCTTTGCACAGCAGATCTGTGGATCCAACACCTGGGGCGTCTAATTGAAACAATTGATGTTCAGCTTCACCCAGGAAATGAAGGAGCATCAACCCGTTCAGGGTCTATACCTAGAGACCACTTAAAACAGCCTGTCATCCCACACTGAAACCATCCACTGGGAGGGGTAAACAGACCTGCATAAGGAAGGGAAGTAAATCAGCAGTCACAACCTATCCATAGCTAAACCAGGATCATGTTTACAATGAATAATACCACCATTATATCTTGAAAGTTTCCTTTAATTTCTAAAAATTCTATATAAGATCACAGAGGAATCAGGTCTAAGCTCTGCAGTCCTGCCACATCCAGCCATGAATGGTGGTGGGAAATAAACAACTCCGTAGAGGAGGATGTTCCACAAACATCCCATCCTCAATGATGGGGGAGCCCAGCCCATCAGTGCAAAAGATAAGATTGATGCATTCACAACAATCTTCAGCAATAAGTGCAACTGGATGATCCATCTCAGCTTCCTCCGGAGGACCCCAGCATCACAGAAACAGGACAAATGCAACTTGGCCAATTGCTGCCCCATCAGCCTACTCTTGAATATTAGTAAAGTGACACAAGAGATTGTCAGCAGTGCTATCAAGTTACACTTACTCAGCAATAACCTGCTCTCAGACGCTCAGTTTGGGTTCCGCCAGAGTCACTCAGCTCCTGATCTCATTACAGCCTTGGTTCAAACATGGGCACATGTGCTGAAAGCCAGAGGTGAGGTGAGAGTGAATGTCCTTGACATCAAGGCAGTATTTGACATGTATGGCATCAAGGAGCCCTAGCTAAACTGGAGAGAGAGATAAGCACAGGTTAAAGACGTGTGAATTGTCTCAAGCCAGGACAGTTGGTATGATTTTGCAAGCCCAGGCCGGATAGTAGTGGTGGTGGGGGGGGTGGGTTGTGTGTGTGAATGTAATGAGACATGAATCCACGGTCCCAGTTGAGGCTGTGCTCATGCGTGCGGAACTTGACTATCAGTTTCTGCTCGGCGATTCTGCATTATCGCACATCCTGAAGGCCGCCTTGGAGAACGCTTACCCAAAGATTAGAGGCTGAATGCCCTTGACAGCTAAAGTGTTCCCCGACTGGAAGGGGAGCATTTCCGCATGCAAGAGTATGACTGGAACCGTGACCTTGGATTCATGTCTCATTACATTCACCCCTCTCCACAGTTGCACCACCTGGACCTGTAAAGACTTAATTACCTGCAAAGACTCACATTCAAAGTATCATCTTGAATCATTGACTTTGTCTATATATGTGTTTGTGGAACCCACCTCTTCACTCACCTGATGGAGTAACTGCGCTCTGAAAGCTAGTGATTCCAAACAAACCTGTTGGACTTTAACCTGGTGTTGTAAGACTGTGCCCACCCAGTCCAACACGGGCATCTCCATATCTATGATTCTAGTGGATTGAATTTAGAACAATGATGCGTCCGAGTACAGAAGGGACACAGAGAACTTAGTAGTGTGGTGTAATGACAACCATCTCTCCCTCAACATCAGCAAAACTAAAGAACTGTTCATTGACTTCAGGAAGCAAAATGTTGTTCACACTCCTGTCTGCATCAACGGGGCCGAGGTGAAGATAGTTGACAGCTTCCAATTCCTGATTTGCACATCACCAACAATCTGTCTTGGTCCACCCATGTTGACGCTACGACCAAGAAAGCACAACAGCGCCTAAAGTTACTCAGGCAACTAAGGAAATTCAGCAGGTCCATCTTGACACTTACCAATTTTTACAGATGCACCATAGAAAGCATCCTATCTGGCTGCATCACAGCCTGGTATGGCAACTGCTCGGCCCAGGACTCTGAGAAACTACAGAGAGTTGTGAACACAGCCCAGTCCATCACGCAAACCCGTCTCCTATGAATTGACTCTGTCTACACCTCCCGTTGCCTTGGGAAAGTGGGCAGCATAATCAAAGACCCTTCCCACCCGGGTTATACTCACTTCCAATTTCTTCCATCGGGCAGGAGATACAAAAGTCTGACAACACGCGGTAACAGGTTCACAAACAGCTTCTTTGCCGCTGTTATTAGACTCCTGAACAACCCTCTTAAGGACTGAACTGATCTTGTCACACATTTTCTCTACTGAGCAGTACTGTACTCCATATGCATCATCTGATGTCTGTGCCAATGTATTTACATTGTGTATTTATGTATGTCCTATCGTTTTTCATGTTTGGAATAATCTGTCTGGACAATACTTTTGAAAAATGAAATGAAAATGAAAATCGCTTATTGTCACGAGTAGGCTTCAATGAAGTTACTGTGAAAAGCCCCTAGTCACCACATTCCGGCGTCTGTCCGGGGAGACTGGTACGAGAATCGAACCGTGCTGCTGACCTGCTTGGTCTGCTTTAAAAGCCAGCGATTTAGCTCAGTGAGCTAAACCAGCCCCTGTGAGCTAAACCAGCCCCTTTTCCCTGTACCTCGGTACATGTGACAATAAATCAAATCAAATTCAATTCAATTCACTCCCCTGTAGAGGCTGGCATGTTGGAACATTTCTTTTTAAAAAGATTAACATTCTGAAAGGAAATCCTGATGTTGTTGATTTAACAGAATTCTTTTTTTAAATTTAGAGTACCCAATTCATTTTTTCCAATTAAGGGGCAATTTAGAGTGGCCAATCCACCTAACCTGCACATCTTTGAGTTGTGGGGGCGAAACCCACCAAACACAGGGAGAATGTGCAAACTCCACAGGACAGTGACCCCGAACCGGGACCGAACCTGGGACCTCGGCGCTGTGAGACAGCAGTGCTAACCACTGCGCTATCGTGCTCCCTGGTTTAGCAGAATTCTGGTAATTCTTTCAGATGAACTTTGGTGAAACTATCCTTGATGACTCTTACTTATCACAACTTTGCAGACTTTCAAAAAAAGAACAGATGAGCTACTCTGATGAGATGTTTCTGATGAAAGTTTAACTTACTCTAGATCACATGCATACAACAGAGGGGCAGAGAGAAAGAAAGAGAGCCTCTTCTTCTTGCAGCCTGCTTCTGAGGCACGCACACCCTCGCACCACTGAGAGTTTTGAAATAATAAAAATGTTCAGAGAATACTTTTCTCAGGCTAGGTGTCTGTTAACCAATCAGCAAGAGTCTTTAGTCTGGCAACAGCAGTTCTTTGTTAACTTAGGTATACAAATGATCTCTTCCCTCTCTAAATGACCCCAGTGGGTTGACCCATGGTTTCTTGTAGAGTGGCATATATGCACCATGTCAAATTAATCTGGCAGACTTAAAATGAAGAACTCCGGAGGAAGAATGTCCAAAAATTCAATGCCCTTCAAATGTTTCCAGAAACAGATTCCTCACATTACAAGCTTGGAGCTGCCTTCATGCTTGCTGACACACATGGCTTTGTCCAACACTGGACTGACCCCGTGTGTGGGCCATGTACTTTCTCACACCACTGTGCAGGCAGATCTCTATTCAGTCCCACATTAACCCTACATATGCTAGACCCTTATATTACATCTCCCCCAAGTATTTATCCAACGTATTTTAAGCGATTATAGTTTACCTTATGTTTTTCATTATTATTACCATTATATATTTTCATTGTCATTACTACATTATTACTGTCCAATTTCCCCCTCCAGGTCCTTGAATTCAAAGGTTCAGGCAGTCTGGAGACTTTATACCCTTTCCATGTTTCATTTGTACTACTGTCGGAGAAGTGTTAGGCTCTGTCACTGTCGGTTCTTCCTGTAGGTTTAGAGGTTGCTCTGGCACCCGTGTATGTTTTTGTCCTTTTCTTCCATACTTTTGTGTTGAACCACAATGGGTCAGTTTAGCTATGGCGCTGATTGGTGGTTGCAACTTTAACTCGTCTTACGTGATGGTCAAACATTGCATTGTGGATAGCACAGATGCTTCACAGGGTCCCAGGTTCGATTCCGGCTTCGGTCACTGTCTATGCGAAGTCTGCACATTCTCCCCGTGTGTGCGTGGGTTTCCTCCGGGTGCTCCGGTTTCCTCCCACAGTCCAAAGATGTGCAGGTTAAGTGGATTGGCCATGATAAATTGCCCTTAGTGTCCAAAATTGCCCTTAGTGTTGGGTGGGGTTGCTGGGTTATCGGGATAGGGTGGAGGTGTTGACCTTGGGTAGGGTGCTCTTTCCAAGAGCCGGTGCAGACTCGATGGACCGAATGGCCTCCTTCTGCACTATAAATTCTATGATTTTGCTGTCATCGTGTGGGTTGTGGCGATGTCCTCTGCAGTGGAGGATAAGTAATCCTGTGACTAGAATGAGGTTTACTGGTATGCTCACATCGGCCTTTGCTGTTGGCAGTGGAGGGCCACTGCCAGGTTTCAACATTTTTGGGGCTTTGGCATGCTGGCTGGGAGTTGCAGCGTGTGTTCGGTGGTTGCAGTGTTTACCTGCTGTACCATCGCCAGAGTTGGAAGTTGAGGATCATCGGAATTCAAGTCGCTTGTTTTTACATCCTCCATTGGAGACATTGTGGTTACCAACTGGGTAGTTAGCTGGTCTGACCACTGAGGTTTGTCCACAGCTGTAACAAGAATGGATCAACCTGTACTGCAAAGGGAGAAAGCAGTTCAGAGCTGAAGTTCCAGCCAGGATACTCTTTTTTTGTTTGAGTACTCAGGAACTTACAGTTCTGTATGATTAATGATAGTGGTTGTCTTGACATCCTCAGCCATTTTGCTTGTATGAGGTTATAGAGAATGCCACCTGTTATTTTGTTTCTGATGAATTCTGATTGTATGCCTTCATATTTGCATCTTTCTAGGGGCAGCATGGTTGCACAATGGTTAGCACTGCAGTCTCACGGCACCAAGGTCCCAGGTTCGATCCTGGCTCTGGGTCACCGTCCGTGTGGAGTTTGCACATTCTTCCTGTGTTTGCATGGGTTTCGCCCCCACAACTTGAAGATGTGCAAGGTAGGTGGATTGAACACACTAAATTGCCCCTTAATTGGAAAAATGAATTGGGTACTCTGAATTTTTTTTTAAATGTTTGCATCTTTCTGCCATCCTGTACTGATCTGTGATCAATGAATGACTGTTTCCCTTGACTGCTGCATTTGTTTATTAAATGTGTACTTGAACAGGCGCCGGAATATGGCCACTCGGGGCTTTTCACAGTAACTTCATTGCAGTGTTAATGTAAGCCTACTTGTGACAATAAAGATTATTATTATTATTCAAATATTGTATTGCATCTTAGATCAAAATAAACATTGAGTGTTTTTAGAACTTCTTCCAGCAATACCTCTGTAGCAGATGATTCATTGATTCCCTGCCTTGCAATAATGCCATCCCCAATTGGGCCTACCGAATAGAAAAGTTTGTTAAGTTGTTCTGCTTTTGACACCTTGTCTATACATACATTTATGTCTAAATGCTGCAACTTAGGAACATTTTCTTCCAAAGTCATCAATTATGTGATTGTTCTGGGTCTTAGATTAATTTGCATCAATTGGAAGGGTAGAGTTCTGATCCATGATTACATTTTTTGAAGTGTCGGTTCTGTTTTAAGAGCTTTCTGAATTTCAAGATGGCATCACCCTTCCCACGGAGACTAAGAAACAATTGTCAGTTTTGATGGGCTCCACTACAATGGCGATCATGTTCAGCTTGAAAATATAGCTCAGGTTGGCTGCCTCATATCGCTGCCTACAGAGTTGTCTGGCTCAGTGTTTATGTTTAGAGTAATTAATTCATTGAATCCTGGCTTTTTTTTGCCTTTAGCTGGTTTTAAAAAGTTACAATTCTCCTGAATGAATTATTTATAATGTTTTCATGAGTGAGCTTGGATGCCACACGTTAAGGCACCAACTTGGGGATTGATGGATTTTTCAAACTGCACTTCTGACGGTGACATTTTTAAAGATTTTTCAGGACTTGATGTAGCCTGAAATTTTGAAAGGTTTGCTCACCCCTTGCTAGTTCTCTGACTCTGCATTCTAGGATGTGAATCCAGATATCCAAAGGTGAGGCAATGGAGTCTCCTGTTACAGTAAGGAATTTTAAATCTTTGCCTTCAACTTCCAAGCCTTTCTTTGGAGCTTTTTCCTTGTGGTTTTCCTCTGCACCTGTGCTTCTGAAGCTTCTTTTTAAAAAAATTTTAGAGTACCCAATTATTTTTTCCAATTAAGGGGCAATTTAGTGTGGCCAATCCACCTACTCTGCACATTTTTGGGTTGTGGGGGCGAAACCCACGCAAACACGGGGAGAATGTGCAAACTCCACACGGACAGTGACCCAGAGCCGGGATCGAACCTGGGATCTCAGTGCTGTGAGGCAGCTGTGCTAACCACTAGGCCACCGTGCTACCCTCTGAAGCTTCTTTTGAGGTCAGACTGTTTTGCTGACATTTTTCTCAGCCTTCCAGTAATTTACTTTTTCTCTGCATTTTCTTTGAAGTTTGGGGATTTTCAGCTACCACCATTTTGCAGGGTGTTGGTTGCAGTTTGATAGGCTTGAAGAAGTCTTCATTGTCATACATAGGTGAACTGTAGATAGTGACTCTTAGATCTCATGGGATACAGGAGAAGGTGGCAGGTTGGATCCAAAATTGGCTCAGTGACAGGAACAGAGGGTAATGCTTGATGGGTGTTTTTGTAAATGGAAGAGAGTTTCCAGTGGTGTTTCACAGGACTCAATGTTAGGGACCTTGCTGTTTGTTGAATGTAGTAATAATTTAGACTTAAATGATTAGGAAATTTGCAGATGACCCCAAAATTGCCCATGTAGTTGGTAGTGAACAGGATCGCTGTCGACTCCAGAATGATATCAATGGCTTAATTGAGTGAGCTGTGAAGTGGCAAATGGAATTTAATCCATCAAAGTGTGAGGTTAAGCATCTGGGGAGGGCAAACATAACAAAGGATTATTCAATAAACAGGAAGATGTTGAGAGGGGCTGAGGAAGTTAGAGAACTTGGAGTGCATGCCATTGAAGGTGGCAAGGCAGGTAGATCAGATGGTCAAGAAAGCATATGGAATGCTTTCCTTTATTGGATGAGGTATGGAATACAAATGCAGGAATGTAATGCTGGAAGTGTAGAAAATGTTGATTCGGCTGCAGCTGGGGTTTTGTGTGCAGTTCTGGTCACCACATTCCAGGAAGGACGTAATTGTTCTGGAGAGAGTGCAGAGGGGAGAGACAAGAATTTTGCCAGAGCTTGAAAATTGCAACTATGAGGATAGATTGGATGATCTATTTATCTTCCCATCTATCAATCTACATTTCTATCTGTTTATATATCTAATGGGCTGTATCAATTATTATATTTCTAACCATCTTTGACCACATCTATTTTATCTACATTAACATCTTAGTTCCAGAACATCACTGCAGAAGTTTCCTACATGGATAGTGTCCGAGACCCAACCATCTTCAGCTGCTTTTTCAATGACCTCCCCTTCCATCATTAAGTCAAAAGCGGGGATGTTCGCTAATGAATACACAATGTTCAGCACCATTCTCAGACATTGAAACAGTCCCATGTCCAAATGCAGTAAGACCTGGACAATATCTATGTTTGGGCTGACAAGTGGCAAGTAACTCTCGTGCCACACAAGTGCCAGGTAATGACCATTAACAACAAGAGAGAATCTAACCATGTGCCTTGACATTCAAAGGCATTACTTTTGCTGAATCCACCACTATTAATATCCTGGGGGTTACCATTGACCAGAAATTTGACTGAGCTAGCCATATAAATACTATGGCTACAAGAGCAGCAGCATGCTGGGAAATCTTTGTTACAATGAAGAGCTCCAGCCATGGCCATTGCACAGCTCCTGTTCAAAGCCATTCTTTTTTTTATATAAATGTTTTTTATTGGGTTTTTGAACAAGATATATTTACCATTATGTACACAGGATAAGAAACAGATATATATATATATATACACACACATATATAGAAGAGAAGGGCACACCCAAACATAGCAAAGAAAAGAAAATAGTACATAGTTTTTTAAAAAATACAATAAAAAATAAAATAGAATAACTGGTAGGGTATTGTGCCCCAGCTCAACAGCTGCAGCTCTGTACACCTGGCAAAATTATTTACAACACATAAGTAGGTGACTGTTTGCGGGGGAGGGGAGGGAGGGGGTAGGTGGGGATTGGGGAGGTAAATATACATTCGGGTGCCGGAGAAATAATTACAGTGGGCGATACTCGGATGTGTTTGGTGTTGTTGTCGCTTGCTTCTCCCCGGACGGATCTCGCTGCCATCTCGCGCTCGCCTCCGATTCTGCCGTTCCTCCCATCTTCCGTCTTTATTCTCCTCGTTCCCTGCTCCTGGAGATGCCATGTTTGTTTTTGTGCCTTCCTTCCGGCTCTCATTTCCCTGCCTCCCCCCACCTCCCTGGTTCTGCTCTCTTGTTCCCTATCTCTTCCCTCTCCACCCCCCCTCCCCCCCATGGTTCGCCTTTCTTTCCTCAGGTTTAGCTGTTCCCCCCCCCCCCCCCCCCCCTTCCCGGTCTATCTCTCCCTTTCATGCTTTGGCTACTTTCCTCTGATTCTTGGCTACTTTCCCCTGATTCTTGGCTACCTGGCTATTCTTCCTCTTGTTCGTTGGCCACAAACAGGTCCCGGAACAGTTGCATGAATGGCTCCCACGTTCTGTGGAAGCCGTCGTCTGACCCTCGGATGGCGAATTTGATTTTCTCCATTTGGAAAGATTCCGAGAGGTCGGACAGCCAGTCTGCAGCTTTGGGTGGTGCTGCTGACCGCCAGCCAAACAGGACTCTACGGCGGGCGATCAGGGAGGCAAAGGCAAGGGCGTCCGCCCTCCTCCCCAGGAATAGATCTGGTTGGTCCGAGACCCCGAAGACCGCCACGTTCGGGCATGGCTCCACCCTCACTCCCACCACTTTGGACATTGCCTCGAAGAAGGCTATCCAGTACTCCACAAGTCTGGGGCAAGACCAGAACATGTGGGCATGGTTGGCCGGGCCTGCTTGGCACCGTTCACATTTATCCTCCACCTCCGGGAAGAACCTACTCATACGGGTTCTTGTTAAGTGGGTTCTATGTACCACTTTTAGCTGCGCCAGGCTGAGCCTTGCGCACGTGGTGATGGAGTTGACCCTATGCAGTGCTTCGCTCCAGAGTCCCCACCCTATCTCAATCCCCAGGTCATCCTCCCATTTCTTTCTTGTTGCGTCCAGTACGGTGTCGGCCCTTTCAATCAGTCGGCCATACATGTCACTACAGTTTCCTTTATCTAGTATGCTTGCGTCCAGTAGTTCTTCCAGTAGTGTGTCGTGGCGGTTGTGGGTACATCCTTGTCTCCTTTTGTAGGAAGGTTTTAAGCTGTAGATACCTGAGCTCGTTCCCCCTTGCTAGTCCAGTGTTGCGATCCTGCCATCCGTATATAGGTTCCTGACTGTCAGTGTCCCTCCGTCCTGCCCCCACCTTTTGAAGGTGACGTCAGTCAGTGCTGGTGTGAACCTATGGTTGTTGCAGATAGGAGCTTTGTCCGACATTTTGGTCAGGACAAATTGCTGCCGTAGTTGGTTCCAGGACTGGAGGGTGGCTGTCACCGCCGGGCTGCTGGAGTGTTTTTTGGGTGGGGATGGGAGTCCTGCCGTGGCGAGGGCCCGGAGGGAGGTCCCCACGGAGGAGGCCTCCTCCGTGCGCACCCACTTGGCTTCTGGCTCCTTGATCCATCCCCTTATTCGCTTGGCCGTCGCCGCCCAGTGGTAGAATTGTAGGTTTGGGAGGGCTAGCCCCCCCCCTGGATTTTGTTTTTTGTAGGACCTTCTTTGGGATCCTAGCATTTTTACCCCCCCCCCCCCCCCCCCCCCCCCCCCCCATACGAACGCCATGATTAGTTTGTCCAGTGCTTTGAAAAAGGCCTTGGGGATGTAGATCAGAATGGATCTAAGTAGGAAGAGGTACCTGGGCAGTACTTTTATTTTGATCATCTGGACTCTCCCCGTGAGGGAGAGTGGGAGTGTGTTCCGTCTTTGCAGGTCCTTTTTTACTTACTCCGTCAGACTGGTGAGGTTCCATTTGTGGATCCCTTTCCAGTCATGGGCTATTTGGATCCCCAGGTAGTGGAATTTATGTCGGGCTTGTTTAAACGGCAGTCCCGTTAGTGCTTCCCCCCCCCCCCCCCCTACTTGTGGGTGTACTGGGAAGATCTCGCTTTTGCTCATGTTGAGTTTGTAGCCCGAGAAGGCTCCAAACTCATCAGGAGCGCGATGATTCCGTCCATGCTGCTCTGTGGGTCCGAAATGTAGAGGAGCAGGTCATCTGCATAGAGTGAGACTCTGTGCTCTCTGCCTCCCCTTCGGATCCCCCTCCAGCTTTTTGCTGCTCTGAGCGCGATTGCTAGTGGTTCGATCGCTAGAGCGAACAGCAGCGGGGACAGTGGGCATCCTTGTCTGGTGCCCCTGTGCAGTTGGAAGTATCGGAAGTTGGTATTGTTGGTCCGTACGCTCACCGTGGGAGCGTTGTATAGGAGTCTTACCCAGGAGGTGAACCCTGTTCCAAGCCCGAACCGCTCCAGGACCTCTATGAGGTATTTCCATTCGACTCTGTCAAAGACCTTTTCTGCGTCCAGGGAGATGATCACCTCTTGTGTTCCCTCCCCGGAGGGGGTCATTATCACGTTCAGCAGGCGCCTGATGTTCGAGGTAAGCTATCTACCTTTGACGAAGCCCGTCTGGTCCTCTGTGACCACCTTAGGTACATAGTCTTCTAGCCTTTTGGCTAGGATTTTGGCCAGTATTTTGGCGTCTGCGTTCAGCAGTGAGATGGGTCTGTATGACCCACATTCCCAAAGCCATTCTTCTCTCTGACTGTATTTTCACTGTATGACAGGTGATTGCCAGTTTCTTGGTAGGCACTTTACCTGTCTAGCATTGCACTGGCTTTCAGCTGCAATTCTCTGCTGTCAGCCTTTAGCACAGCTTCGCAGCAACTCATACAACTCCACTTTCATACTCTACTGAAGGGCAAGAGAAGAGGTCATACTGCCCTCAGCTGCTCCAGCAGCAACAGAAACAACAACAGCTCAGCAACATGCTCCTCAACAGGACAGATGGGACAGACACTGAGACCCAGCTCAGTGGGAGAAGGTGAGACCTTCCAGCACGGAGCCAACAGACAGAGGACCAGCTTTCCGAATATATCTGAGCCACAGGAGACTCAGACGCAGGTCATTCCTTCCTATTGGACCAGGTAGACATGCATTGTTAATGCCCAACAAGGTGTTGGGGGGGGGGGGGGAGGGGGGGGGGGGGGAGAAAGACAACCCACCCACCTGCATGCACTCTCCCGCCCTTCATTCTCTGCCTCGCTCCAAGTTGCGTGTGCTTTACTACTGCAAGGCAAGAATGCAGACCTGTGAATATTCGTAAAGGCTTGTGTGGTGAGGGTGGAAGGGGAGCTTTTTTGGAGACTAACATTGTGCTATCCGGAGGCATATTGTGCAGGAAAATCCTTAGAATGTCAAAATGCTGGGCTTAGCACTTGTAAATGTTATGCCACTCACTGTTCCTGCCCTACTGAGATCCTAGATCTTCTCAACCCTCTAGCATCAGGTCAGAGGAAACAAACACCTGCTGCTGACTTCCTTGACCACTTCCATCCCTGCCTATTGAGGTGGAGAGGTAAAACCTGCAATAGGACCTGCAGTGAAGAATGAGAGATCCAATAGCCATCTTTCTGACATCATCTCTCCATCCCTGCCCTTTCTGCAGCCTGAAATATTCAAATGCTGGTCTCCACATTGTAACTCAAGTCACCATCCCTCTAATGTGAGCCCCTTCCTTTGACAGACTGGACACATCAATCTGCCTACTTTCCCTACTTGGGCAGGTCAATCGGTTTGCTCTTTTAAAGAACAATCTCTGGGACTGCTGTTCATAGGTTTGGAAAATGTTCGACTATTTGGGCGGAATGACGATGCAGTGGTTAGCTCTGCTGCCTCACAGTGCCAGGGACCCTGGTTCAATTCTGGCCTCGGGTGACTGTGCGGAGTTTGCACTTACTCCCCGTGTCTCCGTGGGTTTCCTCCGGGTGCTCCGGTTTCCTCCCACAGTTCAAAGATGTGCAGGTTAGGTGGATTGGTTATGCTAAATTGGCTCTAGGTGGGGTTACGAGGATAGTGTAGGGTTTGGGCCTGGGTAGGGTGCTCTTTCGGAGGGTCAGTGTAAACCTGATGGGCCCACTGGCCACTTTCTATATTGTAGGGGCTCTATGATCCTATAATTCCAGCAAGAAAAAAAAGTGGAAAGATTCTGTCCAATTCTGGACATCACACTTCCAGAAGGATGTAAAGGAAAGGGTACAAAAGTGATTTACTAGAATAGTTCCATGTATGGGGGGTTATAGTTACATGGATGCATTGGTGAAACTTCTTTACCTGAGAGGAGACAATGCTATGAGGAGATTTGACAGAGGTATTTGAAATCAGGAACGGTTTACCAAGAGTAAACAAAGGAAAATTATTTCTGATGGCCAAAGGGTGGATGAACAAATAGATTTAAGGTGATTGATGAAAGAATGAGAGGTGATGTGAGGAAAAACTTTGTTTAATCGGTGGTGAGGATTTGGAATGCTTGGCCTCATGAGGTGGTGAAAACAGATTCAATAGTAGTTCGCGATAGGGAATTGGATAAATTCTTGAAGGAGAATAAAAATTACAGGGATGCAAGGAAAGCAGGAAGTGAAACTAACTGGATTGCTCTTGGAAGTGGCAGAGCTGACTGGATGGGCCGAATGGCCTCCTTCTCTACTGTAATTCTATTATTCAATGATATTCCAATCTATCTGTTTTACTATCTGTCTATTGTGGTGCCATAGACTGTTATGGGGCTCGAACAAAAGGCTACAAAGGGACATCTTTTCTCTTTGCGAAATGTAAATTAGAATATCAGAATGGCAATCATTTTGCAGCTTGCGACAACTTACCTGGACCACTGACGATATAGTTAGCGTACAGATATCTTCACATGATCATCTTTCTGTTAATGTTTTTCTTCACCCAAATCGGTTTTGAGGTCCTCGGTTCGCCATAAACTTTATTTTCAATTGAGTTTATACCTTGAGGTAGGTCCCTACCAACTACACCCAGTCACCAGCAACTCCTTCCTCAGTACCTTAGAAACCGTTGACCGATGGGAGATGGGTTTATTTTAATTGTTTCACGGGAGATGGGCCTCGCTGACCGCTAGTATTTTGATTGCCTACTCCTTTCGGGATGGTACGGGCCTCGGAAGAACAAGGCAAGCATTTGTACCTGGGGTCCCATCCATAATGTCATGCTCCCTGATTTTAATGTTACAATATTCGCAGGCGCTCTCAACTACCTCTTAACTTAAAATGAGCTAACTGCGGTGGGATTGGTGAGGAAGGTAAGGTGGATGGGAAATAAAGGGGATGATGAGGTTGGGAGAGGAGTAGTTCTGAGCATCTTACCAGTCAGTGTTGAGTAGAACTCAGCTAACTCCAGTCCAAAGATATGCGGGTTAGGTGGATTGGCCATGATAAAATTGCCACTTAGTTAGTGTCCAGGGTGTACTGGTTGGGTGGGGTTACGGGGATAGGGCAGGGGAACGGGCCTGGATAGACTGCTCTTTCAGAGGGTTAGTGCAGACTTGATGGACCGAATGGCCTCCTTCAGCAGCGATTCTATGATTCTAACTTGGGTGGGACCTGCCGCACAGACAGTCGCGGTATAATCTTGGGCAGCCATCAGATAAAGCCGAAAGCTTCAGCCTGTGCTAAATTATTTGGGATTTTTAGCTTTCTGGTAACGATTATAGGTGAAGAGATTTCGATTAATATTCACATTGTAACGAGTTCCATCGATTGTCCAAGAGATTTGAACCAGCTGTACAGAGTTCATTTCGAGTTCCAAATGTCTACTGAGAGCTCTTTTGCAGGATTTGACGAAAATTATTCAGAAGCTCCGAAAGGTGCGGCCGAATGAAGTTGTCAGTATTGAGTACAGATTAAAAAGTTGGTGAACCTTCTCTGCTCGAGGGAAAATCCGGGGTGGCATTAGTTCCCAAACTTTCAACCAGAGAGTAAATCCGAGCGCTTTTCAATGACGGCACATAAATGTAGCAAATATGACAATGAGTGAATGATGTATGTAAAGATTTTCCACCACCCATGGCGCGTATTCAGGCCCCATTGTACAAAGCCCAAGCCAACGTAATGCCAACAATCTATAGGCACCGCAACACTCCAGGTTCCTTCTAATTAGACTCATTAGGGAGACGGTTTGAGGGTTGCTTGGGGACGGATACCTTCTTATCAAGATGCTTTATGCTGCCAATCAGCGCTGGATTGATGCTCTCCGACAACAAGAAAGCGGAGGCGATACGAGAAGCTATCTCAGCCTTCGAAGATACTTGTCTTCTCTAAAAACAATATTTTGTGTAATCCGTTTGAGAACGGCAGCTCAATGAAAAGATGCTGATTGACAACCCTGCTCTTCATCTGGCTCATTGTACTATTCGAGAGAGCAGTGAATTCCAGTATAAGCGCAGAAGCACAAATACTATACCACCAATAAATGTTTTACACGTGAGCAAATATATAATTGCCATTTCTCGATTTGGGATTCGCCTTGCACTGCCTTTTTACACGACCTTGAGACGATTAAATATTTTTACCTTCCTATGGACACTGATATTTCCGAATCAGTCCACGGAATGGATACGTGTTCAAATCATAAAATATTTAGCGCTATGCCTATCCTGTTGATCAGGCAGGCGAGGTGCAGTTACACTGGATGTCAGTTGCACTGGATGTTAGTTCCAGAAAATCACAGTCACGAACATTGTTACAGCTTTTTGAATTTTGTGATTTTTTGGGGGGGGATTAACTTGGAGCAGAACTTCTAAGAAGCGGGAAATAGCTTGCTTTCTAACGGAAAACATTCTGTTTCGGGGAACGGCAATTGGATATAATTGTCAGGAGCAAAGAAAAGTGAAAACGCATCCTTGTTTAAAAGTGGGAAACGGGTCGAATTTATTTCCGTCAGTATAAACAGGTACGCCCCAGTTTTCTAACTGGGAATGGAAATAAAACGCTCAGACAAGAGACTCTTATTACAAAAGGTCCTTGGTGTTAATTGAAAAATTCGCACCAAAATGAAAACCTTGTTACACTGTGATCTAAAAATTAGGACACGTTGGAATGGAGGAGTCCAAGAACCCAATAAAATGACCCTATGCGTGTGGTTTACTGGGAGTTAAGCTTTTAATTGGTCAATAAATTATAAAGGGAGTGCGTTAATAGGTGCAGGTGTAAAAACAAAGTGAAGTCTTGTATTTTGCTGGGCTTACAGGGTAGGTCACCCCACACCCCCACACTGTCACCATCAGGTCAACTGACAACAAAACAAACAGCAGTCTCGCAGGGAGCACAGCAGATGGGAAATGCACCCGTCTAAAGAGACAGTATCCTTGTGCTGGTCTAATTAGGTAGTCATTCACAATCCCACAAATCGGAGCTGCAAACACCACCCTTTTAAGCTGCCGCCATTGCATTCACGAGATTTATGGAGCAATCAAATACAGTCACATTACATGTTTGGAACCTGGTCCGGCCATTGAGAAACTATTTGTGTAAATAACTCGGTGCAATTTAACTGAACATTTTAGCCATTATCCAGTCTATGATCGGGATACGTGTGTATCAATGTAAAGTTTGCTGCATTATTTAAACCAATGACAATATTACAGGAGCAAATACTATGTTGTCCAGGACGTCTGGAACCTTTTCATCTAAATCTAAAAAATAATCTTTACATTCTAGTGCGTTAATTGACTTTTAGGTTAACTTGAACAACGGGAGTCTTGGCTCAAAAAGGAGCACTGTGTAAGTATGAAGTCCCTGGCGCTGTGTGTGCTCCAGGTGATGTCCTACACGGTTGTCAGGCAAAGCCAAACCAAGTGGTCTAAAACGCTCAAGTCCAACCCGACTCAAGTCTTCACTTCCCCGCCATTGTCACTTTTACTGATGCATTATAGAACTCCAACACTGAATCAATTTGAACAAGAAAAAGTCACCTCCTTAAAAAAATAACTGGGTGAAAAGTCTCCACTTGCAACGCTTGTTGCTGGGATTGAACACGTAACACGGTCGGAAGCCAGTCACCAAAAGATTATCAGTAATTCTGATATTACTTGTCACGTTTACCAAAAAAGGTGTCCAAGCCAGGGCGCGTATAGGCGAGTGGGTACATTTCCGATTAATCTTATATGCCTTAGTTGGCGTAAAATGGACCTTTGCTTGTCTTCCATTTCAAGTGGAATGCTATGGAGCGGTTTCCAAAACCCCCCAACCTGTCACGCAAGGTTTGCACACACAAGTGAACACACATTTACTTTCCCGATGTGCGCATTACTGTACATCGTGTGATCCAATCAGATAGACTACCCTGGGGCCTAAACAAAGGTGCGACTGCTGATTGTAACACAAATACTGCTCTGACTCTCTGCGAAACTGCTCTCATACGGTTACATATTAGATACAGGCAGCGTTGGTTTCCTCGGCGAGTCAGGAAGTTCAAAGCATTTGGAAAGAAAATAATGGAAGAAAGTGGCATAAAGTCTTCAGTCAGAGGCGCGAAAATCCTGTTATAAACACCGTGTAAAGTGAAAGGGGCAATTCAATTAAAGTACATCAAACTTTTAAGGATCCCAAATTATTTTCCAAAAGGTATGTGGCATTTCTATGTTGGGATAATAGGTTAACACGAGTGCCCCCCTCAGCTCTTCATTTGAAACAAGGAGGTAGCATCCAAAGCCAGCTTGGATTACGGTGATATTGTCATTTTAAATGATTATATGTTTTTTTAAACGCTCATGGTTCTGGTTGAGAAAGTCGACAGCGCGTACATGGCGAGATGGGAATATTGAAAAAGGTTCAATAGGTTTTATTTGGGAGGGGGGGGGGGGGGGGACCTGGATTGAATGTTCCCCGCTAATCCGTTTATTTTCCGATTGATTACACACAAACCCCGTCTGTTTCCAGGTTGTTCACGAAGTCGTTGCAAGTATCCAGCCAACAAATTAACATTGTTTCTCCTGAAAGTGCCTGAGCGAGAGGCAAAGAGTTTCCAAACTTAGCCCATTCGCCCACGTATTAGGGCAATTACACCGAAAGCAGTTAAGCAGACACCAGACTCCACAGCGCTGGAGATTTTATCTAAATAAAGTACACTCTGGGGGGGAAGAAGTAAGGAGGGAAAGTGATGTGGTTAATACAGCAAGACAAACAGAGGCTATCAGAGCAGATAAGTGGGCCTTGTGTATCTCAATAGGGAATAGCTCTATAGCTCAATATTCAACCTAAGCGGCGCTGCTAACAAAAGTCTGTCAGTAATGCAGGTGCGTTTTGACTACACTATTGTGCCCCAACTACAGTATTACTTCAACATCAATTGCCGATTGAAACAGCTTAGTATCGTTCTAACAAAAGAAGCCCTTAAATCTCATTCAATTTGTCTTTGTTTTGATGTTTATAATTTTAAGGTCAGACCCAGTTACCAAAACAGACTCTAACCGATACCATTTGCTGTTGTATTCTGTCCAATTTGATTTATTATTCTCCCTCCCTGCCTCTGTAAATCACTTTATATTTCGGTTTTGCTTGTCCGCCACGGTGTATATTTTGCAGTGTGCATAAAACAAAAGATAAATGTTTACTCAACTGGAGATGGTGATAATGGCAATTTAACAAATAATGTTCTGCTGATTTTACCCTCACACCCAACAGTGAAACCGATTGATAAAAAGCTCTGCGCCTGCATCGTATTCATCAGCCAAAGCCATATGTGTGTTTCCAATCGTAAACTGTTCATGTGAAGACACGTGTCGTTCTCTGGGAATGAGCGGATAAACTAAATTTTATAGACATTGAAACCGCGTGTTTTTGTACACAACTGATCTCCATTTTAAAAAATATTGCTTCCGTTGCTTTAAATTCCTTCTGTGGCATCTGGATAATGTAATCGTCCATCGTGTTATATTCAAAAAGCTGTGCCAAGCAAGGAAAAGAATGAGATAACGCAAGCCTCGTCACGCAGTGTATCAGAAAGCTGCTGGGTGTCATTGTCTCTTCTATTTCAAGTTAGCTGATGTATGGCTATAAATGTTACAATTTACCCTCTCCCAGCCCAGCTCCGAGAAATCATGGTGCCTGATCTTTTAATTTTGCTTTTCTTAGTTGTACTGTACTTTATTGGCAACCCTCTCCGGAACAAACACAAACATTGAGCTATAGGAATGGCTAGAATGATATGTGCCATGATTGTAATGTAATAAAGATTGTTCTTTTAAAAAGTTCTGTTTTCTCGCAATCCGATCATGTGGCTTTTCTTAAATCTGCCCAGTGATGTCCTCATTCTCTTGTCTTGAAGTCAAACGTGTATAACCCAGACCCAGATGGGACAAGTGTCCTCTTCTTGCCTGTGAAAATCCAGTGTCGACAGTTCCAGTGGTTGTGCCCCGTTCAGTGTGAAGTCGGGGTTTTATGTTAGTTTCATGTTGTTGGCTAAAGCTTTTAAAGCGCAGGCAACGTGTCTTCACAATCCACAACATGACTGGAACTACCCCATTCACGGTTGCTCTGAACCCCTGTGTGAATGATTCGGAGACCTAATTTAACAAATGGGGGGATTACTAAAACCTTTGGGCGCTTCAGCCATCACGGGACCTGTTCAAATGAGGAAGTTCCATTTGAAGAAAAATGACAATGCGAAAAGGACACGCAGAAACGGCCAAGAACAAACACGCAATCTGCAAAATTATTTAGCACAGTAAATCACGCCACGTACTCTAAAAATGGAAGAGGCCCTCGTTATTATTGCATTGACCCTTAGATCTGTGACATCTATTCGAGACTACACACGTGGATGAGGGTAATTATTGAAAATTTAAACTGAATGGAATCAAATTGAATAAACTAGGAGGAGCATTATCAAATGGAGTGGTCTCTTAGAAAAGTGTAATTCTACTGAAGTCTTTGGGGTCATCACTAAAAGCCCACTCTACCTGAAGTGTGAGTTTTTCCACTTAATTTGTGTATCCTCTGTTTAAAATTGATATTGTCTCCTTTTCCCTCACTCCCTGCTCTGTAGACGAGTTAGAAGATGGAAATTATATCGAACTGTATTAATACAGGTGGAAAGGTATGTTTTGACCCACCGCATGCAGTTGCAATTTGTTCCTCCTGTCCTTCGTTAATCATGTCATGAAACCCTATATCACCCTTACACTTTGCACAGACAAGAAAATAAGCGGAAACACACCCCAGCGTGCCTGGACTAATGGTAGTCCTAACTCAAATGCAACATCCCTCTTTTCACCTCGCACTGGGGTTTAAATATGTTGCCGTTCTGGATATTCTGCCGTCGCTATGTTGTTGTTTTGTTTCCTGCTGTGGAGTAAAATATGGCCCAGCAGTAAACACGTAGGTACCTATAGAATTTTTGCAAATGCATGCAAAGTTAATTCAAAATACAAAGCAGAGCGTTCAATGGGCTGACATTCTAACAGCATAATAGGTGCATTGAATTAAAATCCCTACTCTCCCATACACATCCACTTGACGATTTAAAAAAAAATTATTTCCCACACAGGTGCTTAAAGATGACCAACGACTTCTAAAAGTAATTTACAATAGCACGGGGTAATGTTGTAGAAATGAAGTAGCCTGAAGGATCTAGCGTACAACGAGCCGGCTGAAACATAAATTAATAACTTCCCTCGGCTACTTACTCGCAATACGTGCTTTCAAACAAATGTAATATTTGGCTTTGGAATTTGTTACAGTGACCCGATTCCACCGCTGCCAACTTCTAATGAATTCTATTTTTTTGCTAAAAGACCCTCAGCAAAAAGCAATGTCCAATTGATCACTGCCTCAGAAATTGAATATAGATGCCTTGGGCCTACATGTTAAAAAGTTAACGTATTAACATAGATTTTATTTTTCTCATCGATGTATTAATTTCTATACACTCGAGTGTTTATAGATATATACAAAGGTGTATTGGTATCTAAATGGGTGCCAAAATTAAACAATTTATATTCGATTATATGTGGCAAAGAACTATGTTCGACTTCCAACTCACCGCTCCTCGTTTACAACAAGCCGGAGTGCCATACTGGAAATTATGCCGCTTGCCACAAGATTATCCGCAGCATTTTCACATCAGAGCGCATGGTTCCATACCGAAACCCAAAGGGCGCTTCAAAAAACATCACACTGAATGTAAAACTCGTTCACCTTTCTGACGTGTCTACGGTATCCTAACATGGAGGAAAGCATGATGAAGTAGAGGGGTGAACAGACAGAACAGAAAGAGGCTGGTAGATCCCGAAGCTCTTGCGACTCTTCTCGCGGCAAGAAATGACTCTGACATATGTGCATTCACTTAGATTTCATTTTAAAAACACTCACAAAACTTGTCCAACTTTTTTGTTAGCATACGGCATGAAACTATGGGAGAAACTGATCTTAATTATTGCTATGGGCGGTTAAAATTAATTCCCCTTCCATCTCTCCCCAGCACAGACTCGCTCAGTGTTTTTCAATAGCACGAGCATAGCACAACACTTGGTGCAAAAAGTTTTATTATCCAGAGCCTTAGAAGATACCTTACAATTGTCTACTTAAGTCTAAAGTGCGGGAACTTTATGGGTGGAGGTGTGTGCATATATACACACTCACATATATGCGTGTATGTGCACATGTAGGCACACGCATGTATGTATGTGTGTGAGAGCATATATATACTCATATATATCTATGCGTATGCCTATACACACACACACATATCTGTATGTGTGTCTGCATATATGCACATTCACACATATATTTGGATGTGTGTGCATATACACACACATATATCTGTATGTGTGCATGAATATATATAGGCATATATATATCTGTATGTGCGTGAGTGCATATTTACACTCATATATAGTATGTGTGTATGCATATATACACTCACATATATATCTGTATGTATATGCATCTATACACACATATGTCTGTATATGTGCATGCAAATATACACATTCACATATATTTGTACGTGTGCATATACATCGCTCACATATATATCTGTGCGCATTTTCCACATTCACGCATATATTTCTATTTGCGTGTGCACACATATCTGTATGTGTGGGTATATATATATACATACACTCTGTATATGTGTGCATTTATACACGTATATTTCTGTATATGTCCGTGTTCATATATACACACTCATTTATATATCTGTAAGTGTGCATATTCACACACACATAGATCTGTATGTGTATGTTTGTGCATATATACACACACACACACACACATATCTGTATATTTGTGCATATACGCAGATATGTATGCATTTGTGTGTTTAGTAAACCATCGTGATAGTTTCAATCTGCCAGTAGCGCCAATCGCCTAGCTTATCTTTTTGTAATCTTTTCGTGCCCCAAGTCTTTCTGTTACATGTCATGAGCGAAACCTGGTTTGATTTGTTTATAATGGCAATTTAAATCAATTTACTTCCAGCTCCTGGCACTTTAGGTCCACCCCCCCCCCCCCCCCCCCCGTCAAATGGTGCATGAGAAGCAGAACTCTGCAGATTTCCAGAATGGATGTATAAAACCTCAGCGTCCTAATGTGCTAATTGGGCTCTTGGTTGTTGGGGAGATTGCAGTGCTGATTCCTCTGCGTTTATAGCAATTGCCTATTTGTCGAGACGGGTCTTCTATCGTGTAAAACAATTACTTCAAATAGCTTTACTGAGCTTCAAAGAGTTATTTACTTGCTAAAGGAAATCGTTTTGCCAGAAATATTGACGTTCTTTGTTGTCACACCTGCAATGCACTAAATAGAAAAGTTGTCGCCGCGATTTAGTCCTTTGCCATTCAACCCTTAGTACAACTTTGGATTTTCTTTGTACACAGCAACTGCTTATTCTTGCTGACTGCAAAGGAGGGAGTGAATGCACTGGCTGTAACGAAAACTGACATCGCCTTGTTCCTTGTGTGAATTAAAATCCAGATATTACTCGCCTAAACTTATTTGAAAGCGTCAAATTTTATGTTGTGACAAGTGAAATAATGTAATGTGGAATGATGCATTTCTTAACCGATTCTACTTTCTCCTCGCCTGATGACCTCGACCTGTTTTCACTGGGAGTTTGTCACCCCCAGTGGGCGGAGTTGCTTGTGTGTTATTATTTCGACAATTAATATTTGCGCTTCGTTTCGCAAAGTGCCAACATGTACACTTTAATATCACTGGTGGCGAGAACTTCGCGTTAGTACCTGCTCCTATTGTCTATATCTAAGTTTAAAGTCACAAATTATAGCTCTGCTAAACAAACTCTGCAATACTCGGCTATTGAAACAGAATAGAAATTCCAGAAGATTATCAGATTATTAGCAACAGCATTGATTTAAACAGTCTGATTAATAATTCCAGATCTGGCCAGTCAGTATATTAATATTCTAGTTAGGATTTTGCAGGGTTTAGATGATCAGTTCTTGATTAATGTCGAAATGGTTACTTAACATGTTATAAATTATGTATTTTAAATGTAGATATTTTGTACGGACGGTTATTCAATTTAATTATGCCGCGCGGTTCCTAAAAGATACTTTTAGAAAAGTATCTAAAAGATACTTTTAGAAAAGTATCTAAAAGATACTTTTAGAAGTATCTAAAATACTTCTGTAACAAGTCGGCTAAACTTTATATTTCGATGAGAATATTGAAACGCTCGGCACAACGTATTTCAAAGTGTTTTTAGGCCAAATGATCAGGCAACTTTGAAATCAATGTTGCTGCATTTGTCAAAATTAGACTAAATGCCAGAGTTTATTTACTGAGCCATTATTCAGGATCCCAGCAGAGCAGACTGGAGAGAAACCTGTTTCACTCCCATCTCAGTCTTAGCATTTTGCTTTCATTTCATTTTAGAGTCAACACTTGGTACAACGATTCATTATATAATTTGAGCCAACTGCACTTTATATCATAGCACACAAAACTGTAGACCTTAGAATGTCCCAGTCGATGAGGTGCACAATTGCACACGCGCGCGATTGTTGAAATTTCCGTGCACTAACATTTCAGTTTCGGGTAATGGCTTCTCCTTATCACCGCCTGACAGAAGATTACTAAAACAGTGTCTGCTCCTCAAGTAGACAGGGGTTCATTTAACAGTATTGGCACTTTGAGATTCAAGACGATTCTCAAAATGGGTGCAGCCAATTTCAAGCCAGTGCTTGGTCCCTTCGTTCATTTTTTTTTTAGTTTAAATAATGGAATGGGAATTATATTCAGGTCTGGCACATTAGGTTCAAATCCAACGAAGAATATATAACCTGGAATTTGAAATCAGTGAAAACCAAAGTATAAGTTCAAGCTGAAATCAAACTTGATTCCTCGTTAATTGTCAGGCAATTAGCAATGTTTAAAAAAAAAGAACAAATGTTGTATTCTGTATCAGAATATTTCATTATTCTGGAGAGGCCCTCTGAGTAAAACAGTGATTACAGTAAATGAAGGATTTAGATTCCCAGAACCATGTTATTTTATACAATTTTATTGATAACGTTTTGTATTTCAGAGGACTGTCAGTTCTATTTTGCAATGCATAGTTTAATGATAAACTATTTTTATTTCAGATTATATTCGCAAACTGTGCTGCAAATCTAACTTCACATTAAATTTAAATTAAATATATAATTTTTTTATCCTTCCCTTGTCCGCCAAAATCTGGTCACATTTCCACAACATTGCATCCCAAATCACAGATAATCTAATATGTCCAGACTTTCTTTACTGATGAACTTAAGCAAACACACCGAGAAATATTTTAAATTATAGATTTTATTTTTTTAAGAAAAGTGTGAAAATATTGCATTAAAATAATACAGGAATGTTGGCCAGTATCCATTTTTAAAACAATTTTTTTACCTTAGAGAGGTACAGAGTTTATAAAACGTAATATCCATATACAAAACACAGGTTAAAAATATCAGCTGAAAAGGCTTTTCAGAATCTTCTGTTTCACAGCTTTAAAAATCTGTCTTTTTTCAATTTCCCCATTATAATCTTTAAAGAGAAGGTTCTTACACTGAACGGAGCGTGCGGTCGATAAACCATTAGATGGCTTCATGTCTTTCAAAAACAGATTTACTTTGCATTGTCTTCAAAGGACAATTCAATTTTCTGTGTCAAGTTGAATGTTTACACCTGAGATGCCCTATACACACCATCAATGTAGGTTTGGAAATTATACCCATTTCTTTTTCTCAACACAGGCTTTGCAGATATTTCTGCATTCCAGCTCGAGTCTTTGGAAATGTACATAAATATATATACAGGATTAAGTCAGCTGAACCCTTGACTGTCCGTTATTCTGTTGACATAGAGGAAATGTACAAAAATAATCCTACCTTCAGATAGGCGTGCATTATATTTTATTAACAGCCGTTAACATTTGGAATCCTACCATTAAATTTCCCTGCATTGTGTATCACAGTTTCTTGGTGCAGATTTGGCAGAGCCGATGAAGAGGAAGGTATTGATGATAATAGAGGAACGGCTGGAGACTGGGCCGAGCAGCTGGCTGAACTGGCGTTGGCCCCGATGATATTTTCTATGGAGAATGGGGATCTTGATATGGCCGAGTTGTGTTTGACAGCTTGCACGGAGGGGAGAGTAGGGCTAAGCTGCGGGTAGAAAGAAGTCCTGGCTAGTTCGTTCGCGGGCAGTATGGAGGGCGGGGGGATGGGGTGGGCCTGCCTTGAAGGATGCTGAAAGGCAAAAACGGCAGAATGAGGGTGGTAAGCTTGGATCTGAAGCCCGTATCCACAGCCGTAAGGTCCGTAACCATAAGCAGGAATATAATTACCGTGCTCCCGGAGCAGATCCGCCGATTGCTGTCTTTTGAACCGTTTTCGTCTCCGTAAAAAGCTGCCATTGTCAAACATATCTGCAGATTCGGGATCCAGCGTCCAGTAGTTGCCTTTGCCCGGATTACCAGGCTCCCTGGGAATTTTTACGAAACAGTCGTTTAAGGACAAATTGTGCCTGATGGAGTTCTGCCAGGCGGGGAACTTCTCTCTGTAATAGGGGAAGCGATTACTGATAAATTCACAGATCTCACTCAGAGTCAGTCTCTTTTTGGGACTTTGCAGGATTGCCATTGTGATTAAGGCTATGTAAGAGTAAGGAGGTTTGACCAGGGGGTTTTTGCTGACTGGTTTGTAAGGGTCCCGGTTTGATGAGCTATCCACACAAGACGGTGATCGAGGCGTCAGGATCTCAGAGTGCATTTGGCTCCCCACTTCTCCAAAAGAGCTGCCCCCCTGGGCCTCGTCCTCCTCTCCTTCCGCTCCGTCTCCCACCACATCTATGTCGGTCTCTTCTGAGAGGAAGGACGCATCGGACATTTCAGAGCTCAGAGTCATAATCTGAACAGACCCAGGGCTGGAGAGCTGCTCCGAGAGGCTCCGGGGCGATTCTCAGCAACCTACCACCAGCTTCCCACATAAGGAATCACAGCAACAACACAAAAAGGCAAGCTGAAACAGGAAATTGTCCCTCCTGCCAACTTTCTCAATTCCTTTATAGCCTCGACTCCAAAGATCAATCGGGTCTCGAATCAACTTAAAGGAGATGTCCTTCTTGCAACCTTTTCTTGGGGAATGTAAAAAAAAAAATCACCAAATAGACCAGTTCTCAAACACAAATTATAAGCGAAGGGAGAAAGGGCGGTTCTCTCTGGAGCCTTATATTACAGCAGAGATCACATGGCTCCAAACGTCACCACAAAATTAGAAAATCTGATCACATTCCTCCTTCAGAATATCGAACAGGGAGTGCTGTACGATAAATAATTAATAGGCGGTGCGCTTCGTTCCTTCCACATGTGCCTTCAGTCTTCACATGATCCATCTTTAGGCTTCCTGTTTGTAAGGTTTCTTTATCCAGCACTTCTGTCCCCACCCCCACCCCAGAAAAAATATAAGGAAGGTAGTTCAGAATATCCCCCCACCTCCCAAATTAAAGAGTGGTAATCAAACCCATTGAATGGACACTTTAGCAGGGCTTATTGAGAAATGCAGGAATTGTATCATCGATTTAACCCAATGCAACGGGATTTTAATGAAGGGCCGGCGGCAAATTGCAACCATGAAACCAAACGGTATAAGACTCCCCTTCGCGGCTGCAATTTGCTCAGAAAGAAACATTTTCTCTTTTTTGTTTTAACAGCAAAGATTTCAGGTCCCTGGAGAAACTGTGGCGAATTGCAAACATTGCGCACTCCTAATTGCTGCCGCCACTTTTGAAGTCTGCGTTGAAAATGAAGTGGATTTTGTAACGAGGTTGGCGGTCTATTAAATCCAACTGTCGCCTTTTACATTTTACACCGACCCCCCCCCCCCCCCCAAGAAGTTTGTACAACATACAACGCAAATAATGTCCCAAGGGGGATTTGCCATAACACACGAAGTAACAGTTTCCTTTCCCAACTTCAATTTGAATTAATGTTTCAACCCTGCCAATCTCCCTAGCAAACTTTGCTGGGGCTCATTCAACAATTACATTCATCGGACAGATTCGGAAAGGGGGAGACCTTTTGAAACCAATTCTACCCTCGGTGAGGATTAATGTGCGGGGAGGGAGCTGGGTGCGAAATTATCTGCAGCTCTAATTCAGAGGGTTACGTGACGAGTAAACTGTGTATTGTTTATGAGGCTACTTAAATTCGCCTTCGATATGTTTGCGTCCCATGACCAACATTTTGCAACTTCACGCACCAAAATGCGGGTTTTAAAATATGCACCAGTCGTCTCTCAATGCACCGGGGTTACTGACCAGCTGAGGAATGACAGAAAACGAGTTAGGATGAAACATTTTTCTATGTGGACTTCTGCCATTCGATTCAGTGTCAGTATATTGGACATACTGATCACTGCAATTACTACAATCAGGGCAGAGAGATTCATTGTCACCTACTTCACTCTCAAGCTTGCGAAGACAGCCCTGAGGAAAACTGCTTCTTTTTTTTTAACCATTTGACATTTACTTTTCTCTCCAAAAAAAACAATAGATGCAAACGGAATGCGGAGGGAAAATCGGTTGTGCAAGTCACGAAATTATTTTGGGGGGATAACCAACACTGTTTTCTATCTGTGCTACGGAAATGAAATGTTCATTTCATTTTTATTTGGAATAAAGCAGCTCTCATTGCAGTACAGGCTGTTGAGTTGATGATAATGTTGTTACCCTGGTTTGGACTTGTGCCATCTAGTTTGTAAATGTTGTGCTCCCCGATCTCGAGCACAAAGGGAGATCCAGGAAACACAGGCAATTAAATAATGAGCGGCTATTTCAAACAGAAAAGTTGTTAATGAGAGCAGAAAACTATATAAAGACCTCTCGAAGAGCCATTTAAACTGGTATAAGCACTTGGCAGAAATAAATACACAAGAAGTTGTAGAAGATACGTTATTATTGGTTTGTACTAAACTATAGGTTGGGCGAGAACGAACGTTAAGTACAAAAAAAACGACAGGACTTTACAAAAACAACAGACATTAAAAATAAAAACTGGAAGAAGAAACAAAAACACGACCCGGACGTAACATTAGGATAATTTAGATTCACGGCACTTTGTGAATTAAGCTGCTGTATTCATCGTTCAAAAATAACAGACTATGTCAGGAAGAATTTAACAGCTTTTCTTTCGCAAGAAAAAGAACTACAGCTCGCCATAACTTCATTATCCATTACATGTTAGACCAAATGATTAATTGAAGCTGGTTCATGCGCAGTTAATGTAAATATTGTTCTTTTTCATGTTTTATTTGGCACCAGGCGAAAGACTCAACACCAGAGAGAGGGTTTAAAAAAACAAGCGAGGAATTGGTTTTCAAAACTTGCATTTTACAATATGGTGCGTTAGCAGATATTGTTTTGGGCGAGGTTGCGATTATGCTCCCTTACCCATTTCTCGGCGGTTCAGCTCTCAATTGGTGTAAAATGCGAAGGGTTCTTCAGCCATTTTGCGTTTCTTTTGCTAAATTCAAGCTTTTTGTCATTTTGCCGGTGCTTGATGAGTGCCTTTCTTCATGATAAAGTGGGCGAACCTCCTTCATTGTATTCCCCCTGAACGAATGGAATCCACTACGTTATGAGTTGTATGGAAAACAACGTATTCCTCTGTATCTGTAAAATCAAAGGGAAACTCATCTTTGAATTCAGTCTTGTGCTAAAAGTGGCCAGGAAAGAATGCAAACAGTTGGAAAGATCCCACATAATACTGTCCATTGGTCTTACCAAATAATATGTGATTTTTAAAGATCCCATTTTTGATCAATTTTAGTTGCTATTTGGAAGCTTCAATGACACTTCATTGGGAGTAAAATCTGCACGATTTGGCACATAGATTTGATAAAACAAGTTAATATAATAGCTGCTAAACTTTATAGAGGGCCATGTGTTAATACGTATACCCTATTCCGCTGAGATTGCGTCTGTGTTATAACTTGGCCTGAATGAATTAAGAATGTCTGATCCGAAAAAAAGTAATGTACTTTTCTATGAAACACATTTTACTTGCGTTGAATTGTACAGAATGAAACTACCGCTGCCCAGTTGCCTCAGTGGTGGCGGCTCCGGAGCGCCACCTACCTGGGTCACAGCACCCACCAGTCTCTTCGCCTGTTTGTGTGCGACTATGGCACAGAATACTTGTGCAGTAGTTAGGCAATTTCTTATGGATTTGCAGATCTCAAAGATGGGTTGTAACACGCACATACTGGGCCAGAGGGATATTTAGCAAACTTTTAACAACATCGCTGGACATTAGCTCGATCACAGCAAGAGCCGCGGTAATTGCAAAGAAAGGTGCACATTCTGGCGAAAGCATCAAAGGCATTGTTCAAATTTCCCTGATGTTTACATGAGCGTTGTGCAGACAAAAGACGCGAATGCATTTTCCTATTATTGTATAGCGGAAAATATACAAAAAGAATGCGCACTATACGGTAAGTCTTTATTGGAAATCCATGGTCTCGAATGACAAGAGATTTTAAAATAAGATCAGTACTGATTCCATTGATTTGAATGATTTTCTATGTATCCTCCCCCCCCCCCCCCCCCCCCCGCGTCTGTCTGAACGTATTTGTTTTTCAATTTCTGGCCTGTTTTAATGCAACTGGTTTATTTCGATATCATTAAGATGTTCTTTATTAGCTATTAGTCAGATATACTGAAAATATCACCTTTTAGCATTTGAAGTGAAGTGCCACATTTTCACAATTACTCTGATGAGACTTGTCTTATTTTCTCTTGCTAATTCTTCCGTCCACTTCCTATATCGCAGAATGATGTGAGCAAAGCCAAGTGTCTGTAACGCCCCCTCCCCACCCCCACCCCAACACTAACTCCATTCCCGAGACATCCATCCCAACCCCTGTCTCAGACTGAACCAGACTGTTTGCAACCTTGGCGCCCTGTTTGACCCTGGGCTGACCTGCCCACCCCATATCCTCTCCATCACCCGGGCTGCCTACTTGCACCTCCGTCAGATCGGCAGTCTCCACCCCAGCCTCAGCTCATCTGCTGCTGAAGATCTCGCCCATGCATTGGTTTCATTGACAACAACCGGGGCCTGAAATTCAGCCACGCCCCAGCAAATTGACAACTAAGTTTACACTGGACCTGTTTTTTAAAAAAAAATTCCATCGATTTGGAAAACATTGCCACGATTATTAATCCCAAACCCAGTAAAGGCAACAGCGAGATCAAGAAACGAGACTCGAAGAAGAGTTTGAATTATTGTTCAGTGAATCTCACTGAAAAGAAGTTGGGGCACGGTGAGAAATCAGCGGCCCATTTCCTATGAGTCGCCTTTGTGCCGCCGCCGTGGATCAATGCCATTCCCCTTGTATTTATACAGCATTTTTTAACATAATAAAACAATCCAAAGTGCTTCACAGGGTTGTTATAAAACTAAGATTTGACATCTAGCAACATAAGGAGAAATTAGGGAGGATGACAAAAGCTTTGTGCAAGAGGTAGATTTTTGAGGAGTGTATTCTGGGAGGAAAGAAAAGTTATCTCAGATCTAACTTTTTAAAATCCATTCATCGAATGTGGGCATCACTGGCTAGGGTGGCATTTATTGTCCATTCCTAATTGCCCTTGAGAAGGTGGCGGTGAGCCACCTTCTTGAGCGACTGTAGTCCATGTGTTGTAGGAACACTCAGATTTGTTAGGGAGGGGGCTCCAGAATGTTGACCCAGCCGCAGTGAAAGAACAAAAATATATTTCTAAATCAGGATGGTGTGTGGCTTGGAGGGCAACTTGCTGATGGTGTTCCCAGGCATCTGCTGCTGTTGTCCTTACAGTTGGTGGCGATCACATTTGGAAGGTGCTGGCAAAGGAGCCTTGGTGAGTTGCTGCAATGCATCTTATAGGTGGAACACACCGCTGCCACTGTGTGTGGATTTGGATTTATTGTCACGAGGTACAGTGAACAGTATTGTTCTGCGTACAGTCCAGACAGATCGTTCCATACATGAAAAACAAACATAGGACATACGATAGATACAAAATGTAAATACCTAGACACAGACATCTGACGAAGCACACAGAGTGTAGTACTACTCAGTAGAGAACATGCGTGGAGAGATTAGTTCAGTCCATAAGAGGGTCATTCAGGAGTCTGGTGGGGAAGAAGCTGTTTTTGAATCTGTTAACGGGTGTTCTCAGACCTTTGTATCTCCTTCCTGAAGGAAGAGGTTGGAAGAGGGAATAACCTAGGTGTGTATGGGGAAGGGGGGGGGGGCGTTGATTATACTGCTTGCTTTCCCAAGGCAGCGGTGAGTGTAGACAGTCAGTGGATGAGAGGCGGGTTCACGTGATGGACTGGCCTGTGTTTATGACTCTCTGTAGTTTCTTACGGTCTTAGGCTGAGCAGTTGCCATACCAGGCTGAGATGCAGCCAGGCAGGATGTTTTCTATAGTGCATCTGTAAAAATTTGTAAGAGTCAATGTGGACATGCCAAATTTCCTTAGTTTCCTGAGATGTATAGGCGCTGTTGTGCTTTCTTGATCATAGCGTCGACGTGGGTGGACTAGGACAGATTGTTGGTGATGTGCACACCTCGGAATGTGAAGCTGTCAACCATCTCCACCTCCACACCATTGATGCAGACAGGGGTGTGTACGATACTTCACTTCCTGAAGTCAATCATCAGCTCCTTAGTTTTGCTGACATTGAGGGAGACATTTTTTGTCATTACACCACACCACAGCACTAGGCTCTCTATCTCCCTCCTGTACTCTGAGTCATCATTGTTCAAGATTCAACCCACTACAGTTGTGTCATCAGCAAAGGTGTAGGTGGAGTTGGAGCCAAATTTTGTCACACAGTCATACCACCGTTGGCGAAGGAGGAAGTGGATGTTGGAAGTGGTGGATGGAGTGCCAATCAAGTGGGTTGCTTTGTCCTAGATGGTCTTCAGCTTCTTGAGTGTTGGTGAAGCTGCACTTATCCAAGCAAGTGGGAATATTCTATCACATTCCTGACTTGGTAAGAAGTCTTACAGCACCAGGTTAAAGTCCAACAGGTTTGTTTGGAATCACTAGCTTTCGGAGCACAGCTCCTTCATCAGGTCAGACTCAATTGATGAAGGAGCTGCACTAGTGATTTGAAACAAACCTGTGGACTCTTCTTACTGTGCCCTCCCCAGTCCAACGCCGGCATCTCCACATCATTCCTGACTTGGACCTTGTAGATGGTGGACAGGCTATGTGGAATCAGGATGTGAGTTACTCTCCACAGAATTTCCAGCCTTTGATCTACTCTTATAGCCACATCCTGATGCAAGATGCACTGATATTTTGAAAAGTGTAATAACTGTAACAATCTCTGGTCCATTTAACACTGATCATTCTAACTCTGTCTGTTTGTACCATAACCCTCAGCTTCATGCCTCAGTTAAAATAGCACATAGGCAAGGATTAGACTTATGCCAGAAAACGAATTTCCAGGCTCAAAAATGAATAATAGTATATTTTTAAAAAATTAAGTATGTTATTCTGTTAATAGTAGATTATCCAATATATAAGACCCAACAATACAACTATTTTCTATACAGATTTGTGGTGTATTTTCTCTTATAATGATTACTTAAAACATCAATAAATACATTTACATATGTATAAAGACACTATTCCCAAAATGCTGGGAAATTATTGTATCAAAAGTAATGCTTTTTGGGGGGATGGGGAAGTATGCCCTTGAACTCCAGATAAACTAAACTCTGTGTATGGTCTATAGGGCACTCACCTCTACAGTTACCATTGGAGATCATTTGTATGAGGTGGTTTTCTCAGTGATTTGACATAACTGTACAAAATGGAAACCAACTTGAAAAGAGCCCAGGCAGTCTCAAGATTTTTAACAGGAAGGTTTTTGACAGGCAGGAAGAATGGCCTATCACATCAGCTCTTTGGCTGGCATAAGAAATGTCAACAGCAGTTGGAGGCAGTGAGCAGGAGCGAATAATGTAATATTCTCTGCTCATATTGCTCCAAAATACTCTTTGTGTCAAATCTGCGGTCTAACCACACCATTTGTTTTACTAGAATTGCAGCCATGTCAAGAAAAAATACTTGGGAATATTTTACAAGAGCTGTCCTTTTCATCAAACATGAATCCACAAATCTGTTGAATACTTACGTGTGAATGTTGAGATTAGTAGAATTTTCCACGGCGGTCTGACATTTTTATCAGTTTAGTGAGGTAAGTTTGAATTAGTGTTGTGGAAGTGCATTTATCTTGCCTTCAGGTTTAATGTTCAAATGTAATACATTATACTAAAAGCAAAAGAGGATGACAATCACTGTGACAAAAGCAAATATGGAGATAATTCCTTCCCAGCATGTAGTTCAACAATCATAAATCTTCAATGTAATAAATCTTCAGAAAGTGTATATAAACATCACCAGTTAAACTCTCAAGGCCAAGTGATTTATTAAGGGCTCATTTCTTGAGCAACCTTTTTAGCTACGCTCAAGAATTCAAATGTGTCTTGAGTTGAAGAGTCAATTTATGATGTTTTCTTTTCTACGGAACTTGAATGGTCACTTAATTTCCTCGTACCTCCTTTCAAAGATTAGAAATGCAAGAAGTAATTATTCCTCCTTGGAGCTCAGTAACTGTAAACACATTGTGGAATAATTCGGTGACTAACCTTTTCATAGCTATTTTCCACAAATAGAAATGTGAGAGTGATACTCCATATATTTGATTAGATTGACATTGTGTTTCATCTTTGTCTTCATGAGGATATATGCTGCCCTGAATTAAAACTATGTTTAGTATCTTGATGGAATGAAATTGTTACTTAGGAGAAAATTGAAAATGAAAGAGAAAAGCGTAGGTTACAAATTCCTGGGAACAGGACGGAGAAAAACTTAAAAATGTTAAAGCTCAGCCAACATAACTGGCATGGGATATATACTAGTTACCATATGAGGTTATATTTCCTAAACAGTGGTAACAAGTTCAATGGCCATTGCTGAAAATATGCAATGGCAGGAATATTAAGTAATTACTTTGCTTTGGTAATTATTAGAACAAATGGACATGACATTGATTGATGAGACAAGTAATGAGTTAAGTGCAGTTAAAATAAAAAATGGGGATCCACTGACTAAAGTAAACAAACTCAAAGAGGATAAAACACCTGGTCTGGATGGACTGCATCCAGATATTTTTAAATAATCCAGGGAAGAGATAACAGAGACATTATTACACATATTTAGTATTTAAGAAGGGAGACAGAACATGTCCAGGGAATTGAAAAAATGCTGAGTGGTGACCTGGAGGCCGTTAATATTACGTAGTTACCAAGAAATCAGAAGCAATTTCTTCACCCAAAGAATGTGAAACCACCATAGGAAGTGATCAGTGTAGATGCATATCAGGGGAGGAGCAAATTGATGGTTATGATGCTGGACTTAAATGGGAAAAGATGGGAGGGTGCTCAAGAGGAGCATAAACACTGGCATGAACTGTTTGGGCTGAATGGCTTGTTTTGTGCCATATATTCTATGTAATCCTATGTAAGGACAAAAGGTTCATGTGCCATCTACCAAATTTGGGCTTCTGTCTATTTAATGGTTTAAATTGTCCCCATTCATTAAATCTATTACTATGTTTGAATTTTTATTCTTTCTTATAATATATATTTTATTAGAGTTTTACCATTTTTACAAATAATGAAATAACTCTCAAAACTGGTCCCTAAATACTTCTGGGTACATGAATACATAAAAAGACAGGATTAGAATTGATGCCTCCATTTACACCAGGAGAAAGGGTGAAAGGATAAATTGGAGAATGAGGGCAAAGAGGATAAAGCCATGAAAACATGGTGAAAATAGTGCACACCTTCACGTGTAGCGATTGATCATAAAGCCAACGAAAATATAGGATAATATTTTTGTGTCCCGTTTGGGCGTGCAGCAAAACATACTTCCCTTAATTCCAATTATCCCAGAGGCACTAAGTGACACTTTATGTCATCTTTTTCTCAGACAAGAGACCTACCTATAACTTTGCAGGATCCAGTCAATAATTCTTAAACCACAAAATAAAGAAAAATAAATATCAAAACAATTCATGAAGACCTTATTTTTAAGGGGATATCTTACACACAACCAAATCCCCAAAATCTAGTACAGTACAGAGTGATCATTATTCCACACATATATATACAGATTGTAATATATATCCAGATTGTAATTAATGTGGTTGGTGTCTCCCTTCATATGGAAAATGAAAGGATAAAAAGATACCCAAAATAGTATGGATCTCAGGATAACAGGATACCAGGATAAAGCCATGAACAAATGGACCTGTGGTGTACGCCCATCTCCATAAAGTCACCAAGGAGTCTTACACCATGCCAAGACTCACAACACAACAGGCCATGCTCCCCGCCATCCAAATCAGAGGCAACATTCAGACCTCACCATTACCAGAACTTTAAACCATTTACCATCAAGGAAATCGTCAAGAAACTTAAACCATTTAACATCAAGGCGGCTTGTTGGCCTAGGGGTATGATTCGTGCTTAGGGTATTTCAGTCAATGAGCACGCGAGAAAGCCCGGAAGAGCCTTGATCGCCAGGTCAGACATTATAACTTTACGGGGGAGTTGATTTAGGGCAGCACAGTAGCAGAGTGGTTAGCACTGTTGCCTCAGAGTGCCAGGGTCCCAGGTTTGATTCCCGGCTTGGGTCACTGTCTGTGCGGAGTCTGCACATTCTCACCGTGTCTGCGTGGGTTTCCTCCGGGTGCTCCAGTTTCCTCCCACAAGTCCGAAAGACGTGCTGTTAGGTGAATTGGACATTTTGAATTCTCTCTCAGTGTACCCGAACAGGTGCCGGAGTGTGGAGACTAGGGGCTTTTCACAGTAACTTCATTGCATTAAGCCTACATGTGACAATAATAAAGATTATATTATCCCACCGACAAAGAGGAGAATCATCGAGACACCCATCAACCATGTTTCTTGGAGGGTAATACATCCGCCATCCTCCCGACAAGATAAGGGAAGCCCTCTGAAAAGAAATCAAAGCCCGTTTCAACGCCTTTCCCATCCAGATAAAGAAAGGAAACCCCAGAAAGGGAGAAACACCAGGATTAGCCCCACTTATGTCATACCAAGACTCACAAACAACAATCCTCGCTCCTCTCCAACCAAATGAGAGGTACCGATCAGTCCTTGTCCTCATTGGAGATCCTAAACCATTTACCAGCAAGGAAGCCCCACTGACATGAAGAAGAAGCATCGTCAATAAACCCATCAGCAGGATATCTCGGGGAAATATATAATTCTCTTCCTCTTGACAGGTAAGGGACACCCCCAGGACAAAATATAACAAATGAAAGTCTGTATCAGCCCCTAAACCACCCAAATAGAGAGAAGAATCTCCAGAGAGAGAGGAATACCAGGATTAGCCAACAGATGTCCGACATGGTCTGGCAATGTACACCTTCACAGAATGGATACCGGGAACATAACAGCACAATCTCATATGGAACAGGATACTGCCCCCAGGGGAGCCTAAGCCCCAAGTAGGAGGACAGTCTGGAAGACCCTGTACAAGACCACTTGGAGGAGGGTGAGCCCTTCCTCCACCCAACCTAATCTCCAACCAAAGAAAGACTCCTAACAACACTGAACCAATGCACTCCGACTCATATTCAGGCCCCACAGTCAACAGGATACTACATCTACAGGAGGACCAAATCTTATGAAGAGTCCTTCAGCCCCCAAAAGGGGACATCTCGGGGGAGGATGGCGTATTCCCCCGCCCAACATACCTTCCTTCTGACACGGATAAACTTAGTTACTACTGCCCTGCCTATTCAATTGAGCAAAATTAGGATTACTGACATACTAGAATAGGGGCCGACAGGCTCACATCGTTCATATAACCGACAGCACTCGCGCGTGTATCCCAGTAACTCTACCTAACCTGCACATCTTTTGACCGTGGAAGGAAACCCGAACACTAGGAGAAAACCCTTGCAGACATGGGGAGAACGTGCAAACTCCACGCACTCTGTCAATTTAATTTCATTTCAATTCTGTTCTCAATTGTTCTCAAAGCCAATGTAAGAAGAAACAAACCATCTTGTGCTAAAATGACATTTCGAATATCAATGCACTGTGAAGATAAGGGGTTGGATTCTCCGTTCCTGAGACTGTGTTGACTCTGGGTAGGATTCATGGACTTTCACGACAGCAAAACTGCCACCGAACCTGGACCGATTCAGCGACTGTGGGGGGGCTAGCCCCGTTGAACATAATCGATTGCAATGAAAAACGGTGCGGGATTTGCCAGGTTCGTGATTGACACTCGGGAGGCTGACGAGCTGCATATACACATTACACTCCCCACACACACACATCCCAGCAAACAAGGTGGCACTGGTTGCACTGGAGCACACCCATTTCGCTGATGGGTCGGCTGAGGCCAGAGGGCATCTAGGGAAGTTGCCTGGGGGGACACCAATACGACCCGTGGCACTAGGTTCAAAGTGTGCTGTCAGCAATGTGCGCAACTGCATGGCTGTCCTTCCGGCAGCAGCATTGGTGTTCCGTGCCCATCCAGCCCGACCCCATAGCCTACCTCCGGGCCGCCCCTGCTACCCTCCCGAGCCCCGGCAGAAGCCCCCTGACCTGCGGCACAACTGTTAGCAAACTATGGTGATGTTGGACACTTTCCGTACCCCCTCTCTCTCCCTTAGCAGCCACGACGCCGGTTTCACATTTTTAAAAAACGCAAGTGAATCACGTCGTAGGGAACTTGGACCATCGGAGGCGAAAGATCACGGAGTCCCCGGAGAATACCAGGCCTGGCCCGCTAATGAAATGCAAATGGTGTTTACTGTACGTGCGTTCCGGAACGCATTGACGTCGCTGTCAAGGTGACGGAGAATTGCGATTTGTTGTCAAATCACCAACCGCAATGATTTTGGTGTCGGTACCTATTCTCCACCCAGTCACATTTCCAGATTTCGGTGTCAGCCAACGGAGAATCCCGCCCAAGATCCTGCTTCCAAGTCTAAATAATTTAATGTTTTATTTGGATGTGATAGAATACAAAATTGTTTTCAACTTTGAAAAGGAAGATTAGCAGCCTGTATAAAAGGTCACAGATCTGCTATCACCCATTTTGTGTCCCTGCAAATGTTGAATTTTACCCCATTATCCAATCTGACACATCAGTGGAATAGTTTAGATGCTTCAGTATTATATGAAATATTAAACAAAGACCCTCTCTTGCTTGCTCAGATGAACCTTCATAAGCTTGAATGGTATTTATTGAAGAAGATCAAGGACTTCACCAGGTGCCATGTCCAATACTCTCCCTGAAATGCACATCACTAAAATCAGATAGACTTGTCAATTTTTCCATTGTTTATGTTGGATATTGTTGTAAGTAAGTTGGCTTCTGTGTTTCTTAAGCAACAAACTTGAAAAAGCAATTCATGCAAAGCACTTTGAAAAACACTTCTTCAAGGCATAATAAATAATTCAATTCTTTCATTCCTATTAAAATAACAAGATTTTGGAAGATAAAATATGTTGAATAGGTCACAACACTAACTAAGTTTAAAGTTAGGAATAAAATGAAAAAATACTGGAAATATGATTTGGAATGTGAAAGTTCTGATGAAAGGTCCCATGTGGAAAATGTTAACAATCTTTCCATTTCAGTTGCTGATCCACCTGCTCCCTATTTTCCAGATTTCCTTTTGTTTGTAATTTTAAGTCAATCATGTTTGAAATATTATGGCTGCTGACTGCATTTTGCACATCCCATATAAGAAAGAAAATATTACTTTATTAACCAATCTAGAAGATGGCCTCATAATAATTGAAAAGTAAATGTGCCTCTAAGTCTTATGGAACAAGGCTGAGGAACTCTGAACAACTTACTGTCACATGTGGGATATATTAGTTTTATTATATATTAAGCTTAAAAATGTACATGGCCAATATACTGTATATTATTTCCATCAATACAATATGTGGCTGGTAGACACTTAGTGAAATATTATCAATTCTATTCTGGCTCTCATCAACGTGAACATCTGTGGCAGAAGCTCTGATGGAGATCCTGTATCCCAGTAGATTGAGGAGGAAATTACAGCATTCTGGACATCTACAAATTAAGGGAGCGGCCAGATATGTAGCAAATGCAAACTAGATAAAGGTGTATTAGCGCATTTCGGAAAATTCACAAGAGAAAGCAAATTATCCTCAATGGTAAAACTAATTGAAACAGAGGATGTGAGCGATTTTGAGATACATATACACAGAGAGCAGTGGCAGCACGGTGGCGCAGTGGGTTAGCCCTGCTGTCTCACGGCGCCGAGGTCCCAGGTTCGATCCCGGCTCTGGGCTACTGTCTGTGTGGACTTTGCACATTCTCCCTGTGTTTGCATGGGTTTTGCCTCCACAACCCAAAGATGTGCAGGGTAGATGGATTGGCCACGCCAAATTGCCCCTTAATTGGAAAAAAAATGAATTGGGTACTATAAATTTTTTTTTAAAATACACATAGAGCAAAATTAGACCTCATGCCATCCTTCCAAGTGGAAAACGGGGCAAAAATGACCAATTCCGGGGTTGAATGTTCAATGCCTGTTTTGAACATATGTTACAGATGGCACCATATTAATGATGGATTCTCCCAATGCTTCAATGGATGAATGGTCAGCAAGGAGACCAATTGTTCATCATCCAGGTTGGTGTGTCCGGTGTATGTTGCTGAACCAAGCCTTGATTTGTAGATGAAGTCAATGGTGGAGAGGTGGATATAGAACATAGAACAGTACAGCACATAACAGGCCCTAAACGCTTGAAAGTTCCTAAAGTCCATTCCACACCCTAACCACTCTCTGAGTAAAGAACCTACCTTGGACATCCCTCCTATATCTCCCACCCTGAACCTTATAGTTACGGCATTGACTTTGTGACTTACTCGCTTGTACTGTAGGGACCTGACTCCGCTCTCCTCAAATGTTGACATTGCTTGATTTTGGAGCAGTCTACTTTTCAGAACTTCAATGTTAGGGATTTTTCCCTGCTCCCTATAGGTAGCTCTTAAGCAGTAAATGTGAACTGCTTCTAATTGTTTGACATTGTCCATGTCCAGCCACAGAGAAGTGCTGTGAGAACCATTGCCTGGTAGACTTTGATCTCTGTTTTGTGATTAACTCCATGCTCTCTAAAGCTTGTTGATGAGCCTAACTTTTTTCAGAATTTCTTCTCACCCACACTGTTTCGCCCTTCAGTGGGGGAGTAGTGGAAGGATTCCTGAGCTAATTAGCACTGGTGAGGCGACTTCCGACAGCTGAAACAGGGAGCAGTCGTATGTGGAGGAGCTCCTGCTGGGGTTCACAGTTTTGTTCCATTCTTTGCTGGGAACTTGCGCCCAATACACATGAATTTGTTTGTTTGGGCCCTCTCACTGCAAAGGGGTGTGGAAGAGGTATCAAGCCAGACACCAAAAGAATGAAAAAGAGACACTTTAAAGTTGGAGATCTGGGCGCTGGGGAGCGGAGCGATCGCTAAAGGGACAATTTTTTTTTCTCAGCGTTTTTTTTTCTCGACCTTTTTTCGGTCTTTGGAGCTCGAGAGACAGGCGGCAAGTCAAACCAGTTGAAAACTGGTGATAATTCCTGTGGGAGTGCGGGGCAGCTAGAACGGAGGCATCAAGCTCAGAGTGTGGGCGGTTGGAGCGGCGGGAGTGAAGTCTAACACGCATGAGACAGTCAAAACTGCAGAGCGAGGGCAGCACGGTGGCACAATGGTTAGCACTTGGACTGTGGCGCTGAGGACCCGGGTTCGAACCCCGGCCCTGGGTCACTGTCCATGTGGAGTTTGCACATTCTCCCCGTGTCTGCGTGGGTTTCATCCCCATAACCCAAACGTTGTGCAGATTGGATGGATTGGCCATGCTAAATTGCCCCTTAATTGGGGAAAAAAATAATTGGGTACTCTAAATTTATTTATTTTTAAAACTGGAGAGCTGGGTCTAGAGCACAGGGCGGTCAGAGTGGTGGGCTGGGCCTAGAGCACAGGGCGGTCAGAGTGGTGGGCTGGGCCTAGAAGAGAAGGCAGCCGAGGTGGCGGTGTTAAGCCCAGAACACGAGCGGTGATTACACGTTGGGTGGCTCCTGCTTGAGGCGTATATATATTTTTTCTTTTTGGGAATTTTTAATGCCCGGTCCTGGGGGCAATTCATGAAGGACTAAGAAGCTGTAAAGAAGGCGATAGGTGTCCAAAAGCCTGAGGAAAACAGCAGCAAGGAAGGGAGAGAATGAGAGCTCGCTGTCAAAGTGAGGACCAGTCCAGGCTGACAAGATGGCGGAGGCCGGGCCGCTGGGTGGAGCCGTACTGCTTACAGCAGGGAAGATGGCTGAGGTGGTATCTCTCGAGCTCAAAAAGCAGTTTGCAAAGCATATGGAAGTGATGAGGGAGGAGATGGCGGTGGCACTGAATGTGTTGGTAGAGGAGGCAATTGCCCCAGTGAAGGTAGCTGTTGCAAAGGCGTCGGCTAAGGTGAGAGAACAGAATGAGAAGATGAAGGGAGTAGAGGAGGCCATGTCATGGCACAGCAATCAGCTCACCTCGATGGGAGATGAGCTGCAAAGAGTGGTTGAGGCCAATAAGGGGCTGCGAGCAAAGCTGGAGGATATGGAGAACCGCTCGAGATGACAAAATTTAAGGATTAAGTAGCACTGGGTGAGTTTGCTGAATGCTGAGCTTGCTTCTGCCAGGTGATGGGTGATTTCATCACATGCTGTGTTGCCAAAAAGATACTCCCAAGAAACAGAACTTCTGAACTAAGTTGAGGGGTGTATTATTGATTGTGATTATGGAATCTTGGAGTTTGTTGCCAGGGACAGGTTGATATGAAGTCTGTCTTCTTCAAGAACTTTGATGCTGGGGGGGAAAAAAGTCAACAAGCAGCCAGTATGCATCGTTGCTTGGTGCCATAGGTAACAGGAAAAGCATCTGCATCATTCAGGTTGCTACCAATTTTTAAGCTATTATTTTCCAAACAATCATTGGTAATCTCTGTAACAAATTTCCATTGATCATAGTTTTAGAATCAGAAATTTTGAAACAAAATTAAGATTTTTGTATGTTTGATAAAAGGTGGGCCTATCAAGGATCCGTGCATGATGGGGAATTTTAATTTATGTAACATGTTGGCATTGGCACCATTGAGGTATGACTACAGTGTCTATTTGTAATCCTTATCTTACTTCTAAAGTTGCTGAGAAAATGGATCATCATAGAATTTATCATAGAATTTACAGTGCAGAAGGAGGCCATTCGGCCCATCGAGTCTGCACCGGCTCTTGGAAAGAGCACACTACCCAAGGTCAACACCTCCCCCTATCCCAATAACCGAGTAACCCCACCCAATACTAAGGGCAATTTTGGACACTAAGGGCAATTTATCATGGCCAATCCACCTAACCTGCACATCTTTGGACTGTGGGAGGAAACCGGAGCACCCGGAGGAAACCCACGCACACACGGGGAGGATGTGCAGACTCCGCACAGACAGTGACCCAAGCTGGAATCGAACCTGGGACCCTGGAGCTGTGAAGCCATTGTGCTATCCACAATGCTACTGTGCTGCCCTGCTTGTGTTCTGTGTTATAACCGTTGTAATGATGTACACAGAACATCGAGTTGTCTAACTAGAAAGATGATTTATTAACAAACACGTGGAAAGATAACTAACAAACTATGATACAGACAATGGCTACTAAATGAATTCAGTGAATTCTCCTGGAACCACTCTAAATGTGACTATCCTCTTACATGTCTTATTACTAACTGGTGGATGTCTTGTGTCACGTGATAGATCTCAATCGCCATTAGCTGGTCGGAGGTTGCATTGCTAACTGTGCACAGGCACATCACCACACTGCTACCAGAAAATTCAAAAATTAGCATGTCAATTAAATCTTCAATTACTAGATCAACCAACATCAAATCATAAAGCTTATTGAGTGCCACAGGAGTCAGTGCTGGGGCCTCAACTATTTATAATCTATATCAATGAAAGGCCGGAATGTATGGTGTTGTCTGTAAAATTTCAGACACTTCAACCAGTTCATTATTCAAATGTTTTACTCAGGTGCCCCTATTTGTGAGATGAGCAGGTTGCAGAAACAGGTTCACAATTCAACCCAAGTTTATTTTCAAACACAATAAAACAGTTATCTCCCCCAAATTATCCCAACTATAATGTGCCCAAGATTTAAACACTATCCTCTGAGTCTCAGTCTTCTCAGGGTCCTCGTCTGCTAAGGTGGGTCTCGCACACTTCCTCCATCTATCCTCTGGTCCACTGTTGAATCTTCTCCGCTGCCTCTGTGTTGAGTCTTCGCTGGGGAGAGTTTCTGGGTGTCCAGTACTTATACCCCTCTTCATGCCTGTCCAGAAGTTTCTCTGGTCTTCAGTCAATGCAGTCACGGGACGGGGTTTGCAACACCTTTTGGAATTGCCGATTGCAACTCCGCAGGATACCAGGAACTTCCCCACCAGAGGTCCATCCTCGGGGGCATTGTTTCCCCGTAACCATATCCCATATACGGTAATGGTGGGAAATCTAGATGCCAGAAAGTCTGGTTTCATCTGGGCAACTCACAACAATCCATCCATTTGAATGGTATCAATTTTCATCCGCTGTCTTGTTTACAGGGCAGGCCCAGACCTGCCCCGGCTCTGTCGCTGTCCAGTATATTTGAGTTTTGCTGTTTGACATCCCAACAGGCCTGTCAGTGGTTCTGACTGTGGTTTTAATTTAAAGTGTCCAATTCTTAATGTAGTGTCCAATTCTGTATCGGGCCTCAAATTCAGGCCATTGACCATTTTACCACAGTGGTTGCTAAATTTGCTGATGACACAGAAATAGTAAGGTGTGAAGATAACATTAGAATTGCAAAGGGATATAGCTCAACAAGGCAAGTTGGCAAAACTTTGGCAGATGAAGTATAATGTAGGCAAATGAAGTATAACTTGTACATTTTGACAAGAAGAATGGAAAAGCAGTATATTATTTAAATAGAGAGATTGTGGTACAGAAGGATTTGGGTGTGTTTGCAAATGAACTACAAAAAGCTACTACGCAGATACACCAGATGATTACAAAGGCAAATGGAACGTTGTTTATTGCAAGGGGAATGAAATATAAAAGTAGGGAAGCTTTGCTATGGATGTAGGGGGCATCGTGATACCACATCCAGAGTACTGTGCACAGTTTGGGTCTCCTTATTTAAGAAAGAACATAATAACATGAGAAGCAATTCAGAGAAGGTTCACTTGACTGATTCCTGGAATGAATAGGTTATCTTATGAGGAAAGGTTGGACAAGTTGGGCCTGTATCCATTGGAGTTTAGAAGAATGAGTGGTGACCTTATTGAAACATAATATCCTGAAGGGACTCAACAGGGTGGATGCTGAAAGGATGGCTCCCCTTGTGGGAGAGACTAGAACTAAAATAACGGATGTTTTAACTCAGAGGGTCACGAGCCTGTGGAATTTGCTTCCCCAAAAATTAGTGGAGGCAGGGTCACTGCATATTTTTAAGGCACAGTTGTATATGTTCTTACAAACATTCGAACAAGGAGCATTGAGAGGCAATTCAGCCCCTCATGCCTGCTCTGCTATTTAATAAGATCATGGCTGATCTGATAGTAATCTCAAATCCGCATTCGGCCTACCCCTGATAATTTATCACCCCTTGCTTACCAAGAATCCATCCACCTCAACCTTAAGGATATTCAAAGACTCTACTTCCCCTGCCTTTTCAGGAAGAGAGTTCCAAAGACTCATAACCCTCTGAGAGAAAAAAATTGCTTCTTCTCTGTCTTAAATGGGCAACCCCGTATTTTTAAACAGTGACCCCCTAGTTCTAGATACTTCCACAAGAGGAAACACCCTTTTCACATCCACCCTGTCAAAACCCCTCAGGTTCTTGTATTTCTCAATCATGTTGTCTCTTGCTCTTCTAAACCCTAGCCTAGCATGTTCAACCTTTCCTCATAAGACAATCCATCCATTCCTGGTATGAATCTGGTAAACCTTCTCTGAACCTGTTTACTGAGAGTGCACACCAGAGGCCCTGAATTGCAGCCAAAATTGGGTCTAAGGCCTCATCACCGTTCTTCCTTTGAGCTGTAGACACCATTTTGGTATCTAGGAATAGTTCCCCAGTTTGAAGATGATTGATTTGGACTAGCTTCCTCAGTGACAGCAGTGCTCAGTTAAGTCCTGAGATGGAAGGGAGGAACACAGATGGGAAGTTAATGTCGGTCACCAGCAGTCCAAAATATGGTGTAAAGTGTGTTGAGCACTCTTACTCACTCCTTCCTGCCGCCTGAATTTAAGTTCAAACAAATATACTTAGTACTTTGGTGGAGCCTTTGGTAGTCCCCTTAAGGACCACTGACTAAAGCCATGTGTCAGCTGCAGTTCAGTTGGGAGCACTTTCACCCCCAAGTCTGAAGATTGTGGGTTCAAGCCACATTCCAAGAATTTAGCGCAACAATCTAAGCTGACACTTCAGAGCAGTCTGAGGAAATACTACGCCAAATGATATGTTATTTTCAAATTGGACATTAAACTGAGACCGGGGGCAGGATTCTCCCTTCTGGGGACTATGTCCTCACGCCCGCCAGAAAACTGGCGGGAATCACTCCGGACTTTTTACGAGAAAGTCCGGTGTGATTCTCCAACTTCAAGAGGGCTAGGAGGGCCACGGCGTGCGTCTCGCAGCTCTGGCTGCCGGCTGGGCCTTGCAGTTAAGGCCTGCGAGGCCGCGTATGCACGTGGCGGCCGTCTTCACGCCGGCCCCCGCGCCACATGGCAGAGCCCTACAGGGGCCCGCGCGGAGGAACGTATGCCCCCCCTGGAATGAGCGCGCCCGCTGATCGGTAGCCACCGAATGCGGGCCAGGCCACCGTGGCGGCTCCCCCCCGGAGTCGGATCCCCAGCCCCCACACCAGGATGACCCCCGCAGTCAGAACGCTGAGGTCCTGCCTAGTGGGACCACATGTGAACCACGCCGGCGGGCACTCGGCCAGTCGGGCACGGAAAATCGCCGCAGGAGCTGCTTTCACCGGTCTCCGACCGGTGCCGCGTCGATCACGTGCCAGCGTGGGAGCCTTTTTCGGGTAATTCTCCACCCCCGCGCCGAGCGCGATTTTGGCGCAGAGGTTCGAAGAATCTCACCCCCTGTCTGTTTACTCATGTGAATATAAAAATATCCCATGGTACTATTTTGTCAAAGGACAGAGGAGTTATCCCTGCTATCCTTAGTGTTGGGTGGGGTTACTGGGGTATGGGGATAGGGTGGAGGTGTTAACCTTGGGTAGGGTGCTCTTTCCAGGTGCCGGTGCAGACTCGATGGGCCGAATGGCCTCCTTCTGCACTGTAAGTTCTATGTAATCCTGATCAATATTTATCCTTTGAGTAATAGGGTCATTTCTGGCACATTCAGGAGGCCATTTAGACCATTGAGTCTATGCCGGCTCTCTGTCGAGCAACCCAGTCTGTCTCACTCCCCTGGCTTCACTAAAACAGATCACCTGGCCAGCAGGCTGTTTGTGAGAGCTTGTGTTCTATTCACACAGTGGCTATATTTCAAAAAGCACCTTATTAGCTATGAAGCACTTGGGATGTCCTTAAGTTGTTATATCAATGAAATTCTTTTGTTATAATCTTTTGAATAAAATAATAATCAATAACCTAAACACAAATGACAAGGGTGATAGCACCTGGTGGCACTGTAACTAATATAAAATGTCAAACGGAAGTGTAACTAATAAAGTAAAAATGTAATTCCTGGGGTGATGATTCACCCCAGCCCCCTCAGCGCCCACCAGTCGTGGAAGGCCTGAAGCGTGCTGCCGGACAGCGCGTGCTCTCTACCAAGACCACCCGCCATGAATGTAGCCGTGATAGAAGAGCAGAAAATCAGGTTGGACAACCCTCTCAATCGCCCGCTGTCTGGACCTGTTAATGGCCAACTTTGCCAGGCCAGGAGCAGGCCCATGAGGAGATCCTCCTCCCTCCTCAACCCTCCCCACTCTGGGTGATTGAAGATATGGAGCATGAGGTTGAAATGCAACAAAATGTAGAGAAGCAGCCCTTTCAAATAACTACAACATTGGAGAATCTACATAAATGTGGAACACGGCTCCCTTTGGCCACAGAAAAGGCATGTGGCCTGGTAATCTGTGAACCACCTTTTTCAGTCGCTGGGGCAACATTCTGGAATTCCCTCCCTAACAGCACAGTGGGTGTACCTATACCTCAGGGACTGCAGGCAGCAGTTCAAGAAGACAGCTCACCACCAGCTTTTGAAGGGCAACTAGGGATGGACAATAAATGCTGGTCTAACCAGCGACACCCACATCCCGTAAATTAATTTTTAGCCACCACCTGCACAGACATGCTGATCCATGGCCAAAACCTTCGCTTCAAGGCCTCCACCGCGAATGCCACCTCTGTGGTGTTGGCCTGGGCGGCATGTGTGGTCAGCACCACCTCCTGTTCCAGTGTGACTCTTCCAACTGCACCTGCAGGTGCTGGATGCTTGCTGACAACCTCTCATGTAGTCCCTGGGCTGGATTCTCTGGTTTTGGGACTATGTCCCCACACCCTCGTAAAAACCATGGACTTTCACGGCAGAAAAGCTGGCGTGATAGGGCCACATATTCCTAGCCCTGCAGGCGGCTAGCAGTGAGCCAGCGTAAAACTAGCAGCTTTTGCTGCACTTACGGGCCATCGCACCTCCGGGTCAGAGGCCGCGCATGCGCACGCCGGCAGCCTCCAGCGGCCATGCTGTGCTCCATGGCAGACTCAGACCGCGGACCAGGACTCTAAACATATTGCCGCCGATCGGCCGCGCGTCCGACCCTGACCGCCCACCCAAAAATTGCCCTACCGTGTATAAGGCCCCCTTGCCCTCGGATCGACCCACCCCTGACAATGGCGGCCGTGGACTGAGTCTGCAGCCGCCATGCTAGTTTCCGACCAGCAGGACCATGTTAGATCCACGCCATCCGGCCTTTCACCGGTCGGGTGCGGAAAATGGCGGGGCGGGGCTCCAGCAATGGCCGCAGGTAGGTGATATGTGGCATGGCCCGGAGAATTGGTGAACCGGCGCCAGTCCCAATTCCGTGCTGGGAAATGGATTCTCTGCCCTGGCGCTGGCCACAATTTTGGCGGGCGGTCAGGGTCGGGCGCGTCGGGGTATGGAGAATCCAGCTTCCTGTCTCTTCAATTGCATCTCCACAATCGATGGGACCATCTGTTCCAGAAGCTCAAAACCCGTCAGGATGGAAGCTAGTCCTTGGGGTTGGCCCGCGCTCCGACGGTCCGCCCTCTCGGGTGTTCCTACCCCCATCTCCTATACCGGATCATGTGAGTTGTGCACACCAGTTAGTGCCCCAGGAGCCTCTTCACTTACATGCCCAACCAAAGTGACTGTCTCTGGGATGATGGAGGGTGTTGCAGACAGCTGTGACGGGAAACCAGTGTCATCCCCGGACTTGAGCTCCAGGGTGCCCTGGGATGCAGGCCGAGGGCTCCCACCCATGTTGACATTGTCCTCGTCACTGCTCAGCACTTGGGGTTCTGGCTGTGGATGGGGTCGGGTGCAGGGAACACTAGAAGGGCCCGCCCCATCACCAGCAGCTCCTGCAAGACACAAGACAAGACACATGATTGCATCGTGGACCAACGGGGAGTGGGGGTGGTGGGGGTGTGCAGCGGAGCAGGGTGTGTAGGGAAGGGGGTTGTAGGGGTGGTGGTGCAGTGTCGGTGATGGGGGGGGGGGGTGACAGACATGTCATGGGGAACCGCAACTCAGTGGGGGGCTCACTTCCTCGCCCAATGCCAACCTCCAACGCCCACCCTGGCAACTGCCCTTTCTTCGGGCCCTCCGACCACGCCCAGTGCCCTTTGCAGTGCTGCGGCGAGGGACCGCAGGTCCGACAGTCCCCCTCCAGTTTTTTTCCACTCCCGTTTGTTATGAGCGGCCTTTGGGGGGGGGGGGGGGGGGGGGGGTGCTAGACCCTCAATGGTCGTTCAATCAATCCAAGTGCGGCACCAGTTTTGATGTCGTAGAATTCCGTGAATCCTGCCCTGGCATCAACACTTAGTCTCAGGAAAGGAGAATCCGGCCACTTATCTTTAGTTAGACTAAGACTGCGAGCTCATTTAGTGCAGGAGCAGCTTATTGTCTTACACTCATGACAAATGGCATCTCACTTCAGTAATTTTTGCTGGATTGAAATAAATTTGATTGCATGGAGTTATGAGTTAATTGTATGATTTGAATCTGTGGTCATAAAGCCACAAATACTTTGAAAGTATATGTAATTAAATCAGTATGTGTAGCTGATTGCCTTCAAGTGAAGCAGAAAGTTGTTTTACACAAAGGATGAAGTTTCCACAGAGAAATGCATCGAGGCCATTGCTTGGAGGATTGTGTTTTTGATTTGATTCCACAACGGGATGACATGGGGATTTTTGGCTTTGGCTGCCAGAGAAAGGGCAATGTCAAATCACCTGCTCCTTACACATTTCTCCTGAACATTGGCTAAACATGGGTGCGTCTACATACGGATTTTGCAGGACCGTTCATGGAGTCCATGGGCGCGATTCTCCGAGCCCCGCACCGGGCCAGGAGCCACCCCTCAGCTGGGGACCCAGCCGTGTAGATCACAGCACCCAGTCTGGAAGAAGGATGATCAGAGTATGGATATGGAAGTGTCCATACCTGTGGATGACGTTGTGTCTGGGATTGAGGTCCCAGCAATAAATCTTTGGAGATCAGCCAGGAAACAGTGGCCAACAAACCAATGCACTTTGCCCGACCCAGGTGGAACCACAGCCGAGGGCAAAGCATGCAGAAGGCCTCCACCATGGGTGGCTGAAGGGACACTTTTGGACTTTTGGGGGGGGATGTTATAACCCCCATGAGGACCACAGGGAAACCATTGTTGATCTCCCCGTAGGAGACATGGAGTATGTGCTTCCCAGATAGGAGGTCAAGGCTATCCAGCTGGAACTTGTTACAAGTAAACATAAAAGCCGGTTCAAAGCAGGGCTGGTGTGGTTAGTTCTCCCAGCAAGGATTGTACTGGGAGCGAGTTGCTGCCTGGAGCAAAATATTGTATGTAGTTAAATAAACCTCTGTCCGCTTACCGCTGGCTTCCACAAGTTACTAAGCCCACCCAGCTAAACAGTTGGTGGCGTGCCAGCCCACCATACTGAGAGCGACCACTCACCAATTTAACATCAGGAGCAGCTTTAAGGTGAGACTTGTGGCCCTATTTGAAGAGGAGGTTCCACCCCAGAGAGTTGTCTGGCTCTGTAGTCCCTCCGATTGCCACTTCTTGTCTATAGGCAGTCCCTGGGCCAGATTCTCCGATTCTGAGGCGAAGTGCGGAGGATCTGTGGCGTTTTACGTGGAAAAAAAAGGTGTCGCTCCCTCACTGATACTGCAGCCGGTGAGGGGCTAGCAGCAGCACCACATAAACTCCAGGTCTCCACGGAATAAACGGAGAATGGCTGGGTCCGTGGCCATGCATGTGCACGGCAATGGCCTGCACTCGTCACCAAAATAACTTTGCCGATATTTTTGCTCACATAGTCTTCCAAATAAAGTAAAATCCCATTTGTGTCTCAGCAGATTGGGGAAATGCATTTTGCTTTAAAGTCTAGTAAATTACTGCAATAAGCAATATTCTGTGGCAGATGTAGCCTTGGGCTTGGTGCTTTCTGGGCTTGTAATAGAGAGCTCAGAACAATTCGGTATGAGCAGAAAGCTTCAGTTCACTGCTGAGTTCTCCACAGAAATCTGACAGTACTTTACATCATCTTATGGTGATGGTAGAGCAGTGGTAGCAATAGTAGCAGCTGGTTTGAGATTTGATGTTCTTCAGCCAGCTTTAAGAGAAAAGGTTGATTGTCATATCACAGAACAGTTACGTGCAATTTTTAGTAAAATGAGAATTTTACTGACTGCTACATCTTGCAGAGATGAGATAGCCATCAGGTTAGTCATTGCACAAATATCACAAGATGCCGACATTTATGACATGGAGAGGTTTTTTGAAACCAAGGTGGAGATTGTGTGCCATGGTGATAGTGCCTCTACCTCTGGACCAGAATCTCTGGGTTCAAGTCCACCACAAGGACATATTGACCATGGAAGGAGTGCTCATAACGTGGTTCAATGAGTTGATAATCAGCTCAGGAATCCTTCCATCACTTCCACACTATTCCCCAAAGGGAAAATAGTGTGTGTAAAGATATACTTAAAAGAAAATAGACCATGATCAAATGGACACAATTCCCTTCGCTCTCTGGATGGTGTTTCACACAATCATAAAATCCCTACAGTGTAGAAGGAGGTCATTTGGTCCATGGAGTCTGCACCAACCTTCCGAAAGAGCACCCCACCTAGGCCCAATCGCTCGCCCACCCAGTCCTATACCCCGTAAGCTAACCTGCACCTAACTTGTGCTTCTTTTCTTCAGGATGGCAATGCCATCCATCAATGCTGGAAAGAACATTTAGAACTGATCTTGAACTGTGAATCCACAGTGGTAGCTCATACTGCCTCCCGCCTCCCATTGCACCCCCAGGCTATCCTCCATATCCACAGAACCCTACAGTGCAGAAGGAGGTCATTTAACCCATCGAGTCTGCACTGACCCTCTAAAAAGCACCCTATCAAAGATGCAAGACAATGCTTTGAATGCGAGCATTTGCAGGTAATTAAGTCTACACAGATCCAGAGATAGGGGTAACCCCAGGTTAAAGAGGTGTGAATTGTCTCAAGGTAGGACAGTTGGCAGGATTGTGCAAGCCCAGGCCAGATGGTGGGGAATGAATGTAAGCAATTGATTCAGGAGAATGGCTGTACCGGCCATTGATTCAGGAGAATCCCATACCAGCCTCCCCGAATGTGGAGACTAGGGGCTTTTCACAGTAACTTCATTGAAACCTACTTGTGACAATAAACAATTATTATTATTATTATCAAGACCCACTGCTCCAGCCTATCCCCATAGCCCCAATTAATGTGCACGTCTTTTTGGACACCAAGGAACAATTTAACATGGTAAATCTACATGGTCATGCACATCTTTGGACTGTGGGAGGAAACCAGAGCACCCGGAGGAAACCCACGCAAACACAGGGAGAAGATGCAAACTCCACACAGACTGTCATCCAAGGCTGGAATTGAACCCAGGTCCCTGGCACTGTGACACAGCATGATAACTGCTGTGCCACTGCATTGTGTGCTAGAATCAAAGAGTGAACCACCAGCGATGGAAGAAATGCATCTAGCAATAAAACAGATGAAGAAAAAAAAAGGTTCCTATGGCATTCTAGTTGAGGTCTTCAAAACTGTTGGACTTTTGCTTACACCAAGACATGGATTTGGGAGAAAACACAAACTCCACCCCTGATCCAACGTCAAGAATGTGACAATGGTGACTGTTTATGAAGGGAGATAAGCCATGCAGTTGAAAGTGTCATGTTATTTCCCTATCGCAGGGAAAAACCTGGCAGCCATTCTCCTGAATCAATTGCTTACATTCATCCCCCACCATCTGGCCTGGGCTTACAAAATCCTACCAACTGTCCTATCTTGAGACAATTCACACCTCTTTAACCTGGGGTTACCCCTATCTCTGGATCTGTAAAGACTTAATTACCTGCAAATGCTCGCATTCAAAGCATTGTCTTGCATCCTTGACTTTGCCTATATATATGTTTCTAGAACATACCTCTTCATTCACCTGAGGAACGAGCAGTACTCCGAAAGCTAGTGATTTGAAACAAACCTGTTGGACTTTAACCTGGTGTTGTAAGACTTCTTACTGTTCAAAATGCAGACCAGGGTCAAGCAAGACTGTGTGATAGTCTCCATATTATCTACAGTCTACCTGATAGCAGCTATTCACCTCATCAAAGATTAATTGCTCTCTGGTGTCAGTATTAAATACTGCCCAGATGGAAAACCGTCAACCTTGTCATCTCATTGGCAAAATTAAACTGACCACCATAGATATGACATAATATAAAATATGCAGAAGACTGCAATATTGTTACCCACACTGCACCAAATTTGTAAATCATTCTTGATCTCTTCAATTCCACATACAAGAAACTCAGTCTGTCCTTCAACGTTGCCTATACAAAATTAATATGTCAACCCACAACCTGGTCATCCAAATATTCCACCTACCAAATATATTGAAGTAGACTCTGGAATATGTTGAGTGCTTCCCATACCTTGGCAACCACCTATTTCAAAAGGCCATCAATAATGGGGAGATTTAACCAGAGGCACATTTACATTTAGTGGACCCCTTGCTTACCTTAATTTCTGCCTCCTCCCCCTCCACCAACCTCCCACTCCTCCCACTCCACAGAATGCAAAGGTGGATGCCACAAAAATGCACAAATTGACCACTGCTTTTTCACTTGTAAAGACACACCTGTATGAATAATGGCTGAATTGAAATGCAAGCTTGCCTCTTGTCAGAATGGTGGTAAAGATGGTCAATATTAGGATATGTGAGTCTTGAGTTGAGCAAACACAGAAGTTGCAGATGAGCAATGACATGATATCACTTGCAGCACAGACCTGTGCAGGACAGCATGAGCTTGTTCAGTGCAGGAGCAAATGCTCCAATCAACAAGATGGACATGGTGCCATTCAATATATTTCAGAATCTCATTCAGTTTCACAAATAAAAGTTCACTTGCTTACCTCCTCTCACAAAATCAAAGAAGTTATTGCTGTAAATTGACGTGAGTGGAGTCCAGTGAGTCCATGTCTAATATCAGTGGCTCTGTCTGCAGGATTCCGTTCTTTGTCCTACAGACTTTCTGAAGGACAGCCTTGAGAGTGATGGTGATTAAAACTGCCATCATGTGATCAGCTGCAGCCATTAGATCAGACCAGCAATGGTCAACTTTGAAAAACAGAACTTAAAAAAGAGAATTTGGAAAAAGGCCATATTTTTTAAATTTCTTACTTCATAATGAGGGAATTCATAACGGGGAACAAAGAAATGGCTGAGGAACTCAATTCATACTTTGTTTCTGTCTTTACAAAGGAAGACATAAATAATGGGCCAGAAGATCGGTGAAACACAGGTTTTAACGCGGAGCTGAAGGAAATCAATATTAGTCAAGAAATAATTTTGTAAAAATTATTGGGATTGAAGGCAGATTAATCTCCAGGGCCTGATAATCTTCATCCCAGACTACTTAAGGAAGTGGCCCTAGAAATAGTAGATCCCTTGGTGGTAATTTTCCAAAATTCTTTGGAGTCTGGAATGGTTCCTACAGATTAGAGGGCAGCTAATATATGCCCACAATTCAAAAAGGGATGGAGGGTGAAAACATGGAACTATAGCCAAGTGAGCCTAACAGAACCTCTACAGTACAGAAAAAGGCCATATGGCCCATCAAGTTGCACCGACCCTTCGAAAGACCACACACCCCCTGCCCTGTAACCTCACCCTAAGGGGCAATTTAGCATGTCCAGTCCACCTAACCTGCACATCTTTGGACTGTGGGAGGAAACAGGAGTACCTGGAGGAAACCCACGCAGACATGGAGAGAATGTGCAAACTCTACAGTCACCCAAGGTGACAATTGAACCTGGGTCCCTGGCTCTGTGAGGCAGCAGTATTAACCACTGCGCCACCATGCCGCCCCCCCCCCCCCCCTAAAGTCGGTAGTAGCGAAGTTGCTCGAATCCATTATCAAGGATTTCATAGCACAGCATTGGGAAAGCAGTTGCAGAATCAGACAAAATCAGCATGGATTTACAAAAGGGAAATCGTGTTTGACAAATGTACTGGAATTTGTGAAGATGTAACTGGTAGAGTTAACCAGGGAGAACTGGTGGATGTGGTTTATTTAGGCTTTCAGAAGGCCTTCGACAAGGTCTCACATAGCAGATTATTATGTAAAGTTAAAACACATGGGGCGAAATTCTCCGCTCCTGTGAAAAATCAGGAAGGCCGTCGTGAACTCGGTCGAGTTTCACGACGGCCTCGATGGCCGCTCCTCTCACCTTATTCACCACCACCAGGGGGGCTAGGGGCGGCGCACCGAGAGTGACGCGACGGCGGTGCCTATGTGGTGTCAGCCGCACATGCACAGGTTGGCCGGCTCCAACCCGCGCATGCGCGGCTGATGTCACGACAGCTGACGGCTCAAACCCGCGCATGCGCGGTTGCCGTCTTCACCTCCGCTGCCCCGCAAGACGTGGCGGCTTGATCTTGCGGGCCGGCGGAGGGGAAAGAGTGCGTCGCTTTGAGACGCCGGCCCGACGATTGGTGGGCACCGATCGCGGGCCAGTCCCCTCCCGAGCACGGCCGTGGTGCTCACTCCCTTCTCTACCCCCCACAAGCTTCAATCCAGCTTTTGGTGCCATGTTCACGACGGCAGCGACTAGGTGTGGTTGCCGCCGTCGTGAACCGGTCGCGAACGGCAGGCCGCTCGGCCCATCCGGGCCGGAGGATCGCCGGTCGCCGTAAAAAACGGCAAGCGGCGATTCTTCCAAGCGGGGGTGGGAGAATCTTGGGGGGTGCCAGGGGGGCGTGTCGTGAGTCGCCCGGCCCTCCCGCGATTCTCTCACCCGACGTGGGGAGCGGAGGATTTCGCCCATGGGATTGCAGGTAGTGTCTTCAGATGGATAGAAAGCTGGTTCGCAGACAGGAAGCAAAAGGTTGGAATAAATGGATCTCTTTCCGATTGGCAGACAGTGATTAGTGGGGTACTGCAGGGATCTGTACTAGGACCCCAACTATTGTTGTTATATATTAATAATTTGGACAAGGAAACAAAATTTATTATCTCCAGATTTGCAGATGATACAAAGTTGGATGGAAGAGTGAGCTATTTGGAGGATGCAGAGATGCTCCAGTGGGATTTGGACAAAAAGAGGGAGTGGGCATATGAATGGCAGATGCAGTATAATGTAGATAAATGTGAGGTTATCTGTTTCAGTAGCAAAAATTGGAAGGCAGCTTATTTGAATGGGTGTAAATTGAGAGAGCTGGATACTCAACGAGATCATGTTGTCCTTGTGCATCAGCCACTAAAAGTAAGCATGCACATACAGCAGGTATTAAACAAAGCAAATGGTATGTTGGCCTTTATAGCGAGAGAATTTGAGTGTATGAATAGGGATGTTTTACTGCAACTGTGTTGGATATTGGTGAGGCCACACCTGGGTATTGTGTGCAGTTTTGGTGTCCTTATCTGAGGAAGGATGTTCTTGCTACGAGTGCAGTGAAGGTTTACCAGGCTGATTCTTGGAATTGTGGGACTGTCATATGAGGCGAGACTAAGTCAGTTAGGATTATATTCATTGGAGTTTAGAAGAGTGAGTGGGGATCTCATCAAAACTTATAAAATTCTAACAGGATTAGACAGGGTAGATTCAGAAACAATGTTCCAGATGGTGGAGTAGTCCAGAACTACGGGTCATAGTTTGAGGATAAGGGGTGAACCTTTTAGGACTGAGATGAGGAGAAATTTCTTCACCCAGAGTGTGGTAAATCTATGGAATTCACTGCCACAAAAAGTAATTGAGGCCAATACATTGTGTAATTTCAAAGAGTTAGATATAGCTCTTGGGGCTAAAGGGACAAGGTGTATGAGGGGGGAAGGCTGTATCAGGATAATGAACTTGATGATCAACCATGATCGTATTGAATGGCAGAGCAGAATCCAAGTGCCGGATGGCCTCCTCCCACTTCTATTTTCTATGTATCCCTTGTTAGAATCGCAATTTAGATAGATTTTTTCTACACTTATTCTATACAAAATGATCAATTACATCATCATAGGTAAAATCTCGTAAAGACACACATTCAATTGTGAATATTTCTGAACTTGCCAAATGTTCCTTATCGTACTCCGTGAATAATTTTTAACTCTTTTCAATATAGAAAAAGAACATTCACTGGAAGCAACTATGACAGGTCTTAAAAGTATTTTCAGAATAGTTTCCACCTTTACAAAGGTTGCCTATCACGTACAAGCCTGTACAAATCAGCTGGTGGCCTTGAAGCACAAAGCTCCTCAGTATCGATGAAATTAATTAAAAAAATTTGTGTCTATGTCCTCCCAGTAGAATTCACTTAATTTCTTACTGTAGTGGCTTTTAGCATTTTCATCCAAATCTCTGCCAAAAAGCACGCAAAATAAATCAACAATTTTCTTCAGAGATTCACTTCTACCCTGCAATTGCAGCATTATGTGTCACAGATAACACTGACAGTCTCAATTATGATTTTCTCTTTTCCTTTTAGCTTAATCCTATTGGGCGGAATTCTCCGCTCCCGCGATAAATTGGGAAGGCCGGCGTGAACTCAGCCGAGTTCAGCATGCGCGGTTGCCGTCTTCCCCTCTGCTGCCCCGCAAGATGTGGCGGCTTGAAAGAGGGGAAAGAGTGCGTCGCTTTGAGACGCCGGCCCGACGATCGGTGGGCACTGATCGTGGGCCAGTCCCCTCCCGAGCACGGCCGTGGTGCTCACTCCCCTCTTCGCCCCCCACAAGCCTCAAACCAGCATTTGACGCCCATGTTCACGACGGCACCAGGTGTGGTTGCCGCCATCGTGAACCGGTCGGGAACGGCAGGCCGCTCGGCCCATCCGGGCCGGAGAATCGCCGGTCGCCATGAAAAACGGCGAGCGCCGATTCTTCTGAGCAGGGGGTTGGAGAATCGCGGGGGGTGCCAGGGGGGTGTGTCGTGAGTCGCCCAGCCCTCCCGCGATTCTCCCACCCACGTGGGGAGCGGAGAATTCGCCCATTGACTCTAGTTTCAATGCTTCCTGCATCTTGTACGCTTCTCATCAGATATATCAGAGGGACCTATATTTGTGTTCATGCTTTTGCCCCTGCTTCCACCAAGCTATAGTCACTTCAAACATATGTGACAAAACTTCCAAATGAGGTTAACAATTATACAACATTCAATAAATGTGTATCAATATTTTGCACAGATTTGCTGAAGGCATTAATTCTTTGAAGTAAACAGTTTCATAATAGAGTAAAAACAATATTGTACTTTTCAAACTTCTCTGCTCAGGATTTTGCTTCAGTTTTCACAGGTGCTTTTTCTTAATGTGATGTGGCCATGTCTGATAAAGTTTCTTTTATATCAGCAAAGTTAATTTTGAAAGCCAAAACAGCATCCACACAAGGCCACCTGGTGTCACAAATTCTTTTGATGTCAATTTTTTTTCATCTGCCTGCTCCCAGCACGATTGCAACATATTCAATCGATTCATGGAAATTGCAAAAAGGCATAGACGTTTTAAACAAAGTCAGAAAAATGTACAGTTCCTTCACAGGATTCAGTTGCAGCATTGCAGATTAAATTCAAGGATTGTATGGAACATGGGATGGATGATGCACAGGGGCTTACATTGTTCAGTCTTGCTTGTGGACCTGAGTATTTTCTTGCCACATTTGTGGCATTCTCGAAACTCTGCCCGCAATAATTTCTGATGTTCAAACTTAAATTTGCAATGACTTCCAAAATAGTTGTCTTCAGACACTCAGAAGTGTGTAATGTAGCTGGACAAAACAAAGAAATTGCTTTACGACTTCACCATCCGTTGTCACATATATTAAAGTTCATGTTAATTGGTCCATGTGATTCACATCTGATGTTGAATCAACTACTATGGAATAGTATTTGCATCTTTTACTTCATTAGGTTTCTGAGATGCTTTGCCATTATAGTGATTATAGGCGGTACAGTAGCATAGTAGTTAGCACTGTTGCTTCACAGCACCAGGGTCCCAGGTTCGATTCCCGCTTGGGTCACTGTTTGTGTGGAGTCTGCACGTTCTTCCAGTGTCTGTGTGGGTTTCCTCCGGGTTCTCCAGTTTCCTCCAACAAGTCCTGACAGACGTGCTTGTTAAGTGAAGTGTACATTCTGAATTCTCCCTCAGTGTCCCCAACAGGCGCCATAGTGTGATGACGAGGGGCTTTTCACAGTAACTTCATTGCAGTGTTAGTGTAAGCCTACTTGTGACAATAAAAATTATTATAAAGGTTATTATTATTATACACCTTTGTGATTTGGAAATATATCACTGTTCTTCCACTGTTGCTGAGCAGAGGCAGATTTATAATTGCTGGTCTGAGGAGTCCGTTCTGCTGCCGACGAGTATCTGCTTGGCTCCTCATTGATTTTTTCGTGCCTGTTGTTGGCCAGGAAGTGGGGTTCTCTCTGTTACGTTGCCAGCGCAAACCTGCTCCCGCCCCGATTTTCCCCGTGGCTTCAAGGTGTCGCGCACCTGTTGCTGGCCTGGGTGTGATCATTATAAACCTGCCTCTGCCCAGCGACAGTGGAAAAACAGTGATATATTTCCAAGTCACAAAGGTGTATAATAATAATCTTTCTAATAATCTTTATTGTCACAAGTAGGCTTACATTAACACTGCAATGAAGTTACTGTGAAAAGCCCCAAGTTGCCACATTCCGACGCCTGTTCGAGTACACAGAGTGAGAATTCAGAATGTCCAATTCACCTAACAGCAAGTCTTTTGGACTCGTGGGAGGAAACCGGAGCACCCGGAGGAAACCCACGCAGACACAGGGAAAATGGGCAGACTGCGCACAGACAGTGACCCAAGCCGGGAATCGAACCTGTGACCCTGGCGCTGTTAAGCAACAGAGCTAACCACTTGTGCTACTGTGCCACCCTAACTTGGAGACGATCTTCAAGGTGGCTGGGCACCCATGCACTCACTGCCCTTGTTCTTTGAGATAGTAGAGGCACGGTAAAGGGGCTGTTTAGCACAGGGCTAAATCGCTGACTTTGAAAGCAGACCAAGGCAGGCCAGCAGCACGGTTCAATTCCCGTAACAGCCTCCCCGAACAGGCGCCGGAATGTGGCGACTAGGGGCTTTTCACAGTAACTTCATTTGAAGCCTACTTGTGACAATAAGTGATTTTCATTTCATTTTCAAGTGCTGCCGGTACCTCCAACCAGGGCCCAGGCTTGTGGGGTGCTGACAGTTCCAAACACTGGGGCCGAGGGGTTAGACTGTGGCAGCTTCTAGATTTGAAATGAAAGCCTTGTTCTTATAGCAGCAAGGTCAACCAAAGGCACAGGGAACCCTTGGGACATGATTGACCCGACCTCTTCAAAACAGCAAAAAAACATAAGTGGTGGGAAGAAACAAATACTGAGGTTCAGGTCAACCATTCACTGATTGTTTTTAAAATTGCTAACTGGATTTTCTTTCCTGGGTTGATGCCCAATGTTTATTCTAAACGGATGAATTATCTTTATTCTGTCTGTTGAGTGCTTACAAAATGTATCTTATTTTCCTCATATGATTTAAGTTACACAGGTTTGATGCACTCTTTGTATGTAGATGCCTGTCATACTTCGCCAACATTCTTGTGCCTCAACTGTGAGCTGTTGTGAATGGAGATTTGAATATAGCAATAGCTGATTTCGTCTACAAAAATTTCACACATTAGTTTGTTTATTGATCAGATTGAAAACCTTTATTATGTACAGTGCTTCATTTCAGTAAAAGAAAGAACTTTTTCAATTAACTGCACATTAAAACAATATTCTTTGACTATTTATTTTGTATGATTTAACAAAAAAGTTCAGTAAAATATCATGAACAAATTCAATTTATTTGGTTCTGAATATTGGTTACCATCGGCTACATTGCAACAAATTAACAGGTGACATCGCAATGTTGATGATTTTTAAATACTGAGTTCATGAATACATACAGAATGTGCTTTGCAATGAAGAAAAGTCCCAGGATGCTATACTGCTTAATAATAAATAGTTGATGTCAGTTGGGAACAAAGTTAGGGCACTACAATTTGTTCCAGTATTCTTTGATGGTAGTAATTTCCAAATCAGCAATGGCAGAGTCCTGCAACTGGGTGCTAAGATCACAGATGCAGCAGCTACAGCGCTTACAATAGACCACAGTTTGTGTTTGATTCTTCACTTATAGTCAATGAGGAGCCCCGAAAAGATAAGTCAACAGTCATTTATTTCCTACTCACAGTTAGGAAATACAACTAAGCAACACTCCAAGTCCCAGCCAGGACCATCCTGAGATGCCGGCTTCCTCGTGGCCTGACTTTGGGGATTGATGAGCCCCGCTAAACCTCCGCCTCTCAGCGGGGGAACTCGTATTCCATGAGGCCCATGGGGAGATCGATCGGGTCATCCCAGTGGGTCTTGTGGGGGTTATAATATCACCCCTCCCCCAAAAGCCGGTGAGTCCCTCTATCGTGGGGAGTGGAGGAGGCTGGGAGTGCAGCGTGTCAGGGAATGTTTTCGCATTGATTGTCTGTGGGCCACCGTCAATTTCCAGTTCAGCACTTCAAAATCACTCAAGCCTGAAGGAGTGTGATTGCAGTGCACTTAAATCTTTGATGTGGTTAATGTTTACAAACATTGTGGTTACAGCACTTAGAGCGAAGAATATGAAGACAGCAAGTCTCACAGCTGTTTTGTGGAAGCTGTCCATCATAGCCCACTGTCAGAAATTAATGTATGGCTTGCAGTTACTGGATCTGAGGGATTTGAACACAGGTCACAGCTGTTCTCTTTCCAGGAATGGACACCAGGTACTTCCAGGTGAGTGTTACAACCATACTTTTTTTCCATACTTTTTTCACTGCCCTTGTGTGGACTGCTCTCTAGCTTCCAGATCGGGGTTTCTTTTCTGGGGGAATTTTAGTGAAGGGGAGGGGGGACGGCCCTTTAGTTAGGGGGGTCCCTGTGGGAGTCCCTTTTGTTATGGGGTCTCTTGGGGGGGTCCCTTCAGTTAGGGAGTCTCCAGAGGGGTCTTCCTGTTTAGGGAGTCCGGTGGGGGGGTCACCCCCGTACTTGGGGGAGGGGGGCTGCTTTGCGACGTAGTGGGGCGGGGGGCTGATTTGCGGTGTGGAGGTGGGAGGGGGTGGCCAACCGCAGGACTCCCAGCAGGAGCACAAATCAGTAGATTGGATTCTTCCGCCCTGCCTGCCACAAGATTGCCTCGGGCAAGACGCAGACAGTGGACTTTGGGCGGGATTCTCCGGTCTCTGGGTGGAGGTGGCCGGAGAATCCCGCCCATGATCTCCCAAAAGGAGCATCCTGCCCGCTGTCTTTTCCAGGAACAGCAACAACCAGAGTCCTTGCATTAACTGTTTAATAACTCAAAGGTGTCTTTGAAAAAGCACAATCTTTTCCAGAATGTTCTTAGTCCTTGAAGATGAACCATTTTCTGTGATTAAAGTGTTTATGATAGGGTGGATATAGTACCCAGTGGCATTGATTAAATTGTTTTGTCGTGTATGCAACTGAGCGTCTTGTATGTTGCATCAATCAAACAAAACACTGCTTATTCTATCACACTCCTGACTTGAGCCTTATAGATAGTAAAAAGTGAATAAATTAATAATAGTAGTTATAAAAGTGGAAACTTTAATCATGTGCAGCTTCTTTCGGGCTCATGGATTGACAGGATCCTCTGTCTGAGGAACCTGTGACTCAGGGGAATTTGTCACAGAATATTCAGCCACTGTACTGCTGCTATCATTGCTATCAGGTCAGTCAAATTCAGAATCTGGTCAGTGGTGGACTGACAACATATTATTAATGGTGGGCCATCCCTTGATGATGGCTTCACCCAGAGAACCATCTTCGCAATTTTTCTTTCTCATAATCAAAATCAGTCATTCTCCATAAGACGTAGCAGCAGAAATAGGCCATTCAGCCCATTGAGTGCTCTGCCGTTCAATGAGATCATGACTGATCTGATATGATGATCCTCAACTCCACTTTCCCGCCTAATCCCCATAACCCTTGATTCCCTTACTGATTAAAAATCTGTTTATCTCAGCTTTAAACATACTTACCGACCCAGCCTCTACAGCTCACTGTGGGAAAAAATTCCACTCCCACTGAGAGATTCACTACCCTCATCTCTGTCATAAATGGATGACCTCTTATGCCCTCTGGTCCTAGACTCTCCCACAAGAGGAAAGAGCCTCTCAGCAAATACCCAGTCAAGCCCCCGGAGAACCTTATATGTCTCAATAAGGTTACCTCTCATACTTCTAAACTCCAATGAGTACAGGCTCAACCTACTCAACCTCCCCTCAAAGGAAAATGCCTCCATACCCAGGATTAATCTCGTGAACCTTCTATGGACTGCCTCCAATGCCAGTATATCTTTTCTTAGATTAGGGGATCAAAACTGTTCACAGTATTCCAGGTGTGATAAGGAGAGTCAATAAGGTGAATTGCAGGAAAAAGCATACTCGGCAGAAATCGAGCTGACACACCAACACTATTCACCTTTTGAACTGAACAATTAATGATTTATAAGCCTTTATAAATGGGATGAAAATGATAATATCATTCAGGACAGTAAATGCATAGCTAAGTAACTTGCAGCCTATGAAGAGTATCATGGTGACATAAATGTAACCACAAGGTTACAAGGTACCAGTTAATCAGTATTTTTACATCAGATTCTTTATTTTCGGTGCAGCAAAAATGATAGATAGAAAAATAAAGTATTTTCAGGGTGCATTTCAAGCCATAATAGCTGCTGGAAGCAGTGTCTTATTCTTCTCATGCTGAATTATTTTAACTGAAGGGACTGAGGTCTGTGAGCAACCTCTGCTGGATGGGAGTGAGATTAACTTTTGGAGAGATGGAGTTCCTGAAGGGGGGAAATATATAAAGAAGTGTTTCAAATATGAACTTCTAAGAGGGGAAAAAATAAATCCTTCACTGCAGAGAATTCAATGGTGAAAAAAGCTTTGTGTTTTTCCACTGGCAACTAAATGATAGAGAAGAGAAAAATGCACGACTGAAAAGGGCGGGTGGAAGCAGCATGAAAATGGGAAAGGTAGAGGTTAGGGAGAGGAAAGAGGCAGTGGGCAGAAGAGAGGGAGAGAGTTACAGTGCAAAACAGGGGCAGGGAAAGGGGCACAGGAATTCAGAGGTGTAACCATAATACCAGTGCCAAAGAAGAACAAGGTAGCCTGATTCAACGACTACCCACGGGTGACCCTGACGTCTGTTATCATGAAATGCTTCGAGTGGCTAGTCATGAGATGGATAACTGCCAGCCTCCCTGACGGTCTCGATCCACTGCAGTTTGCCTATCACCGCAACCAGTCAACAAGAGATGCTATCTCCCTGGCTCTACAATCAACACTTGAACATCTCGACAACAAAGACACCTATGTGAGACTGCTGTTCATAGACTACAGCTCCGCCTTCAACACCATTATCTCGACAAGACTAATAACTAAACTCTGCAATCTTGGACTTGACCCCTCCCTGTACAGCAGGATCCTTGACTTCCTCACCAACAGACCGCAATATGTCAGGATCGGCAACAACACCTCCTCCACAATAGTCCTCAACACTGGGGCCCCACAAGGATGTGTGCTCAGTCCTCTTCTGTATTCTCTATACACACGACTGTGTGGCAAGATTTAACTCCAACTCAATCTATAAGTTTGCGGATGATACGACTGTGGTGGGTCGTATCTCAAACAACGACGAATCAGACAGGGAGATAAATCACTTGGTTGCATGGTGTACCGAAAACAACCTCTCTCCAAATGTTGTAAAGAGCAAGGAACTGATCATCGACTTCAGGAAGACGACAGGACACACACTCCCGTCTGCATCAATGGCTCTGAAGTGGAGATGGTCGATAGCTTTAAGTTACTGGGGGTTACCATCACCAACAGTCTGTCCTAGTCCACTCACGTTGATGCAACAGTCAAGAAACCCCAACAACGTCTCTACTTCCTACGGTAGCTAAAGAAATTTGGCATGTCTGCATCGACTCTCACAAACTTCTCCAGATGTGCGATAGAGAGCATCCTATCCGGCTGCATCACAGCTTGGTATGGCAATTGCTCGGTCCAAAATTGCAAGAAACTGCAGAGTGTGGTGAACTCAGTCCAGCGCATCACACAAGCTTGCCATCCCCACATTGATTCTGTATACACCTCCCGCTGCCTCAGGAAGCAGACAGCATTATCAGAGACCCCCTCCCACCCAGGCATTGCTTTCTTCCAGACCCTTCCATCAGGCAGAAGGTACAGAAGTCTGAAGACTCGAACATCCAGACATAGGAACAGCTTCTTCCCCACAGCTACAAGACTCCTCAACGACTCCCCCTTGGACTGATCTGTTCCCTGTAAGAACACTATTCACGACGCCCTATGCTGCTCTTATTCATGTATTTGCTTTGTTTGGCCCCTTGTTCCGCACCGCAACCAATCACTGTTTGTCGCTGCACCATTTGTCAATGTTCTCTGTTGATTATTCTTTTTGGCTACTATGTACGTACTGTGTACGTTCCCTCGGCCGCAGGAAAATATTTTTCACTGTATTTCGGGACATGTGACAATAAATCAAATCAAATCAACTTTTACAGGATGAGTAAACTAGAGAAGGTGAATTTCCATGGCAGTTTGAGAACTGGAGTTCAGTTTTAAAAGCCAGGAGATAAAAAGCTAGTGCGAGTCAAAGTAACTATGAAGTTGTCAGATTAATACAAAAACCTAACAGGTTCACAAATGCTGTTTAGGGAAAGAAAGCTGATGGCATTACCCGGTATGTCTCAAGTGACGAGACAAGAGCAATGTGGGGCCTCCTCCCGAAGTGGAATCTAATGAATTCCTACAGTGCAGGAGGCTATTCCTAGATTATCATAGAATTTACAGTGCAGAAGGAGGCCATTCGGCCCATCGAGTCTGCACCGGCTCTTGGAAAGAGCACCCTACCCAAGGTCCACACCTCCACCCTATCCCCATAACCCAGTAACCCCACCCAACACTAAGGGCAATTGTGGACAGTAAGGGCAATTTAGCATGGCCAATCCACCTAACCTGCACATCTTTGGACTGTGGGAGGAAACCGGAGCACCCGGAGGAAACACACGCACACACGGGGAGGATGTGCAGACTCCGCACAGACAGTGACCCAAGCCGGAATCGAACCTGGGACCCTGAAGCTGTGAAGCAATTGTGCTAACCACTATGCTACTGAGCTTAGTCCATTGACTCCCTGTTGACCCCCTGAAAGGGCACCCTACCTAGGCTCTATCCCCTTTACCCCACCTAAACTACACGTCTTTGGACAATAAGGGGTAATTTAGAATGGCAATCCACCTAACCTCCTAGAATCATAGAATTTATAATGCAGAAGGGGCCCATCGAGTCTGCACTAGCCCTTGGAAAGAGCACCTTACCAGACCTCCACCCTATCCCCAAAACCCAGCAACCCCACCCCACCTTTTTGGACACCAAGGGCAATTTAGCATGGCCAATCCACCTAACCTGCACATGTTTGGACCCGGAAGAAACCCACAGAGACACAGGGAGAACATGCAGACTCCACACAGGCAGTGACCCAAGCCGGGAATCGAACCTGGGGCCCTGGAGCTATGAAGCAACTGTGCTAACCACTGTGCTACCGTGCTGCCCTAAATCAAAGTGGAGAATCAATCCCACTACCTCTAACATGCAAAGCAAGCGCTTTACCATTTGAGCTAACTCAACCTGCATATCTTTAAACAGGCTTAGCATGCCTGTCAATCGATCAAACCAAAACGTAGGCTCCACAACTACCCTCTCAGGAGGAACTTTTCTACCCAGAGAGTGGGTAAAATGTAGACTTTGCTACCCCAAGGAGGAGTTGAGGTGAGTATTATAGATTCTGATAGAGATGCATGGGAATAGTTGGATGAGATTTGTGTGGAGCACAAACTATGGCCTGGATCTGTTGGACTGAATGGTCTGTGCATGTGCTTTAAATTCTATGTTGTCAGAGATGGGCAATAAATATGGGCTGTGTCAGTAACATTCTCAAACCAGAATAAATAAAAGTGAGTTAGAGAAGGAGCAAGAAAGGGATAACAAGAGTGAGCAGGGGAGAGATAGGGACAGGGAACGAGAAGAGATAGGCATCGGAAAGAAGAAGGAAAAAAGAATGGAAGGTTATGTCGAGGTGAAATTTAAAATAAGAAAGAAGACCCATTTTGATACTCAGGGAAGCACAGTATGAGGAAACAACATATTTTCTTTTGAGTTTGTTGTAATAATAAACAGGGGAATGTGGTAGGTCCTCAATAAACTCCAAAGAAATACATTTCAAGGGATAGATCCCAGAATGGAAGTTGGATAGATTCTTGGTTGTCTTTGGAATTTGGTGTGGAACATGATTCCAGAAGAACAGGAAATTTCGGTGACTGGAAATTTGGACAAGTCTTCCAGCCACTCCCTCATCAGGGAATATAAATTATTGGAGTTTTCCTGGATATGCATGGAATTTGTTACTTATGCCCTATTCGGCTCTGTGGAACTTTCACCAACTAAAATCTAAAATCGCTCGGAAATGATCCAAAAATTCCAAATTACTCATTTAAGAACATTTTAAATGTTAATCACGATTCCTCTTTAGCCTTCCCTGTCACTCAGAGTGAAGACCTTTGACGCACCTTTCTAAGTATAGGCTGTCCATATCAGGTATTTAAATGATTGTTGGCACATGTTCCAGGTAGAATCATTCAAAAGGTAGTTTAATGTCACAGAGGAGGATCATGGATTCATGAGGAAGGATGAGTTCTACATCTTCAATGGCTTACCTCATCTACACTTATCTGTCAGAGAGAAGGAGGGCACAATTATTGCATATATCTGGCAAATTCCAATAAGTTAAACCCGAGAAAGGAGAACCAGATTTTATATTTCTTAACGATTAACTCAAAAGTGTGAAATAATGGTGCAAAAGGCCGCTACACTGGGTAAAACAGAGACCTTGCACTACAAACCATCACTGCCTATGGTCAATACAGAAAATAATAGCATCTAATTTGATGTTTCCTTCCTCTATTTGTCTGATTTGGTTGCTTATTAACAGGACCATTTCTTCGAAACTGAATAAGAACATAGAACATACAGTGCAGAAGGACATTCATCCCATCGAGTCTGCACCGACCCACTTAAGCCTCACATCCCCCCGATCCCTGTAACCCAATAGCCCCTCCTAATCTTTTTTGGTCACGAAGGGCAATTTATCATGGCCAATCCACCTAACCTGCACGTCTTTGGACTGTGGGAGGAAACCGGAGCACCCGGAGGAAATCCACGCAGACACGGGGAGAACGTGCAGACTCCGCACAGACAGTGACTCAGTGTGGAATTGAATCTGGGACCCTGGCGCTGTGAAGCCACAGTGCTATCCACTTGTGCTACCGTGCTGAATCATGAGATACACAGCCTGAAACTCATCCACAGCAGCAGAGACCACTAAGCTCCTGAGAGAGACACATGGCCGGGTCCCAGCTGCCATCTGTTGTCATATTAGTAGCCCCATTACCCAGACATTTTGGCTCAGGACCATTTTCTCTTCAACTGAATTTTGCAGGAAAAGTACTATCATGGAACTATCTGGGCATTAAATGGAAGACGTTTGACCCCTTTTCCCATTCCTCCCACTCTCCCCTAGCTTTCTCCTCCACTCACCTTACTCCTCCCTCAATCTCCCCATTACTCTCGCTCCTCCCAACTTTCTCTCCTACTCCTCTCCCTCTCCTCTCCCATTCTCTTTCCCTCCCACCAAATTTACCATCTTTGCTGACGACAGAAAGATGAAAGGATTTAAGATACTCAGCAAAAGAAGCATGAGGAATACATTTTCATGCAGCAGGTGGTCCGGGTCTGGATTGCAATGCCTGAGAATATGGTGGAGGCAGGTTCAATCGGGGCAGTCAGTGAGGAATTAGACTGTTATGTGAAAAGGAAGTCCGTGCAGGGTTATGAGGAGAAGGCAGGAGAATGGCATTAATGGAATTGCTGATTCGGAAAGCTGGTGCAGGCAATATGGGCTGAGTGGTCTCCTTCTGTGCTGTGTGTCAAAAAGCAGTGGAGGCTGTATCATTAAATATATTGAAGGCTGAGTTATATAGATTTTTGATCGACAAGGGTGTTGAGGTTTACTAGGGGGTGGGGGTGGAATTGACAGAGAAATGGAGTAAAGCCTGAATCAGATCATCCATTGTCTGAACGGCAGGGTTGCCAACTGTGGTAAAATGTATTCCTGGAGGTTTCACCATCTGGCTTGCCCCTGTTCCAACCATTAGACAGTCAACACACCCATCCTTTGCTTTCCTAAATCGATTGGAAAGCAAAATGTTTCATGAACCAATTGGATGATGCTTGACTGTCAGAAAAACAGACCCCCCCCCCATTTTCAATATTTAGACATCAGGTAAAAAGTGACAAAAAAAATCAATCTTGCACTGCCCCTCGAAAGATCACTCTACCTAGGCACACTCGCCCACCCTATTGCCATAACCCCATGGCCAATCCACCGAGCCTGCACATCTTTGGACTGTGGAAAGACTGTTGGAGGAAACCTACGCAGACATGGGCACACAGACAGTCATCCAAGACCTGAATCGAACCCGGGTCCCTGGCAATGTGAGGCAGCAGTGCTTATCACTGCATCTTCTTTTGTGAAGACAGACACAAAGTAATTGTTTAGTTCCTTCACTTTTCCCTTGTTCTCCACTATAAATTCTCCTGATTTCACCTGTAATGGGCCCATATTTGTCCGAGATGATATTTTTATTTTCACATGCCCAAAAAAAGCTTTTACTGTCTGGCTTTATGTTTTTTGATAGCTTGTGTTTTCTTTTCCCTATCTTTATCAGTTTCTTGGTCATCCTTTGCTGGGTTCTAAATTGCTTTCTGACATCCTACTAATCCACTTCTTTTAATCTAATGCAATCTTTTGTTCGCCATCGTTGATTCATCTTTCCCATTTTATATTTCTGCTTGAGGAGATCATGCAATACTTCTTTAAATAATAGCCACTGCCTGTGAACTGTCAAGTCTTATAGTGTATTTTCTCATCCACTATAGCCATTTCCCCCTATACCTTCCTAGTTTCCCTTGTTCAGACATAAGCCCCTAGTTTCAGAATCAATGATATCACATTCAAACTTAATGTGAGGGATTTTCACAGTAGCTTCATTGCAGTGTTAATGTAAGCCTACTTGTGACACTAATACACATTATTATGGCCATGATTGCACAAAGGCAATTAGCTCAAGGTTATTAAATAGCCCTTTCTCGTTACATAATACTAAATCTAAAAAAGCCCGATCCTTACTTGGTTCGTCAAGGTATTACTTCAGAAACTCACCTTGTACACAGGCCAGAAATTCATCCTCCACAGCATGCTGATAAGGTTCACCCAGTCTATATATAAATTGAAGTTGCCCATTAATGCTGTATTACCCACATTACATGCATCTCTAATTTCCTGATTTATACTGTGACCATCAGTTTGGTGGCCTACACAGTAGCATTGTGGATAGCACAATTGCTTCACAGCTCCAGGGTCCCAGGTTCGATTACGGCTTGGGTCACTGTCTATGCAGTCTGCACATCCTCCCTGTGTGTGCGTGGGATTCCTCCGGGTGCTCCGGTTTCCTCCTACAGTCCAAAGATGTGCAGGTTAGGTGGATTGGCCATGATAAATTGCCCTTAGTGTCCAAAATTGCCCTTAGTGTTGGGTGGGGTTACTGGGTTATGGGGATAGGGTGGAGTTGTTGACCTTGGGTAGGGTGCTCTTTCCAAGAGCCGGTGCAGACTCGATGGGCTGAATGGCCTCCTTCTACACTGTAAATTCTATGATTCTATGATACACAGAACTTCCACCAATGTTTGCTGCCCATTGCTGTTCCTAAGCTTCACCCAAACTGATTCTAAATCTCGACCCTTCGATCTGACATGTTCTCATTTAAATGGTGACTTTTTTTTCGCCAGAGCTGCACAGAGTTGCATTTTGGAGATTGACCTTCAACTCCTGGAGACTCCAGGCCAATCCTGGGGAACGGTGGAGAGGCGGCTCAATGGGCCCAACGTCCTCCTCTCGCCCCGCCCCCTCACCCCGCCCGCGGGGGGGGTCACATACGTGTGTCATCACATCCGCTCTCCCTCTGGCAGCCATTTTGCTGGGCGCCTCGTGTGTGTGATTCCCGCAGTTCGGTAACCGGCCAGGCAGGCAGGGCCCGGACAATCGACTCACACTCAAGGTAACGCGCGACGGGGAAGGGGGACAGATAGAGATGGATGGATGGATGGAGGGAGAGAGAGAGAGAGAGAGAGAAGGAAGCGATAGGAGCCTGCTGCTGAGTGGCCCGATGCTGCGGCCCAGGGATGGCGCAGGGCCCGCCACTCCCTCCTGAAGCCCTGGTTTCAGGCCTCAGCCCTTCTGCTGGCGCAGACCCGAGGTCCGATCACGCTCCCTTTCCCGAGGCCCGCACTCCCTCCATTCCGCACTCCCTGCGCCTCACTGGGGAGTCGTTGGGCGGTTTCGGTTGGGCCGAAGAAGAGTTTATTTTTGATGCCTTTTAGTCGCGGAACAAATTTGATTGCTTTATCGATGTGAACTTAATTCTGCAGGAGTTTCTATCCCTGAAAACTGCAAGTTACACTTCTGCATTTTGCGTGCTGCAACTTTAGCTGCCCCCTGTTACATTCTCCCTCCCAGCCGCTCGACAATTTTGTCAGGTGGAGTTTTGTATTTACTCATTTTTCTGATCGAATTATTGATTAAATCCTGTCTGGAGCACGGTGAATTTGCGCCAAATATCTAGTTCTTGTGAATTCAGTCTGGGTAAAAGCTATACATAGATGAAAAAGAAAATAGGAGGAGGCCATTCGGCCCTTCAAGCTCGCTCCGCCATTCATTATAATCACTGCTGATCATCCAACTCAATAGTCGAATCCTTCCCCCCCCCCCCATATCTGAAAGCTGTAAGTACATTAACTTGATCATCTAAAATTTTGTGAAACTATATTTGGTGAAACTATATTTGTGTCCGTTTAATTGTTTGACATAAATATTTATCTTCAATTTAATTTACAGTTCTACTTTAGACCTAGTGTTTGAACTTGATCTGTATTTTGATTTTGAGTGTGACTGGGGTGGTGAGAAGAATGCTTGCCTTTAGTTATCTACTTAATTGTGTGTGCTGAACATTTTAATAATGAAACATTCCAATTGAGAAAGTGAAATAACTCGGCAGAAATTTGATATGATCGTTCTGTCACTCGACTATATATATATATATATATATATATATATATATATACACACACACACATAGTATTTCTGAAGACACAACAACTGGAGTGATAGCGATCAACTGATGGGCCATAACCATGAACAGTCTCTGGTCTATATTTGTTTTAACATGCTTTGCTTGTCCTGGATTTAATTTTGATTGGCAGATACAGTATAAAGTGAGGTTATCCACTTCGGAAGCAAAGATAGGATGGCAGATTATTACTTGAGTGGGTGTAAATTGAGAGAGGTGGAAACTCAGCGAGACTTTGGTATCCTTGCGCATCAGTCACTGAAAAAGTACGCAATACAGCAGGCAGTAAAGAAGGCAAATAGTATTTTGGCCATCATAGCAAGAGGATTTTAGTATAAGAAAATACGAGTGTTTTATAATTGTACAGGGCATTGGAAAGCCCATACCTGGAATATTGTGTGCAATTTTGGTGTCGTTATCCAAGGAAAGATGTTTTTGCTAGAGGAAGTGCAGCAAAGCTGATTACTTGGATGGCAGGACTGTCATATGAGGAGAGGTTAAGTCGGTTATGATTATATTCATTGTAGTTCAGAAGAGTGCAAGGGCATCTCATTGAAATTTATGAAATTATAACAGGATTAGACAGGGTAGATTCAGAAAGAATGTTCCTGATGGTGGGGAATCCGGAACTAGGAGTCATAATTTGAGAATAAGGGGTAAACCTACGACTGAGGTGAGCAGAAATTTCTTCACCCAGAGAGTGGTGAATCTGGAATTCGCTACCACAAAGTAGTTGAGGTCAAAATGTTGTGTAATTTCTAGAAAGAATTAGATATAGCTCTTGGGGCTCAAGGAAACATTGGGTGAAGGCAGGATCAGGATATTGAATTTGATGATCAGCCATGATAATGAACTGCGGGGCAGGATCGAAGGGCCGAGTGACCTTCGATTTTCTGTGTATGAATCTGAAAATTTAGTCATTGTCCAAGCATGAGGCGAACTTAAAGTGAAACTTTGTGGCAATGTGAATGCTCACTATGTAATTGTCATTTCAGATGAAAGAAATAATAATGAATCAAGAAAAACTAGCCAAGCTGCAAGCCCAAGTTCGCATTGGTGGAAAGGTAAGCAATTTCCAAATATGGTTTTAATTTCAGACTAACGTGGATTTTTTTTTTGAATGATTTAAACCAGTGCTTCTCAAACTATCTGATGTGGCGGACCGGCAGTTTTTATTTTCAATGTGCCAGGGACCGGTGAGCGAAACAAGCCAATCCAGGATTACTGTCTCTTTCTTTTCTGGAAACACTCCACGTACCGGCAGACGATGGCTCGCGTACCGGCACCGGTACGCGTACCACACTTTGAGAGCACTGATTTAAACAACTTGTGCAGGAATGGGGGACCTCAGTTACATGAGTAGATGGGAGAAACTGAGTTGTTTGAGAAGTTGTCAACTTGAGTGGAGATGATCGAGACAAGATTTGCTAGAGGTATTCGCAATCGTGGGGCTGGACATGGTAGATAGAGAGAAACTGTTCTATTGGTGGAAGTGTCAAGGATCGAAGGATGTAGATTTAGAGTAGTATTTTGGTTTAAGAATCATCGAACACATGCAGTGGGTGGTTAGAATTTGGAATTCACTGCCCGAGTGGTGGAGGCAAGGCCAATCGTGGCTTTGAAAACGGAGTTAGAATTGAACCCGGAGAGGGAATTTGCTGGGCTATGGGGAAAGGGCAGTGCAGTGTGCTAGGTGAGTTGCTCTTGCACAGGTTGGCCAAACATAGGTTTTAAGAAACATGTTAAAAGAGGATAACAAGGTTTAGGCAGGGAATCTCAGAACCTGGGACTGAGACAGTTGGAAGTAGGGCTGCCAATGGTTGGTAAATCATTGATGCAGACAAGGTCAGAAATTCAGGAGCTTGGAGACCTCAGTTGGAGAAGTTGTAGAGATGTTCAAGGGCTTTGAATAAAAACACATTTTAAAGTGGAGATATTGTTGGACTGGGAGCCGATGTAAGTAAGCAATCGCGTGAGAATTTAGGTGAACAGGACTTGGTGTGAGCTTAGTGGAATAAAAAACTGAATATGATGGAAATATATAGTATAAAAAACAGGCTAACATTGTGTTGTTGACCTCTAGCAAAATGTTTTGTTTGTAAATGTTTCAAGAAGCTTTGTATACGACTAAGTAGCACAGTGGATTTATTTAGGCAGCTATAATTCACATATTTTGGCACAAGATAATCTGATATGTCCTAAAATACTGCATACCTAGAGCATTTAGTTGGGAGATTAGTGAGTGAGTGGTATAAGTCGACCTGTCCTTGCAATAATTTATAGCAGTTGGAAAAAAGCATTTTAATGTGCTGTCTGAAATCATATTTTATGAAATTTATATGAAATCATATTCTCATGATTGACATAGCTAGATGAGATTGCATAATTCCACTGCTGTTTTTATTCATTTTCTGACCTGGTAAAATTATCTTAAACAAATCGGTGAAATTTAGGTTGGAAGATATATCTATGGTGTTGGTATATGTACAAGAGTTAATACTCTATTCGCTGCCTTGTTATTATTTTGTTCATGGTGGTACTTTTGTCAGAATCTGAATCTTCAATGTAGTAACTTTAAAAATCATTGCATGCAACTTTGTGTTATTGTCACTGTTTTACCATGAGTCTCATTGAGACAAGTGATCTTACTTCAGTGCAACAGAAGGTCCTTTTATAGTGACACGGAGACCAAGGAAAAGGAGAGAATTTTCAACTAATTAATATTGTTGACAAAATTGTTGGTTTACAGAAAAAAGTTTAGAAGAATGCTGCTGCAGTCGTGTTCGCTGTCTTGTAACCGTACTTTTGTCAGAGGAAGAACTTTATATCCATGCATGTTTTATGTGCTCTCATGGGAGTAGCATAATGCTAATAACTTATGCAGCTTCTGCTTGGATGTTAGTGTATGAAAGATTCTAGTTTGTCCACCTTGTTGGTGATACTAGTGATAGTACACCTTTCAAATTGAACAATCTTCAATATAGGCCTGCAGCTATAACCTTTGCATAAAGATGAAGTATCCGTTGCTTAATGTTATGATGGACTTGTTTGGGCGCTAGTTTTTGCTCCAGTATCCTCTAGTTTTGAGATATTTGGTTACGCTGGTGCCCTAGATAAAAGAGAAGTTTTCTGTTCAGTCTTCTGAAGTTTGAGGGTTGAATCGTTCCACTTCTTACAATAATGAAATTGAGTTTTCAGGTGATCCCATGGAAATTACGCATACAAGTAAAGAGTACGTGTAAAAGCTTCTGCAAGTTTGTATACAATTGCATAGCAATGTCTTATTGTAGCTGTCCAAAAATTGTTAACTCATAGGTGTGGCTACATCAATTAACTGCATGCATTAGTTTAGTGGAATGCCTATCACCATACGGATAAATGTATTTCATGTGTATATACTTAATGTAATAACTACCACCATTCAGCAACTAAAGAAATAAAACTTGTCTTTACCAACATGAACAAAAAAGCTTTAAGTGCGCAAGCATGCAATATGAGAATGCACATTAAGTTTACATGCTTAACAGTCGTGTCAATTACTCATTCTGTATTTACTAATTGGGCTACATAGATGCATCTCAATTAGTCACTACTAGCCAGTAGATCAACAGATCAACTCTTGTTCTGGTGGGTGGTTTTAGACTAGATCAGGCTTGTCTAATGCATGGTCCGAGGGCTGGATGTGGCCCGTGAAACTCCTCAAAATTCCTGGCAGCCAGCGGAGTTTCAATACAAGATTCTGCTCTGAGCTGCTGTTCCAACCAGAGGGTACTGTTAGGCTGATTATTGAGCGTATCAGCGGCAAATGAGGCAGAGGAACAGTCTCTGATTGGTGGAGCAGCGAACAGTGTGCTGAAGGCTGCAGTGTGCTGAAGGCTGGTATGCAAGAGAAGCAACGGTATGTCTGGGCTGTGGGCCGGGGAGCCAACTAGGCAGCTCTTTTGGATGGAAGTGAGATGGTGGACTGGAACTATACGTGGACTGAAGGCCAAAACCGAATGAAGTATTCATATACACCATGGCTGTTTCCCATAATGTATTGCTCTGGGTGCATAGATAAAACATGAGAACGTGAATGGGTGCCTCCAAAATCTATTTTACCATCAAAGTCTATTTCTACACATGGTTGATCTGGCAAATGCAGCACTTTAAATTCCATACACATCCTAGATGTAAAAATCTTTTGATGCAGCGTACATTTTTGCAATTTGGATGTTCATTTTCAGCAAATAAAAAGTGCAATATTTCAGTAGCTGTTGTCTGAACGAAGCAAATTTAAATGTTGAATTAAGCATCATGTAATTTTCTATTCTGTTTTTGTACCCAGGGTACTGCCCGCCGAAAGAAGAAGGTTGTCCATAGAACAGCAACAGCAGATGACAAAAAACTCCAATTCTCTTTAAAGAAGCTTGGTGTGAATAACATTTCTGGTATTGAAGAGGTATTCACAAAAATTTATTTGCACATAAATTGATTGGACTATGTGCTACATGTTGAAACTTTTGTTTTCCCTTTCAAATCAGATTGTATCACTGCCCCTTAAAAACTAATGGTGTGAAAATTGTGTGTATTCTGAAAATGAAATTGTGCCAGTTTTGTTTATAAAAATTATTTCTCTTTCCATCTTGCCACCGCCTCTTTGGCGTTGGGCAGTGTACACAGGTGATATTGTAGGGACTAGTTTTTTTTAACATGCATGGAGTTGTGATAGCTTGGGTAGCACAGTGGTTAGCACTGTGGCTTCACAGCGGCCGGTTCGATTCCCGGCTGTGTCACTGTGCGGAGTCTGCATGTTCTCTCCATGCCTGCGTGGGTTTCCTCCCACTAGTTCCTAAAGACGTGCTGTTAAGTAATTTGGACATTCTGAATTCCCCCTCTGTACCTGAATAGGTGCTGGAATGTGGTGACTAGGGGCTTTTCACAGTAACTTCATTGCAATGTAAGCCTACTTGTGACAAAAAGATTATTATTAATGCTGGCATGGTTTAATAAGGGAGAAGAGAGTCGCAGTGTGGGTGAAGTAAGATCAAAGGAGGCGTAATACTGATATACATCAGTGGGGCAAATTTCCTCTTCAGTAAAGGATTCATAATTCATTTTGAGCTAGAATCAATTGACATTATCAAGACTTAAATTTTAATAGTATTGCCTTTCTATGAGAAGGGAGTCATGTGACTTTTTTAAGCAGTTAACTTGAAATGTTTAACTGCTGTGAAAAAGACTGGATAATGAGAGAATGGATATGAGCAATTATATAATGAAAATGGGCTCTTTGTTTTTGACCTAATTTTACTGTGTTTCCACAGTTATAATGTAACTGACATAATTTTTGATTAGAAGAAAACGGAAGCTCCATTAGATACTGCTGGCAATTGACAATAGAGAAGAACATTTGAAATTGACTTGGAAATATATCGCCATTCCTTCACTGTGGCTGTGACAACATCCTGGAACTTCCTCCCTAACCGCACAGTGGGTATACCTACACATCAAGGACTGCAGCAGTTCAACATCACCATCTGAATGGCAACTAGGAATGAGCAATAAATGCTGCCCAGCCAGCGACGTCCACATGCCATAAATTATTTTTTTTTAAAGCCAGCGTGGAATTGCCAGTCAATTTGTATCAACAAATTGGAACAGAGATGTTCCTACAGCCATCGATAAGTAGGAAATTCTTCAGCGTTTTCACAAAGGCTGATGTGATGGGCCAGATCTTGTGGTCCCATTTGTTGTAAATGCTGAGGTATTTGCTGCTACTGGGCGCCAAAGCAGTACCGTAAGTTCTGAGGAGCCTGCTTGTGCTTGTATATTTTTTAAAATAATCTTTGTCACAAGTAAGCTTACATTAACATTGCAAAGAAATTACTTTGAAATGGCCCTACTCGCCACATTCCGGCGCCTGTTCGGGTATACTGAGGGACAATTCAGAATATCCAATTCGCCATACAGCACATCTTTCGGGACTTGAGGGCGGAAACTAGAGCATCCGGAGGAAACCCATGCAGTCACAGGGAGAATGTGCAAACGCCACACACAGTGACCCAAGCCAGGAATGGACCCTGGTGCTGAGAAGCCACAGTGCTAACAACTGTGCTACCGTGCAAGGTAGCATTGTGGATAGCACTATTGCTTCACAGCTCCAGGGTCCCAGGTTCAATTCTGGCTTGGGTCACTGTCTGCGGAGTCTGCACATCCTCCCCGTGTGTGCGTGGGTTTCCTCCGGGTGCTCCGGTTTCCTCCCACAACCCAAAGATGTGTAGGTTAGGTGGATTGGCCATGAAAAATTGCCCTTAGTGTTGGGTGGGGTTACTGGGCTATGGGGATAGGGTGGAGGTGTTGACCTTGGGTAGGGTGCTCTTTCCAAGAGCCGGTGCAGACTCGATAGGCCGAATGGCCTCCTTCTGCACTGTAAATTCTATGATATCTGAACTCTCGCTTGGACTTGTTGGTGTGAAAATGTCAGCTATTTGTATCATACTTGCCCTAGTTATTACTCTGGCTTATACAGGGCTGCTCCTAGCAGGTCCAAAATGTGCTTAGCATCGTGCTATGAATCAGTAGGAGTGTCAAAGAAATGGCTCTGTACACGCACACTTCCTCACTATGCTCATTCCCTTCCCACATCCATGGCTCCTTAGTCCTGCCTATGCCTGCGGGGGGGGGGGGGGGGGGGGGGGGGGGGCACAAATCAGGGTGGGGTTTCTAAAATTGAAAATGATGAACAACAAAATTGAACACTTGCCTGTCCTGAGCAGAAGGCAGACTGCATCATCAGCTCATGGTGTCAAGGAGGTGTGGCGAGGGTCATTGCTCTCGGGCTTCCCTATTTATATTGCTGTTGGCTCCACACTGCAGCCAGAAGAGCAGAATCCTTCTGCACCTACAAGAATGTCTTAAATGCAATCAGCAAAGTAAACCGCAGCTTCATGGCATTTGTTGCATTGTACAGCTGTAACATTTATTTTTTCAGTGCAACATTCTTTGAATTACGTATGTTTTAAATCTCTTGCAGGTGAACATGTTCACAAACCAGGGAACAGTCATTCACTTCAATAATCCTAAAGTTCAAGCTTCACTTGCTGCAAATACATTTACGATCACAGGGCATGCAGAGACTAAGCAGCTGACCGAGATGTTACCTAGTATCCTGAATCAACTTGGAGCCGATAGTCTGACCAGTTTGAGGCGGCTCGCAGAGTCGCTGCCTAAACAACGTTAGTATACTGATCTTTTTATGTTTATAACTTGTGACGGTTTTTAGGGTGATACGCTTTTGTTAAAATTTGATGTTTATGTGCATACTTTTTATTCATTTTACTATTACAAGGCCAGTCTCTCTGAAATCTCTCAATTATGAAATGTAGTGTTGTTATAGTGGCTGTTGACTCAGCAGTCTTGCAAATTTAGTCACGATGAACTTGGGAACATAACTAAACTGAGTCTTCCGTGGATTACTAAAGGAATGCTGCATTGTTGGAGTTGCACTGTTTTGTCAGATTTGCTATACTGGAGTCCACCTGCTGCCTGTTAAACATAAAAGTTCATTGAGACTCTTCAATGAAGAGAAGAAACCTCATCCTACAAACAGATCATCTAAGCATTCATTTATTTCTTTTTGTTGAACTTTGCCAAATGCTTGCTGCATTTGCTAAACCTGTTTTCTGCAGTTTCGAAGTTTTAAGCCATATTACCAGGGCTTCCCACGTATGTGGGGAGAGTACGGATGCTGATGTGGTTCTCCTTTAGAGCAAATAAAGCGATTTTGTACGGTTTCAAAATTGGGGGAAACGTTCCACTGGCATGTAGGTCAGTAAGTAATCAGAGACGACCAACTTAAGATAATTGGCAAAAGAACCAGAGGAGAGAAGATAATTTGTTTAAAGCAGAAATGTGCAATCTGGATAGCACTATGTTCTATAGTTCTATGTTCTATAGTGTAGGTCAGATAGGCTTCAGATGGTTTCACAGGTCGGCGCAACATCGAGGGCCGAAGGGCCTGTACTGCGCTGTAATGTTCTATGTTCACTGTCTTAAAGGGCTGGGAAAGCAGATTCAGTAGCACCTTTTATTAAGTTGAATATATACTTAAAATGGGAAAGTTGCAGGGTGATGGGGAAAGAGCAGGGGGGGGTGAGGCTGATTGGAGGCAGCACAGGCATGAAGGACCTGGAGTCCTCTCTTTGTATAATTCTGGGAATATCCATATTAGTATCTAGCAAACCTAGGCCGCACATTGATAGTTACCTATCTGGTAAGTGAGAGCTAACTTGAAAAAATAACTGAATTGTGATTGACTCATTTTTTCACTAAATGAATTATTTGCTTGCAGCTGTGGATAGCAAAGCACCACTCGCTTCTGGTGAAGAGGATGATGATGAAGTTCCAGGTAATTTAAAATTGAGGTTTCAAATTGGTGCCATTTAAGCAAAGCCATAGAGCCATAAGAAAAGATTATCTCAAATATACTCTTCATTGTTGGAAAAGCAGAAGGACCTTTGCCTGCTGAAGTGTAATACACATGCTGTCCAAATGCATTTGGGTTCTACCACTGTGCATAATATCCTACATAATAGAATTCAAATATTTTCAAAATTGAAAAAGTGCTAAAAGACTTAAGTATTCAGTGCATAATGTCGGATATTAAAAAATTAGATAAGAACATGTTACTTATGCATGGTATGTAGGTCAGTGTTTCAGCAGTGTTCATACTTAAAGGTGACTGAGGGAGAAGAGTCCATTTGGATGATACAGTTTTGAACAGTGCTGGCAGCCTGGGGATCATCTGGATTCTAAGTGCAGCCCGTGAGACATTTTGTTGCCTGTTACCCATGCATGGTTGCCACATAAGCTGGTTTAGCACAGTGGGCTAAACAGCTGGCTTGTAATGCAGAACAAGGCAGCAGAGTGGGTTCAATTCCCGTACTGGCCTCCCCAAACAGGCGCTGGAATGTGGCGACTCGGGGCTTTTCACAGTAACTTCATTGAAGCCTGCTTGTGACAATAAGTGATTATTATTATGCTTATTTACATCTGTATTTATTTTTCCGATTGGTATGACTCAAGTGATATGCAAGTAGGGCAAGTAGAGTGATGTGCATGCTGATTGCACACAATATTGACTTGAGAGCCATGTGCTTTCTCTGCTTCCAATGTGTAAATATTTCTTCTGTTTTTACCACCTGAAGTTGACAGTTTAATATGGACGATTAAGCATTTTGTATAGATCGTTGTGAAATATTAGGTTCAGGGTTAGTCAACTTGCTTGATTTCAATCTTATGGGCCATTCATGCGCCCCATTCACTCACTAGCCTAGGCTGCCTGTCAGTGGTATGGAAGTTCTGTAGACAGTGCTCTATTTCTATACTAACTTTATTTTTATTTCTTATAGATCTCGTTGAAAATTTTGATGAAGCTTCAAAGAATGAAGCAAGTTGAAGAGGAGTTGACACCTGAAGATGACGCAAACTTGAAATGGCTTTGGGGAGCTGCCCTTTGTATTAGTTCTTTTTCTTTTGTAATCTTGCATTTTTGTACTGTTATGGTATTTCATGGTTTTGCAATCACATGGTGGGAGAATGATCCTTGTTTTTTTTTACCATGGCAGCTCGTCTAATGCTGAGTCGTGCAAATTGAATGTTTACTAACTGCAGCCTGGTTAAAGTGAAACGCGTCTGAACTGAATCTAGCACTGCGGATTGGAAATAAAGGACAACTGTCTATTTTGGTCTATTTAATTACAGAATGTAGAACAAACAGCTAGTAAAATGACATTTTCCACTTGGGAATACTTAAATATTTAATCTTTGATTTGGTTCACATTTCTGAGATGTCTACAGAAATGACCAGTCACCTGTTTGAAATGTTGCCAGATATCCAGATTTGGGTAGCTGATTGACTTTATACTAGCATTCCTGTTCACAAAATCCGAAGTGGATCAAGTATTAAAAAATCACTAGAGCACAAACTATTCATGGCCCAAACCTACCTGGACTTAACAAATTGAAGTAGAAATATAACAATTGATTTATATTTGTAATCTGTTTTGAAAATCCCAGATCAGTATAATTCAAGAATGTTTAAAATTTACACTATTTTCATGTTTTAAATATAGCTCAGCTATAATCTGATAGAGACAATATTTCTGTGTGCCCGTTAAAATGCTGTCAGAAGCCAAAGGAGGTTCAGATAGTGTAATTACAGTATAAGAGCAGCTTGAGGAATTTGGAACAGACACATTGTAAAATTGTGTTCTCTTTTTCCTCAGCCTTGCATGAATTATAATGCAGATTAAGCTTATGAATCTTGTGGTTTTCTCTTAAGTTTGCTCTCTCGTACTTAAAACCTGATTCATTTTACTGAGTGATGAATGTCAATCAACAAGGGGTGGCACTTTAATGAAAGATCTTCAAGGAAAGACTGAAATAGGGCACACCAGCATTTTGCATTTTTTTTCAATCTTTTTGGGAAGGTAATTGCAAACCAGATGTGAGGCACTTTGGCCATGTTCAAATGGTTAAAAGCGAGTGAATTTTGCTCAAGTTGTGATAACCTTATCAATCAGCCTACATTACGTGTTTTGTGCATCAACTGCAAGGAATCTCTTGGCAACGATATTGTGCATACCTCCTTTTCTAGTGTGTCGTGAAATAGTGTTCCAGTGACCAAAAAGAATGGTTAACTGTAGATGACTATGGCTGTAGGAAGCATAATGATGTGAAACTTGGGTGAAATATCTTGAAATAAAATAATGTCCACTTGTGGCATTAAAGGGAGTTCTTCACAAATGATCTGTTTTGAAGATTCCTATAGCTATTTTGTTCGTGTTTACAACTTGGTAATAAGGGCTGAGTGTGAGCTGCCAACTTTTATATATAATTATTGCCCTTTAATGTTTTCGAATATCTGACTTAGTGGCTGCTTTCTGTGTATATAATGTTCATGTTTTTTCCCAAAGCACATGAGAATCTAGTGTTTACTTGGTACATGCCACCTAAAGGAGTTCTTTTGGGTAACCTAGCATTCAATTCAGTGTAAACTTAATATTTACCATTCTCTGACTACAGCTATTTCTCTTTACAGGGTAAATATGGTCAATTTCATCCATTAAAAACATATTGGACATCTGTTGGCAACCTACAAAATGTAATCATTTAACAGATGAATGAGAAATATGCATGTGACAGTTTTTATAGTGGAGCTATAAAAATAATCTATCCTAAGCATTTACTCACCTTTTTTTAACAAAGTTTGAGTTAATATGGTGCTTAAAAGTATTAAATTGTACAAAATGGGAACTTATCAGTTTGTCTGGATTTTTTTAAGGCTTGTATAATGTCATTTCCAGAATTATGTTCCTGTGTTGCAATAGCCTATGCATGTGCAGTGCCTTACATACCGAGTAAAGAGTACATGTTAATGATTCTGTGTTCTCAGCCTTAACTTCAGAATGAGATCCAAATTATGGACGTTTTACACACCCTTGTCTGCAGTGAGGCTATCTGATCCATAGCAGATTCTGATGAATCTAGTTGTGGTTTTCTGAACACCTGGGGCTGGCCGGTTAAGTCATCACAGGTTTGAATAATCACTTGTACACTGACGGTCGGGTCACAAAACTGGACGAACTGACGGAAAGATTTTGTCTAATGGGGCAACGAATACAAGCCCCTGCAGCTTAAAAACCCTATGGAAGGAAACGAGGACATGCCTGTGACAGTTATTTAGAGCCCACTTGACCAGAACCCGAATAAGCAGGTACTTCATGGAGGTGTAGGATAGATGTGAATGGTGCCAAGGAGGCCACGCTACCAATGCCGCTATGTTCTGGTCTTGTCCCGGACTTGCTAGATACTGGACAGCCTTCTTTGAGGCAATGTCCAAAGTGATGGGGATGGAGCCTTGCCCAAAAGTGGCCATCTTCGGGGGTATCAGATCATCCTGGGGAGGAGGGCTGGTGTCTTTGTGTCCTTGGTCGCCTGCTGTTGAATCCTTGCATGGCGGTCAGCACCACCACCTAAAGCTGCAGACTGGCTGTCCGACCTTTGGAATTTCACCAAATGGAAAAAATCAAATTCGCCATCCATGGATTGGAAGGTGGCTTCCACAGAACATGGGAACCATTCACTCGGATGTTCCAGTACCCGTTTGGGCACAGTAATGAGGTAGCCAGGAATCAAGAGAAAGTAGCCAAGATACAAAGGGCAAACAAAACCAAACCCAGTGGGGGGAAGCGGAAACAATGGGGGGACCCAGGAGGGAGAAAAGGGGACCACAACGGCCACAGCAAATGTGGCAAGGAGGAAAGTAAAAACAATCTAAACTAATATAAATGAAATCCGACCGGAATATAAATAACAGGGGCACCACCATTTTTTGTGTGTATTTATATTGTGTATAACAAAAAAAAAAAAAAAATTTTTTTAAAGTTGTTAGGAAGAAAATGGGTGTCAATCTGTGCAGCAATATTGTATAGAGACTGTCAGATTATGCACAAGGCAGGAGTATAATGAATTGAAGTCCCTGTCAAAAAGGGTTTTCGTTTTCAACAGTATATGTGCTACGATAGGGTGGTAAAGCTTGGTATCAAATAGGTGGGCTTGCTGGTGTAATTGGAAGGTCCATTTGGCATTGTGAGGCGAGATTGCCAAGTTAATTGAACTTCATGGTTACCAGAGAGTGATGGAGTCTGTGGGTAGTGAATGAAAATTGTGGGAGCTGATGACAAAGGCTTCGGTCCTGTCCAGTACAAGTTGGGCAAGCAATCTGAATTTAGAAAATTATGGGGTTGAGATTGGCGGTGGTGAGGTAGAGCTGAGTGTGAGGTTGAGATAAATGGTGGTGAGATAGAGCTGGGTGTGAGGTTGAGGTAAGTGGTGGTGAGATAGAGCTGTGTGTGAGGTTGAGGTAAGTGGTGGTGAGGTAAAGCTGGGTGTAGGGTTGAGATTGGCGGTGGTGAGGTTGAGGTATAGCTGGGTGTGGGGTGAGGAGGTATAGCTGGGTGTGGGGTTAAGATTGGCGGTGGTGAGGTAGAGCTTGGTGTGGGGTTGAGGTAAGTCGTGAGATAGAGCTGGGTGTGGGATTGAGGCAAGTGGTGAGGTTGAGATTAACTGGTGAGGTAGAGCTGGGTGTGGGGTTGACATTGGTGGTGGTGAGGATGAGCTGGGTATGGGGTTGAGATAAGCAGTGGTGAGGTATAGCAAGGTGTGGGTTTGAGATTGGCAGTGGTGAGATTGAGATACAGCTGGGTGTGGGGTTGAGGTAAATCGTGAGAGAGCTGCGTGTGGGATTGAGGTAGAGGGGTGTGCGGTTGAGATTAGCAGTGGTGAGGTAGAGCTTGGTGTGAGATTGAGGCAAGCGGTGGTGAGGTTAGAGCTGGGTGTGGGGTTGAGGTAAGTGGTGGTGAGGTTGAGGTATGGCTGGGTTATTCAGCTTTTTACACAATCTGATGAATTTTGGGTTGCCAATGGACATGGGGGGAGGAGCAGGGCTGTTGGACAGGATGGATCCTTTGGGGACCATGCATTAATGGCATAGGGGAGGAGGAGGAAAGAAGCCATTGAAGCTAAATTAGGTTACGACTCCATTGAGAAAAGTTGCACCACATTAGAATCATAGAATCTCCACAGTGCTGGAGGTCATTCCGCCCATAGAGTCCTCACCAAACCTCCAAAAGAGCACCCTAACCTCGGCCCAATCTCCCACCCTATCGCTTTTCTTCCTGTGAGGAACAATTTAGCATATCTAATCCTCCTAACATGCACATCTTTGGACTGTGGGAGGAAGCCAGAGCACCCAGAGGAAACCCATGCAGACATGGGGAGAATGTGCAAACTCCACACAGATGCCCGGGGTCGGAATGGATCTTGGGTCCCTGGTGCTGTGAGGCAGCAGTGCTAACCACTGTGCCACCCCAGTAGTGCAGTCCAACCGTCCTGTGTGGCAGAGGAGAGGTAGTGTGGCAGGATAATGTAGTAAACAATTTAAAGGCTGCAGGTGAGTCAAGAAAGAGTTTACCACAAACGGTAACATTGGTGACTTTCGATCAGAGCTGTTGCATTACTATACTGGCAGGATTTATACACGGGCCTGAATATTTTGGAAGGTAGGGGTTCCCTTCCCATCAACTGCAGAGTCGTTAAAGAAAATGTCCTCGTCGACTCGAACTGCCCAGCAACCGTTTCACGCTCATTGAGCATTAAGTGGGATTTCTGCCCCTCAGGAGGAGGACCTGGACATGACAACACATCCTCAGGTTTGTACTCTGTTTCTGTTGAGTAACTTGCGAGGGTTGTGACCTAGGTTTTTTTTAATGAAAAAGCTGATATAGCTTTATATTGGCACCAATATGGAACAGTGATGCTTCCTTGTTTAATGGTTAGTGTGATATGTGGACTGGTACATGCTTCATTTTCAAATCTTTGTTACTGTTGACCGTTTAATAACCAAAATATTCTTTAGTCTCTGCAGCGATATGTGCTGCAGTGGACAGAAGAGGAAGTGCTTCAACATGCTTGCGATGGACTGCAAGGTAGGTTTTAGTGGTCCCAGGGCATGCGATGAAAGCATGTTTAAGAATTTAGGAATGGGAAGTTGATAAGAGGTAGTTTACTTGGCTGAGAGGGTCAATATTTTTTGAGAAGAGGGTGATGACAGGAGACATGAAGGGGACAGTGCCCGAGAGGGAGGTCTGTTTGAATCATCTAATGTGGAATTTTATACGGAGATCAGGCCATCAGCAGTTTCTGGGAATAGTAGAAAGGAACACTGGTGCCAGAATTCTCCAGCCGTTGGGATTCTTTGTTCCTGCTGGCAGTGCACCCCCGCCCACAGATTTCCCGATGATGTGGGTTGACTTCAATGGAAAATCTCATTGACAAGCTGTGGGAGTAGCGAATCCTACTGCCAGTGAAAAGCGTGCCTCTGAAAAACATGCTGCTGGGGAAACAGGAGAATCCCTATAGTGCAAAATGAGGCCATTCAGCCCATTGGGTTTGCATCGACCCCCCTGAAGGAGCATCCTACCTAGTTCCACTCCCCCACCCAATCTCCATAACTCCACCTAACCTGCACATCCCTGGAAACAAGGGGCAATTTTATCATGGCCAACCCACCTAACCTGCACATCATTGGACATGCAGACACTGGGAGAAAGTGCAGACTCCAAACAATTGCCCAAATCTATAATTGAACGAGGGTCCCTGTCATTAATGCTCAGTCCAAGTAAGTATGAGTTAGGTACTTCTCGCTTCACAGCTTATGGGTAGACCTGGCAAAGTCAACATTTATTTCCTATCCCTGATGAGAGTGAGGCTTTCTTCTTGATCCACTGCAGCTGATGTGGTGGAGATAGTGCCATAATGCTGTCAAGTAGGAAGTTCACAATTTTGACCAAGTGATGAAGGAACGGTCACATGGCCAAGTTAGATCAGTGAGTGATTAGTGACTAATATGGATTTGATGCTGTAGGCATGTTCCTGTTGCTCTTATCCTGGCTGCTGTTGGTCATGAGTGTGGGAGGTGTTGCAAAAAGGTGTGGCTTTTTGCTGGGGAACTGCTGATGGAGCAGTTATCTAATATCACAAGCCTTTGGATTAGCTGACACAGTTGTGCTGTATCAGGGGAGTGCGTGGGTGTGGCACAACCTGGGGTCAGACCACTAAGGCTGCCATCATACGCATAAACAGTGTTGTTGAAAACTCACCACTATTAGAATTCCCCCTATACCAAAAAGGGCCGATATTTTCAATGGTGAACAGGGATTCTCACTCCCTGACTCCGATGCAGGCTTTGGTGGGTACTATTCAGGTAAAACTATATTTTCAAGTTATCCCCCGGTATAACCCATACATTCACCGGAGATTTCATCTATTTACCACTTAGTAGCATCGATCCTGGGTCCCGCATTGCTAAGTAAGTAAAGTAGACTTTGGAATAACCACTGTTTCAGGTTAAATTAAGTTATTTTATTATTATATATTTTCTTTTAAAAGCTACAATCACTTTCTTTACAGAAAGGTAAAAAGACCTTGCTTCTGTATCCTTCTGGTTGGTTGAAGGGACCTTCAGGCCCACCTTGACAATCAATCTTCTTTTTAAAATCTGGGCCGGGATTCTCCCCTACCCGGCGGGGTGGGGGGTTCCGGCATAGCGGAGTGGCGCCAACCACTCTGGCATCGGACCTCCCCAAAGGTGCGGAAGGATCCTCACTTTTAGGGGCTAGGCCCGCGCCAGAGTGGTTACCGCCAAGCCGACTGGCGCCAAAACCGGTGCCAATGGCCTTTGGCGCCCGGCGTCGGGGGCTGGCCGAAAGGCTTTCGCCGGTCCGCGCATGCGCCGGTGCGTCAGCGGCTGCTGACGTCACCACCGGCGCATGTGCGGTAGGAGGGGTCTCTTCCGCCTCCGCCGTGGTGGCGGCGGTGGAAGAAAAGGAGTGCCCCCACGGCACTGGCCTGCTGATCGGTGGGCCCCGATCGTGAGCCAGGCCACCGTGGGGGCACCCCCCCTGGATCCGATCGCCCCGCGCCCTCCCCCCAGGACCCCGGGGGCCCGCTCGCGCCGCCAATCCCGCCGACACCAGAGGTGCTCCAATTCCCGCCAGCAGGAGAGGCCTGTCAGTGGCAAGACTTCGGCCCATCGTGGGCCGGAGAATCGCGGTGGGGGGCATGCCGACCGGCGGGGCGTGATTCCCGCTCCTGCCGATTCCCGGGTGGCGGAGAATTCCGGCCACGGTGGGGGCGGGATTTACGTTGGCCCCGGGCGATACCCCGACCCTGCCCCGGGTCGGAGAATTCCGCCCCTGGTCTTCTTTAGATGTATTCACTGTTCTGCTCGGTTGCTATGTCTTGTCGATCCCATGCACTGAGCAATGAGAACTGGCTATCTCTGAGCTGACTCTGCCTCCTCTTTAAATTCTAGTCTTTCTTAGATGTATTAGCTGTTTTAGCTCGGCTGCCATGTCTTATTTTTCCCATGACTGAGCTGGCTGTAAGCTGAATCTGCTTGCTTCTCTTGTTCCTTCTCTCTGAGCTCTGGTTCTGGTAGTTCCTGCTCTGATCTCTGGGTTTATATTCTCTTTTTTTTTTAATAATCAATTTTATTGAGGTAGTTTTTGGCTCTGTAAACAGTTACAGACATCAACAGAAAGAAAGCAAAAAAGGCAAAAATGTGCAAACATCCACGTACATTCAATACTTCAATCGTAACATACTGCACCAGCCCGCTCCTCTCCCACCGGTTCTACCCACCATTTTATCCCTCCTACTCTACTCTACCCCCCCCCCCCCCCCCCCCCCCCCCGCCCTGCTGACGCTCACTCTCCCGCAAAGAAGTCAATAAATGGTTGCCACCTCCGGGCGAACCCCTGTACAGATCCCCTCAAGGCGAACTTAATTTTTTCCATACCCAAGAAACTCGACATGTCCGCAAGCCACAACTCAGCCTTCGGGGGCTTTGAGTCCCTCCACGACAATAGTATTCATCGCCGGGCTATCAGGGAAGCAAAGGCCAAAACATCGGCCTCTTTCTCCCCCTGGACTCCCGGGTCTTCCGAAACCCCAAAGATTGCCACCCCTGGACCCATCGCCAGCCTTGTTTTTAGCACCCGGGACATGACGCCTGCAAATCCCTCCCAATACCCCCTAAGCTTAGGGCACGCCCAAAACATGTGAACGTGGTTCGCTGGTCCTCCCGCGCACCTAGCGCATTTGTCCTCTATCCCAAAGAATTTGCTCATCCGAGCCACTGTCATGTTGCCCCGGTGAACGACCTTAAATTGAATCAGCCCGAGCCTGACACATGTTGCGGTCGAATTTACCCTACTCAGGGCCTCTGCCCACCACCCGTCCTCCATTTCCCCGCCTAGCTCCTCTTCACATTTAAGTTTCAGTTCCTCCGTCTGGGACCCTTCCTCCCTCATGAGCACCTTATATATAGCCGAGACTCTACCCTCCCCTTCTTCCCCCCCTAGAGAATATTCTGTCTTGGACCCCCATTGGCGGGAGGCGTGGGAAAGATGGGACCTGTCTACGAACAAAGTCCCGCAACTGTAGGTACCTAAAATCATTTCCCCTTACCAGACCAAATTTCTCCTCCAAGCTCCTCAAACTCACAAAGCTCCCTTCCAGGAACATATTTCCCGCCCCCGCCCGCCGCCATGCTCAAAACCCCCCTCCATACTCCCGGGGGCAAACCGATGGTTGTCGCAGATTGGCACCCAAACCGACGCCCCCATCTCCCCTACATGCCTCCTCCACTGGCCCCATATCCGCAGAGTCGCCACCACTACCGGGCTGGTGGAGTACCTGGTCGGCGGCAGCGGTAGAGGAGCCATGACCAGGGCTGCCAGGCTGGAGCCCCTGCATGAAGCCGCCTCCACCCTCTCCCAGATAGACCTCGTACCCACCATCCACTTCCTTATCATAGCGATTTTGGCAAAGCCAGCCCTCCCTCGCTGCGGTTCCTCTCCAGCGTCGCCTTCTTCACCCGCGGGGATTTTCCCGCCCAGACAAAGCTCATGATCATCCTGTTAACTCTTTTGAAGAAGGACCGTGGGACAAAGATCGGGAGGCACTGAAAAACAAACAGAAATCTAGGGAGGATTGTCATCTTTACAGTCTGCACCCTCCCTGCCAGCGACAGCGGGGGTGCATCCCATCTCCAAAACTCTCCCTTCATTTGCTCCACCACCCTGGCCAAATTTAACTTGTGCAGCCTGCCCCAGTCTCGCGCCACCTGGATTCCCAAATACCGGATATTTTCCTCTACCAGCCTAAACGGTAGCCCTCTCAGTCTGTTCTCCTGGCCCCTTGCCTGTACCACAAACATTTCACTCTTGGCCGTATTTAATTTGTATCCTGAAAACTGGCCAAACGTCCTCAACATTCCCAGTATACATCCCATCCCGGCCAATGGGTCCGACACGAACAGGGGCAGGTCATCCGCATAAAGAGAGACCCTATGCTCTACTCCGCCCCTCACCATCCCCTTCCATCCCTCTGCGGCTCTCAGCGCAATCGCCAGCGGCTCTATGGCCAGCGCAAACAGCAGCGGGGAGAGCCGGCAGCCCTGTCTGGTCCCTCGGTACAGCCTAAAGTACTCTGACACTTCTCTGTTAGTCCTGACGCTGGCCTTTGGGGCCTGATATAATAATTTGATCCAATTCACCAGTCCCTCCCCGAACCCAAACCGTCCGAGCACCTCCCATAGACAGTCCCACTCCACCCGGTCAAAGGCCTTTTCGGCGTCCATCGCCACCACTACCTCCACCTCCCTGCCCACCGGGGGCATCATTATCACATTCAGTAATCTTCTCAGGTTGGCCGCCAGCTGCCTACCTTTCACGAACCCAGTTTGGTCCTCCCCAATCACCTCCGGTACGCAGTCCTCCATTCTCACCGCCAGTACCTTTGCCAGGAGCTTGGCGTCAACATTAATCAGGGAGATTGGCCTGTAGGACCCGCACGCCTCCGGGTCTTTACCCCGCTTCAATATCAGTGATATAGTGGCTTGCGACATTGTTGGCGGCAGGGTCCCTCTGTCCCTTGCCTCATTGAAAACCCTCGCCAAGACCAGGCCCACCAGCTCAGAAAACTTCCTATAGAACTCTACTGGATATCCATCCGGCCCCGGGGCTTTCCCCGACTTCATGGCCTTTAGGCCCCCCGATACCTCCTCTACTCTAATCGGGGCCCCCAGTTCATCCACTCGCCCCCCCCCCCCCCCCCCCCCCCCACCTACTGTTGGGAATGTTAACCCGTCCAGAAACCTTTTTATCTCCTCTGGTTCTTCCGGCGGCTCCGAAGTATACAGCTTACGATAGAAGTCCCGGAATACCTTATTCAATCCTGCCGGGTCCTCCACTTTGCGCCCCTCCCCATCCATCACTCTACCTATTTCCCTGGCCGCCTCCCTCCTCCTGAGTTGCTGCGCTAACAGTCTGCTAGCCTTTTCCCCATGCTCAGACACCACGCCCCTCGCCTTCCTAAGCTGTTCCATGGCCCTACTCGTGGATAGTGCCCCCAGTTCCGCCTGTAGTCTCTGCCTCTCCCGGAGTAAAACCTCCCCCGGGGTCTCCGCGTGCTCTTCATCTATCCGACCCATTTCCCTGACCAATCGATACATCGCTGCCTTGGCTCTGTGGGCCCCAATTGAAATCAGCTCCCCCTGCACTACTGCCTTTAGCGCCTCCCACAGGGTCGCCGCTGAGACCTCCCCCGTGTCATTCACCTGCAAGTAATTTTGCATACACCTCCGAAGCCTCTCACAGATCCCCTCCTCCCACATCTAGCCTCCATTGCGGGCGTTGGTAGTTCGCCCCCCAGGTCTGCCCAGTGCAGGGCATGGTCTGAGATAGTAATTGCCAAATATTCCGTGTTCTTTACCTTCCCTATACAGTCCCTGCTTAGTACAAAGAAATCTATCCTAGAATATACTTTATGAACGTGCGAGTAAAATGAGTAGCCCCTTCCTGTCGGCTGTCTGGCTCTCCAGGGGTCCACTGCCCCCATTTGCTCCATAAACCCTCCTGTCTCATTCCCATTGTTTCCCCATCCTCCTCCCCACTCCCCGGCGCCCCATCCCCCTCTCCAACCCACTGGAGCAAACTCACTGGTGCAGGAAGGCATGGACATCAACAAAACAAAAACCCCCCAACCCAAGTCCTTGGCCCCCCTTGCTGACCTTCGTTACCGTGCCGGCTCCAGTGTCCTCCGCGAGCCGCACAAAAGGTAAAAATCCGCCTGAAAAGGAAAAAACAGAAAAAAGAGGAAAAAACAAAAACAGAAGAGAAAAAAAAAACCCAAACCATTTCATGAACAAAGGAAAGAGTCCCAAATGTTCCGCTTGGCACCTTTGACCCAGCAAACTGTTGAACAACAGTCTAGGCCCATTCGGCGTACCTTCCCACGGTAGTCCTCGGGCCCTATTTCGCACCCGTGGGGCCTCTTTTCGGGACCAGCCCCTGATCCCTCGCAAAGTCCATCGCTTCTTCGGGCTCGGAGAAGTAGTGGTGTTGACCCTGGTGCGTGACCCATAAACGAGCCGGGAACAGCAGACCAAACTTCACGTGCTTCTTGAACAGCACCTCCTTGACATTCTTAAAGGCTGCTCGCCACCGAGCAACCTCCTGGCTTAGATCCTGGTAAATGCGGAGGACACTGTTGTTCCACGCGCTGCTCCTGGCGCTCTTTGTCCACCGCAGCACCCGCTCCTTGTCCACGAACCTGTGGAACCTACTCACCATCGGACGGGGGGATCCGCCCGGCCACCCCTGCCTCGCCTGCACGCTATATGCCCCCTCCAGCTCTGGCGGTCGCGGAAAGGCTTCGGCCCCCATCAGCTGCATCAATAGGTCTGCTACAAACGCTGCAGCATCAGCTCCCTCAGCCCCCTCCGGGAGGCCGACCATCCTCAGGTTGTTTCTGCGGACTCTATTCTCCAGCTCCTCCACTCTGTCTAGCAATCTTCTCTGCCTCTCCTTCAGCCCGTCAACTTCTAGCGCCGTAACCGTCTGCGCATCCGCCTGCTCCTCCACCGCCTCTCCCAGCTCCTTAACTTTAACATCTTGCGCATCCAGCCTCTGGTTCAGCTGATCCACCGCTTTCTGGATTGGGTCCAAGCTGTCCCGCTTCAGCGCTTCAAAACTGGACTTCATTACCTGGAGCATGTTATCCAGCGCCAGCTGGATTGCTGAGTCCGGGGTCCGTGTGTCCGCCATCTTAAGTTCCAGGTAAGTTTCTACAGCTCCTTGTCTCTGTCCCTTTTTCTCTCTCTTCTTCTGCCTCCTGGACTCCCGCTGTTCCATGTGCCGCAGCCCGCTCCTCAGCACTTTCACCGCCGCCTTCCTTCAGCTCCGTGGTCCCGCTATCACGGGGAATCAGTCCCTAAACGCCCGCCGGAGTGAGAGCCCACCGAATGTGCGGCTCACTCGGACATCGCCGCCGCCGGAACTATATTCTCTTTCTAACAGTTATTAAGTTTTTATGACTTAATTGTAAAGTAACTTATTTCACTTTGATTGTAAAAAGTATCTTTGATCTAAACATTCCAATACAACTAAGTATTCATTTTGACATGACCTCACCTCTCAGGTCTCTGATTACATTGTTTCCTTTGTGATGTTCAAAGTTCCTTTGTGATATTCAAAAGTGCTTTGATTTCAATAGAGGTGTGAATATTGGTTTGGTTCCTGTGAATTCTATAGTTTTATTTTCCAATTGTGTCCCCAGCTCATAATTTTGACTTTGATTTTAGCTCTAAATTATGTTTCTCATAGACTGATAGTCTCCAATTTTCTTTAATTTACTTGGTGTTTGCAGAATTTCACACTTAGAATTGTCACGAAATTCAACTGAACCTCATCCTTTCCAGCTGCTTACTAAGATGGTTAGTTTCAATGAAGGTGTGAAACATTGCTTTTAGCGTAATGCTAAAAATCCACTTGGTTACAACTTGAAAGGTTTACATTGTTTTTAGCTTCATACAAAAATCCTGTTTTGTTTGGGAGAAGGAAACTGCATTTTATAATCCTGCTCTTTGCAGCTGCTATTAACCCTTCGTGGGTTAATAGTTAATACCCTGTATTCTCTCATGTTTCTCTCAGACCAGATATTGCCAGACTTCCATGTTTCAAATGATACATCTTTCCATATTTTCAATAACAACCGCAAATGGCATCTGGATCAACGGCTGAGACAGATCTCGGGATTGATCATAAAGCTGCAAATTGAAAGTCGCAAACAGGATGTAATTTTTAAGCTTTTATTTAGATGTGAGGTACACAACAGTAGGCTGAAAGTAAGTGTAGGATTCTGTTTGCATTAATTTCGGAGGCTCCAAAAATTTTGAGATGATATTCATTGACTAGTTACAAAGTCACCAAACAGCCAGATTTTGTCATAACAAATAGACAAGTCCACATAGGCAAAACGCATATTAATTATCGACACACAAAAGTATAATGGAAGAATGTTAACACAAAGTGTGGCTAAAATGTGATGACAATGTAATAATGTCATTAATATAAAGGTATCCATGCAGTTACACAGGGGTGTCTTCAGTGAATGAAGGTTAGAACCTGTGGGGCAATTGGACCAGGATTTTCGGATGTAATTTAGATTCCATTTTAAAATAAGAGATTGGCATTATTGTTATGATACTTTGACAAACCTGCAGTAACTTGCGCCGTTTTGGAGAATCGGCGTTCCTGCTGGATTTTCGTGCAAAGCCGGTCCAACGCCGTTCCGCCATTCTCCCAACCTGCGAGAACGGCATCATCGAGGTTGGCTCCGCGCCGCCCAGAGAATTGCCCGAGATTCTCGGCTATTCAGCGACCCAGATGGGCCAAAGTCCCGACGGCGTGACCCCTGACCCTGGCAAAATAAATTTGCCAGCCAGCGGGCTGAGGAGGTGAGTGCCTGACGTTTTCAGAGGCAGCATGTTGTGGCGTCCAAGGCCGGGGGGGGGGGGGGGGGGGGGGGGGGGGGGGTTGGGGATGGGTGCAGACATGTTCGGGGGTGGGGAGGGGAGCATGGTGCAGCCATGTTCCGGGGGAGGGAAGGAGGGGGGGGGGGAAGGGTGAGCCATGCTCGGTGGAGGGAGGGTTTTCCGTGGCAGCGACGTGCCAGCCGGCCTGCCATGGCAGGGCAGTGGCAAAGCCACACCTACAAGTTGAGATCATGCTGATGGGCAAAGGCCACTGGCGCCGCCATCCCGCGCGGCCACACGCCTTGACCTTGGGTGCGCCCCCCCCCCCACAGGGGCTGCAACACCCAGCTGACGGAGACCATCTCTGGGAAGGGTCAAGGTGGCACACATGCCAGTCCCCGTGAGGGCATAGCCAGCCCACAGTGGCGCAAAGAGGAGGGACGGGCAAAACTGGGCGGTGGACGGATACTGTGGGCAGGGGTCTGGGTGCCTGCGTGTCTGTAGTGACACCAGCCAACCGGGGCACACATGTATCCCATGGCACCTGGCTGTTGAGGTGTCAATGCGCCATCGTTAAACACGTTGTATCCACCCCCCCCCCCCCCCCTCCTGCAGATCGTAATGTTTGGGCACCAGCCAGCGATGTTTGCCGTCGTGGTGGGAGCCGCTGCCCTGCAGGTGGCCCTTTGGCAGCGTCGTCGCAGGCGACTCAGAGCAGCTGCAGCAGCGGTGGCTGCAGCAGAGGGATTGGCTGCAGAGGGCCCCGTGCCACCCGTCAGGCCCGCCAGCCCGACAAGTGTAGGAGGAGACGGAGGCCAACGACGACCACAATAACGAGGGGAATGCTCAGAACGAGGATACCGATCTTGATGGGGTGCAGGGGAAGGAGGAGGAACAGGTGGTGGTGCCAAGGCACCGGAGGCGCCCCATGAGGCCTCTAGTGTACCATCACCGCATGTCCTTTGAGGACCTGCCGGACAAGGCATGCAGGAGGAGACTCCGGATGAGTAGGAAGGCCGTCGCATATATATGCCACCTCATGGCACACCTGGCACCATGTGGAATGGGGGGAGGACATGCACTCCTGGTGGGCGTCAAGGTGACGGTTGCCCTCAATTTTTACGCGACGGGGTCATTCCAGGCGCCGAGCGGGGACCTGTCCGGTATCTCCCAGGTATCGGTGCACCGGTGCATCCGAGCAGTCACCGACGCCCAGTATGCCATCGCTGACCGGTACATCGAGTTTCCAGAGGACCGTGCACACCAGGATGCCCAGGCAGCGGGATTCGCCTCCATGGCTAGGATACCAATGGTCCAGGGGGTGATTGATGGGGTGCACGATGCCATGCGTCCACCATCGGAGAACAGGGACGTGTTCATGGGCAGAAAGGGGGCTTACTCCATGAACATTCAGGTGGTCTGCGACCACCGCATGAAGCCATGCAACATGATGCTGGCCGGTCGCAGACCCGACTTGTCACCCGCAACCACACAGCGCACCCCCTGGCCACCCCCCACCAGTCGCCCCCAGCCCTCACAAAGCCCCCCCTGGCCAGCAGCACAGATCCTTGCCGAATCTGGTGGCACTGGACACAGTCCGCAGCCGCCACACTGGATTCCCGCATGGCTGAGACCACACGCATCCCGTGCCGTCGGGAACTCGGCCCATCGGGGGCGGAGCATCGCGGGAGGGCCAGCCGATGATGCACCACCGCTGTTGCGATGGCACGTGACATGATGACACTATTTCCTCGGGGTGGTACATGGCTGACCAGCGTCAAACCAGCGCCGGCCCCAATTTTGCCGTTCGAGCCTATTCTCCGCCAGATCGTCAAACACGATTTTGGCATCGGGCAACGGAGAATCCTGACCGTTGTTTCATCTGGCCGGACTTGGGTGGCATAGTATTAGCATAAGGGATTGATCGTTTGAGACTGAGCTGAGGAGGAATTTCTTCACTTGGAGCAAAGAATCTTTGGAATACTTTACTCTGGAGATCTATGAATGTTAGGCATCGCGTACATACAAGGTTGAGATAGATTTTTTAGGCTGCAAGGGGATCGAGAGGTATGGAGATCAGGCAATAAAAAGTGGAATTGAGGCCCAAGTTCAGCTATAATCTTATTGAATGACAGACTAGGTTGGAGGGGCAATATGGTCTATTTCTACTTCTAGTTCATATGTTGGGAGCACGTAATTTCAGTGTGGCAGGGTAGTTTCCTTAATAAATGCAGACATAGGAATTTATAGAGGATGACATGGGATAGAAGCACAGACCATTCAACCTAACCAGTTTTTATGCTCCACTCAAGCCTCACATCTTTTCTCATTTAAATCTATTTAAATTAATCTATCTTCCCCTTAAATGAATCTATACCTATTCATTTCAACCGCCCAGCGAGGTTCCAGTTCCACAGTCTCGCCACTCTTCTGAATTCCCGATTGGAATATGGTGCAGAAACTGCATTCAAATGTATGATTTTCAATATAAATTTGACAACATTTCTCATAAATTAAAACAAATCCAGTCAAATTATGCATCTCGTTACTCTAAGCTTTAGTGTTAGAAACTGGTCCATTTGACTAAAAGGTAGCATCTAAGCCAGGGGTGGGCAAACTACGGCCCGCGGGCCGCATGCGGCCCGCCAAAGGTATTTCTGCGGCCCACCAAGTCATTAAAAAAAAAAAAAAAAATTTTATTTTTAAATTTTTTTTTTTTTTTTTTTTAATTTTTTTTAAGGTTAATGGGGCGGGTGCTGTTGGGTTACTTACTGGTATAGGGTGGATACGTTGACTTGAGTAGGGTGATCATTGCTCGGCACAACGTCGAGGGCCGAAGGGCCTGTTCTGTGCTGTACTGTTCTATGTTCTATATGAGGCGCCCAGAATCATAACCGGGTGAAGTAATTATTTTACTTAATATACTATGCGGCCCTTTGTGAATTGTGAATTTCTGAATGTGGCCCTTGCACGGAAAAGTTTGCCCACCCCTGATCTAAGCTAATATGATCTGCTATGTATGTTTACTCTTTACTTTATGGTAGCACAATGTTCAGAAATAAATATATATCATCCATGCAGCATTGCAGAGAAACATATCAAGGTTAATGGGAGAAGTCCATTCAGCTGTCACATTGTACAGTTTTTTTCATCGCTCATGTCACTGCAATCCTGAATGTTGTCTTTGCAGCGACTCTTAGGTATGCAATCACAGTCACTGAAGAAGACGGTAACACATTTCCATCCAGAACAAAGGCACTGCAATTCTTTAAAACAAACAAAATGTTCAAATTATATCATTTTTAAATCCATTGAAATGAAAAAATGAAAATGAAAATCGCTTATTGTCACGAGTAGGCTTCAATGAAGTTACTGTGAAAAGCCCCTAGTCGCCACATTCCGGCGCCTGTCCGGGGAGGCTGATACGGGAATCGAACCGTGCTGCTGGCCTGCCTGGTCTGCTTTAAAAGCCAGCGATTTAGCCCAGTGAGCTAAATCAGCCCCGTCATTGTTCTGTGATGCTCGTTAATGGTTTAAACCTATGCATGTATTTTTTTTTTAACAAATGAATATTTCCTGTCACCTTGCTCAATGTTAGTTAGAAGATATTGTACACGTTTTAGCTGCATTCGTTCTATTAGGTTCTTGGCTTGAATGCTATCAGCCCTACCATTGATGCTCTTGCTGCCTGGCTTCATTTGCCTTTACTGACTCCAGCATTTTCTGGTCCTATTCCATGGCTATTAGGATTGTTCACTGATGAGAGTTTGGCACTGAATCGTCTGCTATCAACACCCTGGGGGATACCATTGACTAACAACTGAACTGGATTAGCCATATAAATATTGAAGCTGGGAATAACTCACCGTCTGCCTCCCCAAAGCCTGCTCACAAGGTGCATATCAGGAGTGTGATGGAATAACCTACACTTGCTGGATGGATGAAGCAGCTCCAACAACACTCTCGAACCTCAAAACTATCCAGGGCAAAGGCTCCTACTTGATTGGCACACCATCCTCCATCTAGACTATTCATTCCCTCCACCAACAATGCACAGTAGCAGCAGTGTGTACCTACACGATACACGGTAGCAACATGCCAAATCTCCTTCATCAGCATTTTGCAAACCGGCGACCTCTGATACCTAAAAGGACAAGGGCAGCAGATGCATTGGAACACCACCAGCTACAAGTCCCCCCCTCAAGCCACATGCTATTCCAACTTGGAACTATATCGCCCTTCATTGTTTCAGGATCAAAATCTTGGAACTCTCTTCCCAATAGCACTGTGGGTGAACCTCCACCAAATGGACTGCAGTGGTTCAAGAAGGTACCTTTTCGAATACAATTAGGGATGGACCCCAAATACTGCCTTTACCAATGATGCCCACATCCCATGAAAAGATTTTTTAAAATGCCACTCCTGCTATAATAGTGTAGGTCAGATAGGCTTCAGATGGTTTCACAGGTCGGCGCAACATCGAGGGCCGAAGGGCCCGTACTGCGCTGCAATGTTCTATGTTCTCCATGTGCATTAAAGCCTCCAGTGCAGCATCCAAAATCGTGCAGCTCACATCCTGCCAACATTGTGCCATAATTGAGCCTTTCCCAGATGAAACATGGTTTTAGAATAACTTTCAGTACCTGCTCCAGCCAAAATACACCTCCCCTTTAAGAGATGCAGGCTGGCTTTAAGTAGAGAAGGCTAGCTTGAACTCACACTGGCCTCTCATGATTTTGTGCCCCTAGGTCTAGCACAGGGGTGGGCAAACTACGGCCCGCGGGCCGCAAAGGTATTTCTGCGGCCCACCAAGTCATTAAAAAAAAAAAAAAATTTTTTTTTTAAGGTTAATGGGGGGGGGGGGGGGGGGGGGGGGGGGGGGGCTGTTTGGTTACTTACTGGTATAGGGTGGATACGTTGACTTGAGTAGGGTGATCATTGCTCGGCACAACGTCGAGGGCCGAAGGGCCTGTTCTGTGCTGTACTGTTCTATGTTCTATATGAGGCGCCCAGAATCATAACCGGGTGAAGTAATTATTTTACTTAATATACTATGCGGCCCTTTGTGAATTGTGAATTTCTGAATGTGGCCCTTGCACGGAAAAGTTTGCCCACCCCTGGTCTAGCATGTAGTGACTCAACAATGTGCTTCGCTGACTGAAAGCTGCAATTATTTAAATGAACATACAGTATAAGTTTACATAATGCCCACATCAGAAGCAACTGGTATGTGTTAATCATATGTTGTGATCCCCGCACCCTTTATCAGGGGCTAATCAATTTCCAGGCCTCTATGTACGAACACTCAGCAGAGAGTGGTGGATTGACTGGTGTGTTCCCTTTTGAAATAGTGGTATTTCAGTTCTGCACAATCATTTATTAATTTAGAAGCTATATAGATTGCAGTAAATTTTCCAAAGTTAAGTAAGATATTTGTTTGGTTCACCAAATCTTTCCTTCCATGGAAACCTACATCTCTGTCATGATGAAATCGAAGTGCCTCTTGAAAGATTCTTGCTTTCTCTGATTATCACTTTAGGTATTAATCATTTTGTAGTCAATTGCTTCCTGACATCAGCCTTAAACTTACATTTTACCAGTGGGTATTTATGTTCTGCAGTCTTGATCTATGTTGAACATAATACTCAGGTTTACTTACTACCATATATTCTGCTTGCATTCACTTTTTTTTCTAACTTTTCCCAGAACTCAGTCCTCAAACGTTCCAGGGTTTGAATGCTGTTTGCAGAGTTGTAGTAACCAGAACGTAACAGTATTCAACTGGAATGTGACAACTGTATGTGTGGGAAGTGATCAACAAAATGTCTCGTGGGTCGCATGTGGCTGCCGGGCAGCAGGCTGCCCACCAGTAGCACAGGTATTGTTCCTCTGTGAGCTGTGTTCAATATAACATTTGTACATTTTGTTAGCGCACTTAAGCAGTGACAAGGATCTTTCCCACGCAGTGGCGCAAAGGCCACACTTGCCTTTGCACCTAATTCAGTACAGCAATTGGCAAAGGCTTGGAAAAAAGTGCCTGTCCACTTGGAGTATGTACCAGGAAGACTTATGGAACGTTAGGACAGAAGCCAATACATATTTGGAGTATTTTCGTATCATTGTATGGACTACCATTGTGAACATGGATTCATTCCACATCCCATAGTAATAAATCGGTCATAAAATTATAGTGTGCGAGAACATTGAAAGGGTTCGATTACCTGATTCATCGGAGCAGTCTCCACAATGGTTTTTTCCATCACATTTTCTGTCTATATAGGTCCAGGATCTCTGGTTGCCACACATAAAAACTAAATATTTGGGGAGGCTATGAGGTAGGTCTCCTGTTCAGAAAAGGTAATGCACGGATAACAAGGTGTGTAATGGTCAAAGCTACTTCTGTACATTTTTCATAAAATTTCAGAGAATGGAGTAGAATTCCTGTGGAGGTCTTCATAATCTGCCAATAGACATTCAGCAGAAGATTAGCAGAAACCCTGGAGAAATAGTAAAAACATAGGCCAGCCATCCCCGCTGGCTCCGAGAGCCCTGTTGCCATTTTACGCTCTGACGAACATTCATATGGCAGGACTTCTGCCCCTCACCCAGGAGGAAGTCTGGCTTTGGAGAACTGCTGGCCAATCAGATTGGCTGCAGCTCTCCAGTCCCACCAGCAACAGTGCTGCAGTGGGAGAAAGAGGTACTGCCTGGAGCTGCCAGAAGCTGGCTTCTGATGGAGATGCCCCCACCTTCTCTCAAGGGCCTCAATTGGGGTGAGTCTAAAGCCTTGCCCACCCCAGGTAGAGTTGGGTGGGAAACCAGAGAGAATTTCATGCTCGCACCCTCCAAACCTGGCCACCATTTTTCTAGAGTTTCCATCAATCTTTATCTCTCAATATTTCTAAATTATTTGGTATAGTGATGTAGGGAAATACCAACAGTATCTATGACCTATCCCTAGTTGATCTGAGGCAATTATGAGTCAGTCACATAGTGTGGCACTGTAGTCACTAGGTCAGGGCCTGGTTAGGTAGGTTCCCTTCCCTGGAGGGCATTGACAAACCAGTTTTTTTTTAAAGTTGGCCTGCAAATTGTTAGATTTATTCAGTTGTTTTCACAATTTGCCACAATCTCCAGGTTACCAGTCCGGTATATAACAAAAAGCTATACAGGTTAATTTGAGTATGCTTCAGGTAGCATTTCTGACATTGTAGTGGATAAAGGTATAAAGTGATGCAGACTAGGCTGTGTTGTTCTCTGCTTTGCTTTACCTGGATGGCTTGGATGTGTGGTGTTGAACAAAGAACAACAAGCTTTATTAACGAACAAATCTAATTTATTAACACTACTAAATAAGATTTGTACGTATTCCTAAAGTATAAGGTTACTGAATTAAACTATGCTATATCTAACTACAGAACTCTCAAATACACAACTGATCTCTTTCATGCTTAACCATCTTCTACCCAGAATCCCAGAAGTCACATGATATATATATATATATATATATATATATATGTATATATATATATATATATGGCTGTTCTGTGGTTCCATCTAGTGGTAAGAAGCATTATGATTAACTTGTTGACTCTACATCCCAGTCAATATACACATCATGACATAGGCGACCGTACTATCACAACGACTCTCGGCCCTCCTGTGCAAGTTAAGCCTGTCCACGTAAACACTATACTATTTAAAACCTCTCTCTCTGGGAGAGTCTCCAAACTTCCATAATGATCCATAATAGTCTGATCATATCAACTATTAATTAAGAGAAACTACATTTGGGCTGCCAAATTAGTCAATGATTAGCTGTAATATTCAAACACAACAGTGGCCATCTTGTATCAAATGTTTATTGCTTCATAATTTTGCAAATTTAAAATGTGAATTTCTTCTACTTTCCCCTTGTGTTCCTTATTCCTTAGTTCTGACAGCAGGCTTGAAGGTCCAAATGGCCTCCTCTTGCTCCTATTCTCTATATTTCTATGTTTCCCATTCTATTAATTTAACACATTTGAATTGGTTCTAGAGGCTTCTCTGTGTTACTATTCTGGATTTAGGGTAATAAATATCACAAGCAGCTGCACCCCATAGGAGGCAAACACTCAGAAATAAGACACACAGGGCAACAGTGACAAATTCAGACCCACATGAGGGCAAAGAGAAGCCCAGGCAGAAGTACGGAGGGAGTACACAGCAATACAAAATATGATACAAAAAATACATTTTGTCAAAGCTTTTCATCTTGTACTCATCAGGACAATTGCAAGAATTCCAATGTTGGAGAAACAACAACTTGATTCTGTATGAGAAGAGAGTGCTGATTGGTTGTCAAGTGAATTCTGATTGGTAGAGGTGTTACCATGGAGAATACACCAGTTAATGATGACTGACAGTTAATTTGAAAATTCAAACCAGGCAGTTTGACTCTGATTGATCAAAGCATTGCCCTGAGGAATGGACCAGCAAATGGTTACCACTTATTTTGCTTAGCTGCAATAGGCACAATGTTTGTATGTGTCCTTCCTGGCTGCGTGTGTGTCTCTCCTGGCTGAAAATAACAGGGCCTTCTGTATTAATATATGTAGCTTACATGCAAAAATGCCACACTGCTAGTCCAACTGATAATCTTAAATTGGTTGTCAGTGTAATTTTTAGTACTGAGGATTATTAGCAAATGTCCAATTGCAAAATCGCATCTGGTGTTGGACACTGTTTTGAGTTTTACAGGCACAGGCTGGTTCGGTTCGCAATGGGCTGTACCTTGCCTGTTGCGAAGAGAGGAAGGGACATGCTGCCTGATACGATCCATCAGTCTTTGGGACGTATGGCCTATGTACCTAGCACCATACTGGCAGAAAAAATTCATACACCACATAACTCATTTCTGTGATAGGTGGAACGGTTTTTTGGCTTTGTTCTGTTAGTGGCGAATTCTGCACATGTTGTTACTACATAGTAGCAACGTGTAACAACTAGTTTCACCTATTGCTCAAATCTTTGAGATACCTTGACCTTCCAGGGTAATCAGTATTTTTCAGGGCTAGATGTGATGGCCTTAGGCCTGTTCATGAGTTTGTACAACATACAGAACAAAATGATGTGATTAGGGTAGCTATTATCCCACAGGAAGTCCTTGATGTGCCTCATTTCAGCAGCAAGCGTGCATGGTGAGCAAATATGAATGCGGAATACAGGGTTAACGATAGGGGTGTTGGCAATGTGGAGGAGCAGAGAGATCTTGGGGTCTATGTTCATAGATCTTTGAAAGGTGCCACTCAAGTGGATAGAGCTGTGAAGAAGACCTATGGTGTGCTAGCGTTCATTAGCAGAGGGATTGAATTTAAGAGCCGTGAGGTAATGATGCAGCTGTACAAAACCTTGGTAAGGCCACTTTTGGAGTACTGTGTGCAGTTCTGGTCGCCTCATTTTAGGAAGGATGTGGAAACTTTGGAAAAGGTGCAAAGGAGATTTACCAGGATGTTGCCTGGAATGGAGAGTAGGTCTTACGAGGAAAGGTTGAGGGTGCTAGGCCTTTTCTCATTAGAATGGAGAAGGATGAGGGCGACTTGATAGAGGTTTATAAGATGACCAGGGGGATAGAATAGACAGTCAGAGACTTTTTCCTCTGGTGGAACAAACCATTACAAGGGGACACAAATTTAAGGTGAATGGTGGAAGATATAGGGGGGATGTCAGAGGTAGGTTCTTTACCCAGAGAGTAGTGGGGGCATGGAATGCACTGCCTGTGGAAGTAGCTGAGTCGGAAACATTAGGGTCCTTCAAGCAGCTATTAGATAGGTACGTGGATTACGGTAGAATGCTGGGGTGTAGATTGATTTGTTCTTAATCTGGGACAAATGTTCGGCACAACATCATGTGCTGAAGGGCCTGTTTTGTGCTGTATTTTCTATGTTCAAAATGGGTGTTGATAAATGGGAGTGTATATAAATATCTGTAGTGAGGGTACCTTTAAGAAATGGGTGTTTACTACTGCAGTGATGTCAGAGAGTGGGTGGAGCTGGGCTGTCTGTCAGCTTTTTACTTTGTTTTTGAGAAGGCTGCAAGGTGTGTTTTAGTTTCGTCTTCAGTGTTGGAGCTGAAGCCAGACAGAGCAGCTATACTGTTGATCACTCTGCTATGAAAAAACTATCTCTTGATCATTTGGTGAATTCAGAATTATAAATGTTCTCAGTAGTGAATGTAAACCTAATGTGCTTCTGTTAAAAGGTGTTTCTTTTGTCAGGATGTTGTTTGGGAAGTTATTAAGGATTACTTAGTGTTGTAGTCTTTGGGAGTTGTATTTGAATTGATGGTTGCTAAGATGTTCACTGTATGTATTAAACGAAAATGAAATAAAATGAAAATTGCTTTTTGTCACAAGGAGGCTTCAAATGAAGTTACTGTGAAAAGCCCCTAGTCGCCACATTCCGGCGCCTGTTCGGGGAGGCTGTACGGGAATTGAACTGTGCTGCTGGCCTGCCTTGGTCTGCTTTAAAAGCCAGCAAAAGGTTAACTTGAGTTCATAGAATAAACATTGTTTTGCTTTAAAAAATACTTTTCGATTTCTGCTGTACCACACCTGTAGAGTGGGCCGTGTGCTCCCCATACCACAATCTATTAAAAATTGTGGGTCAGGTGAACTCCATGATACACTTTGGGGTTTTCTAAACCCTGGCCCATAACAATATGATATATTAGTAATTGACATTGTAATGGTGCTTATGTCTAAAGGATGCAAATATATAATTAAATCTTCCTCATGACCAGTAAATTCTGTACACATATCTGCCTTCTATAATGTGCCGAAGCTAAATTAGGAAAGTGTAAGCTTTTGAAGTAAACTCTTCAACTGCATCAATAATAATAATCTTTGTTATTGTCACAAATAGGCTTACATTAACACTGCAATGAAGTTACTGTGAAAACCCCCTAGTCGCCACACTCCAGTGCCTGTTCGGGTACACTGAGGGAGAATTCAGAATGTCCAATACACGTAACATGCACGTCGTTTGGGACTTGTAGGAGGAAACCGGAGCACCCAGAGGAAACCCACGCAGGCATGGGGAAAACATGTAGATTCCACACAGACAGAGACCCAAGCCATGAATCGAACCTGGGACCCTGGAGCTATGAAGCAACAGTGCTAACCACTATGCTCCTGTGCCACCCAAGTACTTGCTTCAGTGGTTCTAGGAGCGGGAAATTTCAGTTATGGGGATATATTGGAGAACTTGGAACTGCTCTCTTTGGAGAGGAGGTTTGATAGAAGTGTTAAAAATCAGGAGGGGCCTGGACAGAGTGGATAGGGAGAAACTGTTCCCACTCATGTAAAGAATCAAGAACAAAAGAGCACAGATATAAAGTGATTTGCAAATGAGAAAAACTAAACGAGTGGTTTGAGTCTGGAATGCAATGCCGGGATGTGTGGTGGAGGCAGGTTCAATTGAGGCATTCGAGAGGGCACTTGGTGATTATTTAAATAGAAACAATGTGCAGGGGTACGGGGGAAAAGGCAGGAGGATGGCACTAAGTCATTCGGCGAGCTGATGCAGACAGGTAAATGGATTCTTCTGCACTGTAACAATTTTGTGATTATATGTGAAAATGTGGATTGAGAATACTGGAGTGAAATACATACCACAGTACAAGTTTGATTCATCCTCTCCATTGCTGCAGTCTACTGCACCATTGCACAGGTGTGTGGAAGTGAGACAGGTTCTGCGGTCATCACACAGAAAGCCATTCGTGCCAGAGGTGGTCTTACACAGCCGGGTTACTGAAGCAAAGCGATATGGGAAAAATAAAAAAAGCATTTAGACTATTGTTGTCAGCAAGTATAATCACATCTCCTGTGAAGCAGCCAGTTTCCTCATTTGGTTTTGTTATTTTAACTCCTCGGCATTAAGCTCAGAAGCATATTGGGGTCAATTTTCTCTGGATACTTTACGTGCGAAACAGTCTCCAAGGTAACCAGGATGTAGTGATATCGTGTTGTGTTGTAATTCACTGACTGACCACTAGGAGTCTCACTGGTGTATAAGTGAATGTTAAAGCCAGCTGACCTCAGACTGACTGGAGAGCTGGGAGAGAGGTTGCTTGTGTATGATTTTACTGTTATTAATCCATTGTTTTGTACTTAGTTTACCCATGGTTAATGTTTATAAATAGTTTTTAGTTTTGGTTACGAGTGTTCTTGTAATAAATCAGGCCATCCGACAAGAACATTACATAGGATGGGGTATTAAGTTGCAATGCTGGGCTCACCCATATTTAGCTCAGGATGCAGTTGTGGCAAAGGGGTTGAAGAACAATCTAGGAATGGTTGCCTGTAGGATCATTAAGCAACTGATCACCACTGCTAGCGGTCATTAAAAGGAGACCGCATGGCATCTTGGTGAAAAGAACTTTCAATTGCTCCCTCCTAATCGAGACCAGCTGATTGGGAATCAGCAAGTTATTGCAGAGGATTTCATGTGCCGTTTAAAGACAAAACACCTTTTACTGTTCACTTGCTGCTGGTGGCCTGAAGGAGGATTTTTGAAACACATTGGGAGATTTTGTGAAACCCTTTGCCAAGACTGCTCCAACACTTCGTCTACACAGATGGAAGGGATTTCCAGGGCCCAGCGACAGTGAAGGAATGAGGATATAGTCCAAGTCAGGGTGGTGCACGGTTTGAAAGGTAACTTACAGGTGCTGGTGTTCCTATGCATCTGCGGCCCTTATCCTTCTGGGTGGTAGTGGTTGCAGGTCCGGAGGGTGCTGTCGAAGGAGGTTTGATGAGTTGCTGTAGTGAAACTTATAGATCCTACACACTGCTGTCACTGTGCATCAGTGGTGGAAGGAGCGAATGTTTAAGGTGTGATGGGGTGCCAATCAATCGGCTGATTACAGTTTACCACATAAGAAGGACACACTTCCAAAGTCTCTCAATAAATGCATTACCTGGATAAGGTAGACACAGAAATTAAAAGCCCCTGGCTGAAGAATTTAGAACATGGGGACACAGCCTCAGGAAAAATGGGGGCTCATTTAGGACTGAGAGGTGAAATTCATCGCTCAGATGTTTCTGAATCTACACCAATAGGCTTTGGATACCCCATTGTTCAATATAGTCACGGCAGAGATCAATAGATTTTTTTCTGATTACTCAGGGAATCAAGGAAAATGGAGAACGGGCAGGAAAGTAGAGTTGAGGTTGAATATCAGACATGATTGTCTTGAGTGGCAGGCTGAAGGGCCAAGCAACCTTTTTCTGCTCCTATTTCTTATGTTTTTAAGTCAATTTAGTTATGGAGAGACCTTGCTTAGTGAGCACCAGCACCCCACACTCACAAAGGAAGGTCATCAAATTAGTTATTGCACAGCTAGGTCAAGCAGAATAGCAGAATGTAACAGAGGGAAAGTTATCATGAGAATTGTAATTCAGTATGACTTTTACAAATGGGAATAAGTAGAATAAATACTACAACAAATGCACAGAAATGTAATTTATTGAATCCAGTCATCCCAAGCACCGAAGCTACGAGACACAATAATAAAATACTTTCAAATGTTCATATTCATGTGTGTAATGTACACAAGTGATCAATGAAGGCCTGTCTCTTAAGTGGAAGAACATATGCAAAACATAGTCATATGTGACACATTATAGCCCATTACTGTCAGCCCAGCTAGGTCCAGTACCTTACCACAAGCAAGATACTGAACCCAGGAGTTTCCTGCTCATATATAGCAGATAACCTCCCAACAATAATCTTCAATAATGACACCATCATTATTAATCATGTGTTCACACTTTCATACTTCCGATACATGCTGCCACCATTGAGATTGTGCAGTATTGGACCACGAATAGAACAGCATGATACTGCAAAGACTGTACCACATAGTACAGGAAAGAAATTGCTTTCAAAGCTGTATCTAATCTCTGTGGAGGAGGGGGAATACACTGCTCAAGTTTCACTCCCATGATTAATATCATCTGAACCTTCTATGTTGTAATGATTACCAGGTGATCATTCTTAATGTAACAATATTTATTTTAAACAAGCTGAACACATTTGTATTATGGTTACATACTTGGCTGTTTGGGTGGTATTCCAAATATGATTGCACAGGCTAAAACAGCTGCCATTGCCCCAAAAATCAACACGATTGCACATGCGATTAAAAGGCATCTCCTGGGACAGGAATTCCTGCAGTCTAAAAAAAATGGGTTGTATGATAGGTCAGCTTTCAAATGTTCAAATTTATACATCATAAATATGCAGGGGTCAACATACCCCCACCCCATTTCAATTTTAAAGCAATTGCTAAAATTATGTTAGTTAACAGTCACTCTATAATTGGTGAATCAAAATGTTAGTTGTACAAAGTATTTACATTAATTTAGTGAGCTGAAATTAATGTTGAAAGAGGGAATATTACCATGAGGATCCCTTTTTAAAAAAGTCAAAACGAGCTCAAATTAATTGTAACACCAGATTTTCACTCTATTTTCTCCAGTTCTTTCCTGAATGAGTTAGGTTTTGGTGGAGAATAGGTTCCATGGACACCAGTCCTCTAGTCCCCCATCCTTATAGCCATGAGTGTTCATAGTAGGCTATACTTCCAGAGACGATGCCATCATATTTCATTGAACAATAAAAATTGGAGCTATTAATAATATTTGTCACAGTAGATTCTTTCAGACAGTCATAGATGTTTGCACATATAGAGAGAATGAAAATGCCTCCAGGGGTTTGGAGAATGGTGACTTTGATGTTTGAAGTACAGTGGCATAAGACCGGTTACATTGCTGATGGGTTCTTGAATAAATCAGCTTCACAGATCTCAACCTGAAGCTGACTATGACGATGCTTCAAGAAGAAAGTCTTCTTGCTGAGCAGAATTTGAGTACAGAGCAAATTATTCTTTTCTGTACAATGTGCCAGGAGAGTTTGGAAAAAAGATCCTTGACCAGCAAAGTGTCCTTTCACCGTACCATTAATGTGGTACATTATTGTAGTTTGAATTTTAAATTGTATCATTCCTCTTCTGCATTAGTGGTCCAACAGTAATTCATGAGCAAACACAGTATTGGGAAACCCTGGTGGCCAAGGAGCAATCTTGGGCATTCCTTGTGAAAGGGAACATGGACAAAAGTGTTAAGACAGCCATCTGCGAGGGTGGCACGGTGGCGTAGTGGTTAGCATTGCTGCCTCACAGAGCCGAGGACCTGGGTTCAACCCTGGCCCCAGGTCACTGTCTGTGTGGAATTTGCACATTCTCCCCGTGTCTGCGTGGGTTTCACCCCCACAACGCAAAGATGTGCAGGATAGGTGGATTGGCCAAGCTAAATTGCCCCTTAATTGGAAAAAATAGTTGGGTACTCTTAAAAAAAAGACAACCAGCCGCAAATTTGGCATTGCCATGCCTGCAGTCACAAAATCCCTCACAGTTAATTAAATGGTGAGGATTTAAGTCATAAATAACTAGTTGCTTGCAGTTGTTAAAACATTTTTATTTGACCATTTACAGGAAGTGAGCCTCACTGGAAAGGCCAGCCTTTATTGTCCTTGAGACGGTGATGATCGTCGTAATGAAGTGCTTCGAGAGGTTGGTCATGAAGTGCATCGCCTCCATACTCCCAGAACACCTTGATCCACTGCAATTGCATACCACCGCAACCAGTCCACAGCAGACGCCATCTCACTGGCCTTACACTCATCCCTCGAGCATCTCGACAACAAGGACTCCTACATCAGACTCCTATTTGAAATGAAAATCGCTTATTGTCAAAGTAGGCTTCAAATGAAATTACTGTGAAAAGCCCCTAGTTGCTACATTCAGGCGTCTGTATGGTATGGGAATTGAACCCGCGCCACTGGTCATTGACTTCAGGAAGCAAAGTACTGTACACACCCCTGTCAGCATCAATGGGGCGGAGATGGAGATGGTTAGCAGTTTCAAATTCCAAGGGGTACACATCTCCAAAAATCTGTCCTGGTCCACCCACGTTGACGCTCCCACCAAGAAAGCTCAACATCAACTATACTTATTCAAGAAACTAAGGAAATTCGGCATGTCCACATTAACACTTACCACTTTTACAGATGCACCAGAGAAAGCATGCTATCTGGCTGGCATGGCAACTGATCGGCCAAGGACCACAAGAAACTTCAGAGAGTTGTGAACACAGCCCAGTCCATCACACAAACCTGCCTCCCATCCATTGACTCCATCTACACCTCCCACTGCCTGGGGAAAGTGGGCAGCATAATCAAAGACCCCTCCCACCTGGCTTACTCACTCTCCCAAATTCTTCCTTCGGCAGGAGATCCAAAAGTCTGAGAACACGCACAAACAGACTCAACAACAGCTTCTTCCCCGCTTTTACCAGACTCCTAAATGACCCTCTTATGGACTGACCTCATTAACACTAACCCACAGCCTTTCCACCATCATCTACAAGGAACAAGTCATGAGCAATACTTTGCACTTGCCTGGATGACTACAGCTCCAACAACAAGAAGCTTGACACCATTCAGGACAAAGTCAGCCTGCTTGATTCGGCAAACCGTCCTTCAACATTCACTCCCTCCACCACTGATGCACAAGGCAGAAGTGTGTAACATCTACAAGATACACTGCAGCAACCCACCAAGGCCCTTTATACAGCACCTTCCAAACCCGAGATCTCTATTAACCATGAGAACAAAGGCAGCATATGCATGACAATGCTATCATCTGCAAGTTCCCCTCCAAGTCACTCACCATCCTGACTGGAAATATATCGCTGCTCCCTCATCGCTGCTTGGTCAAAATCCTGGAACTCCGCACCTAATGGCACTTTGGATATCCCTTCCCATAAAGATTGCCTCAGTTCAAATAGGCAACTTATCATTTGGATTTTGTTTATTGTCACATGTACCGAGGTACAGTGAAAAGTATATTTCTGCGAGCAGCTCAACAGATCATTAAGTACATGGGAAGGAAAGGGAATAAAAGAAAATACATAATAGGGCAACACAAGGTATACAATGGAGCTACATAACACCGACATCGGGTGAAGCATTCAGGGGTGTAGTGTTAATGAGGTCAGTCCATAAGAGGGTCGTTTAGGAGTCTGGTAACAGCGGGGAAGAAGCTGTTTTTGAGTCTGTTCATGCGTGTTCTCAGACTTTTGTATCTCCTGCCCTTTGGAAGAAATTGGAAGAGTGAGTAAGCCTGTTGGGAGGGGACTTTGATTATGAAAAGATTGGAACGATTGTAAGATAAGTAAAAATGGTATCTGTTAGGGAGAGCTCGCAGAGAGTCGCCACACTCCGGCGCCATCTTGTGATTCCTTTTTTTATAATGTAGGAAAAGCAGCAACAATATGTGCACAGAAAGATCCCAAAAACAGCAATGTGATAATGACTAGGTAATCAGTTTTCATGATTAAGGGATAGTATATTGACCAGGGTACAGAGGATAAATCCCCTGCTCTTCAAAATAGTCCCATGGGATCTTTTACATCCATCTGAAATGATAGATGCAGTTTTAGTTGAATGATTTATCTCGAAGATGGTTATTGGTATGTCATGAGTAGTAGACTGATGGGCAGTAATTGACCCAACTGGATTACAGTAGTTCTGCGTTTTGTGAACACAACATACCTTGGTAATTTTCCATATTGTCTGTTGATGCTAACGTTGTCGTTGTATTAAGGCAGCTTGATTCGACACGTGGCTAGTTCTAGAGCACAAGCCTCAGCACTATACCCAGGATATTCTTGGGGCTCATAGCCTTTGTGCTAACTAGTGTGTTCAGCTATTTCTTGATTACACATGGGGTAAGTGAAAATTGGTTGAAGATTGGAATCCAAGATGCTGGAGACCTCAGGAGGAGGCCAAGGTTGGATTATCCACTTGCAACCATCTTCAGCCTGAAGGGCTAATCTTCAGCCTTGTCTTTTGCATTTTTGTGCTGGGCTCCCTACCATTGAGGATGGGAGTGTTCGTCAAGCCTTCTCCTCCTCTTAGCAATTCAATTGGTCACCACCATTCACGTGGGCTGCAGAGCTTTACGTGAATCCATTGATCCACTGTTTTTGGGGTTGCTTAGCTGACTAAGTTTAGCATGCTTGCGGTAGTGTGTTGTTGCTTCACACCTCATTTTCTGGTACATCAGGCTTGTTCTTCGACATTCCTTATTGAACAAAGATTGTTCATCTGGCTTGAATCTGATGATGAGGTCAATTGTGGTTGAATACAATTCTGCTGCTGCTGATGGTTGACAGCACCTTATCAATGTCCAATTTTAACCGCTAGATCAGTTCTGAATCTATCCCGTTTAGCTCAATGGTAGTGCCGCACAACGCGATGGAGGGTGTTTTCAATGGGCAGACATATCTTATTTCCACAAGGACTGTACAGGTCATCCTAGACTGGGGATTGTGTGATGGGAAAGGAATAATTGGCAATCTAGCTGTGCGTGACCCTTTGGGATGAGCGATCATGATATGAAAGAAGTCTTAGATGGAGAGTGACATATTTGATTCTGAGAGTATGGTCCAGAATCTAAATAAAGGAAACTGTCCTCACTCCCAAAGAACCGGCTCATCCTTGTCCCGGTCATGTGAGCCCTGTGCAGCACCTTAAACTGGATGAGGCCAAGCCTCGCACAAGAAGAGGAGTTCACCCTCCCCAGGGCGTCCGCCCACGTCCCCTCCTCAATCTCCTCACCCAGCTCCTCCTCCGATTTACCCTTCAACTCCTCAACCGAGGCCTCGTCCATCTCCTGCATCACTTGGTACGCCGGCGAGATCCTCCCCTCCCCAACCCACACCCCCGAGAGCACCCTGTCCTGGACCCTACGCGGTGGCAGCAGAGGGAACCCCGCCACCTGCCGCCTGACAAACGCCCCCACCTGCATGTACCGAAAGGCGTTCCCCGGGGGGAGCCCGAAGTTCCTCTCTGGCTCACCCAGGCTCGCACATTTCCCATCTATAAACAGGTCCCCCAACCTCCTGATACCTGCCCTGTGCCAACTCAGGAACCCGCCATCAATTCTCCCCGGAACAAACCGGTGGTTCCCCCGTATCGGGGATCCCATTGAGGCCCCCACCTCCCCCCTGTGCTGCCTCCATTGCCCCCAAATTTTGAGGGTAGCCACCACCACCGGGCTCGTGGTATACCTCGTTGGAGGGAATGGCAGCGGCGCCGTCACCAGCACCTCCAGGCTCGTGCCCACACAGGGCACCATCTCCATCCTCTTCCATGCTGCCCCCTCCCCCTCCATCACCCACGTACGCACCATCGTTGCATTGGCAGCCCAATAGTACCCACAGAGGCTGGGCAGCGCCAGCCCCCCCTATCCCTGCCCCGCTCCAAGAACACCCTCCTCACCCTTGGGGTCCCATGTGCCCACACAAACCCAGTAATACTCCTGTTAACCCATCTGAAAAAGGCCTTCGGGATAAGGATGGGGAGGCACTGAAACAGGAACAGAAATCTCGGAAGCACCGTCATCTTGACTGACTGCACCCTACCCGCCGGAGACAGCGGCAACATGTCCCACCTCTTAAACTCCTCCTCCATTTGCTCCACCAGCCTTGTAAGGTTAAGCTTATGCAGGGCCCCCCAGCTCCTGGCCACCTGCACCGCCAAGTACCTCTCCGCCCTTTTCAATGGGAGCCTACCAATCCCCCCCCCCCTTCCTGGTCCCCCAGGTGTACCACAAACAGCTCGCTCTTCCCAAAGTTGAGCTTGTACCACGAAAAGTCCCCAAATTCCTGGAGAATCCTTATCACCTCCAGCATTCCCCTCATCGGGTCTGCCACATACAACAATAGGTCATCCGCATAGAGCGACACTCGGTGCCACCACCGCCTTCTGAGGCAGAGAGTTCCAAAGTCGCGTCACCTCACGGCGCCAAGGACCCGGGTTCGATACCAGCCCCGGGTCACTGTCAATGTGAAGTTTGCATATTCTCTCCGTGTATGCCTGGGTCTCATCTCGACAAACCAAAAGGATGTGCAGGGTAGGTGGATTGACTACGCTAAATTGCCTCTTAATTAGAAAAAAAGGATGGGGTGCACTAAATTTATTTAAAAAAGAACTTTCTCCTCATCACTATCCTAAATTGGTGACCCCTGATTTTAAAACAGTGCCCCTTAGTTCTGGACTCACGCGTAAGCGGAAACATCCTTTCTACACTCACCTTGTCAATACTGTTCAGGATCATAATTACTTCAATCAAGTCACTCCTCACTCTTCTAAACTCCAATGGAAACAAACCCATCTTTTTAACCTTGAAAGCTTGTTCATTCCGAGTATCAATGTAGTAAAGGTTCTCTGAACCGCCTCCAATGCATTCACATCCTTCCTTAAATAAGGAGACCAAAACTGCACACAGTATTCAGGATGTGGTCTCACCAATGCCTTGCATTACTGAAGGATAGCATCTTTACTTTTATAGAGAGAAAGAGGGGTTAATGGCAAATCCATCTGGGTTCTGATGACAAGCGTGATCTACATGCCGTGTCCTGCCGGAACCAGAGCGAGACGTGGCTGGTAGATCCTGGAATAGGCCACCCCTGGGATTCCCGATGGCCTTCATGCCGTGTGAGCTCTAGCCAGATCTCGTGCAATGTTGCGATGTGGGTCCCACCTACATTGGGCGGGGCCCTGTCTCGCGTGGCAAAGTGAGTTTAAGAACCCACTTAGCCATGTTTGCGCCGGATCTAACGGCATCCCAGCATCAATCAGCCTCGCTAAGGAGACCCTCAGCGGACGTCATTCAGTAATGGTCCCCCACAAAAGGGGATCAGGCGGAATGGTATCTGGTGGGGGGGGGGAGGGGGGGGGCATTCCCCGCCGGGGCACAAAAGATAAACAGAGTGTTGTTAGATGCCGGGTGAACTATGACCCCACTATTCCCTCCAGAAAGGACTCTTATCTTGGTTACATCGCGCACAAAGAGTCAGACAGACTCACATTGTTAACTCTATTTTTTCTCCCTGCAGATGCTTCCAGGCCTTCACTTTCCAGCATTCTATGTTCTTCTTTCAGATTTCAAAATTCGCAGTAATAATATTCCTCTTGTAATAAAGAGTAGCATTCCATTAGTTTTCTTGTTGTACCTGCATACTAACTTTTTGTGAATCATGCACCAAAGCACTTAGATCCCTTGGCACCTCAGCATCTTAGTCATTCTCCATTTAAGTAATACTCTGTTTTTTTATTCTCGCTGACAAAGTGAACAACTTCACACTTTCCTACATTAGATTCCATCTGTCAATTTTTTGCCATTCACTCAACCCATCTATATCCACCTACAAACTCCAGATTATTGTTGTGGCACGGCCCGGGATTCTCCGTCTCACCAGTGTGTTATTCCTTGTGTCTGAATAAAGCTCGTAGTCGTACTGTTGAAGTAGATGCTTTATTGTCAGTTTGTTCTCTCTCCAGCATTTATAATATGTTACATCTGAGCTACCTGTCTGTGTCCTGCTCACCAGCTGCCGTTCATGTGAAGCGTCCCTGACTTCCTGTCTGTCTGTATTTATACATCTCCCGTGCTCCTTCTAGTGATTGCTTAGTTGTATTGCATTTACATTTACCCCTTGTGTATATACACAGATATGCAGATCTCTACAACCAGCTGGTCAATGGGGTTTCCCATTGTGGGCAGCCGCACGCCATTGGGAAATCCCTAAGCTGCCGGCGCAAAGACGAACCCCGACAGCAGAGAATCCAGCTCCATATGTCTCCTTCACGACATACTTTCCTACCGATCTTTGTGCCATCTGAAAATTGAGCTATCATGCCTTCACTCCCTCATCTAAGTCATTGATATACATTGTAAAAGGTGGAGTCCCCAGCACAGACCCCTGTGGGGTCTCATCACATCCTGCCAATCAGACAAAGACCCATTTGTGTATATCCTCTCGTTTTCTGCCAACCAGTCAATCTTTAGTTCAGGCCAATATGTTATCCCCTTACACCATAAGCTTTATTTTTTCAATAACCTTTGATGTGGCACTTTATTAAATGCTTTCTGGAAATCTAAGTGCAGCACATCTACAGGTTCCCCTTTATCAACAGCACATGTAACACATTCAAAGAACTCCAATAAATTAGTTAAACATGATTTCCTTTCCATAAAAGCTGCTAACCCTTCCCAATTACCTTTCTTGTCCAAGTGCCCAGCTGTTATCTCTTAATGATTGATTCTAACACCAGCAATATCAAAGCTGGGGGCAGGGAGGGGAAGAGAGGGAAACATTGTGAAAAGTCATAGTCACAGAATCCCTGCAGTGCAGAAGGAGGCCATTTGGCCCATTGAGTCACCACCAACCCCCCCTCCCCCCGAAAGAACCCCGCCCAATGCTCCACCCCATCCTCATAGTCACACCTAGGGGCAATTTAGCATGGCTAATCCACCTCTGCTGTACATCTATGGACTGTGGGATGAAACCAGAGCACCCGTAGGAAACCCACACAGACACGGGGAGAATGTGCAGACTCTGCACAGTCACCCAAGGTTGGAATCGAATCTAAGCACTGTGCCACCGTGCCACACAAAATGGGGGGGAAAACATGTACAGACTGTAAAACTGTGAGTTGGGGAGCATGTTCCTCAGATTATTAATGTTTTGTAACTGTTCGAATAAGTTTGGAATGAAATACATTCACTGACAGACTCAAAGGTGAGCTGGGCCTCATGGCTCAGAGACACTGCACTTCTGCTGCATTGCTGGATTCAATTAAACAAATGTTCTGTGATGCTATGGTTTTACTGAAACTGTAGCTTATGCCATGATACTGTATGGAACATAGGGCAATAAATCCATTAAATAAATTCCATAAAAATCCCTTAGGTATTTCACTTCTGTGAAAATTACCAACATGATTCTTCCATCAACCCAGTCACTAGTTTGTAGGAGTTACTGGTGGAAATAAATGCCCTTATTCCTCTGGGATCCATATTGAAATTGAGGCCATCCAAAATCCCTCACTGTAGAGCTCTTGTTAAAATGAGTTCAAGCAATCTTAATGTAGTTCCCAATGTGCAGTTCACTGCACAAACCAGCTCATAATTCAGCTCTTGACAGTTAACCAACTGCCATACTCAGAAAGGCCATAAATATGTCTAGCATCAGAAATTCAAAGGCTTCAATAGTTCAATAAGCAGTTAAAGCAGATTGAAGTGAGGTTTGGGGAGGTTTACTTTGCTGTTAGCACTTACCGCAGGAGAGTTACAATTGGTCTCAGCATTCCTGGAAAACTGACTCAGATTTCCCACTCTTAATCACTATTCAGTTTAGATCCCAGAACTGTAAAGGTGCAATTTATCTAATGATCTCTGCTGGAAGATGTTCACAGGTTGAATGAGGGAAGATCATGGTTGGCCATGATTCCTATCACAGTTGAATAGGCTGCCAATATTCACTGTTGACGAATACAAATTTGGTCTAACTGAGCAAGGAATTAATATCTTCCGGAGAGTGTTGCATTTTCAGATTTGCAGGTTCTGAAAATGTATACAATCACTTTGATGTCAAATTAAAATTAATTAATTCCACAATCCTTATTTCGAATACATAAATAGATTACAATGTACCTTCGTGCTTATCATGATTTAAAGACATTTCGGATCCGAACTGAGAATATCCATCAGACAAGACTGAAGTCATATCCGCACCCTACAGGAGAAAAACACATCAGTTAACGAGTAGAATAGGCTTTGTGATTTGATTCAAAAATGTTAATTTGCATGAATCAGGTATGGACAAAATGTCTCTGTACTTAAATTTGTGCCAGTAATGTGCTGCAGCATTTGTTAGGTAAGCAAAAAGAAAGCCTTGCCTTTATATAGGACTTTTCACAATCACCATACCACACAGTTCTGATCAGATCAATGAAGCCTCTCACTGAGATAGACACTGAAGACAACTTAGGTACATAAGAATGAAACAGAAAGGAGCTTGCCTAAGAAACTAAGAAACCTAAGAGCTTTCCTATTCAGGAAGTGCAGTGTGAAGGAGGCATCTTTGGGTCAAATTGGAGAGCTCAAATCAAAAGTCATGATGATTGTGGCTGCTAGTCTGATCCAACTAAATCCTTTTAAAGACTCTCTGAGGAAGAACAAACACATTGGGTGCGATTTTCTGATCTCATTGCGCTCTCGCTCGAGTGAAACGAGGCCAGGGAATAGTGGGAGAAGCCAAAAACGAAGTCTGCACCAGGCGCCAAACTGTTTGCGATGCAACCGGCCTGCTCCCTAGGCGAAATCAGGATCTAGCCGTATTATCACCACTTAATCTCCATTTCCATGCAACTAATGGGAGACATCCCATATCCAACGGCCTCCTATCATTCAGTAGCCTCCCCACCAAGTGGTCACGCTGGCGCCTATATTACTCCTTTTGAAAAACGTTAACCAGGCAGAAGGGCTTCTGTGGAAGCCGAAGAGATGAGTAGCCATCTTTGCTCATAGGCAAAGAGCCCGGGGGTGCTGGGATTGCCATCCCAGTGCTTGTTGGGGAGGGGAAGGTAACACCTGCAACCCCTACCGACTGCTGAGGCCTCTAGCCGTGCGGCTGAAGGCTATTGCTAATAGGGAATTGGCAATCGTGTTTAAGTGAGCACTTCACAAAACCCAAGTGGACTCCCGTGGGCAGGCGGATGCCTGGAGAGATGGGCAAAGGGTCCGGTGGTCAGCCCGCATTGCAGAAGGAAGTGACAGAGGCATCATAATGGTTGTACAAAATGGTGTTTAATGTGTTGTACACTACCTCACTCCCAATGGTTCTGGCCCCCACCCCAACCCACCCCCTCCCCTGGGGCCCTCAGTCATCCTCAACGTGCCAGGTCCTCCTAGCTCTACCTCTATGTCTAGGTGTTTCCCCAGGTTGCACATCTGAGGTGGAAGCTGCCAGCTGCCTACCTCATCCTGTGACCTTCAGTGCCCCTGGCGGATGTTATCTGGGGGCTCTGAGGCCGAAGGGCCCCGGTTCAATAGTCGATAGCACATACCCAGCCGTGCCATCCTGTCCCATGTGCTGACCTCGAGACACTGCATCATCAGAGGGGTAGAACTCAGGGAGATGATGGCCACTGTCGCCACTCCACAATGGGTCCAGGTTGGTACTCGAGGCCTCTTCCTCCCGGTCGGTGCTGATAGGGCCCTGGTGTTCACCTTGGGATGGAGGGGCAGCTGGTTCAAGCCCCAGTTGCTCCTGCACCATCTGGCTCTGCCAGCCCTGACGCTTCCCCACGGTCTGCACCATTGTGCCGATGCCCTCAGCGATGCTCCTCGATGACTGGGACATGCTCTGCAGTGCCTCAGCAATGCCCACCTGCAACTGGGACAAGCTCCGCAGCGCCGTGGCCATGCCCATCTGAGAGCGGGTCATGTCCCGCAAAATCTCATCAAGTTCGGCCTGGTACTGGGTGACATTCCCCAGCGAGTCGGACATTCTGCTGAGACCCTCAGACATGGCCGATACTGACTGAGCGAAGCCTTGGACCCCTTCACTCATGCTGCCGATGTCGTGCACCAACCTCTCCACTGCAGTTGCCACTTTAGCAGTGTTGGCCTCGGTGTCACACATTGCTGATGACATCTCCTGTGGCCGTAGCCTCTGGACACCTCTAAGGGCAGCACGGTAGCACAAGTGGATAGCACTGTGGCTTCATAGCGCCAGGGTCCCAGGTTCGATTCCCGGCTTGGGTTACTGTCTGTGCGGAGTCTGCATGTTCTCCTCGTGGCTGCATGGGTTTCCTCCGGGTGCTCCAGTTTCCTCCCACAGTCCAAAGACGTGCAGGTTAGGTGGATTGGCCATGATAAATTGCCCTTAGTGACCAAAAAAGGTTAGGATGGGTTATTGGGTTACACGGATAGGGTGGAAGTGAGGGCTTAAGTGGGTTGGTGCAGACTCGATGGGCCGAATGGCCTCCTTCTGCACTGTATGCTTTATGTTCTTTGTGGCTACTAATCTGCTGGAGTGACACTGATATCTCCCTTTGAATGTCCCGGGCGCACCCTTTCGTCTCCATTATCTCCGAGTACCTTTGTACCACAGGTTCAGCGTCAGACCTTGGTCCTAGGATCCAGCAGCCCTCCAACTGCTGTCTCGCCTGGGGGTTCCTGCCTCCACCTAATGTGCATCAGCAGCAGTGTACTCACCAGATTGTGCCCTCGAAGCCTGTCCACTAACATGCCCCACCTGCATGTGTGTATCTGCGCTGGTGGAGGGTGGGGACGGCAGCTGTGCCGCAACTATAACAATTGCATCCTCGGAACTCTCCTGCAAGGTGTTGTCCTTGGAGTCAGGAAAGGGTCAATCCCCACCCTCCACCAGGATGTGCCAGTGCTATCTGCAGGTGGACCTGCGGGAGAACGGCCATGTGGTCAGTGGGAGGGTTGGGTCAGTCAGTAAGGCATTAACAATTCACGTTTGACAGGTCCTCTGGGTGGAGCCCGGTGGTTCCTCATCTCTGTGACATCTGCCAGCCTCCGCATGGGTGACCGCTCTGTCCTCGGACACCTCAGTCACCTCCAGGGCCTGTTCCTCGAATGTTGTGAGGACTCTTAAGTCCGGCAACCCACCGCCAGTCTGGGCCCTCTCCCGCCAATTGTGGGAGAGCTTTTCCTGCGGACACACGGAGAAGACATCGTTAGCCACACACGTGGTTCACAGTGGTGGGAGTGTTGAAGTGGGAGGGGGTGGAGGGAGGGTTGAGGGTTGCATGGTTAGCTGGGGGGTGCATGCTCCCTTGGCCGGGTGGGCGGGGGGGCGTGGCATTGGGTCTATTCACCCATGCTGCCTGGTGTAGGTCATTGACCTTCTTACGGCACTGAAGGCCAGTCCTCCTGGTCACACTCCCCGAGCTGACAGCTGCCATCACCCCATCCCAGGCAGCACTGGCTGCCTTGTGGCTGATTCTCTGGGGCTCTCGGGGGAACAGAATATCCCTTCTGCCCTGCGCCGCCTCTAGGAGTCTCTCCTGGTCAGCATCCCCAAATCTGGCCCGTCTCCTGGGCGCCTTTATTGCGAGCTGGCTGGGGTTGGCTGAGCAAGTGCAGCTTAAGTGCTTCTCGATCTTGTTAGCGGATGGCTGGCGAGATCGGTCCTGTCGAATCAGCTGGCGAGCCTTCATTTGCAACAGGAAGCGTTAAGTGGACCAATTAGTGTTAAACAGTGTTGCTGGCCTCACTGAGCCGAGCCTCAGGAAGCTTGCGGCAATTCCCACTCGCTACCACTCTTAGAAATTTTCCCGGAGAATTGCGCCCATTGTTGGCCCTCAGAATCTCGAGAGATACAGTTGTTGAAAGTAAAGAATGTGGAGTCTCAGAAGATCGTTTTGGAGGTGACACCAGCATGTGTACCATTTGTTAATAGCACTTGCCATTATCAGAACAATAGATCAGCAGCCAGCATCGAGGTGTTTTCAGCAGAATAGTTAAAATTGCTGAATTTGATCATTTTAAAAAGCATTAGGAGTAAAAGCAATTTGTGTTGCCCTCTGCTGGACAACCTGATATAATTGGATTGGATTTATTTCGATTGGATTTGTTTATTGTCACGTATATACCGAGGAACAGTGAAAAGCATTGTTCTGCGTGCAGCTCAAACAGAGCATTCCGTACATGAAAAGAAAATACTTAGGGCAAACATAAAATACACAATGTAAATATATACACACAAGCATTGGGTGAAGCACAGAGGGATGTAGGATTAATCAGGTCAGTCCATAAGAGGGTCGTTTAGGAGTCTGTAACAGTGGGGAAGAAGCTGTAAATATCAGAGTGTTGAATAGGCCTGACATTAGGGGCTGGTTTAGCTCACTTGGCTAAATTGCTGGCTTTTAAAGCAGACCAAGCAGGCCAGCAGCACGGTTCAATTCCCATACCGGCCTCCCTGGACAGGCGCCGGAAAGTGGCGACGAGGGGCTTTTCACAGTAGTTTCACTGAAGCCTACTCGTGACAATAAGCGATTTTCATTGGGCAACTCCCGTCATGCCTGAGGATGGCCTGTCACTGGGCCTTACTAACAGATGGAGCACTTGGCATCTGTCAGGTAAGTACAGGCTGACGGGTGGTGTGTTACTTGATTAACTTGATCAAAGTCTCACCCTAAGATTTGAGTACATTATTTCCATTATCAATTAAATTGAGGTCCAACGAATTTAGCATCATTTAGGAATATCCTGATATCATTTGACAAAAACATTTTGCCTTTCCCAGAGGGCACCACTCCTATATTTTGATTAATATAGAAAGGAGGAGGAAGAGATGAAAAAACCCAAAAACTAAACTAAAAACACAGTGCTGGAAAAACTCAGCAGGTCTGGTAGCATCTGTGGAGAGAGAAACAGACTTATTCGGAACATTTGTTTTCATTTGCAAGTATTTGGAACTCTCTGCTCTTTGGACTCTATTAATAACATTTGGACAGTTGTATAAAATCTGTATAAAATGTATAAAAAAGACTAACTTCAATTTATAATTAGACTCAAGGGCCATCCTGGGATTTGAGCCTGGGGTGTTAATAGGTGTAAAATCTGGTGACATCTCCACCTCCTACACATTGCTATGGGATTTCCAATGCTTCTCTTGAACGAGAGATGGTACTGGGCTTGCATCTACAATAGTTGTTGGATAGGAGGAGGCAGGAAAATGTTGCAGGACAAAGGGTTTCTTTTCACCCTCCAAATCACCAGTTTCATTGGAAGATTAAGGGCTCCCGAAAAAAGGTGTACTGGCTTTCAGATCTCCTTTGATAAGAGGGGCTGGGCAGCAAGGCATGGGAGGCTGAAAAAAATAATTGCTACCTTCCTGGTCCAGTTTCTTCATTGATTTTCAGGCCTATAGGTTTATATTTTCCAACTGCAGCCAGAAGGTCCAAAACTTGCACCCAGGTCTGTCAGTACACCTCTATTTATGATAACCCTTTGTCACATGTTTTGTCCTAGTTGAGAATGAGGAGAGGTTGATGATCTAATTCTAGACCTTCGCCTTTATACCCCAAGCAACTGCCAAGGAGCCAATGTATGCTGAGAATTGTGCTGTCCAATTGAGTACAAGCTTAGCCATATCTGGACAGGTTCAGTGCACTTTGGATGACCTGTGTCTGCGTAGCACCTGGGCAAAGTAGGGGAGAAGAAGGAAGTGAAATTGGTCCCATTAACACAAGGAATTAAATCACATTGAGCCTCAGCCAGGTACATACACATTATTGAATTCCAGTAACTGTCAACATTGACATATGCTATTGCAGATAAATGCAATACATTATTCGAGATGTGTGTCCTGGCAACACACTATTATTGTTATGACTTAGTTACATTTCATGCCGTGCGTAAGTGCAATTGTTTTATTTGTTTCAGTAAAATCGGGGTGTGTAGAACAGTTGAATAGCTTGTTGATTGCCAAAAAAAAATAATCTTGATGCACTAAAACCAAAAGCTCCTTCCCAATTGTTGACCTCTGGTGGAAACTTTATACTGCACATTCCAAATGATATTTGGAGTATCTGCAACATATTTAGCTGGACAACCTCTGACAGAATTTGGGCTCATTCAATAACACATCAGAATACATTTGTTATTTGCTTGATGCCAAGCACTGATTAGCATTAGGTTTCTCCTCTTCCCAGTGATTTAAGTGGAAACATTTAAACAACGCAAGCCGTTATATAACTGAGCTACTGTCGTGAAATATTTTATGTATTGATTATGAACATTGTCTGTCTTCTCTTTATTTCCCCATGCTCCAGCTATACAAATTTTATTTTCTTCCACATGTTATTTCGAGTTAAGAGTGGAGAAAAATGGTGGCACGGTGGCGCAGTGGTTAGCAATGCTGCCTCACGCCGCCAAGGACCCGGGTTCGATCCCAGCCCCGGGTCACTGTGGAGTTTGCACATTCTCCTTGTGTCTGCATGGGTCTCATCCCACAACCCAAAGATGAGCAGTGTAGGCGGATTGGCCATGCTAAATGGAAAAAAAATGATTGGATATTCTAAATTTCTCTTTAAAAAGTGGAGAAAGGTGACCGACGTCTCGGCATACATTTATGAGGCTCCATAAACAGACCATTTAAATGCCGTGACCAATACTTATCCCTCAAACAACATTCCTAAAAAAATGATTATCCAGTCAGTATCTGTTAGTGTTTGCTTGACCTTGCTGTATGCAAACTGCCTGGCACGTTGCTTCCAATACAATAGTGAGTACACTTTAAATTATATTTAATTGGATGCATCTCAAGAGACCTCTTGAGATTGTGAAAAGTGCTAGACACATGATTTCTAAAAAAAATGCAGCTCTGGACTGCTTTGGCCAAGTTTCTGTTCTCTTTGCGCAAGTGAAAGAGACACATACTGAGTGAGTGACACACATCCAGAGTGGGAACTGGAACTTGGTAATTTGGTGCAATGAGATAATTCGGTGCAGAATGGGAGAATGTGCTTTTTCCCTACCGTTTTGTTCTCTTTCTTCTGGCCTGTAACTGTTAATCTGCAGGGAGAGAACCAGAGTGCATCCTGGGAAGGTAGGTGATTTTTCTTACCTTTTCAAATTGCATGTGGGGGAGGGAGGGGGAAACTGAAGTGACATCACAGTAAAGCTGTGACCTGATTGGCTGATTGGGAATCTGTTAAATTTGAAAAAAAAAAACAATATTGCAAGACAAATCTAATTCATTAACTAGATAGTGGAGTAACTAAACCTGAGGGCAGTGATCGGTATTTAGCATTTAATTTTACAGTAAAAATCATCCAGCGTCAGGGCCATATAGTTAATTGTAACTCAATCTAACAATAATTCAAGTGTTTATTTTAAATTCATTAATTAGTGCTTAAATGTCACTCAGCAGGGTGCAGTGCTCCAACTGTGAGATGTGGCAGACCTGTGATGCTTCTAGCGTTCCGGTCGACAACATTTGCAGCAAGTGTAACCAATTGGATGCACTTAGGAGCATGCAGATGGCAGAAAGCATCATAGATAGCAGTTATATAAATGTGGTCACACCCAAGGTGCAGGCAGAGAGATGGGTGACCACCAGAAGGGTCAAGCAGTCAGTGCAGGAATCCCCTGTGGTTGTCCCCCTCTCGAACAGTTTTACCATTTTGGATACTCTCGGGGGGGGGGGGGGGGGGGGCAGGAAGAAGAATGAGGTCCTGCAGCAGGAGTTCAGGGAGCTGGGCAGAAAGTTAAAAGACAGGACCTCTAGGGTTGTAATCCCGGGATTACTCCCTGTGCCACGTGCCAGAGGCTAGAAATAGGAAGATAGAGCAGCTAAACACCTGGCTAAACAGCTGGTGGAGGAGGGAGGGTTTCTGTTATCTGGACCACTGGGAGCTCTTCCGGGGCAGGTATGACCTGTATAAGAAGGACGGGTTGCATCTAAACTGGAGAGGCATAAATATCCTGGCCGCGAGGTTTGCTAGCGTCACATGGGAGTGTTTAAACTCGTATGTACTATAATAAACTATTATGGCAGGGTAAGGCAGATGATCTTAGAGCTTGGATTAGTACTTGGAACAATGATGTTGTTGCCATTACCTGGTTGAGACCTGGTTGAGGGAAGGACAGGATTGGCAGCTAAACGTTCCAGGATTTTGATGTTTCAGGCGGGATAGAGGGGGATGTAAAAGGGGTGGCGGAGTTGCGCTACTAGTTCGGGAGAATATCACAGCTGTACTACGGGAGGACACCTCAGAGGGCAGCAAGGCTATATGGGTAGAGATCAGGAATAAGAAGGGTGCACTCACAATGTTGCGGGTTTACTACAGGCCTCCCAACAGCCAGCGGGAGATAGAGGAGCAGATAGGTAGACAGATTTTGGAAAGGAGCAAAAGCGACAGGGTTGTTGTGATGGGAGACTTCAACTGACCCAATATTGACTGGAGCACACTTAGTGCTTGGGTCTTGGACGGGGCAGAGTTTGTAAGGAGCATCCAGGAGGGCTTCTTAAAACAACATGTAGATAGTCCAAATAGGGAAGGGGCTGTACTGGACCTGGCATTGGGGAATGAGCCGGGCCAGGTGGTAGAAGTTTCAGTAGGGGAGCATTTCGGGAACAGTGACCACAGTTCAGTAAGTTTTAAAGTGCTGGTGGCCAAGGATAAGAGTGGTCCGAGGGTGAATGTGCTAAATTGGGGGAAGGCTAATTAGAACAATATTAGGCGGGAACTGAACAACCTCGATTGGGGGCGGATGTTTGAGGGTAAATCAACATCTGACATGTGGGAGGCTATCAAATGTCAGTTGAAAGGAATTCAGGACCGGCATGTTCCTGTGCGGAAGAAGGATAAATATGGCAAATTTCGGGAACCATGGATAATGAGAGATATTGTAGGCCTCATCAAAAAGAAAAAGGAGGCATTTGTCAGGGCTAGAAGGCTGGGAACAGACGCAGCCTGTGTGCAGTATAAGGAACGTAGGAAGGAACTTAAGCAAGGAGTCAGGAGGGCTAAAAGGGGTCACAAAAAGTCATTGGCAAATAGGGTTAAGGAAAATCCCAAGGAATCCTATGGGGAGGAGGTGGTGGAAGCAGGGACGATAGTGACACTTAAGGGGCATCTTGACAAATACATGAATAGGATGGGAATAGAGGGATACGGACCCAGGAAGTGTATAAGATTTTAGTTTAGACGGGCAGCATGGTCAGCACAGGCTTGGAGGGCCGAAGGGCCCGTTCCTGTGCTGTACTTTTCTTTGTTCTTTGTTCTTGACAAAGTATGTCTGCCAGTTTGGGACAGTTGATGATTTTTTGTGCAGCAAGTGATGAATCCAATGAACTCAGTTACAAAAAGGATATTGCCAACCACAGGGTCCTGGGACCAAGTCTGAAAAGTGGCCAAAGGGTCAACAGAGAATGCCTTCTTTAAATAATCTGAAGCCGGAGGCACTAATTGCTCATCTGCTGAGAAAAAGTCACTGAAAACAGCAATAACAGCTGGTAGCGAAACCAGACAAACTCTAAACGAATACTTAATGGTTTTGATGTTAAATGTGAGCCGGGGCTCAGAGCCACAACTCAACTGAGTCAGGATGTTGTGAGCTCTTGCTCTGGAGACTGAAGTTCATCATTTAGCTTTATGTTTCAGTGCAGCACTTGCTCTCCAGGCAACCCTGGAATGAAGCCATATATTGTCCCCTAGTTTCCTTCAAGCCTCATCTAGTAGGTGCTACAGGATATGTTGTCCTGGGCAATGATGAGGTGACAGAGCTCGCTGCCAACCTTAAAGAAAGCTGTTCACAAAGATCCAGCAATCCCTGTGGTATGGATGCCCCCGTTCCCATGCAAGTGTGAAACTGGAGCTATGTTCCGGGAAACTCTAGGTATCCTCTAACAGCGATGGGATACAGCAGTGTAAGCAGTTGATCATATTCAAGTGATCTCAAAGACAACATAACAGCAAGTAAAGTAAATTAAATTTGTCATTTTCAATTCACATTTTACAAAGAGTGAAATAAATGTTAAGACATATACAAGGGATTATGGTAGAAGATGAAATAACAAACTAACATTTTAAAAATGTGATCTTGTGTATTGTAATGAAAATGTGTGACAGACATAAAATTAGGTTTTCAGACTCAGTGAGGTTGTTCAGTAATAATTATGAACTTTGGATTTAAAATCCAGTTACACTTGATTCAGCAAGGTGTAACATTCTCAATGCCGTTTTACAGACAAATAGCATATACGGGCCAGTTCTCATCAGTGCAGTGGTTCCGACTTGATTGCAGGCTAGGGAGATATCAATAGCGTATCCTCTGGTGGAGAACAGAATCACTGACAACAACTTCTGGATTTCCATGTTTTACTGCATATGTGCAGACCACTGAAGTTACTGTCAGTTTCAGAGGAGCATTATCAAGAAATCCAACTGTTTTACCAGGTAAAACCTGGACTATTATGTTATGTCAGTTTGAAAAACAATGTTGTATGTTAAATTACTTTGTGATATTTACTATTGGTGCTTGACACTAAAAACTAAAAATATTTGTTGGGACTTTGTTGCTTTGTAACATTGAAGAACCATGCTACTGCATTAGTTTGCACAAATTAGGAGGAAGCGCTGCATTGTTAATGATGCTGGCTTTAGTAGGTCACAAACAAGTCCAAACCTAATTGGTCAAAAGAAAACCTGGTTTATTGCAATGCACTTATATTTACAATATACATCAGATCCCAGCCGGTCTGCTCTGTCGGTTCCAAACTTGGCCAACTTTATACAGATCTCAATCATGAATGCCCTTGGGCTACCCTGTCCCCTTAGAGGGGGAGATCGTATTCGGTGGGACTCATGGGGTGCCTGATTGCTCCACCCATAGGTCTTGTCCGGCTTATAACACTGGCTAAAGCACCCTCGACTTTCCTTGCATAGATATAGAAAAACATGTCACTTTTTGAGCAAAAGAATAATTCTCCTAATGTCCTGGCCAATACTTATCCTTCAACCAACACAATCTAAAACAGATTGTGTGGTAATTTATCGAATTACTTTCATGGTATCGTACTGCCATGCTTTCCTACTTTACAACAGTGACACTTTGAATGTATTTTATTGCCTATAAATTGCATTGAAACATTCTGGGTTCATAAGAAACACTATATAAACACAAATTCTTGCATTTCTAGAACAGTCAAAAGCTTTTGTGAAGGTAGATTGATGGTTATTTAACTTAATATTGTGTTAATTTAATTTGTTGTTAATATGTTTTGTTGTTCATTGAGGTTGGGTGAATGTTTATGACTGTTATTGTTATTGTTGGTATTTTATTGCTGTTCGTTGTTATATAAATACAAAATTTTTCAATAAATATTTTTTTTAAAAGATGGAAAGTTATTGGTTCACATATATTGACCCAATCAGTGATGAAGGAACAGTACTCATCACACATCTTGAAAATAAGATGCCAACAAAGTTTGAGCCAGAGCAAGAGTACAGACTTCTTCTTTTCCAGTTTTACATTAAATTTGTCACCTTTGGCAAGGATGTCAATGAATAGGTTCAAGCAATAGGAATGCTGATCGACCAATCTGATTAAACAAGCCACACAGACAGCATAGCAGGAAGTATAAATTGCATTTATATCATTGTAGAGAAAACAAAATTTAAAATGGGATATGCGTATGGGATTAAGGAATGAAGAAAAACAGTAGGTGGTGGCAAAGTGGTACAGTCACTGGACTGGCAATCCAGCAGCCTGGGAGAATGTTTTGAGGAGAAAGGTTTAAATTTCACCATGGCAGCTAGTAGAATATATATTCAATTAATTAATAATTCTGGAATGAAAAGTTGGTCACAGTAATGTGGCCATAAAAACCTATCTGGTTAATTATTGCCCTTTAGGGAAGGAAATCTGCCATGCATACCTGGTCTGACCTACATGAGACTCCAGACTCACAGCAATGCGGTTGAGTCTAACTGCCCTCTGAAATTGCCCAGAAGCCACTCAGTTGTGCCAAACTGCGACAGAAAAGTTAAAAAAGAATAAGACCAGTCCTGTCGACCCTGCAAAGTTCTCCTTATTAACAGCTGGGGGCTTCTGCCAAAATTGGGAAAGCTGTCACGCTGTCAAATCAAGAAACAGCCTGACATAGTAATACTTGCTTACTCTGACCAAACTGGCCAATTCCTGAAGGACATAGGCCTGTGACAGATAGTAAGGGAACCAACATAAGGGGAAAATTTACTTGATCTGGTCTTCACCAGTCTCCCCGTCACAAATGGTAAGGGAACCAACATGAAGGAAAAATCTGCTTGACCTGGACTTCACCAGTCCAATGATCACAGATGCAATTATCCTTGACAGTTTTGGTGAGTGACCACTGCACAGTTCCTTGCGGAGACAAAGGTCAATTTTACATTGATAGATTTAGAACAGATCTAGTAACTCAAAACTGGCTTTCCATTCAATTGCAACAGAATTGTATTCAACCATAATCTGTGACCTCATGAACTGGTATATCCCCCAATCTACCATTACTATCAAGAAGAGGGATCAAGCCTAGATCAATGAAGAATGCAGGAGCAGCACTAGGCATACCTAAAAATGAGGTGTCAACCTGCTGAAGTTAGAACATAGGACTAATTGAGTGCCAACAGCAGAAGCAGCATGCAATAGGCCGAGTTAAGTGATCCCACAATCAATGGATCAGATTAAAGTTCTGCAAAACTGTCATACCCTGTCATGAATGGTGGTGAACAATTAGGCAGTTAACAGAATGACGAGGCTCCACAAATAGCCCCATCCTCACCAGCATATCAGTGCAAAACACAAGGTTGAATCATTTGCAACCATCTTCAGCCAGAAATGCCGAGTGGATGATCCAGCTGCCCCAGTAGAGTGAGAGCACCGGGCATCTACCGGGAAATGTGGAAAATTGCCCAGGACTGTCCCATCCACAAAAGGCTGGATGAGTCCAACCTGGCCAATTACCACCCCATCACTCTATTCTGGATCATCAACAAAGAGATGGAAGATGCCGTTGCCAATGCTTTCAAGTGGTACTTACACAACAATAACCTATTCGCTGATCCTCAGTTTGTTTCCGCCATGGCTATTCAAAACAGCCTATAGGGGCAGGTGGGGTTTGTTAAGGGTAGGCAGCTGTCGGCCAATGTTCAGAGACTGCTTAGTGTTATTTTGTCCCCCCTGTCCAGCCCCTGAGCCAGAGGTGATTATATCGTTGGATGCGGAAAAGGCGTTTGAGGGGTTATTTGTTTGAGATCCATTGGAGCTTTGGTTTGGGGCTAGATTCATATCTTGGATCCAGCTCTTATATAGGGCCTCCATCGTGAGTGTTCATGCAAATGCTTTGAGCTCAAAATATTTCCACCTGACGAGAGACACGAGACAGGGGTGTAAATTGCCCCCATCATTGTTTGCCTTAGCAATTGAGCCTCTGGCCATAGCATTCAGATCATCCACAAAGTGGAGAGATGGAGAGAGAGTGGGGGGGAGAGCATATAGTATCATTGCATGTGGATGATTTGTTGTTGTATGTGATGGGCCCTCTTTCCAGTGCAGAGAAGTTAATGAAGCTACGTGGGAGGTCCAGCTCCTTCTCAGGATATAAATTGAACTTGAGCAAAAGCGAATACTTTCCAGTGAATTTCCGAGGGAGGAGAGCTGATTTGGGGAGGTTGCCTTTTTGCTTGGTCTGGTCCAGCTTCCGTTATCTGGAATCTGGGTAGCCCATGATTGGGCCTTGCTCCATAAACTAAGTTTTGCAGATCTGGTTAATGCAGCGAAGGCTGATCTGAAGAAATGGGAAAACCTCCCGCTGACCTTGGCGGGAAGGGTTCAGTCGGTAAGGATGAATATCCTCCAAGGTTTCTATTTTTGTTTCAGTGCTTTCTAGTTTTCCTTCCCAAATCTTTCTTTACAAAAGTTAATAAAATTAAATCTTCTTCTATTTGGGCGGGCAAGACCCCACAGATCTGCAGAGTGATTTTGCAAAGGGATAGTCAAATGGGGGGCCTAGCTTTGTCCAACCCATTATTTTACTATTGGACGACAAATACTGAGAAGGAGTGGAGTTGGTATAGGAGGATAGGGTTGATGTTGGGGTGGATGGGGAGGAGTGCCTCTAGAGGTACCAGGTTGAGAGCCTTAGTCATGGCTCCTCTTTGCTTTTCCCAGCAAAATGGACTTCCAGCCTGGTGGTGGTGGCCACCTTGAAAATATTTTGACACCATCTACACTTCCCGCTGCCTGGAGAAAACGGACAGCATAATCAAATACCCCTCCCACCCAGCTTACTCACTCTTCCAACTTTTTCCATTGGGCAGAAGATACAAAAGTCTGAGAACATGCACGAACAGACTCAAAAATAGCTTCTTCCCCGCTGTTACCAGACTCCTAAAAGACCCTCTTATGGACTAAGCTCATTAACACTGCAAACTTTGACAAAGAGTCATCGGGCTCGAAACATTAGCTCTTTTCTCTCCCTACAGATGCTGCCAGACTTGCTGAGATTTTGCAGCATTGTCCCTTTCGTCATTAACACTGCACCCCAGTATGCTTCACCCGATGCCGGTGTTATGTAGTTACATTGTGTACCTTATGTTGCCCTATTATGTATTTTCTTTTATTTCCTTTTCTTTTCATGTACTTAATGATCTGTTGAGTTGCTTGCAGAAAAATATTTTCACTGTACCTTGGTACACGTGACAAAATAAACAAAATCCAAATACTGTCACAGTTTAGGCAGCATTTCAAGCTGGGTCCCATGTCATTGTTGGCCCCAATTTGCGAAAATTATCATTTTGTACCGGCAGTCTTAGACTTGTCATTTGGGCATGGAGGGAGGAGGGGCTGGAGCAGAGCCATTCGGGAATTTGTTTCTAGATGGGCAGTTCGCTGGTTTTAAGGACTGGTTGGGCAAGTATCATATTCTGAGAGCTAGCCTGATTCAGTATTAGCAGGTACGCAGCTTTGTATGCAAGGAGATTTCTTCCTTCCCCTTTGTCCCCTTGCCTTCATTGATGGATAGGGTTCTCTCAGTGGTTGAGGCAGGGGTAGGGTATATGTTGGATATCTATAGTGTCCATAAGACCATAAGATCTAGACACAAATTAGGCCATTTGGCCCATCGAGTCTGCTCCGTCAACATATCATGGCTAATATGTTCCTTATCCCCATTCTCCTGCTTTCTCCCCATAACTCCTGATCTCTATATTAATCAAGAAATCTCCTTATTAATCAAGAACATCAGATAAGAACAACCCCCTGTGCTGCTCTTGCTCATGTATTTGCTTTGTTTGGCCCTTGTTCTGCGCTGTAACCAATCACTATTTGCTGATGTACTTTGTTGATAACTCTTTTTGTTTACTGTGTACATACTGTGTACGTTCCCTTGGCCACAGTAAAATACTTTTCACTGCATTTCGGTACATGTGACAATAAATCAATCAATCAAGCAATCAATTTGAGCTTATAGGAATGTTACCTTCAGAGTTACAGGCCAAGAGCTGGATGGTAAAATCAGACAGAATAGTTCTTTCTTAGAATATCAGAACTAGGAGCAGGAGCAGGCAATTTAACCTCTCGAGCCAATTCCACCTTCTTCCATCGGGCAGGAGATTCAGAAGTCTGAGAACACGCACGAACAGACTCAAAAACAGCTTCTTCCCCGCTGTCACCAGACTCCTAAATGACCCTCTTATTGACTGACCTCATTAACACTACACCCTGTATGCTTCAACTGATGCCAATGCTTATGTAGTTACATTGTATATCTTGTGTTGCCCTATTATGTATTCGCATGTATTTTCTTGAATTTTGTTTAATTCCCTTTTCTTCCATGTACTGAATGATCTGTTGAGCCGCTTGCAGAAAAATACTTTTCACTGTACCTCGGTACACGTGACAATAAACAAATCCAATCCAATCCACCATCATCGCTGATCTCATCCTGGCCTCATTTCCACTGTCCTGCCTGTTCTCCACAACCGTTCAATCCATTACCAATTAAAAATTTATCTAACTCCTCAAATTTACTCACTGTCCCAGCATCCGCCGCACTCTGGGGTAGCGAATTCCACAGATTCACAACCCTTTGGGAGAAGTAGTTCCTTCTCATCTCTGTTTTAAATTCACGACCCATTATTTTCAGGCTATGACCTGTCATTCTAGAAACCCCCACAAGGGGAAGCATCTGCTCCACGTCTACTTTATTCATACCTTTTATCATCTTATATACCTCAATTTGCTCTCCACTCATTCTTCTAAACTCTAAAGAGTATAGGCCTCAACTGCTCAATCTCTCTTCATTCAACAAACCCCATCTCTGGAATCAATCTAGTGAACCTCCTCTGAACTGCCTCCAATGCCACTACATCTTTTCTCAGATAATGGGACCAAAACTGTGCACAATACTCCAGGTGTGATCTCATCAATGCCTTGCATAGTTGCAACAACACTTCCTTACCTTTATATTCTATTCCTTTAGCTATAAATGCCAACATTCCATTTTCTTTCTTTATTACCTGCTGAAACTGCATGCTAGTTTTCTGCGACTCATGCACGAGGACACCCAGATCCCTGAAGCCTCTTCTCATTTAGATAATGGCCGGGATTCTCCAATATCGCGGCCAAGTGTTGACGCCGGCATCAAAACCGGTGCTAGTGGCGCTGGCGTCGCTGGGCCTCCAGGCCCAGTAATTCTCCTGTTCTTCGGGGGCTAGAAGGTGTCGGAGTGCTGTGTGCTGCTCCGGCGCCGAAAGCTGGCCCTGCACAGCCGGCACGGGTCCGGCCATCTCTGCGCCGGTGCATGTGCGTGGTTGCCGTCTCCGTGCTGGCCCCCGCACACCATGGCGGAGCCCTACAGGGGCCCGGCTTGGAGGAACATAGGCCCCCCCCCCCCCCCGGAATGAGCACGCCGGCCGATCGGTAGCCCCGATCGCGTACCTGGCCACCATGAAGCCCACCCGGAATTGGATCCCCCCCGCTCCCTCCCACCAGGACAGCCCCCGCAGCCTGAACGCTGAGGTCCCGCCGGGTGGGGCTATATGTAAACCACGCCGGCGGGACTCGGTGGAACTCGGTGGGCACTCGGCCAGCCGAGCGCGGAGAATTGCCACGGCGGGCGCTTTCAACGGCATCCAACCGGCGCTGCGGCGACCACGCAGGTGCGATTGGTGCCGATTCTCCTGTTGCCGGAGAATCGGCGGCCCGTGTCAGAGCGGCGTGGCGGGATTCTCACGCCCCCCCCGGTGATTCTCTGACCCGGCGCGGACTGGGAGAATCCCGGCCAATAAGTTGCTTTCCCATTTTTCCAACCAAAATACCTGACCTTGCACTTATCCACATTAATCTCCATCTGCCACATTTTGGCCCACTCTTCTAACCTATCTATATCCATTTGTAATGTTCTTATTACCTCATTTCAACTTACTGTCCCATCTATTTTTGTGTTGTCTGCAAATTTGACTGTAGAATCTTCTATCCCTGTATCCAAGTCATTATGATAGAGTGTAAATAGTTGGGTCCCAACGGCCGAACCTTGTGGTACCCCACTAGTTACATCTTGCCATCCAGAATAAGACCCATTTATCCCAACTCTGTTTTCTGTCCGTCAGCCAGTCTTCTACCCAAGCTAATAAATTACCCCTAACTCCATGTGATCTAACCTCATGTCTTAACATGCGGCACCTTACAAATGCCTTTCGGAAGTCCAGATATACTACATCTACAGGATCCCCATTATACACTTTGCTTGTTGCATCTTCGAAGAACTCTAGCAAATTAGTCAATTAGTTCCACTCCTGAGGCTGGAAAACAATCCATTCCACCGGTTGAGGTTAAAATGATGTGGGAGAGAGAGCTAGCGAGGCTCTACACAGAGTCAACCCAACCTCTTTGTGTGTTAGGCTCAGCCTGATTCAGTTCAAGGTGGATCATAGGACACCTCTGACCAGGGCACAGATGAGTATTGTTTTCTCGGAAGTAGGTGATAGGTGCGAGAGGTGTTCAAGGGGTCCGGTGCATCGCAAGCACATGCTCTGGTCTTGTTCTAAGCTTATGGGCTTTTGAGTCTCCTTCTTCAGCACCATGTCAGGAATTCTCGGGGTTGATTTGGAACCTCGCCCTTTGATGGCTATCTTTGGAGTTTCAGACTTAGAGGTGGTGCAGACCGAGGCAAAGGCGGATGCTTTCGCCTTGCTAATAGCCCGAAGGTGAGTCCTTTTTGGGTGAAGATCTCCAGTTCCACACAGTATCTCAGTGTGGTTAAGCGACCTGATAGAGTTCTTACACTTAGAAAGGGTCAAGTCTATCTTGAGAGGGTGGAGGGAAGGATGGCAGCTGTTCCTTTCCTATTTCAGGTAGTGGGCCACGGTCAGATGTCAGGGGGTGGGTCGAAATTGTAATTGTTGTATAAGTAGGGTTCAGAAAGTGTTATGTTGGGAAACAAATTCGGAATAAAAATATATTTTAAAAACTTAACTCAATGTCATAGAATCCCTGCAGTGCAGAAGGAGGCCATTCGGCCCGACGAGTCTGCACCGATCCTCCACTCCACCGAATCCCAATCTCCTACCTTATCCCCACCTAACATTTGGACATTAATGGGGCAATTTAGCGGCCAATCCACCGAATCTGATCATTTATAACATGGCAGTGCAAGTCTGCCATAGTGAAGGAATCCACTGATAATTATGCTCATTCATATCTGATTGAAACAGTAACACCTCTTCTAACACGAAAAACGTTTCCATCTTTTAAAGTTTTAAAATAAAATTCCGCGAATATTTTTGAAACAAAAGCGTTTTACCTTGAGTCGCGACGGGTAGATTCTGTTTGAAGTCATTTCATCTGTATGCTGATGTACGCTGCCAAGAGTGGGGCACTAAGGAGAAATGAACAACATGTTACAAGTCCGTTGACAAGAAACCTACTTTTATTCGTTGCCCAGCAACGCAAAAAACTTCCCCATAATATCACTTACCTGTACAAGGTCGTTAAAGATACGGTAAACACTGAAGAAAGAGTTGGCTGGAAAGAGCAAATATCTCCCACTGAGACTTGCGACATGTCCGAGGTGTTGTCTGCAAAGTTTGTTCAATAGGAGCATGAAATCCAAATTAAAACAATTAAAACAATAATAATAATAATAATAATTAAAACAATTAAAACAATAATAATTAAAACAAAGCAAACTTTTGCTTTTAAACAAGCAGGACGGTAAATCTAATCCACAGAGAAGAACTGTTGAGGAGACCTGGCCCTGATTTCTAGACCGATCCTGTTAGTCCAGTTCATAATCCAGAACTAACAGTTGACAAAATTGTCTCAATTCTACACATCTTAAATCAAAAGATGACATCTGTTTTAAAGATTACTGTATTGACAAAATTACAGTAAAACAATTTCAAGGAAGCAATAATTCAGAGTTATATCGATTTAAATTTTATTATACTCTGTTGATCCATGAATGCGATACATGTACTTTATTTATTATAGATGCAAATAATGCATTATACCAGAGACAGTTTAGAAATGCAGAATTTTCACCTTGTGCGCCTCCCAGTAATTTCTGTTTTAGTCAATTATTTTTAAATGGCTCTTCAGGTGGGTTGCTGTCCCCTGTTTTAGCAGGACATTAGAAAGTTACAGCACTTGTTAGAGATAACTTTTATCTGCATCTTTACCTTTCCATGCATCAGAAATTAAGCTTGCAGAAAGATTTGTCTTTTTGTGGCTCAGTGGGTAGCATTTTGCCTCTGACCCAGAGACTGCGGGCTCGTATTCCACTCGCGAGACTGGAGCACAAAACTATTAGAGTTGCCATCTTTTGACTGGGATGTTAAACTGTTCTCTTAGGTAGATGAAAAAGATTCCTTTGCAAGATTTCATAGAGGAGTAGGGGAGTTAGCTCCCTTGTCCTGGTCAATCTTGTCTTGTTATGGCATCCTGCAATCTATGAAAATGCAGAACAGCAAACAAATCCATTTCAGGTGGGGTGTCTTCATGCGGCCCACCTTTGCTGCTGGCTGGAGAGGTTAATGCTTGTGAGACAGGTTCTACCACAAATGCCACAAGTGAAGCTATCAAGTGTTTGTGTGGATTGTTGTTTTCACCATTGGCAACTGTTGCCACACCCACAGGAGATGTCATCATTTTCCTCAGCCGTCAGTTAGTGGTCCCAAGTGCGATAATCAACATTTTCATGTCACCTTTGCAAGCATCGTTGAAGTGGAACGTTAGACATCCTATTGGCGAGCTGGCTCCAGCTCCTCACCATGCAGAAAGCCCTTAGGCACGTGACTGTTCTCAATCTAACGGATGTGCCCGAGCCACTGTGCCATCATACTGTGCTGCACTGTCCTACTAAAGGCAAATGTCTTCTGCACTGAAGTCATTTAAAAAAAATTCATTCAAGAGATAAGAACTTCACTGACTTGACTGACATTTATTGGCCATCCCTAATTTCTCTTGAGAAGGTGGTGGTGAGCTGCCTTCTTGAACCACTGCAAATCATGTGGTGTAGGTACACCCTGTTAGGAAGGGAGTTCCAGGATTTTGACCCAGCAACAGTGAAGGAACAGCAATATATTTCCAAGTCAGGATGGTGAGTGACTTGGAGGGGTACTTCCAGGTGGTGGTGTTCCCATGTATCTGCTGCCTTGCCCCTCTAGATAGTAGGAGTTGTGGGTTTGGAAGGTACTGCCTAAGAAGCCTTGATGAGTTAGTTCCTGCAGTGCATCTTGTAAATGGTACACACTACTGTGACTGTGCATTGGTGGTGGAGGGAAGGAATGTTTGTGGATGAGGTGCCAATCAAATGGGTTGCTTTGTCCTGGATGGGTCAAGCTTCTTTTTTGAAATATAAATTTAGAGTACCAATTTATTTCTTTTCCAGTTAAGGGACAATTTAGCATTGCCAATCCACCTACCTTGCACATCTTTGGGTTGTGGGGGCGAAACCCAGGCAAACACAGGGAGAATTTGAGAACTCCACATGGATAGTGACCCAGATCCGGGATCGAACCTGTGACCTTGGGGCCGTGAGGCAGCAATGCTAACCACTGTGCCACTGGGCTGCCTGGCATCAAGCTTCTTGAGTGTTGTTGGAGTTGCACTGACCCAGGCAAGGGGTGAGTATTCCAGCAAACCCTTGACTTGTGCCTTATGGATTGTTGGCAAGATTTGGGAAGTCAGGAGGTGAGTTACTCACTGCAGGATTCCTAGTCTCTTACCTGCTCTTGTAGCCACAGTAATTATGTGGCTAGTCCAGTTCCATTTCAGGTCAATGGTAATCCACTGGATGTCGATAGGGGGGATTCAGCGATTGTAATGTAATTGAATATCAAGGAATAATGCTTAGATTCACTCTTGTTGCAAATGGTCATTGCCTGGCACTTGTGTGGTGCAAATGTTACTTGCCACTTGTCAGCCCCCAGGTATTGCTGCATTTGGATGTAGACTGCTTCGCTATCTGAGGAGTTGGGAATGGTGCTGAACATTGTACAATAATCAGCAAACATCCCCACTTCTGACCTTATGATGGAAGGGAGATCATTGCTGAAGCAGCTGATTATGGTTTGGCCTAGGGCAGTACCATGAGGAACATAGAACATACAGTGCAGAAGGAGGCCATTCGGCCCATCGAGTCTGCACCGACCCACTTAAGCCCTCACTTCCACCCTATCCCCATAACCCAATAACCCCTCCTAATCTTTTTGGACACTAAGGGCAATTTAGCATGGCCAATCCACCAAAACTGCACGTCTTTGGACTGTGGGAGGAAACCGGAACACCCAGAGAAAACCCACGCAGACATGGGGAGAACGTGCAGACTCTGCACAAACAGTGACCCAGCAGGCAATCGAACCTGGAACCCTGGCGCTGTGAAGCCACCAGGAAGTAGGAACTCCGACAGTGATGTCCTGGAGCTGAGATGACTGACCTCCAACAACCGCAACCACCTACCTTTGTGCCAGGTATGACTCCAACCAGTGAAGAGTTTCCCCCTTGTTTCCCATTTACTTCAGTTTTGCTCGGGCCCTTAATGTCACACTAGGTCAAATGCGGCCTTGATGTCAAGTGTAGTCACGCTTACTAGGGTTGAATAGTGATGAACAAGAACTGAAACTTATTTATGTGAAATATAATTCCTGTACTTGCATCCAGGTCCAAATTAAAATAAAGTCAGTACCGTCTAGTTGTCTGCAGTAAGGCTTGATATACTGCTCAGTGTGGATTAATTACTCCGTTCGAGACACTTTGTGAAAATCAAGCATTTCATCAGTTTTATTAATTCGTTCTTTATGCTTACTCTATCTGATCCATTGTAATTTGTTACTGCATTCCACCTAAAAAACCTGCATATATATATAGTGCCTTAGCATTATCAAACAAAATCAAAATGAAGCTACAGCAGGGATATTAGAATAAGTGACCAAGCTTTTAAAAGCCCAGAGAGGTGTAAATGTGGAGATGTTTATGGAGGGAAAACCAGAACTTAGGGTTTAGGCAGCTGAAGACAGGACCATCGAGGGTAGGGTGAAGGAAATTAGGAATGCTTCATGTTTATTCCTGAAAATCACAATACTCAATGGGTTTAAAACACATGTCACAAGTAGGCTTACTTGTGACAATAATCAGAAGATTAGAGGATTGAAGGTGTAGGAGAAAGTTGAAGAGATGAGGAGTACAGCCCCAGAAGAACCTGAAAACAAGGTTGAGAATTGTAAAATTGAGGCGTTGCTGAATCAGGAGGCAATGAAAGTTTGCAAGCCCACTAGTGATGGGTGAACAGATCTTGGCGCTAGTTAAATTCACATTTTTGTGTGAACTCAATTTTACAGAGATTGCAAGGTGGGAATCTGGTCAGGGAGCAATGGAAAAGTTGAGTTTAGAGGTGATGAAGGCATGGGTTAGAGTTTCAGCAGCTGACAAGCTGAGGCAGGCAGAGATCAATATGTTAGCAAGGCGGAAGAGGTGGTTTTGGTGAAGGAGAGGATATAGGTTCAGAAGCTCAGCACAGGGTCAAATTGGGTGGGCAAGTTGAAAATAGTCTGTTCAGCCTCAGTGGCCAGAGGGGAATGGACTCAGTGTTCAGGGAACAGAGTTTGTGATCAGTTCAATAATTAGCTTCTAATCTGTCAGATTTACTTTTAATAAAGACTTGCTTGTTTGAATTTTCAACTCAAAGACCCTCCGTTAAAACAGCACATCAATACAGTTTAACTGCCGAAAGAGAGCCAGATTGTGGGATAACATTTCTCCTCACCTTTCAGTTGTCCTCAACAAGATGTGTTTTAGAGGATGTATTTTAAACCTTTTGAGTATTGTGATTTTCAGGAATAAACATGAAGCAGACTTGTGGGCAGCATGGTTGCACAGTGGTTAGCACTATTCCTTGACAGCGCCAGGTTCCCAGGTTCGATTCACAGCTTGGGTCACTGTCTGTGCGGAGTCTGCACATTCTCCCTGTGTCTGCGTGGGTTTCCTCCGGGTGCTCTGGTTTCCTTCCACAAGTCCCAATAGATGTGCTGTTAGGTAATTTGGACTGATTTCTGATTTCTCCCTCTGTGTACCCGAACGGGCTGGAATGTGGCGACTCGGGGCTTTTCACAGTAACTTAATTCAGTGTAAATGTAAGCCTACTTGTGACAATAAAGATTATTATTATTTTACACAAACTCCAAGATCCAGCCACCAATTTCCATAGTTACATAATTCATGTTCCAAAGAGTTTAGTAAAATCTCATAAACCATAAATCACTTCAGATATCTTTCTGGTGACTCAGCCTTCTAATAATAATCTTTATTAGTGTCACAAATAGGCTTACATTAATACTGCAATGAAGTTGCTGTGTCAATGTGGTCCAGAATGCATATAGACACTGCTTACATATCCTTAGCGGGCCTGACCCGGTATTCTCCAGGGCCTCTGCGATGCTCTGCCTCCGATGCGGTGAGTTTCCGATGGCGCGGTTCACTTGTGCTTTTAAAAATCATGAAACCGGCGTTCTGGCTGCTGAGGGAGAGGGGGGTACGGAAAGTATCATCATAGTTTGCTCACAGTTGTGCCGCTGGCCGGGGGGCTTCCGCCAGGGCTGGGGGAGTAGCAGGGGGTGGCCAGGAGGTGGGCCGTGGAGTTGGGGTGGATGGGCATGGAACACAATTGCTGTAGCCGGAAAGGTAGCCATGCAGCTGCGCCTGGCCCTGTAAGCCCACTTTGAACTTGGGGCCACGGGTTGTATAGGTGTCCCCCCCCAGACCACCCGCCTAGATGCCCTCTGGCCCCAGCCGACCCATCAGCTGTGTGGGCGCGCTCCAGCACAACCAGGGCATTTGTTGGCTGGGATGTGTGTGTGGATTGTGATGTGTATATGCGGCTGCAGCTTGTCAGCCGCCCAAGTGTCAATCATGGACCCTCCGAAACCCTCACCGTTTTTCATTTCAATCCTCGTGGTGGCAATGCAAAACTGGTGCTGAATCGATCCAGGTTCGGCACCAGTTTTATTGTTGTGAAAGTCCACGAATTCTGCGTTGCCGTCAATACTTAGTCTCAGAAACGGAGAATCCCGCCCTAGGTCTCAACTCCTCTCCAGCTAGTTTTGATCATGCTTCAGTGCCTCTCATTGTCCACATATTTGGTTGGAGCTGAGGGGATTTACACAAAATGGCAAAATGATTCATAACCCATCAATATGTAAGTTACAATTAGGTCACAAGAAGATTTTACTTGATGTTCCATCTTCATGACCCTGCCAGGACTGCAACCATCGTCTGTTAAATGTCTTCCATTGAACTGGTAAAAGTGATCAATTTGCATCTGGAAAATTCATTTTCATTTTAAGTAACCTCCATGCATTTTTGCTCTCTCGTGTCAGATGACCAGGGTCAGGAGAATTTCCGTCTCCATGAACGTGACTCCTGAAGAACTGACCCAGATGGTCACATTTTCAGTCCGTGGGTGGAAGTACAATAGTAGTCGTGGCTGCTGACCTTGGAAATAGTTTGGAGGTGGAGACAGGCCCAAAGTTGGTTGGATGATTCAGTCAGATACAAGGCCATTAGGAAGGTTAATTTGAGAGCCTGGAAATCGGTGGTTTTGTTTTTGTGCATTGGAGCTGTTATTGAGCAGTCATGTGAGTGCAAAATCTTAAATGTTATCCAACTTACCCTGGAACAGATGGCCCATCATGGGCTTTCCATTGGAAAATGTAGTTATTGGTGCTGCCTATTCATGTTGGGTCAAATCTTCTGTGAAGGATGGGTCGGGGGAGGGAGTTAGATGGGTTGTGGGTACGGCGTTATAGTCAGAGGAGTATAGTCATGGGGTGGGGAGGAGATGGATACGGGGGGGGAGGTAGTCAATTGGTGGGGGTTGGGGATCAGGAGGTAGGTGCTTGTCAGGGAATCATAGGGAGTGGTCCAAGGTGGAGGATGGTCAGGTGGTAGTTGAGGTAGTAGAGGGGAATCAGGATGTGTGGGGGCAATCTGGCAAGCATGAGGTTATAGTTGGAGGGTGTGGTGGTTTGTTGGGAGGTGATCAGTGGTATGGTGACAGAGGAGCTAGACTGTTTTTTATCCTTCTAACATTTCCTGGGTAACGCTTCTGCTGGAACGATCCAAAGTCTCCAACTTTAAATCAGAGTTCCAGAGAGTCCAACATGTAGGGCAATTTTTCAATGAAAAACCTCCTAGGTAATTCCAGTGCATTCCTTGTGTGCAGACTTCTGAGGAGTACCTCAGCATGTCTCACAGGGTACTACCATCTGAAGACTGGAAAATCTGGGCTATTGTACTGAAGGAGTACACTGAACCATTTAAAGCATGAAGAGGTGTGAAGACACAGCCATAGAGTGGCAGCATCTTTGCATCACCAACTGCTAAAGGTATTCTGCATTAATTAAGTTTGCTAGTAAGCCGTAGGGGATGTATGGTGAAGGTACCCAGCGGTGTACTGAGGAGCAAAATTAAATTAGGGCAGCCCAACATAGTGAACCTCAAGAATAGAAGAATAAAGAGCAGTACAAACAAATTAAAAGGCTTTGTATTTGAATTCCCAAAGCATTTGGAATAAAATCAATGCGTTAATAGCGCAAATAGAGAAAAAGGGATATGATTTTGTGATATGCATAAGCATTTATGTAAATATTAACAGATATGACCTCCAACCAGCAGGTGGCAGTAAAGAACAAACACCTGACACTGCAACCTCAGGGAGTCTGGAGATAGTCATTGTAGTGGATAGTCGCATTTGTAGTAGCTCTTGGATAATTTTATTATAGTAATTTAATGGTTAGTGATTTTAGTAGTTTTCATATTGTTATCTGACCCATTTTATTGTTCATCAATAAACATTCAACTAGTCATGAACTAGACGTTCTCTAGTGCACTAATTCCGTTTGGCCAAGCACCAGAATGTAACATGGTACCAGGATTCGCGATCTGAAGATCTGAAAGACCAAGATAACAAAGAAGATAAGAATTTCTACTAACCACTAAGAGCATTAGACAGATATAGCTCAATGCACTACTAGTCATCGAAGTCAATGATGGATGGTGTGAAGACACACCAGCTTCGAGTTACTGGTACGGTAGATGCAAATAAGCGTGCTTTTAAGCAGCAATTTACATTCTACATAGCAGCTCTAGATCTTGAGGCACAGCCCGATGAAGAGAATAGCATTGCTGCTCACTGTAGCACGTCCACAAGTTATCAAAATCTTTAATACCTTTACATTTGATAGCGAAGCTGATGAGAAAAATTTTGACAAAGTCATAAAAAAATTCGATCAACATTGTACACCTAAAAAGAACAAAATGTTTGAATGGTACATTTTTTGAACGTGCTCACAACAGGCAGGTAAATCGTTCAAACATGGAAGTTTGCAAGCATCCATGATCTGAGATCAGATTGTGTTTGGTATAAGCGATGACAAAGGTCGTGAAAGATTGTCTTAACAGTGGCGCCCATTTTAAATGATTACCCGATGCCACCATTTTGTGAAAACGATGCGGCAACAGGCATTTGCAAATGCAATGTCCAGCTTTTGAAGAAGTGTGTGCTAAATGCAAAGGCTAGAATCACTTTGCAAAAGAGTGCTTTTCGAATAAAAAATAGAAGTGCACAAGTTGATAAATGTTGTTGATGAGATAAATCTGGAAGACATGTTTTTTATCGATGTTGTATCTAGCGAAGACAGGTTTCACAAACTGAAAAGTCTTTGAAGCAAATCTGTAGTAATAGTAATGAAATTGCGATTGTTCATAAAGATAACTGGATAGTTTCTCTAATGATTAATCAAGCATTAGTGAATGTTAAACTCGACATGGGAGCAAGAGCTAATCTCATACATTTGTCAGACATTCAAGAAATTAAAGTTAAACCGAAAATTTAAATCGGTACTTTTGAAAGATTATAATGGTAAACAAATCAACACTCTTGGCATATGTGAAATGGATGTTGAGGTGATGGACAGGATTCATAAAGTAAAATTTTCGATGGTGGAAGCAGATCGTGAATCATTACTGGGTGTGGAAGCCTGTGAAGCACTTGAATTGGTAAAGGTAATATACTGTTAAAGCTGAATGTGCTTTAACCATGTACAATACATCGGTGGATTCAATCGTTAAAGCGTTTCCAGAAATATTCCAAGGATTTGGAGTTTTGTCATCACTTATCGGATCCAACTGAAAGAATGCGCAACCCCATTATACATACTCCAAGGTGAGTATCAGCACCATTAAAGGATCGGCTGAAAGCTGAACTGGAGAGGATGACAAGGTAGGGGGTGATAAAAAAATTTGAAGAGCCAACAGATTGGGTGAACAATATGGTTTGAGTGAAGAAACAAAACAATGACTTGAGAATCTGGATGGATCCTAAAGACCTCAACTTAAATATAAAGCGAGAACATTATCCAATTCCGAAACGTGAAGAAATTATGAGTGAGATGTCAGGAGCGATGTTAGCAAACTAGATGCATCGCAGGATTTTTGGCAGCTCAAATTGGACGAGGAAAGCACAAAGCCGTGCACATTTAATACTACATTTGGGTGCTACTGTTTTCTCAGAATGCCATTTGGTATTATTTCAGCATCTGAAATTTTTCATAGCGCAAGGACAATGGAACACATTGTAGAAGGAATTCCAGGTATAGGTAGACGATATCATCATTTGGGGTTCAACAAAAGAAGAACACAATGATAGGCTCATTACAGCATTAAGAAGCATTTAAAAAATGGTCTCAGGTTATATGAAGTCAAATGCCAGTTTGGTGTTGAAGATATTGCATTTTTGCAAGACAAATTGTCTGCCCGAGGTGTACAACCAGACCAGTTGAAAATAAAGGCGATATTAAACATGCCACGTCCAACAAGCAAAAAGCTCTCAGGATGCTAGGTATGAACAATTTCATAGGTAAATTAATTCCTAATTTATCAGCAAAAACAACATGCTTGTGGGAAATAATCAAAGAGGCTACTATTTTCCAATGGTCCGAAAAACATGAGCAAGAATGGCGAACTCTGAAGAGAGCATTGACAACAGCTCCAGTGCTGACACTCTTTGACCCTACAAGCAAGACAAAAATCTTGACTGATGCGTTGAAATATTTGTTAGGAACAGTGTTATTGCAGCAAGACAGTGATGAAAATTGGAAGCCAATTGCTTATGCTTCTAGGCCAAATGACTAACACAGTGTAGATACGCTCAAACAGAGAAAGAATGTTTAGGTCTGATCAATGGCTTAGAAAAATTTCACACTTATGTATATGGCCTACTGACATGCTTGGTTGAAATAGATCAGAGACGGCTAGTAGCAATTATTTATTTATTTAATAAATTTAGTGTGCCCAATTTATTTCCTTTTCCAACTGAGGGACAATTTAGCATGTTCAATCCACCTACCCTGCGCATAAGAACATAAGAACTAGGAGCAGGAGTAGGCCATCTGGCCACTCGAGCCTGCTCCGCCATTCAATTAGATCATGGCTGATCTTTTGTGGACTCAGCTCCACTTTCCGGCCCGAACACCATAACCCTTAATCCCTTTATTCTTCAAAAAACTATCTATCTTTACCTTAAAAACATGTAATGAAGGAGCCTCAACTGCTTCACTGGGCAAGGAATTCCATAGATTCACAACCCTTTGGGTGAAGAAGTTCCTCCTAAACTCAGTCCTAAATCTACTTCCCCTTATTTTGAGGCTATGTCCCCTAGTTCTGCTGTCACCCGCCAGTGGAAACAACCTGCCCGCATCTATCCTATGTATTCCCTTCATAATTTTAAATGTTTCTATAAGATCCCCCCTCATCCTTCTAAATTCCAACGAGTACAGTCCCAGTCTACTCAACCTCTCCTCATAATCCAACCCCTTCAGCTCTGGGATTAACCTAGTGAATCTCCTCTGCACACCCTCCAGCGCCAGTACGTCCTTTCTCAAGTAAGGAGACCAAAACTGAACACAATACTCCAGGTGTGGCCGCACTAACACCTTATACAATTGCAACATAACCTCCCTAGTCTTAAACTCCATCCCTCTAGCAATGAAGGACAAAATTCCATTTGCCTTCTTAATCACCTGTTGCACTTGTAAGCCAACCTTCCGTGACTCATGCACTAGCACACCCAAGTCTCTCTGAACAGCGGCATGCTTTAATATTTTATCGTTTAAATAATAATCCCGTTTGCTGTTATTCCTACCAAAATGGATAACCTCACATTTGTCAACATCTTTGTCAGCATCTTTGTGTTGTGGGGGTGAAATCCATGCAAACACAGGGAGAATGTGCAAACTCCACACAGACAGTGACCCAGAGCCGTGATCGAACCTGGGACCTCGGCAGCGTGAGACTGCAGTGCTAACCACTGCGCCACCGTGCTGCCCTTCACTGGTAGCAATTATAAAGAAAAACTTGAATGAGATGTCAACGTGAATACAGAGAATGATGAATAAACTCCAGAGGACGACTTCAATTTTATTCATACTCCAGGAAAACATATCATAGTCGCTGATGCACTCTCACGAGCTACAGATATGGTGGAAGAACGATGGCGGATGAGGATGTCCAAGTACATGTAAATCTTGTGACAGAGACACTTCCAATGTCCAAAGCAAAATCAAAGTTGATCAAAGAAGAAAGCAAAAATGATGCTACAAAGGATAATAAAACATCTCAGTGAGGGATGGCCAAAAGGATCCTGTTCCAAATATCACAACATTCGAGCGGAACTAAATGCAGCCAATGGGTTTTTGCAAAGGCAAAACAGGATTGTCATACCACAATCTTTAAGATCCATCATTCTACAGAAAATTCATGAGAGGCACTTAGGCATTGAAAATGCAAACTAAGAGCTAGAAACATGGTATACTGGCCAGGCATAAATCAAGACATTCAGATGGTAGAAAACTGCAAATTGTCAGAAATTTCAGTAGAGGCAAAGAAAAGAACCAATGCAACTGGGCAAAATAATAACGATCCCATGGCAGGAAATGGGGATTGATCTTTTTTATCTAGGAGGAAAATAATACTTTTTTTAAGGGGCAATTTGCCATGGCCAATCCACCTAGCCTGCACATTTTTGGGTTGTGGGGGTGAAAAGCATGCAGACATGGGGAGAATGTGCAAACTCCACACAGGCGGTGACCCGGGGCCAGGATTGAACCCGGATCCTCAGCGCCGTAGGAAAAGAATACCTCTTAGTGATCGACTATTTCTCTAAGTGGTACAACTATCCAGCTCGTCAGCTATTTGCGTCATCAAACATGCCAAGGATATTTGTGCTCGTCATTGCATACCACAAGTTGTCATGAACGACAATGGCCGATGTTTTAGCAGCCATGAATGGACAGAGTTTGCACATCACATCAAGTCCTCTTTATCTGCAATCCAATGGGAAGGCTGAAAAAGATGTTCACATTGTGAAGCAACAAAAAAGCAACGGACAGCTGGGAAGATCCATATCTCGTGTCACTTAGCGATAGAGCATCACCATTGATTAATGGGTTATCACCTTCACAATTGTTAATGAATCAACAACTCAGAACCACCTTACCATGTATTTCAAAGCAGCCAACCAATCGGAAACTTTTGAAGACGTTTTCATTTCAAAAAAGGAGGCAGGAGAAATGTTATAAAAGATCTACAAGATGTCTGCAGCTGTTAGCAAAGAATGATACAGTCAGGATAGAAGATCATGATGGATGGTTGAAGTGTGCAACGGTAATACAACCATCAGGTCCGAAGTCATACATCATCGTTATGGATCAAGGGCAAGTACTACGAAGAAACAGGAGAGCCTTGCTGAAGGTTCAGCAACCCATTGTCTCAGAATCACTAGATTATGTGGGGAGCAATCTCAGGACATCTGAAGAAATGCTACCTCAGCACAGAAACAGAACAAGCTGAAGATGTGAAAAGCACAGAAACACAGCAAGAACCATTTTCAGAAACATCTGAATGCCAGTCAAATTCACAAGCTCAACCAGTGCTTTGAAATCGACAAGAGACAAAAGCCAGACAGACTGAATTTGCGATGGACATTGAATATGTAAATAATTGAAATATTATGCATATCATATGTATTGTGTATTGAATTTAAATAATATATGTAAATATTGTTCATTCCCAAAAGAAAGGGGATGTGATGATATGCATAAGCAATTATGTAAATATATTAACAGATACGACCACCAACCAGCAGGTGGCTGTAAAGAGCAACCACCTATCACTGCAACCTCGGGGAGTCTGGAGATAGTCGCCGTAGTTGATAGTCGCATTTGTAGTAGCTCTTGGATAATTTTATAATAGCAAGTTAATAGTGGTTTTAGTAGTTTTCATATTGTTATCAGACACACGTTATTGTTAATCAATAAACATTCAACTAGTCACAAACTAGACGTTCTTAAATGCACTAATTCCACCCAAGACATGAGCAGTGTAACCATTGCTGAGACATGGTTACATGGAGACTAGGTCTGGGAGTTGAATATCCAAGGGTACTCAGTATTTTGGAAGGATAGACAGAAATTAAATGGAAGTAGTGTAGCTTTGCTAGTAAAGGAAGGGATCAGTGCTGTAGTGAGAAATTATATAGACACTGGAGCCCAAGACATGGAATCAGTCTGGGAAGAAATAAGAAATAGTAAGAGCAAGAAATTCCTGGTGGGAGTAATCTATAGGTCCCCAAAAGTAGTTTCACAGAGGGCACAGTATAAACCAGGAAATACTGGGGGCTTGTAAGAAAGGTACGGCAATGATCGGGGTTATTTTCATATGCATAAATAATGGGTTAATCAAATTCGCAAGGGTAGGGTAGCCAAGAGAGAGAGAGAGAGAGAGAGAGAGAGTGTGTGTTCATTAAATGCATTACTTGGAATAATATGTTGTGGAACCAACTAGGAGGCAGGATTTTTGGATCTGTATTGTGTAATGAGAGATTAATTAATGACCTCATAGTTAAGGATCCTCTAGGGAAGATAGATCACAGCAGGATGAGAAACTGGAGTCCCACACTAGTGTTCTGGAGTTAAACAATGGTAATTACATAGGCATGAGGACAGATTTGGCCCCAGTGAACTGGGGAGGAAGACTAAAATGAGCAGTGGCAGTTGTTTAAGGAGATACTCAATTCATCCCAACTAAGATACATTCCAGAGAGGAAGAACATAGAACATAGAACAGTACAGCACAGAACAGGCCCTTCGGCCCTCGATGTTGTGCCGAACAATGATCACCCTACTCAAACCCACGTATCCACCCTATACCCTTAACCCAACAACCCCCCCTTTAACCTTACTTTTTAGGACACTACGGGCAATTTAGCATGGCCAATTCACCTAACCCGCACATCTTTGGACTGTGGGAGGAAACCGGAGCACCCGGAGGAAACCCACGCACACACGGGGAGGACGTGCAGACTCCGCACAGACAGTGACCCAGCCGGGAATCGAACCTGGGACCCTGGAGCTGTGAAGCATTTATGCTAACCACCATACTACCGTGCTGCTCCTTACGAAAGATCGTAAGGAGAAGGAAACCATGGCTAAACAAAGAAGTTAAAGATAACATTGACAAAAATGAAGGTGTTCCAGCAAAGGCCAGTGGAAGGTTGCAACACCCATATTCAAAAAGGGAGGCAGGAAGTAGGAAATTATTATAGACCAGTTAGTTTAACATCTATCGTTGGGAAATTGTTAGAATCCATTATTAAGGAAGTAATATTAGAACATTTGGAAAGTCAAAATGCAATTCCTCAGAGTCAGCATGGTTTTATGAAGAGTAAATCACGTTTGAAGAATTTGTTAGAGTTCTTCTAAGATGTAGCAAGTCAAGTGGATAACATGGATCCTGTAGATGTAGTATATCTGGACTACTGGAAGACGTTTGATGTGGTACCACACAAAACCATGGGGTTAGGATAATTTATTAGCTTGGATAGAGGACTGGCTAACTGACAGAAGACAAAGAATCGGGATGAAGAGGTCTTTTTATGGTTGGCAAGATGTATCTGGTGGGTTGCCACAGGGTTCAGTCTTCAGGCTCAACTGTTTACAATATATATTAATGACTTGGGATAGAAGGTTCTATTTGCAGATTACTTTAAAAAGGTAGGCAGTAAGTTGCAATGAGGAAATAACCTTACAAATGGACATGGATAGGTTAGGTGGGCAAAATTTGGCAGATGGAGTTTAACGTGGTTAAATGTGAGGTTATCCATTTTGGTCAGAAAAATGGAAAGGCAATTTATTATCTAAATGGAGAGAAACTTCAGAGTGCTTCGATGCAGAGGGATCTGGGTGTCCTCCTACATGAGTCACAGAAAACTAATATGCAGGTACAGCAGGTAATAAGGACGGCAAATGGTGTTTTGGCATTTATGGCTAAAGGAATATAGTTTAATATTTGAGATATTTTGCTGCAACAGTACAAGGCATTGATGAGACCCCACCTGGAGTACTGTGTACAGTTTTGGTCCCTTTGCTTGAGGAGGGATGTAGATGCATTGGAGGTAATTGAGATAATAATAATTATTATTATTGTAATAATAATCGCTTATTGTCACAAGTAGACTTCAATAAAGTTACTGTTAAAAGTCCCTAGATTGATTCCAGAGATGAGGGCTTTGTCTTATAAAGAGATTGAGCAATTTAGGTCTATATTCTCTAGATTTTACAAGAATAAGAGGTCTAATTGAAGTACACAAGATGAAAACGTTATTGACAAAGTAGACACAGGGTGGATGCTTCCTCTTGTGGGGCAATCTAGAATGAGAGGTCATAGTTTTGCGATTGGGGATAGCAAATTTAAAACAGAGATGAGGAGAAATTACTTCTCTCAAAGGGTTATGAATCTGTGGGATTCACTACCCCAGAGTGCGGTGGATGCCTGCACATTGAGTAAATTTAAAGAGGAAATGGACAGATTGTTAAATAGTAATGGGTTTAAGGTTTATGGAGAACGGGCAGGAAAGTGGAGTTGAGGCCGAGAGGAGATCATGATCCTATTGAATGCTGCAGCAGGCCCAGGTGGCTGAATTGCCAATACTCCTGTTCCTAGTTCTTATGAATGGTGATAAAGTGCATGTCTCAGGTAGAAAAAGGAGGCATAATGCATCACAAGAATAACAAAATGTGTTCTATTTTGGGGTTCCAGAATTCAGTTTAATGCCTCAGTGCACCCAGCGCACCTCCTGCAAATAGCTTCACCTCCCATCTTCAACATGGGCACCTTGGGTGTAACCCAAGATTTCATCCTTTTTAAAGATTTTTTTCCAATTAAGGGACAGTTTAGTGTGGTCAATTCACCTACCTTGCACACCTTTGGGCTGTGGGGGTGAGACCCACACAGACACAGGGGCTGGTTTAGCTCAATGGGCTAGACAGCTAGTTTCTGATGCAGAACAAGGCCAGCAGTGTGGGTTCAATTCCCGTTCCAGCTTACCTGAACAGGCGCCAGAATGGGGCGACTAGGGGCTTTTCACAGCAATTTTATACTTTTGACAATAAAAGGTTATTATTTTTATTGTGCAAACTCTGCATGAACACTGACGCAGGGCCGGGATTGAACCTGGGTCCTCGGCTCCGTGAGGCAGCAGAGCTAACCATTGCATCGTCGTGCCGCTGGGTTTCATCCTTAATTACCTTCTTTTCTGCATCAGCTTCATGATGTTGATAACTCCGGTTACACTTAACTAATTTATTCTGTTTCTTCTGTGGCTTTAGTGAAACTGACTTCAGCAGGAGATTGACAAGAGATTTAAACAGCAATTAATTTCATAGATTGGAATACAGTTGTACAACAATTACACGCTGTATCTCATGCGGTGGCTCAGTTGGTCTCACTCTCAACTCTTGAGTCAGAAAGTTGCACGTTCAAGCCCCACTCCAGGACTTAAGCACAGTTTAACAATTGGCTGACACTCGAGGAGTGCTACATTGTCAAGGGTGCCATTTTTCAGATGAGACAATCTGAAGTCTGTCAAAGTGGATGTAAAATATTCCATGGCATTATTTCAAGAAAGAACAGGAGAATTATCACCAGTTTTCTGGTGATTTACCCCTAAATTAGCATCGCAAGAATAAATTACCTGGTCATTTTCACCATGCTGTTTTTGAAAGCTTGCTGCGCACAAATTGGCTGCTGGGTTTCCTATGTTATGACAGTGACTATATTTCAAAAGTATTTAATTGGCTGCAAAGAACTTTGTGATGTCTGCTGGTCATGACAGACACTAAGTCTTTCTTTTTTATATTTGGTAATCTGAGGAGAGAAGAAAGACTTGAGAGATTGGCAATTGGAAGAGAAGGTGGAATCGAAAATTGGCCATGTAAGCATGAGATGATGATAGCAGCTTTGATGGGCAGTGGAAAGAGCCGAAATAGAAGAAGCAGTCATGTGCCAAGCAGCAAGCTGTGTGGTGTGGCTAGATCGGAAGGCATTACAGTATGTATATTCTATCTTAAACAGAATGGTCGGTTGATTGTATGAATATTCCTTATTGTATAGCATTTTGGTTCAGGAAACTCAGAACTAAAATTGTTCCTCATTTCAATTTTTGAAAATCTTTTGAAGCTTAATACAGATTATAATCCTAATAAGCATCCCTTAAGTACATAATACTATGAAACAAGATGTGTGCAAAATGCAAACTTCTAAATACACTCTTTTTATGTGGTGATCAAAGACAGTTTGAGTCAATTAGAGAATGGGACAAATTTACAACCCTTCAATAATAATGCAACACAATAGTCTGGTGTGAAATCTTTACTGGACCTGGTGTGAGAGATACCACTTTAATCGAAATACAGATGAGTGCAACTTCTATAAACATTCCACCTTATAATTCCTCCGATATAAACAATATAGCTCCTACATCCTTTCTTAACTCCAAAATCAACTTGTTCAGTAAAGCAGATAAGCAGGTGTGGAAGGGAAATTAATGAGTTGCCAACTCAGAAGCATCCTGGGAAATGCTTGACTATAGTTCAACACTGCTTTTGAATGAAAATAAGGTCAGGTAACATAAATGAAATACTGCCTAATATTCTGGTCTCAGCCTTATTATGAAAACACATTGTCCTCTGAAAGATAACAAAATGTGTACTCGAGTTTTTTTTAGCCAAGGGCAAGAACATACGTACTACGTATTTCATCTTACGTACTTTCCAAGGTCTATTTAATATATACATGCTTGTTTACTTCAAGCTGTTATTTCAGACTATAAAGATATGCTTCCTTCAATCGAATCTCAGAGTGCAGTGCAATGGCTTTGCAGCTGGAACACTCTCTCCCCGCAAATATATTTGTGTAAATAAATTTCCTTCAATCAAACCTCGAGGAATTTGTCTTTATTATGATTTCCACGACAGCAGGACTGCTCTCAGGTCAAATAGACATGTCCCACTTTGAGAACAACACTCTATTCCAAAAACAACTCACAATAATGTGATGGAGAACTGACCTTCTTCCAGCCTTAGACGATTGCATGCTACTTAGGAAAGCATAATAAGAAGTTATGACGACAATTTTGAAAATAGAAACTAAATTCCAAAACGTGCAATTTTTGGTGTCAGCAAGGTGGCTGAAATGATCAGAACCTCCATGTTAAAAACATTCTAAGCAAAGTACAATTTCTGTTTGGCCAGAATGGGAACCATCTTTATAGGCATACACCCTTTCCAGATACCTTTGACCTAGAGTAAAGGTTTTGAGCTTGCAATGATACCTCTGGCGGGTGTTATCGATTGACCAGCCAACCCAACTTCTTAATGGAATTTGGGAGGCATAGGCCTGCCACTGGGAACTAGAGTTCTTCTGGCAATGGTTACCAAGCCTACCAGCATTAGTTGGTAAACTTCTCACTACTTGTCCAGCCAGGTCCAACCTATACATTAGGGTATTGGCTTATGGGACTTTCTGGAGCAGTGTTGAGAACGCCAGCTTCTACCCTCTCCCAACTGTTATAGGTTTATATCCAGGGAGCAAAGCTGACTGGTTAATATTGTAGATTTGCTTGGCTCACGTATCAGAATACCTGTCTGACATTGGTGGACGAATTAGCTCTAAATTTCCATTCCCAGATTTATCTTTCTGGAGCCACCTCAAACCTATACCAACACACCTCACTCGCAACTGAAAGGAGATACAGGATTAGTCATTCCAATGCTGTTCTTGCCCAAAATTAAGTTCAGAGGTCTTCTAAACTTCACGCATCCTGATTCATTATTGATTAGGAACCTTATTGAATGATTATCATGGAATGAAGGAAATTCCTTCTTCTGGAGAAAATATAATCCCTTTTTCCACACCAGTTATCTTGGTGTCTAACAAATCCTTCTGTACCTTAACAAGTGGGATTCTTATGGAAATTTCTAATCTACTGATAGTATATTAAATAAATGTATTATAAAGCCAACATTTAACCATGTTCACCAGCTGCGAGTCTACCACCATCACAAGCAAACCTGGATCAGGAATCATATTTTCTTTCTTTTACCATGTATAAATTACAACAATCAGTATGTCGATTGATATATTGTCAGACATAAATGGTTTGGATAATTCCCTTGAGGAAGTGTGTAATTGTTGAAGTAATTTATTCTTCTTTGACTGCCAGAGGTGTCAGGCCATCAGTCCCGAATTTTCAATAGCAACTTCAGCAAATGAGCCTCTATAACCTGTTGAACTGAGAGGAACATTCTTGAATTAGAAAATGCATTAATCCCCATTTCAAGGTCGACAAAAATGCAACATTGCTTTCATGAGCAAGAATAAATGAATAAGCAGGAAGACAAGACTTTGAACAGTGATATAGTTTTATCTGTTTAACAATATTTACCAAGAAGAAAGAAACAACACAAAACAACAAAGCATTTTAGAGTGAAATGAAAATAATAATCGTTGCAGATGGCCTCAGGCTGCTCACCCTTTTTGAGAGAGAGAGAGCTGACTGGTGGCGATTTAACTTGATGGCCACCACACATCAGGCAAGGGGCAAGGTTGAGAAGGCAGGAACTTCAGCTGGCATAGCAACTGAAACAACGCTGTTGGTGTTGCTCCACATCACGAACAGGCCATTAAGCCAACTGAGCTAACCAACCCCCTTTTAGAGTAGTAATCAGGCTGATGAAGCTACTCTTCATGTTACTGGCAAGATAGTTATTGCAAGTGGCAAAATGGCAAATTAAGTTTTCTGCTGAGGTGCGAGGGGCAGGGTTTAGAGGAGGTGTACGAGGCAAGTTTTTTTTTAAACACAGAGGGTAGTGGGTGCCTGGAACTCGCTTTTGGAGGAGCTGGTGGAAGCAAGGACAATAGTGACGTTTAAGGGGCATCTTGACAAATACATGAATAGGGTAGGAATAGAGGGATACGGACCCCAGAAGTGTAGAAGATTTTAGTTCAGACGGGCAGCATGGTCGGCGCAGGCTTGGAGGGCCGAAGGGCCTGTTCTGCGCTGTACTTTTCTTTGTTCTTTGTTATTGAAAAGATCAATTTTACATCCTGTAGTTTATAAACTAACTAAATGGCTCAAATTAAACACTTTAGTTCAGGTTATTTTTCTTGATGATACTAAATACTGAAAACATATCCCAAATTTTTGCCAGGCATTTGGAAATGTGGTCGTGCAGGGCTTCACTTGCCACCCATTAATTTACCTTGGCATTCGATTGCATCCCAAATTCTTGAGGTGGATTCATTAATATAAAGCATGTAGGCACCCATTTTAATAATCTTTATTAGTGTCACAAGTAGGCTTACATTAACACTGCAATGCGTTACTGTGAAAATCCCTTAGTCACCACACTCCGGCGGCGCCTGTTCGGGTACACAGAGGCAGAATTCAGAATGTCCACCTAACAAGCATGTCTCATGGGACTTCTCGGAGGAAACTGGAGCACCCGGAGGAAATCCACGTAGACACGGGGAGAACATGCAGATTCTGCACAGACAGTGAATCCTAAGCCGGAAATCGAACCAGGGACCCTGGCGCTGTGAAGCAACAGTGCTAAACACACTGTGTTACCGTGCTACCCATACGGTGCCTTTGGGATGAACATCTTCTGAGGACCGGAAATTTCCAAAGGGTATCTTTGCTACTGTATTGGGTGGAATGTTTTAAGAAACAATATTCCTCCTTGCAGTTACTGCTTGCCCAGCTCTGCGATTGTGTGCCATATGGACATTAACTTTTAAACAACTGCTGGGTCCAGGGCCGGCCTTACCAGTGGATGTTGCAGTTCATTGCCCATATTGCTGTGTTCCAGAGGGTTTATATTAACAGCATTGACCTCTGCAAAGAACGTGGCTATCTCCAAAGTCTGTTTGTCAGAAATACATAGAAAACTAGTGGAATTGGGTAATGTAGTGCTAAATCACACTTCCAAATTGAAGTAATTTTAGGACTAGCATTTTATATTTTATTCGTTAGTACAATTCTACTTTCTAAATTTGGTGTGCACCATTAGGAAGCGTAAAATAAAATTGATGACACATCCGAATTTAACTGAACGACTCAACAGACCACCTAGTTGTTTATTCCACTGCTGTACTGAAGTCTGCATACTAATGACAGCAGCAAAATGCAGTACTTCTTGTAGTGTATCATATAACTGTAGCCCCACCAGTAGATGCAACATGTGTAACATGAGGGCGGCACGGGGGCGCAGTCGTTAGCACTGCTGCCTCACCGCGCTGAGGTCCCGGGTTCGATCCTGGCCCTGGGTCACTGTCTGTGTGGAGTTTACACATTCTCCCTGTGTTTGTGTGGGTCTCACCCCCACAACCCAAAGATGGGCAGGTTAGGTGAATTGACCACGCCCAAAGATGTGCAGGGTAGGTGAATTGGCCATGCTAAATTGCCCCTTAATTGGAAAAAAAAGAATTGGATATTTTAAAAATGGAAAAAAACCAAAAAACACATGTAACATAAACTAAAAGTGTTTGAATGGATGATGAGCCAGCATTATACGCTAACTTGTATGCTCTAACATTTAGAGGGGGAAAGGCCCTCAAATCCTGTTCAGATTCAAGTCCTGTTCAAATTAATTCCTGAGTGAGTCATATCATATGCAGAGGTGTCAAATAAGGTTTGTGGCAACTCTGGCATGGGAGAGAAATGGGAGAGCAAAAATAAAATCCACCCTAATCCTTTCTTGATGTCACCTGCAGTTGACTGTAAAGCACTGACCCTGTCCCGTTGGATACAAACGTGTCAAGCTATGTGGATGAAGAAGGGAATAAAATATCCCATAAGATTTGAGCCAAGAATTATTTTTTGCAAAATGGATATTGAACAGTTATTTTTTACAAAGAAAAGAGCATCCAAAAGTTTGTAATCTTTAACTAAACTATATCCAAATAAAAATGCATTGATAAATTGAAACTTAGTAATTACCATTTTTAAAACCTAAACCTACAGCCATATCCATAGCATTGAATCCTGAATCAGTTTCAACAGTTGGATCAGCACCATATTCTGTAAAAAGAGTAAGAACTTGTCAGATCAAACAATAACTTCATTCATGGGATGTTGCATTTTTATATCTTTAGAACTCAAGTTATTTTAATAGTTTTTATTTATATGATGCATTATATAGAGGACAGCAGATGCACATCAGCAAGAACCAAGTTCTAAAGGTTTGCTCATCAACTGAAAATGAAGCATGAACCACTATCTGTTGTTCTCTGCTAAATATCCAGTATTTTTGCATGAGATTTTCTGGATGATAGTCTGGCTGGAGGATTAGGCAACGTGTTTGGACAGGAAGACTGAGGCTAGGAATTGTTTGAAAACAGCAATCCCTGGCATTGGTAGACAAAAGAGTCTCAAATGCTTGACAGGACATGGCACTTCACGTGGGCAGCACAGTGTTGCTTCACAGCTCCAGGGTCCCAGGTTCGATTCCCAGCTTGGGTCACTGTCTGTGTGGAGTCTGGATGTTCTCCCGGTATCTGCGTTGGTTTCCTCCGGATGCTCCGGTTTCCTCCCACAAGTCCCAAAAGACGTGCTGTTAGGTAATTTGGACATTCTGAATTCTCCCTCTGTGTACCCGAACAGACGCCAGAATATGGCGACTAGGGCTTTTCACAGTAACTTCATTGCAGTGTTAATGTAAGCCTACTTGCGATAATAAAGATGATCACATTTCCTCAAAACTGGTGAATAGTGAAAAGTGTGCAAACAGCTGCTGATTCAGCTCACTGCACTTTTCCTCCCTGCGCTGAATAATAAAGGAGAGATTATGCAGTGAAACGTCACCTGTGAATTTCATAAACGTAGGGAAAATGTGACAAGTCATTGGCTCAAGCTTTCATGATGAGCATTTCATATAATAATCAAAAGCGGCAGCACTTATGAATGGAATACTACATTTTGTATAGTATTTGTTTCATTTAAATGCTTTAGTAGATATTTATGCAGACATGACAACCCAACTGTGGAGACACTTTGCTTTGAGGCAGACAATGTGAATCAGAAATTTGTACAACCCAGCCTCCTTGTTCTGGTTTCTGATAGCAAGTTATCCGTCCTAGGCACTTTCAGTGCATGTACTGGATAGAGATTAATGGCCAACAAGCCTTGGTCGTCAGGGGGTGAGCAAGATCAATAACAATGGGTAATGACTGAACTCTATGTCCAGAATGAACGCTGCATCACCAATGCTTTCTTTTATGGTAAACATCAGCCACAAGACACTGTAGCTGCCATCATCCAAGATCTGGCCATTAGCACCAACTTGGTATGCATTACTGCACCTACCACAGTGTAGATTGTGATACTGACCACTCTCTTTTCAATAGCAGTGAAAGTACAATCCAAAGATTTCACAGGTGCAAACACAGTGGGCTGTCATGTATCAATATCCCTGTTGCAAGAAATGTTGCCAAATACCAGCAGTTAGCTTTGGCATTTAAACAACTGCCTCCTGCTAAAGGCTTACCAGGAAATGCCAAGGTTGATACTGATGAAGTTTGGAAGTCACAGAGTTCAATCATCCACAACACAGCATGAGCAAAATTTGGTGCAGGTGGAACCCGCAACAGAGACTGTTTGCGACCGATTCAGCAGAGGTGACATCTACCATTGAAGCAAAAAGCGAAGCCTGTCTGATGTACAACGAATATCCATCAAGATGACTTGAAAGTAGCCAAGGTAGTTGTGCAAAAGACAGGCAGATTCCGTGCACATAAATACCGGATCAACCTATATCAAGAAATCCAACTGTTGTGTTCGCATGATTGATGCTAGGAGGAACGGAGGCGGACAAACTAAAGGAGCTTTATTACCGATGTATGTTCAGTACAGGCTGCTTCTTTACTCTGCACAGTTACCCACGCTAGCAATTGGTGACGTCCACTACTGGTGGCACCATGCCTTCATGTATATATCATGATACAGTGCTCAGTGCAGCTGGTCCATCAATTGGGGGAATCTCTTCACTCCACGATAATTTCTAAGGATTCTCTTTCAGTTTGTGCGTAATTACTTTCAGCTTTCCTCAAATGTTCTGGACTGAAAAGCAATGGGTTTCTCTACACCCGAAAGCATGATGTGGGATACCACTGCTCCAACATCATAGGGAGATGCATCATATGCTAACGGTAGAGGTAGGTTTGGTTCAAAATGTGTCTGGACTTCAGATTTCAGCAAAGCCTCCATGGCTTGCACGAATGCATTGTTGCACTGATCCGACCACTTCCACTTCTTATTTTGGTACAGCAGATTATGCAACAGTTTAAAAATGGTCACCAAACTTGGAACAAATCTTCCACAGTACTTCAATAATCCTAAGAAGGATCGTAATGTGATAACATTGAGGTGCTTGGTGCGATTGTTTTTTGTTATGTATATATTTGAAAATGCCTCCAAAAATTATTTTTTTTAAAAACCTCGAGATGTAGGCACCTTTGTAATAGCCTTGACCTTCAAAGGAGATTTGTGAAGGCCTGTGGCGTCTATCACATATCTCAAATATTCATCTGAAGACTGGAAGAATTCACACTTGGTCTTGCAGACTTTCAATCTGTAGTCCTCCAATCTTTGAAGAAGGGCATTCAGTTTCTGAAGATGTTCTTCTTCATCTTTACCAATAACCACAATGTCATCTAGGTGACACTGACCCACTCAGGATTTGGTCCATTGCTCTTTTGAACAATACTGATGTGATACCAAATGGTAATTTTCGATACCGAAACAAATCTTGTGTGTCACAATCGGCAGAAGTTCTTGAGATATCTGGTCTACATTCATTTGTAGATATGCCTGGTTTAGGTCAATCTTTGTAAAATGTTGGCCTCCTGCCAAAAGATCATCAATATGGGGTAGAAGGTATCGTTCTGCTCACAATAGTGGATTTAGAGTGAGTTTGAAGTCTTCACAAATCCGTATGGATCTGTCCTTCTTAATAACTGGTGCGATTGGTGTTGCCCATTCATTGATGTTGACAGGTTCCAAGACTCCTGTCTTCAACAATCGTTCCAAGTTAGCCTCTACTTTAGGCCTGATAGCATATGGTACTATCCTTTCCTTCAACCATTTCACTCACCTCTGTTCTTTAATCTTCAATTTAACAGTGATGCCTTTCATACTTGCCAGCTCACCGTCAAACACGCTGTTGTGTTTCTTAAGAATTTTTCTATGGCCTGATTCTGCATTAGTCATCAGGTTGACTTCGGCCAAATTTATTTGAAACTTTTCTAACATGTTTAATCCATCAATGCAGATTAATTGCCTATTATTTTTTGTAATAGCCGTCCATTCAGTTGTACAGGTATGTCAGTACAGCCCTGCAATGACACCACTTCACCAGTGTTTGTTTTCAATACAATTCTCGAAGGCTTCAAAGGAATGTATCTAAATTTTTCCTTATAGACAGTCTCGGTTATCAGCGAAACTGCTGCCCCAGTGCTGGCTTCCATCCTTACTGGCTGTCTGTCCAGCAGTGGAGCGACCCAGTATCTGTTCGCAGAACCAGTAATGGCTAGCACATTCAGTGACAGTTCGTTCTCAGACTGTGAAATGTCTTGATCCTCTCAACTCTTTTGCAATGCATGATCACTTTCTTTTGTTTTGTTTCCAAGGGAATGCTCGCTGTGTCCGCTTTTTCCACAGCTTCTGCATAAAATATCCCTGTACCAGCATTTTGCAGCTGAATATCCTGTTTTCGCACACCTGTGGCATGAAAGTGTTTTGAGTTTTGAAACCATTAGGTAGTGACTCAGCCAACATTTTGTGTACCCTCAAACACAGTTTCTGACCATCTTTGGCTGCCAGCTCCATTGACACAGCAATTTCCATGGCCTTTTTCAAAGTAAGGTTATTTTCGGTTAGCAACCGTTTCTGTATTGCCTCACTCTCGGACCATAAATCAGTCTAGATCAGTCTTGTATCATTTAATACATTATCGAACTCACAATACTCTGCAAGTCTTTTTAATACAGCCATGAATTGTGTAATTGATTCCCTCTTCTTGATTAAATTTGTGAAATCTGCAACAGATTTCCGGCCTACCCCCCATAATCTCTTGATTCCTGATAGATCAAAAATGTATCTGGTTGTGTTGAAATTCACTGACTGACCACTAGGAGTCCTATTAGTATATAAGTGAATGCTAAAGTCAGGTGACCTCAGACTGACTGGAGGGAGTTGAAGAGAGAGGTTGCTTGTGTATGTTCATACTGTTATTCATCTGTTGTTTGACCCACAATTAATGTTAATAAATCATTTATAGCTTTAGCTACAAGTGTTCTAGTAATATAAATCAGGCCAACAAGAACATTACATGGTACCAGGTCGGATGGTATTCAACACTGAGATAAAACTATCAGCCTGCCAGGAAGTCCACAGATATTTGAAGCTTTTTTTTTAAGCAGACTGCAAGAATGAACCACATGGAGTCTTTGAAGCCACCAATAAGTCTCAGGTTTCATGGTATTTTGGACAGCAACTGTGTGTGTTTAAACAATAATTTAATTTGTTTCTTACTGCAGTAAATTTAGGAGGCGATCAATCAGATTCACGTAAGATAGCGAAGCTCCTAACAGTGGCAGGGCCCAAAGCAATGTGTTATTTAAATTTACACACGATGAAGGTAGTAAAAATTATAATGAAGTAATTAGAAAATTTGATGAAAATTGCACCCCTGTTTACAGAAGAATCCATAGATCTTTTCATCACTGATTTAAAGTTAAAAGCTAAAACTGTAATTTTTCTGCCATGATTCAGGACCAGATTGTCTTTGATTTGTCAGACTCAAGAGCTAGCAACACAGCATTCTAAAATGTTTCTCAGTAATCTTGGAGGAGAGCACTCCGGTTGCCGCCCTTTTTCCAAACAGGCGGGAAACTTTTTTTAAAAAGGCGGGAAAGTTCCTGCAGCTCCTCGCAGACCAAAAAACAGGTTAAAGATCAGGACAAAGTATTTCTGTGTAAAAGATGTGGTCAAAGGCACAAATTAAGGCTGTGTGCAGCGTTTGGCAAATTTTCCTCCAGATGGTAAAAGAGAAAATCATTTTGCTCACAATTGTTACTCTAAACTCAACCCCAGGTCAGTCAGCACCGTGGAAGGCGCAGTCTCCAGTGATGAAACATCACTGTTGGAGTAATAACAGAGAATAATAATGTTTTGGAGATATTAAAAAATCACCAGCACTTTAAAAAAATGCAAACTGATGCTCCATTTAAAATAAATGAGGTTGATGAGAACAAATGGCTGCTACCACTTGAAGTGAACGGTAGTGGTCCAATTGAAGTTAGACACTGGTGCCAAAGCCAATTTAATCAGCATGACTGATTTTTTAAAAATCAAAAAATTCAGCCGATTAGAAGAAATCAGAAAATATCTCTGAGAGATTATAATGGTTCAAGCATAAATGTTATGGTGTGTGTGACCCAAGTGTGGTGGTGAAGAACACAGTTTATTCCATCCCATTCTGTATTGTATCGGAGGGCTTGTATTCATTATTATGTGATCAGTCCTGTGAAGAATTAGGTCTAGTGCAATTGGTACACAGCATCCGCAAAGGATTGGATCAAGACTTCAATGATTCTGAGAATATTAACAGAAAATTCAGCGATGTGTTCACTGATTTTAGTGCACTACCATTTGCCAACGGGATACAAATTAAAGAAGATGCATTATCTAAAGCATCACTACAAACTATTGGTAGTGAAATTGCTTAAGATATCAATCTCATTTCTACCCTACCACATGTGTCAGATACGAAACCACAAGTTATCAAGAAGATAGAAGAACCTACCATTGGGGTAAATTCCATGGGATGTGTAAAACAAAAAAATGGTGATGCTCGTATAGGCATGGATCGCAAAGATCTTAACGAAAAACGTGTACATATTGTAAAACAACCATTACAGAAAGCAATGAACAGCAAAACTGATCCATATTTTGCGGAATCACGTTACAAAGGGTTACCATTGTCACATGAAAGATCGCCAGCAGAGTTACTCATGAATAGAAGGTTGCGTACCACACTTCCATATTGGAAAAGGAGGAGAATGTAGTGATACTGCAGGAATTGCAAAATATTAAAGCAAAACAAAAGCAGGTCCATAAGAGTGTCTAGAACTGTCCACCTCTGAGTAGTGATGACATTGTGAAAATAGAAGATTCAGGCAAGTGGTCGAGAAAATCCACTGTACTTGAAGAAGTAGCACCTTGTTCCTAGTATGTACAGAGAGAGGAAGGGTTGGTTTTAAGAAGAAATTGTCGCGCATGGGTTGGTTTTACGAAGAAATCGTCGCGCATGGGTTGGTTTTACAAAGAAATCGTCGCGCACTCTTGAAAACCAGAGAATGCTTTCGCAACAAATTAGTGATGAATGACGAATCTATATCAGAATCAACGTCAGCTGCAGTGTCAGATAGTTCAGCAATTCCAAAGCATGAGAATGTCACAGAGAACATTTAATCTACAAGTTCTAAGCAGCAATGTCAAACTTTGAGAAGATCAACCAGAGTCAGAAGAAAACCTGATCGACTCAATTTGTACATACTATGCTTGATGTTCTTGTATGTATATTATATATATATAATATATATATTTTTGTTAACCAAGGAGAAAATGCTGGAAATTCTCAACAGGTCTGGCAGCATCTGTAGGGAGAGAAACCAGCTAATGTTTCGAGTCCAGATGACCCTTTGTCTGACAGGCTAATGATATGACATGTAAATATACTGATGATAACGTATTAATTTATTTCTTCAAGGAAAAGGAGAAGTAGTGATATCATCATTGTGTTGTAATTCATTGACTGACTACTAGGAGTCTCATTAGTATACAAGTAAATGTTAGAGTCAAGTGACTGACTAGGGAGCTGGGAGAGAGCTTGCTTGTGCATGTTCATACTGTTATTCATGTGTTGTTTTGTACATATTTGACCCACAGTTAATGTCAATAAATTGTTTATAGATTTAGCTACAAGTGCTCTTGTAATATAAATCAAGCCATCCGACAAAAACATTACAGTATCTGTCTCAAGTCTTAAATATACGAATGAGGGAACATCCACAGCCCTGAGGTGGAGAATTACGAACATTCACAACCTTCAGAGAGAAGGAATTCCTCCACATTTCAATTTTAAATAATCAATGTCTTGTCCTGAAAGTATGCACCCAACCCCCCACCCCCGCCATGCTCAAAGTTCCCAAGCCAAAGCAAGCAACCTTTAAGCCTCTATCCTGTCAAACCCTTTCAGACATCTTGTACGTTTCAACTTGATCAACTATCATTCTTCTACACTGCAGTGAGTATACCGGGCCAAATCTCTTCAGCCTCTCATCATAGGACAGCGCTCTTATCACAGGCACCAATGTAATAAACCTTCATTGTAGCGCCTCCAAGTTAAGTCAAGTTAAATATTGAGACCAAAACTGTGCACAGTATTGCAGGTGTGATCATCATACAGCCCTGTACAAATGTAGCAAGACTTCCTTATTCTTCTACTACAATTCCCTTGCAATAAAGGTCAACATGTAATTTGCCTTCCTAATTGCATGCAAACGTCCTGTTTGTACCTTGTACAAATACACCCAAGTCTGACTGAACATCATTAATTAAAAGTTTCGGGATAGCATGCTGGGCGCAGTGGTTAGCACTGCAGTCTCACGCCACTGAGGTCCCAGGTTCAATGCCGGCTCTGGGTCACTGTCCGTGTGGAGTTGGCACATTCTCCTCGTGTTTGCATGGGTTTTGCCCCCACAACAGAAAGATGTGCAAGGTAGGTGGATTGGACGTGCTAAATTACCCCTTAATTGGAAAAAATGAATTGGGTACTCTAAATTGTTTTTTTAAAATAATTAAAAGTTTCACACCTTTTAAAAGGCGTTATGTCTTTGTTATTTCTAAACTTGCTTTCAAAATGAAAAACCTTACATTTCCCCACTGGTCACCTTATTACCTACGTACTTCACCTGGCCAAATTTCTTTGCAGTCTTTATGTGTCTTTCTCACAACTTACATTCCCACCTGACTTTGCTTTGTCAGCAAACATAATAATAATCTTTATTGTTACAAGTAGGCTTACATTAACACTGCAATGAAGTTACTGTGAAAATCCCCTCGACGCCACATTCTGGCACCTGTTCGGGTACACAGAGGGAGAATTCAGAATGTCTAATTCACCTAACAACCACGTCTTTCGGGCCTTGTGGGAGGAAACCCGCGCAGACATGGGGAGAACATGCAGACTCCACACAGACAGTGACCCAAGCCGGGAATCAAACCTGGGAGCCTGGAGCTGTGAAACAACAGTGCTACCGTGCTGCTCATCCTTAGATACACTACTCTTAATCTTGTTCAAGAGAGGAAAGGGAGGTTAGAAATGGAATGAAAGTTTGCAAGGATGATGTATCAAATTTGGCATTGCTTTTTAGGAGAGCTGTGGCAACAAAAGATTTCAAAGGAAAGAGAGATAGTGTCAGGAATGAGAACTGCTAACAATACCGACTATCGTGGGGATAGAAAGGAAGGTGCGTGGTCAGCAGTTTAGAATGGGAATAGGGTCAAGGGAGCAAATGATGCCCTCATGAACAAAATGAGCTTGGAGAATTCTTGAGGGATTATTGAAGAAAAAAACAACAAAATATGCAAGTTCAAGGCTAGGGCAGGAGACAGCTTCAGAAATGTTTGGCCCAGTGCTCAGATAGTCACAATCTTTATTACAAAGAAGTCCATTAGCTCCTCACACTTATTATTGGAGGTGAGGTTGGAGGAGCCAGGGGAAAGGTGTTCAAAAAGTGAATTCCCATAGAAATTAAAAAGAAAATAGTTATGATCAAACATTTTTTAAATTTAAAAATTGTATATTTTAACAGCCATAAGCTCTATTTCATACAGGCGTATTAAAAACCTCAGATAAATTAATTTATTGGGGTAGAGTTTAAAAGTTACATTATCAGATATTGTGTCAGCTCACCCAACAGAGTCTCCACACATTTCACATGATTTCCATGTACAGCATAAAGCAAAGGAGTTCCCCCGTTCTGCAAAAACAGACAGAGCAGTAAATCTTTCAAAAAGATTCCACCAGATATTTCACCTAAATTTAAGAACTAGAAAATTTACCATAATCATTCCTCATAAATGGAATAGGTCAGTGTGAATCCTTGGTATAAGTGACCACGGAGCCATCAGATTGTTGTAAAATCTCAACTGGTTTAACTTATATCCTGAAGGAAAGAAAATCTGCCATTTTCACTTAGTCTGGTCTTTATATATCCCCAGTCCTAAACAAAATTATTCTCGTTAGTAAAAGCAAAATACTGCAGATGCTGAAAACCTGAAACAAAAATAGAAAATATTGGAAATACTCAGCAGGTGTGGCAGCATCTGGAAGAGAGGAACAGAGTTTACATTTTTGTTCATGACCTTTCATCAGAACTTACTCTAACTGTCCTCTGAAAATGGCCTAGCTAGCCTTGATAAAATACAATAGTTCAAGAAGGCACACCACTCGTTTCTCAGAGCAACTAAGAATTGGAAAGAAATGTTGGCCTGCCAGTAACACCCAAGTATAGAGAATCATTTTTATGTCCTGATTCTTTCCACTTCCCTCAAAAAATGTAATTGGTTATTAAACAACTGCCCAGCATATTTTAAGCCCTTCTTCAAGTGGTCAGCCAGTTTTAAGAGTCCCTCCTGAGCAATACGGGAAGTGGGGCTGCATGGTGGCTCAGGTGGATTGGCCACGCTAAATTGCCCCTTAATTGGAATTTTAAAAAAAAAACTTGGTATAATTTATAAAATGACAATGACTACAATTACTATTTAAAAATTCAAAGTTTCTATTATGACAATTTCTATTCAGAACTATATGCTTGGGAGACAGCAATCACATATTACTTATATCATCATCATCATGTATTCTATTTTGGAGTTCAGAGATACAAAAGATATTTCAAAACAGTTTAGTTGCATTAAACAAAAACAAAGAATACAATGATATTTTCTGAGGTAATTTAAACAAAACACATGGATATAGCTACTACATCAAATAAATTTTCCCATAAATTAGGAGCATTTAAAGAGAGACAATCTCATAATTTACAAATGAAAATTCTAATTTACGGCAATCTATTTTCTGGGAATTAGTTTTCTGAATACTTGGAATTGATTAATGAATATATTATATGCACAAACCCAAAAGAGATAGTAAACTTGGCAATGTGGGAAAAGTTAATTAGTATGTACATCTGAAATTAAAAACTGATGAAATAGGAGGTTAATGACCACCCTTACTGAAATTTCTTCAGCTACATTAGGTTGTCAGGCCCAGTAACTGCATCCAAATTTCTCAATTATGTCATCAGAACATATGGTTTGAATGAACAGGCAGAGGGGAACTGGAAGGGTATATTTGATAAATGACTGTAAGTTCAACATAAATTGCTCCCAGCTGAAGGTTTTACCTTCTACTGAATTTGCTCTTATGATTTTGCTTAAAATATTATTTCTATTTTACAAAGAAAAATATTGACCGATATGCTCTCGATGTTACTTACCCAGTCATATTCATTCACATCACACCCATAGTCAAGCAGCATATTTACAATGTTAGAGTAGCCTTTACTGCTGGCCAATGACAGTGCACTCTCCCTCCCATTTGCTAAACGATGTGGATCACCTCCCTTTCAAAAAGAAATACACAAGTTGCTGTTTAACTTCTAAAGCATGAAAATACTGCACTAATAGATGGCCTTTTCTCAAACTAGCACACAGTATTCATTTTATACGGTTTGAATTCATAAATTAATTAAATAGGAGTAGAATTATTTACCATATATAAGAAACGGTTTGCATAGATTATAATTTCATGATGCAGCTATTTTAGTAGATTAGGAAATTTAAGATAGCCAGTGCGATGTCAAGAAGATACACCAAAGGCTCTGCAGCCTAGCAGCAGCTGTAGCCCTGAAGACTGGAGCTCCAGAAAGGAGTGAAAGACAGACTGATAGACTTGCATTCACATTGCACCTTTCACGACCACTGAACATCTCAAAGTGCATTATCTTTTTAAAAAAATAATTTTTATTGGAACTTTTTACAGAAAATTAAAAATATAACGACAAACAATGAAATGCAACAAAATAACCCATAATAACTGTAACACCCCCCAGACCGTATCAATGCATGTATCACACCCCGCCACACCCCCCAACCCCAATGAACAAGAGAGCTTAAAAATAAATTTAAATTAAATAAACAAACATAGTCATCGTCCCCCCCTTTCCCCTCCCCCCTTTTTCCTCCCCCTCCCCCTTCCCTCCCCTTTCCCCTCCCTCCCTTATCCTTCCCCCCTTTCCCCTCCCCTTCCCCCCCTTTTCCCTCCCCCTCCCCTCCCCCCCTCCCTCCCCCTCCTCCCCCCCTCTTTTCCCTCCCCTCCCCCCCCCTCCCCCTCCCTCCCCCTCCTCCCCCCCTCTTTTCCCTCCCCTCCCCCCCCCCCTCCCCCCCTCCTGGCTTCACTAACACAATACTTAACTAATGTAATGAAGGAAACTCGTGGCCAATATGCACATAGCATGTTCCAAAAACAGCAGTATAGGTTTTTGTGATGCTAATTGAGGGATAAATGTTGCCCAATCTTCTCTGAAATATTTTCATGGGACCCAACTGAAAGGTAGACAGGGCCTCAGTTTAACTTCTCATCCAAAAGACAGCACCTCCAGCAGTTCAGCACACCTTCAGTATTCCACTGAAGTTCCGACCTCGATTTTTGTGCTCAAGTCCTGGAGTGGGCTTTGACCCTGGAACCTGCTGACTCATAAATGGGAGTGCCACTGCCTGGAACTAGCCAGTGTGTAGTATATATGTAATAAATGCCAGTCTGCCAAGATGCCCACATCTCAAAGAATGATTAAAACAAGGATGTCCTTTGCACATGATCCTATTCCACATCACTGAATTGTGTCGACCGTTACAATCTATATTTCCTTCTCACTGCCTAATTGAATATTTAACAAATACCTGCACTCAATTGGGTCAAGAGGAAAAAAAGTACCATTACCAACATAAATCCCACTGCTCTTCAATGTCCTTGCAGATAAATTGCCCAATATTGTACAATTTTATATAGATCATAAAATTTCCAACTGATTTCATTAACCTTAGTGGATATGCACTTTTGACACAATTGCTGAGATAGACTTGGCCTTGAGCCTTTCTCAGTTGTTTGAGGAGTGGACGGGGTGGGGAAAGACTCTCATTTGTCCAAAAATGGATGGGTTAAATCATCTTCTGACTATCATTGTTAAAGCTTACACATAGAAGGCTACCAGCCATTAAATCATACTTGTGACAACTGAAATGATAAGTAAATAAAAATAAACCCCAGATTCAAAAATTGTAGGGCAGATACACGACAAATCATAATATTACAGCGGCACAATAAACTACATAAATGGGACTTCAATAAGGAGCTCTTCAATTCTCTCTCTCACTGACCACTGCGTTTTCTCCCATTTCCCCATGTTCTAGGCCTGGATTTTCTTGTCTCTCAAGGGTTGGGTTTGATTTAATTATAATCTATTAGTGCAGTGGGATATTGGCTAGAGCCCACAGGCTGATGTTTTCAACTTGCAATTATAATCTATTAGTGCAGTGGGATATTGGCTAGAGCCCATAGGCTGTTGTTTTCAACCTGCAATTATAATCTATTTGTTCAGTGGGATATTGGCTAGAGCCCATGGGCTGATGTTTTCAACCTGCAATTATAATCTATTAGTGCAGTGGGATATTGGCTAGAGCCCATAGGCTGTTGTTTTCAACCTGCAATTATAATCTATTTGTTCAGTGGGATATTGGCTAGAGTCCATAGGCTGTTGTTTTCAACCTGCAATTATAATCTATTTGTTCAGTGGGATATTGGCGAGAGCCCATGGGCTGATGTTTTCAACCTGCAATTATCATGTTTCAGCATCGAGATCATGAACAGCATCAATTCCAACATCAGAAAATTAAGCAAAATACACCTTCAGTGTCTATTCCACTTTCACATGCAAAGGAACATAAATCTTACCTTGCTGGTCATATTTCTTGTTCTAATAATTTTTGAAGAAAAGAAGTAAATTGCTTACATTTTGTAACAGAAACTCCACCACTGCAATCTGTCCATGAGCTGCTGCCCACATCAGTGGAGTAAAGCCTTGCTCATCTTGCATGTTTAGCAGATTGTCTAGAAATTTAATAAAATAAAGGTGTTCATACCAGTCTATGGTCATGTTACAAACTCAATGGGCATCAACATAATTTTGCAATTTCTGTATATCACTGGTGCATAGAACATAATAAAATAAACTGTTATGGTCTTACCTTGCTCTATACGGCTTGCCAAATGAATTAATTCCCCTTGTGCTGCTAGTTGATGTACAGACAAAGCTAGAAAAATACATTTAAAATTAGTGCACAATAGAAATCTGATGTGATTTATTTCATATAGTTCACATCAGGAGCAAGTTTAATTAGAGCAGTAGTTTTCTTAAGATCTACCACTTATCAAAACTAAACCACCCCCCCCCCCCCCAAACATTGTTTCTTTTCACTCCAATTGTTCCTGTTTCACTGTGGAACTGTCACCTCTTGCCACTGCATGCACATCCTGAAAAGTAGTACAGATAGCACATTTAGAAGCCTGATAACAGTTTAACTACTTCCTCATCTGACGAAAAATACAAACAAGGGAAAGGAAATATGATATATTCATTTAAAAATATAAGGAAGGTGAAAACACACCATAAAATAACTTGATCCTTTCTTTTGCAAAACAACAACCGATTTAGACTTTGGCAATGGTGAGCTATCTAGTCTTCAAACATTTATGTAATTATTATCAAAGATTAAGTTTAGCAGTACATATTAAATCCAAGGTTACTTGCATAAAAATCAATTATGTTCACACGAGACTTACAGTGCAAGAGTAAGGGTGCAGCAGAGATTTCATTTCCACGATGTTTGTTAGTCAGGGTTGTTGACTGTTTAATGGGTGAGAAATGCTTGGTTACCGATGGCGTGTAGACATGTCTTACTTGAATTCCAGGAGAAGCAGAGGTGTGTATGTTGCATTCAGCTGCAAACAACAGAAGTAAATTTAACACCAGAAAATTGACAATATAAGAAAACTGACACTCCTGTTCACACACTAATCTTGTAAGCGGCCTTCCTAAACTCTTTTGCTTTCAATTGTTGCTCGTGTCTGTGCCTCTTCCTTTAACTTAGTGACAGGTCACAGAATAATGTAACAATGGGGGCAGCAGGGTAGCATGGTGGTTAGCATAAATGCTTCACAGCTCCAGGGTCCCAGGTTCGATTCCTGGCTGGGTCACGGTCTGATTGGAGTCTGCACGTCCTCCCCCTGTATGCGTGGGTTTCCTCCGGGTGCTCCGGTTTCCTCCCACAGTCCAAAGATGTGCGGGTTAGGTGGATTGGCCATGCTAAAGTGCCCGTAGTGTCCTAATAAAAGCAAGGTTAAGGGGGGGGTTGTTGGGTTACGGGTATAGGGTGGATACGTGGGTTTGAGTAGGGTGATCATGGCTCGGCACAACATTGAGGGCCGAAGGGCCTGTTCTGTGCTGTACTGTTCTATGTTCTAATGTTCCCCCTTTTCCCTACCCACAAAATGTTAGAAGATCTAACAAAGATAACAGGCTTCCTTTTAACTTTTGTGTATGTGAAACTATTTTGGATCAGTTACAATCTTTCCCAAAACGTCATCCAGTCAACTGCGTTTGCCACTTTGGTACCCAATCGCTCCTAACTTGCTGCAATTTTCAGAAGTTTGGAATAGAAAGAATGCATTTGAGTTTATAGATGATGCCACAAAGATACAATGAATGGTAACACATAGAAAATTGTAAAAGTCTATAGCTTAACCAAGTGGACAGAATTATAGCAAGATTTTGCACTGGAGTGCTGACTTCAGGCTGCATTAGAGTCCTAAAGTGGGAGTTTGGTGACTGAGGAAGTTTGGTGAGGAGGGAGCGAGGTACCCCTTTCATTTCCTGCAGTACCTCAAGAGTGTGAGTGCAGCTGACTTGGAGCAGAGTCGGAGGGCGGAGTTCTAGTCGGTAAGTAAACACAGTAACTGACCTCAGGTGAACAAAAACAAATGTGACATGACAGGAAAGCTGTGACCTGTTGGATAGTAGGGAATCTGCACTCAATTTGAAAATAACACATTGCTAAACCTAATTAATTAATTAATCATAAGTAGTGGGATATCTAAACCAGAGGCAGGAGATTACTGTATTCAGCATTTTACATTTATAGCAGAAATCTGGTGCTAGGATGCATATGGTTAACTGTAACTTATTAATAATTTAATAAACATTTATTTTAAAATTAATGTATTAATTTGTTTGGAAATGGTAGTTAGAGGGGTAAAATGCTTCACTTGTGAGATGTGGGAGGTCCGTGAAGCTTCCAGCATTCCAGACAACTACACCTGCAGGAAATGCACCCAATTACAGCTCCTCACAGAATGCATGAATCAGTTGGAGCAGCAGCTGGATGCAGTTAGGAGCATGCATGTGGCGGAAAGCGTCATAGATAGAGTTTTAGAGACGTGGTTACACCCAAGGTGCAGGAGGGTAGATGGGTAACAGGCGTAGGCAGTCATTGCAGGAATGCCCTGTGACTGTCCCCCTCTCTATCAAGTATACAGTTTTGGATACTGTTGCGGCGGATGGCTATCAGGGGAAAACAGCAGCAGCAGCTAGAGCAGTGGCACCACGCTGATTCTGTTGTTAACCAGGGAGGGACAAAGTGCAGAAGAGCAATAGTTATAGGGGATTCTATAGTCAGGGGCACAGATAGGTGCTTCTGGGGACGTCAAAGAGTTTGCAGGATGGTATTTTGCCTCCCTGGTACCAGGGTCCAGGATGTCTGAATGGGCAGGGTGCATTCTGAAGGGGGAAGGTGAACAGCCAGAGGTCATGGTACATATTAGTACTGACGACATAGGCAGGAAGAGTGATGAGGTGCTGCAGCAGGAGTTCAGGGCGTTAGGTAGAAAGATAAAAACAGGACCTCGAGGATTGTAATCTTGAGATTACTCACTGTGCCATGTGCCAGTGAGGCTAGAATTAGGAAGACAATACAGCTAAACATATGGCTAAACAGCTGGTATAGGAGGGAGGGTTTCAGATATCTGGACCATTGGGATCTCTTCCGGTGCAGTTGGGACCTGTACAAGAAGGATCGGTTGCATCTCAACTGGAGGGGCATAAATATCCTGCCGTGAGGTTTGCTAGTGTCACACGGGAGGGTTTACACTAGTGTGGCAGGGGGATGGAACCGGAGCAATAGGTCAGAAGGTGAAATAACTGAGGGGGAACTAGAGACCAGGACCAGTAAGACTCAGAGAACAGAAGGCAGGGAGAAGTTGCTGAACACAGCGGGACTGGCGGTCTGGAGTGCATTTGTTTCACCGTGAGAAGTATAACAGGTAAGGCAGATGAATTTAAGAGCTTGGATTAGTATTTGGGACTATGACGTTGTTGCCATTAAGACTTGGTTGAGGGAGGATTGGCAGCTAAACGTTCCAGAGTTTAGATGTTTCAGGTGGGATAGAAGGAGATGTAAAAGGGATGGGGGAGTTGCATTACTGCTAGCACAGTAGGGCAGCATGGTAGCATAGTGGTTAGCACTGTTGCTTCACAGCGCCAGGGTTCCAAGTTCGATTCCCGGCATGGGTCACTGTCTGTGCAGAGTCTGCATGTTCTCCCCGTGTCTTCATGGGTTTCCTCTGGGTGCTCCGGTTTCCTCCCACAAGTCCCAAAAGGCTTGTTAGGTAATTTGGACATTCTGAATTCTCCCTCGGTGTACCCGAACAGGCACCAGATTGTGACGACTAGGGGATTTTCACAGTATTTCATTGCACTGTTAATGTAAGCCTGCTTGTGACAATAATAATAAACATTATTAAGATTGTTAAGGAGAAAATCACAGCTGTACTGTGGGAGGACACCTCAGAGAGCTCATGCAGTGAGGCAATATGGATAGAGCTCAGCAATAGGAAGGGTGCAGTCACAATGTTGGGCTTTACTACAGGCCTCCCAACATCCTGCTGGGGTCGAGGAGCAGATATGTCGGCAGATTTTGGAAAGGTGTAAAAGCAATAGCTTTGTTGTGGTGGGTGATTTTAACTTCCTCTATATTGACAGGGACTCACTTAGTGTTCGGGGCTTGGATGGGGCAGAGTTTGTAAGCAGAATCCAGGAGGGCTTCTTGAAACAATATATAAATAGCCCAACTAGGGAAAGGGCCGACTGGACCTGGTTCTGGGGAATGAGCACAAGCCAGGTGATCGAAGTTTCAGTAGGGGAGCATTTCGGGAACAGTGAACATCATTCAGTAAGTTTTAAGGTACTGTTGGATAAAGATAAGAGTAGACCTCAGGGGAAGGCTTATTGGAGAAAGGCTAATTATAACAATATTAGGCAGGAACCAAATCAACTATGGCATGTGGGAGGCTTTCAAATGTCGATAGGAATTCAGGACCAGCATGTTCCTGTGAGGAAAAAGGATAAGTATGGCAAGTCTCGAGAACCTTGGATAACAAGGGATATTGTAAGCCTAGTCCAAAAGAAACAGGAATCATTTGTGAGGGCTGGAAGGCTGGGAACAGACGAAGCCCACGAGGAATATAAGGAAAGTAGGAAGGAACTTAAGCAAGGAGCCAGGAGGGCTAAAAGGGGTCCGAAAAGTAATTGCCAACGAGGATTAAGGAAATCACAAGGCTTTTTATACATTTATAAGGAGCAAGAGGATAGAGGGAAAGGGTTGGCTCACTCAAGGACAGAGGAGGGAATCTATGCGTGGAGCCAGAGGAAATGGGTGAAGTACTAAATGGGTACTTTGCACCAGTGTTAACCAAAGAGAAGGACTTAGTCTGGGGAAGGTTGTGTAGATAGTCTGGGTCACACTGATATCAAAAAAGAGGTGGTGTTGGGCCTGATAAAACATTAAAGTAGATAAAGTCCCCAGGGTCTGATGTGATCTACCCCAGAATACTGAGAGGCAAGGGAGGAAATTGCTGTGGCCTTGGTAGAAATCTTTGTATTCTCATTGGCTGCAGGTGAAGTCCCAGAGGACTGGAGAATAGCTCATGTTGTTCCTTTGTTTAAGAAGGGTAGCAAGGATAATCCAGGAAATTAGAGGCCAGTGAGCCTTATGTCAGTAATAGGGAAATTATTGGAGAGGATTCTTCAAGTCAGGATTTACTCCCATTTGGAAGCAAGTGGACATATTAGCGAAAGGCAGCATGGTTTTGTGAAGGGTAGGTTGTGTCTCACTAACGTGATCGAGTTTTTTGAGGAAGTGACGAAGATGATTGATGAAGGTAGGGCAGAGGACGTTGTCTACATGGACTTTGGTAAGACCTTTGACAAGGTCTCTAATGGCAGGCTAGAATTGAACACGATATTCCAAGTGCGGCCCAACTAAGGTTCTATACAGCTGCAGCATAAAGCTCAGTGGGCTAGACAGCTGGTTTGTGATGCAGAACAAGGCCAGCTGTGCGGGTTCAATTCCCGTACCAGCTGAGATCAGAGGTGAGCTGGCAAGATGGATACAGAACTGGCTCAGTCATAGATGTAGCCATCTAAGATGGACACTGGGCTACAAAATGGAGAACTGCTAAGGCTGCAGGGAAAAACAGTCTTAGTGAGGACAAGCAGCTTGCAGAAAACTGTTTTGCATTCTGCACGTACAGAAACCAGTTTCTGGCCAGGTGCAGAGTTTCAGCCAAAGGTGCAAATGGGAAACAGATCTGCATAGTAATGAGGTGATCCAGATCCAGACCCCGCACAATAGAAACATTTAAGTATCAATGGATACTTTTCCGTAGACGCCCAGACAGAATGGCGCCAAAGCAACCAACACAAAGAGCCGTAGGGACCGCCTCACCCATCGAGGAACGACCCTCAGATTGGGGGGTTTGGAAGATATCGATTGGGAGAGACCCAATCGATACCTGGCAGGTGAAAGAACTGCCCCAAGGGGGCACGGACTTCTAGGACCTATAAGAGTAGGTCCCGCACATGGTTCGGTCTGTTGTTTTGCTCCGGCCCAGACTTGTTACATCGCATCCTGACTCCAGTTTCATCACCGGCCGTTGAGCCTCAGCCATCGAACTGTAAGTGCCAATACAACGATCGCTACGTGATCCAGACCTTGCTAGATCTTGACAACTTTGCGAATCAGAAAGTTGCAGACCAAGAACGGGACGAAGGCCTTATTCCCTGACCTTGCCTGTTCCTGTCTAGATAAGTATTTAGTTGTTTAGTATTAGAAGTAAGTTAGTCTCTTTAGCGTATGCATGTGTATTTATTATATTTTTTATAATAAACACCAATCGTTTGGACTTACTAATCGGTGTACGGATTTATTACTTTGAACCTGACCTTGATATACTTGTGACGGTGTCTCAATACGGCACCTGGCGACTCCGAGCATAATTACACATACAGAGCCATAGTAGTGTTAAGCACACGGCCTTTAAACGGAGGCGTGTTAATCACACTCCAGTAAAACGAGCAACATAGAAAACAGAGGATAGCAGTGGAACAGTGATTTTCTGAATGGAGGGCTGTGACTAGTGGTGTTCCACAGGGATCAATGCTGGGATCTTTGCTTTTCGTAGTATATATTAATGATTTGGAGGAAAATGTAACTGGTCTGATTAGTAAGTTTGCGGATGACACAAAGGTTGGTGGAATTGCGGATACCGATGAGGACCGTCACAGGATACAGATTGGTTGGAGACTTGGGTGGAGAGATGGCAGATGGAGTTTAATCCAGACAAATGTGAAGTCATGCATTTTGGAAGGTCTAGAAACAGGTGGGAAATATACAGAACCCTTGGGAGTACTGACTGGAAGAGAAATCTGGGCATACAGGTCCACAAATCACTGGAAGTTGCAACACAGGTGGATAAGCTAGTCAAGAAGGCATATGGCATGCTTGTTTTCATTGGTCAGGGCATAGAGTATAAATATAAATAAATAATCTTTATTGTCACAAGTAGGCTTACATTAACACTGCAACAAAGTTACTGTGAAAAGCCCCAAGTCGCCACATTCCGGCGCCTGTTCGGGTACACAGAGGGAGAATTCAGAATTCTCAGCTGATATGGGAAATGAACCCGCACAGCTGGCCTTGTTCTGCATCACAAACCAGCTGTCTAGCCCACTGAGCTTTATGCTGCAGCTGTATAGAACCTTAGTTGGGCCACACTTGGAATATCGTGTTCAATTCTAGTCAACACACTACCAGAAGAATGTGAAGGCGTAAAGGGCCGTCTTGACAAATCCATGAACAGGTGAGACTAGAGGGATATGGACCCCGGTAGTATATGAGGTTTTAGGTTAGACGGTCAGCATAGTTGGTGCAGGCTGGCGGGCCAAAGGGCTGTTCCTGTGCTGTACCTTTCTTTGTTCTAAGATGCCATTTACTGAATCATTAGGCTGCAACTATGAAGGACTCTAAAGGAGGAAGTTGGACAACAATGCTAGAGATTCAGACCTACAAATGCAAAGAACAATTAGGAGACTGATGGGGCATTGTATTCTGTGCCTCTTGATAAAATCAAAGAGTTACTCATTGCAGATTATACTGTTAAGATCTTAGTCAGAATATTATGTGAAATTTTAATCACTGCAGATCGAAAAGAGAACCTGTGCCAATTGACTGTCGCCTTTGGGTGGAAACCACCCCCCCCCCCCCCCCCCAACCCCCCACCCCGCGACAGGTTTTCCATTGTTATCGCCAGGGAACCAACGACGGGGGTCAGCTTCGTCAGGACCGGAAGGAAGGGCTAGAGAATTCCGTCTCTTCTTTGTGTAACGTGACCACACTTCAATAGGTATTTAGTGACTGTAATCCACTTTGAGGTGTTATGGGCCAGGGTTTAGAAAACCCCAAAGTGTATCATGGAGTTCACCTGACCCACAAAGTTTAACAGATTGTAGTATGGGGAGCACACGGCCCACTCTACAGGTGTGGTACAGCAGAAATCGAAAAGTATTTTTTAAAGCAAAACAATGTTTATACTATGAACTCAAGTTAACCTTTTAAAAACATAGTGAACATCTTAGCAACCATCAATTCAAATACAACCCCCAAAGAATACAACACTAAGTAATCCTTAATAACTTCCAAACAACATCCAGAAGACAAAAGAAACACCTTTTAACAGAAGCACATTAGGTTTACATTCACTACTGAGAACATTTATAATTCTGAATTTACCAAATGATCAAGAGATAGTCTTTTCATGGCAGAGAGAACAGCAGTACACCCGCTTTGTCTGGCTTCAGCTCCAACACGGAAAACGAAACTCAAACACACCCTGCAGCAAACAGCCTAAAGCGAAAGTAAAAAGCTGACAGACATCCCAGCTCCACCCACACTCTGACATCACTGATAAACACCCATTTCTTAAAGGTACATTTCTTAAAGGTACTCTCACATGGCAGAGGTGACCTATAACTTTTATAAATAAAAGCAAAATACTGCAGATGCTGGAAATCTGAAACATACAACATAAAATGTAAGTAAACTCAGTTCGTCTGGCAGTATCTGTGGAGAGAGAAACAGAGTTAACGTTTCAAGTCCATATGTCCCTTCTACAGAACTGAAGGGGGATAGAAATGTAATTAATTGTATGGTTGAATAGGGGGTGGGGCAGAATAGAAGGTCAGGGGTAGGTTGGAGCTAAGGAGCAATCAACAAAAAATGTCACGGACATAAGATAAAAGTGCATGCAAAAGGTTTGATCCTCCAGTTCTGAAGAAGGGTCATATGGACTCGGAATGTTAACTGTTTCTCTCTCCACAGATACTGCCAGACCTGCTGAGTTGATCCAGTGTTTTCGATAATTTGTTTTGTTCATTAACCAGGATAATACCTAGGCTGAAGGCACTTGGCTATAATAAGGCAATCCATTAAACTAGAGTCTTTCGGTGAGAAAAACAAGAGAGAGAGAGAAAGGGCAAGAAAAAGAGAGAGAGAGAAAATGAAAGAGAGAAAGAAAGAAATGTATTTTATGCCTTTCATGATGACGGGATGCCCCAAAACAGGGCAGCATGGTAGCATAGTGGTTAGCACAATTGCTTCACAGCTCCAGGGTCCCAGGTTCGATTCCTGGTCTTTGGTCACTGTCTGTGCAGAGTCTGCACGTTCTCCCCGTGCGGGCGTAGGTTTCCTCTGGGTGCTCCGGTTTCCTCCCACAGTCCAGAGATGTGCAGGTTAGGTGGATTGGTCATGCTAAATTTCCCTTAGTGTCCAAAACTGCCCTTAGTATTGGGTGGGGTTACTAGATTATGGGGATAGGGTGGAGGTGTGGGCTTGGGTAGGGTGCTCTTTCCAAGAGCCGTTGCAGACCCGATGGGCTGAATGGCCTCCTTCTGCACTGTAAATTCTATAATTCTATGAAAGCACTTTACAGCCAATGAAGTACTTCTGAAGCGTAATCACTGTTGCAATGTAGCTAATACCAATTGCACATCGCAAGCTCTCAAAAACCACAATGTGATAATGACTAGACAATTTGTTTTGTGATATTGGTTGAGAGATAAATATAGGCTAGGACATTGGGGATAACTCTCTTACATGCCTTTTAAATAGTGCCAATGGGATATTTTACATCCACCTGAGAGGTCAGATGAGGCCTCAGTTTAACACCCAAAAGACAGAACCTCCGACAATGCAGCAATTCTCAGTACTGCACTGGATTGCTGGATTGTCAGCTTTGGTATTTGTGCTCAGGTCCAAAAATGGGAATTAAATCCACAATCTATGACTCAAGAACTATAAATTGAGCCACAGCACGGTAGCATGGTGGTTAGCATAAATGCTTCACAGCTCCAGGGTCCCAGGTTCGATTCCCGGCTGGGTCACTGTCTGTGCGGAGTCTGCATGTCCTCCCCGTGTGTGCGTGGGTTTCCTCCGGGTGCTCCGGTTTCCTCCCACAGTCCAAAGATGTGCGGGTTAGGTGGATTGGCCATGCTAAATTGCCCGTAGTGTCCTAAAAAGTAAGGTTAAGGGGGGGGTTGTTGGGTTACGGGTATAGGGTGGATACGTGGGTTTGAGTAGGGTGATCATTGCTCGGCACAACATCGAGGGCCGAAGGGCCTGTTCTGTGCTGTACTGATCTAGTCTAGTCTAGCTGACAGACAATCCCTTGAAGACAGGGGTATTCAAAATAAGGAATGGAATTGGCATATATGACAACTATTCCTTCTAATGGGGGAAATCAGTGAGCAAAAGACTTTCTTCCTGATTGGCGCTGCTGTTCTGGAGCCCAACTAAATTGCTCATATATTACCTACCTTTAAATAACACAGAGGCGACTTCTAGGTCAGAGTTCACCTGATCCTGAATGTTTTTGCTCTCTTCTTCATTTAGAGATTTCACAAATCGAGAGCAGACATTCATATCAAATCTACTGGGCAGGACAAATTTCATTCCCATGGCAACATTGTGGGAAGGACCACATTCCGTATGAATATCTGCATGTGGCTCCACCTTGATGTATGGAATTTCAGCAAAAGAGGAATTATTCCCGTTTCCACCTCCGGAAGGCTCAGCGTCAGTGGCTGGGTTTCCTACTGCAGCCATTGCTGCTCAATTCAGTTGGTACAATCTGCTACTCCATCTGTTGGTACAACATTGAATTACAGTAGGTTAGCCAACATGAATTTGAACACTATAATAATCTTTTATTGTCACAAGTATGAAGTTACTGTGAAAAGCCCCGTTGCCCCATTCCGATGCCTGTTGGGGTAAGCTGGTACGGGAATTGAACCAGCGCTGCGGGCCTTGTTCTGCATTACAAACCAGCTGTCTAGCCCACTGAGCTAAATCAGCTCTCATAGATTAAAACATGATGTGCAGATGCGTTGGACTGGGGTGGGCACAGTAAGAAGTCTTACAACACTAGGTTAAAGCCACAGGGGAAGATGAGGCAACACTCAGAGGACAAGGAAAGCAAGTACAGAGGGACCAAAAGATGTGGGGGGGGGGGGGGGGGGGGGGGGGGGAAGGGTCTGAAGGGAAACAATTTATAGGGATACAGGAACAGGGCAGAGTTGTGGGACTAGCATAGTTGCTTTTCCAAAGAACCAATATGGATGCTGCATTTACTTCTTTAGGGCCATCTTGGTGCAGATAAAGCCACAGAAGCGGACATGCAGGTAAATCAGCCCCTTCCAGGGGCTGTGTCCAATCTTATCTAAGGAAATATATAACAAGGGCAGCACAGTGGCGCAGTGAGTTAGCCCTGCTGCCTCACAGCGCCAAGGTCCCAGGTTAGATCCCGGCTCTGGGGGGGGTCACTGTCCGTGTGGAGTTTGCACATTCTCCCGTGCTTGTGTGGGTTTCGCCCCCACAACCCAAAGATGTGCAGGCTCGGTGGATTGGCCACACTAAATTGCCCCTTAATTGGAAAAAACAAATTGGGTACACTATATTTATAAAAAAAAGGAACGATATAACAGCTTTGGAGGAAGCCCAGAGAAGATTTATTAGATTGATCCGGAGTATCGGGTTTTTTTTTATGAGGAGAGGTTGAATGGGTTGGGCCTATACTCATTAGAGTTTAGAAGAATGAGAGGCACCTTATTGAGACATATAGGGGCTTGACAGGGTAGATGCTGTTTCTCCTTGTGGGAGAGTCGAGGACCAGAGGACATTATCTCAAAGTAAGAGGTTGCCCATTTAAGACAGAGATGAGGAGGAATTTCTTCTCTAAGGGGAGTGAATCTGTGGAATTCTTTACTGTAGCCATCTCTAGAGGCTGGGTTGTTAAGGATGTTCAAGGCTGAGATAACAGATTTTTAATCAGCAAGAGAATCAAGGGTTATGGGGATAAGGTGGGAAAGTGGAGTTAAGGATTATTATACCAGATTAGCCATGATCTCATTGAATGGTGAAGCAGACTCAATGGGATAAATGGCCTTCTTCTATTCCTATGTTTACGGATCTGTAGATGGCTATACTGGGCAGACACCAAAGCAAACCCAGAAAGAAAAAAAGCTTGGGGCACAGATGCACCTGGTCCGCTCACTGTTGACCGAATTTTCTGTTTTTTTAGTTCAGATTTCCAACATCTATGGTATTTTGCTTTAGTATCATCAAGTTTAAATTTGTTCCACATATTGATTGACTTTAATATACTTAATTTAACTAAAATATAACAAAATAATTTACATAATATATTGCCTTTAATATCAAAAAATATGTCCCAAACTATTTCAGAGAAGGATAAGAATAAAAGTTGAGCTAAATAAAGAGATAAATTGCTAAAAGATATGTTTCAATCAGGATTTTAAAGGAGGAAAGGCAGAGAGGTTTGCGGAGGAGCTTAAACAGTTGCAGACATAGTCCCTATGAAGGGTGTGATAGAGATACACAAAACAGAACAAGAGGAACGCAGAGTTCTCAGAGTGTTGGAAGTGGTTACAAAGGCCACGAAATGTGAAAAATTAAGAATGTTCACCCAACATTCCTAATTAGGCAAAAAAGCTGGGGTTACACACTCAATTGGTGTCTCACTGCTCCCTCGCCCTGACAAGCATATCTACAGACTTTTAATACATTTGGTTTAAAGGGTCTGTTGTGGTGTTTTCATATCTTAAGCATAAATAAGATTGGAAATATGGGTTACAAGTTCCTTGCTCCGGACAGCTACAGAGCCATGGAGTCATAGAGTCTTACAGCAGAGAAAGAGGCCCTTCGGTCCGTCGTGTCTGCACAGGCCAGCAAGCACCCATCTATTCTAATCCCATTTTCCAGCACGTGGTCCATAGCCTTGTATGATAAGACGTTTCAAAGTGCCCATCTAAATGATTCTTAAATATTGTGAGTGTTCCTGCTTCCATCACCCTTTCTGGCAGTGAGTTCCAGATTCCCACCACCCTGTGGATGAAAGTTTTTCCTCACATCTCCTCTAAATCTCCTGTCTCCTGTCCCTTACATTGTAAGGCTGCTGTTTACTGACTCTTCTACTAAGGGGAATAGTTCATCCTATCTACATTATCTATGTCCTTCATAATTTTGTACACCTCAATCAGGTTCCTCGTCACACTTCTCTGGGCAACTTATTGTTGCCAATCCACCTAATCTGCATATCTTTGGACTGATCATTAATGTACACTAGAAACAGCAAGGGACCCAGCACCATTGGACACAGGCTTCCAGTCACAAAAACAATCTTCGACCATCATCCTCTGCCTCCTGTCACTAAACCAATTTTGGATCCAATTTGCCCTGGATCCCATGGGCTTTTTTACCTTCTTGATCAGTCTCCCATGTGGGACCTTGCCAAAAGTCTTACTGAAGTTGAATGTAGACTACATTCACTAATGAAGGCCCTCCTTTTCAATCTTGCCCCTCGTCTGAGGTACGGTGAACCTCAGGTTAAATCACCACCAGTCAGCTCCCCCCCTCAAAGGGGAAAGCAGTCTGTTGTCATCTGGGACGATGGCGACTTTACCTTTACATCAACTGCACTCTCCTCATCTACACAGCTAGTCACCGCCTTGAAAAATTCAATTACATTTGTTAAACATGACAAAGTCATGCTGATGATCATTGATTAATCCTCACCTCTCCAAGTGGTGATTCATTCTGTCCCTCAAAATTTTTTCCAATAATTTTCCAACTACCGATGTGAGACTCATTGTCTTGTAATTACCTGTTTTTCCCTACTTCCCTTCTTAAATAATGATGCCATATTAGCTGCCTCCAGTCCTCTGGTACCTCTCCTGTGGCCAGAGAGGATTTGAAAATAAGTGTCAGAGTCCCTGCAATCTCTTCCCTTGCCTCACACAGCAGCCTAGGATAATTTCACTTGGGTCTGGAGACGTATCCACTTTTAAGCCTGCTAAAACTGCTAACACCTCCTCCCTCTCTATGTTAATCTATTCAATTATATCTTAGTCCCCCTCTCTGCTTTCAATACCAACATCATCCTTCTCTATAATGAACACAGTTGCAAAATATTCATTTAATACGTCGCCTAAGTCTTCCCGCTCCACACCCAGGTTGCCACTTTGGTGCCTAATGAGCCACTCTTTCCCTGGTTGCCCTCTTGCCTTTAAAATACTTAAAACACGGTGGGATTTTCCATTATTTTGTCTGCAAATGTTTTTTCATATCCACTCTTCGTTCTCCTTTCTTTTTTAGATACCCCCTGCACTTCCTATACTCTTCTCGGACTTCCACTAGCTCCTGTATCTTTTGGAGGGTTGGTGCAGATTCGATGGGCTGAATGTCCTCCTTCTACACTGTAGGGATTCATAGGGCGAGATTCTCCGCAAATGCGGAGAATCGTAAAGGCTGCCGTGGGACAGGCCATGACCCACGGCAGCCTTCATGCTCACAGGCGGGGCTAAGAGCGCGGCCCCGTGCGTCACGGCGGCGCGGCCTTGACGACGGTCATTAAGGCCGCACGTCAACCGTCACGGCGGCTGATGCGCAGTTGCCGTCTTTCTCCTCAGCCGCCCGGCAAGACGTGGCGGCTTGATCTTGCCAGGCGGTAGAGGGGAAAGAGTACGTCTGTTTTGGACACTGGCCCGACGATCGGTGGGCACCGATCGCGGGCCTGTCCCCTCCCGAGCACAGTCGTGGTGCTCCCGTGCCAATCGGGCCTCTAGATGCCCCAAACGGGCATCTGGCGCCCGTTTCAAGACGGCAGCGAGCAGGCGTGTTTGCTGCCGTGTTGAAACGGGCGTGAAGGCCCGGCCGCTCGGCCTCGGAGAATCGCCGCTCACCGTAAAAAACGGTGAGCGGCGATTCGTGGCGTGGGTCGGGCGTGGGGGGGAATAGCGGAAGGGCGTGAAAAATGTCGGGAGGCCCTCCCGCTATTCTCCCACCCAGTGTGGGGGGCGGAGAATCGCGCCCCATGCATTTTATACCATAAGTCTCCTTTTTTTTATTTATCCAATCTGTATTTCCCTTGATATCCAGGACATGTTGGTCCCACCCTTTACTTTCACGAGAACATGTTGGCTTTTTACTCTTTATTTCCTTTTTGAATGATACCCATTCCTCTGCTGCGGATTTTCTTATAAGTAACTGTTCCCAGTCCATTTTGGCCAGATCCAATCTTATCATTGTAAAATTCTCTCCCACTGACACTTCTTTCACCGGCCCAGCTTCATTCCCTAAAATTAGGTCTAGTATCTCACTTCTCTTGTAGAACTTTCTACGTACAAGCTCAAAAAGCTCTCCTGAATGTAATTCTGTCCCTTGTAAGCCTGTCACACTATGCCCATCCCAACTAATATTGGGGAAGTTGAGATCCTCTACTATTATTACTCCATTATTTTGACACTTCTCTGAGATTTACCTCTACATCTGCTTTTCTATCTTTCTCAGACTTTTTGCCATCTATAGTGCACTCCCATTTTTCCCAGGGTGTAAGAGTCAATTACTAGGGGACATAGGTTTAAGGTGCGATGGGCAAAGTTTAGGGGAGATGTAAGAGGGAAGCTTTCTTACACAGAAGGCAGTGGGTGCCTGGAAATTGCTGCTGGAGGTGGTGGTAAAGCAAGTATGATAGTTTAAGGGCATCTTGACAAATACAGAAATAGAATCACTTGTGACAATAAAGATTATAATAAATAAATAAATAAGAGAGGGATATGGACCACAGAAGTGAAGATGATTTTAGGTTAGAATGGCATCATGGTCGATGCAGTCTTGGAGGGCCTGTTCCTGTGCTGGAACAAAATTTTATTTATTTTGTTCTTTGCGATTGTCCCCTTTTGATTTTTAGGTTCCACCCATATTGCCTCAAGCCTGCTGAGATATAATTTCTCAGCCCTCCAGAGTGACTCGGTTTTTATTTGGCTGTGCATCATCCCGTACTCTATCTCCACCCCGAACTCACCCCCTGCTAAATTAGCTTAACACCCACTCCCCCAAACAACACTAGCATACCTCCACAAAAGGATGTTAGTCCCATTCCACTTCAGGTGCAATTCGTCCAACTTGTACAGGTCCCAACTTCCCCAGAAATGGACCCAGTAAAAGAAAACTAAATCCCTCCCTCTTGCACCATCGCTTCAGTCACGTATTCATCTGCTCTATTCCCCTATTCCTATATGCTCTAGCACTTGGTTGTTGGAGTAATCCAGAGATTAGAACCTTTGAGCTCCTGCTTTTCAATAGACTCATAGATGTTTACAGCATGGAAACTGGCCCTTCGTCCCCAGCTTGTCCATGCATCCCAGTTTCAATCTGCTATCTAGTTCTATAAATACATGCTCTTCCCTCTTTCTACCTATGTTATTAGTACAAATGTGCACTATGACCTCTGACAATTAACCCTTCCTCTTCAGATTATCCTGCACCATTCAGTAACACACTTGACCCTGGCACCAGGAAGGCAATATACTATCCAGGAGTCACATCTACGACCACCGGGAGTCACGTCTGCACCCCTCACTATTGAGTCTCCTACCATTACTGCTCTTCCACTCTTACTCCTCTCTCTTTGAGCAGCTGAGCCACCCATAGTGCCGTGAACTTGGCTCTGGCTGAACTTCTTAAAGTAGCCGTCACTCTCACCTTTTACCAACACAGAAAAATGGTTGAGTGAGATACACTCTGGGGCTTTCCTGACAACTGGCTTGCTCCCGCCATTCCTCTTCTTCTGACTGCTGGTCACCCATTCACTCTCTCACTGCACTTAAACGCGGGATGACCATGCCGCAAAATGTGCAATCCACAAACCTCTCAGCCATGTGGACGCATCGCTGTGCTCACGAACCAAAAACCGTCTCTCAAGCTGGTCAAACCGGAGTCACTTCCTGTCATTCAGGCTGCAAGGAGTGTGTAAGAATTTCAACATGTTGCAGGCTGTGCAAAACACGGGACTGGGCTCCCTGATATACTTTTAGAGACAAGGCTCTTTCTTAAATTCATGTCAAGTACAAAATTATTTTGTTGTTTTTTTAAAAGCTAGAACTCTTTCTTTTCCTTAACGTAGCTTCAAAAGTGGAGAAATCAATTTACCTGTTACCTTCTCATTTATTTTATATATTTTAAATTTTTTAAATTTATAATCGCTTGTCACAAGCAGGCTTCAATGAAGTTACTTTGAAAAGCCCTAGTCACCACATTCCAAAGAACAAAGAAAAGTACAGCACAGGAACATGCCCTTGAGCCCTCCAAGCCTGCGCCAACCATGCTGTCTGTCTGAACTAAAATCTCCGACACTTCCGGGGTCCGTATCCCTCTGTTCCCATCCTATTCATGTGTTTGTCAAGATGCCCCTTAAACGTCACTATTATCCCTGCTTTCACACCTCCTCCAGCAGTAAGTTCCAGGCACCCACTACCCTCTGTGTAAAAAAACGTGCCTCGTACATCTCCTCTAAACTTGCCCCTTGCGCCTTAAACTTATGCCCCCTAGTAATTGACCCCTCTACCCTTGGAAAAAGTCTTTGACAATCCACCCTGTCTATGCCCCTCATAATTTTGTAGACCTCTATCAGGTCGCCCCTCAACCTCCTTCGTCCCAGTGAGAACAAACCAAGTTTCTTCAACCGCTCCTCAGAGCTAATGCCCTCCATACCAGGCAACATCCTGGTAAATCTCTTCTGCACCCTCTCTAAAGCCTCCACATCCTTCTGGTAGTGTGGTGATCAAAACTGAACACAATACTCCCAAGTGTGGCCTAACTAAGGTTCTATATAGCTGCAACATGACTTGCCAATTTTTATACTTAATGCCCCGGCCAATGAAGGCAAGCATGCCGTATGCCTTCTTGACTACCTTCTCCACTTTAGCACAGGGCTAAATAGCTGGCTTTGAAAGCAGACCATGGCAGGCCAGCAGCGTGGGTTCAATTCCCGTACCAGTCTCCCTGAACAGGTGCTGGAATGTAGCGACTTGGGGCTTTTCACAGTAACTTCATTTGAAGCCTACTTGTGACACTAAGCGATTTTCATTTCATTTCACCTGTGTTGCCCCTTGCAGTGACCTGTGGACCTGTACACCTAGATCTCTCTGACTGTCAATAGTCTTGAGGGTTCTACCATTCACTATATATTCCCTACCTGTATTAGACCTTCCAAAATGCATTACCTCACATTTGTCCGGATTAAACTCCATCTGCCACCTCTCCACCCAAATCTCCAAACAATCTAAATCTTGCTGTATCCTCTGAGAGTCCTCATCGCTATCCGCAATTCCACCAACCTTTGTGTCGTCTGCAAACTTACTAATCAGATCAGTTACATTTTCTCCAAATCGTTTATATATGTTACGAACAGCAAAGGTCCCAGCAGCTGATCCCTGCGGAACACCGCAAGTCACAGCCCTCCAATCAGAAAAGCACCCTTCCATTGCTACTCTATGCCTTCCATGACCTAGCCAGTTCTGTATCCATCTTGCCAGCGCACCTCTGATCCTGTGTGACTTCACCTTTTGTGCCAGTCTGCAATGAGGGACCTTGCCAAAGGCCTTACTGAAGTCCATATAGACAACATCCACTGCTCGACCTGCATCAATCACCTTTGTGACCTCCTCGAAAACCTCTATCAAGTTAGTGAGACACGACCTCCCCTTCACAAAACCATGCTGCCTCTCGCTGATACATCCACTTGCTTCTAAATGGGAGTAGATCCTGTATTGAATAATTCTCTCCAGTAATTTCTCTACCACTGACGTAAGGCTCACCGGCTTGGATTATCCTTGCTACCCTTCTTCAACAAAGGAACAAAATTGGCTATTTTCCAGTCCTCCGGGACCTCACCTGAAAACAGTGAAGATCCAAAGATTTCTGTCAAGGCGTCAGCAATTTCCTCTCTTGCCTCCTTCTGGGTTAGATCCAGCACCTGTTCGGGGAGGCTGGTACGGGAATTGAACCCGCGCTGCTGGCCTTGTTCTGCATTACAAGCCAAATGTTTAGCCCACCTTGATAAACCAGCCCCTGCTCTCCCCCTTGTAGCCTCTATTCCTGCAGCAGAGCAAGGTCCCTTTCTGAAGATGAAAAAGCTGGAAAGCAAAATAGCAACTCGTTCCCCATGGCACCAAATTCCCACTTTGATCCGAATTCCCAGATATGCTTACGCTGACTGTCTCACTCAGCTGATATATTTTCCAATTGCTCGTGCGCCCACTTACTGGCCACTCTGCGCACAAAACAGCGGCGATGAGGGAACCTACCAGCCAGTCTCTGATTTCAGGACCCACTGATGGAGACAGGGCGCCGACGCTGTCAACAACCACTCCGTTAATTTAACCATCAGGTCGGCTGGCTGTTCAAATTCAATCTGTGAAGGCCGACGCGATGCGGCCTGTGAATAGTTCGATTTAATGAGTGTTGCTTACTTGTGATCAGTGTTGCTTACTTGCGAGGACCCCCCCCCAGTGGCTCCGCTGTTTAAATGTCATCAGCCGATTCCTCTCCCTCTTCCCATGAGTCCCAGCAGCGGTCAATGTCGATGTCAATAAAGTTTGTTCAAAATTTACAGCACTCCCCTCCGACAGAGGAAACTCGGGTTTCTTCCCATCTTCACAGAAAACAGCGCGACGAAAGGTAACTGTCCTGGAACATTAACTCTCCTTCTCCAGACAGATGTTCTCCTGATCTTGCTGAGTATTTTCTGTCAAGTTCTGGAAATGCCTGTTGGTCTGGGCGCCATCTTTGTACGGGACATTCTCCCTCCTCCTCTTCCACCCCACCCCATCCCATCCCACCCCACAAAAGAAAATCATCTCGAGGTCAGAACTTTCATCATACGCTCGAACATCGGAACCAGCACCGTTTCGACAAGGAGAATTCGTGTGCTACTCGGACACATCAAACAAAGCTCGAACTCTGCTTTTCGATGTGTCGGTATTGATAAAGTTGATTGAGAGGAGCGGACGTGACGTGTCGAGAGCGGCATGGCGGCTGTCGGTGGAGGAACAGGGTGAGTGGGGAGCCGCGTGAGTGGCAGCGCGGGCCGGTGTCCGCGTGACGGTTAGCGTTTAAAAGGCGAGCGGCGTTCGAATGACTTTCGGTAATTAAAGCATGGCGGCGCGTGCTCGACCCCCTGGGGCCAGCGCTGCCTCAGAGTTTGCAAGATGCAGGCTGTGTGGCGGGGCTTAGATTGTTTTACTAGCATTACCCCTTCCCGCAGATTCCGCATACCCTGCTTGGTAAAGGTGCAGCGATGGACATCTCCAATCTGTATGGAGAGGTGTCCGGTATTACTTCTCTCACCCCAGACCCATGCGGTGCGAAAGGCGCACTGGGTGGTTGTGCAGCACACAGAGGCCATTCGGCCACCTGTTCTGTCTTTTTCGCAAGAGCAGCTCACCTACCGCCCCCCGTTACTCATTTGCTTGTAATTCTTTTTCCTCATGCTGCCTTTGGTGATTTGGCTATTCGTCTTAAATTTGTGTCCTCTGATTCTCGGCTCTTCTGAAAATGGGAAGTTTCTCTCTCTGCTCTGTCTAAATCTACTGTTGATTTTGGATACCTCTTGTGTCTCCTTTCAACCGTCTCTCTTCAGAAGACCACCACAGTGTCTCCAATCCATCCATGTAACCGAAACCCCTCTTCCCCAGATTCATTTTTGCTAACAGCAGCCTTTCCACTTTTATGGCAGTGTTTTATTCTTTGCAGCTGCAGCTTAAAAGTCACCTGGGAGTAGACACTTTGTTTGGGATGGGGTTCAGTGGGTAAATGGGGTTCCTATTCACTGGGCTCAGTAAAAATCATGAGGGTTGAGGGAAGGGCAAGACTGGCAACTAAATATCCCACGGTATAGATGCTTCAGGAGGGATAGAGAGGGAGGTAAAAGGGGTGGAGGAGTTGCATTACTGGTCAGAGATGATATCACAGCTGTGATTAAGGAGGGCATGATAAGGATTTGAGCACTGAGACAATATTGGTAGAGCTAAGAAATAGGAAGGGTGCAGTAACATTGTTGGGACTTTACTACAGGCTTCCTAAATGCGAGCGTGAAGTAGAGGTCCAAATATGTGGACAGATTATAGAAAAATGTAGGAGCAGTAGGGTGGTCGTGATGGGAGATTTTAACTTCCCCAACATTGAATGGGACACGTAGTGTTGGAGGTGTAGTTGGAGCAGAATTTGTAAGGAGCATCCAGGGGAGTTTTTTAGAGCAGTATGTAAATAGTCCAACTCGGGAAGGGGCCATACTGGACCTGGTATTGGGGAATGATCCTGGCCAGGTGGTTGAAGTTTCAGTCGGTGATTACTTTGGGAATAGCGATCACAATTCTGTAAGTTTTAGAATACTGGGACAAAGATGAGAGTGGCCCTCAAGGAAGAGTGCTAAATTGGGGGAAGGCCAACCATATCAAAATTCGGCAAGAGCTAGGGAATGTGGATTGGGCGCAGCTGTTTAAGGGTAAATCCACATTTGAAATGTGGGAGTCTTTTAAGGAAAGGTTGATTAGAGTGCAGGACAGACATGTCCCTGTGAAAATGAGGGGATAGAAATGGCAAGATTAGGGAACCATGGATGACTGGTGGAATTGTGAGACTAGCTAAGATGAAAAAGGAAGCATACGTAAGTTCTCGGCGACTTAAAACGGATGAAACTTTGGAGGAATATCGGGAAAGTAGGACAAATCTCAAACGCGGAATAAAGAGGGCTAAAAGGCGTCATGAAATATCGTTGCCTAACAAGGTAAAGGAAAATCCCAAAGCCTTTTATTCGTATATAAGGAGCAAGAGGGTAACCAGAGAAAGGATTGACCCACTCAAAGACAAAAGAGGGAATTTATGCGTGGAGTCAGAGGAAATGGGTGAGATTCTTAATGAGTACTTTGCATCGGAATTCACCAAGGAGATGGACATGACTGATGTTGAGGCTAGGAATGGGTGTTTAAATACTCTAGGTCAAATCGGCATAAGGAAGGGGGAAGTTTTGGGTATTCTAAAAGGCATTAAGGTGGATAAGTCCCCAGGTCCGGATGGGATCTATCCCAGGTTACTGAGGGAAGCGAGGGACGAAATAGCTGGGGCTTTAACAGATATCTTTGCAGCATCCTTGAGCACGGGTGAGATCCCGGAGGACTGGAGAATTGCTAATATTGTCCCTTTGTTTCAGAAGGGTAGCAGGTATAATCCAGGGAATTATAGACCTGTGAGTTTGACGTCAGTGGTAGGCAAACTGTTGGAGAAGATACTGAGGCATAGGATCTATTCACACTTGGAAGAAAATAGACTTATCAGTGATAGGCAGCATGGTTTTGTGCAGGGAAGGTCGTGTCTTACAAACCTAATAGAATTCTTTGAGGAAGTGACAAAGTTAATTGATGAGGGAAGGGCTGTAGATGTCATATACATGGACTTCAGTAAGGCATTTGATAAAGTTTCCCATGGCAGGTTGATGGAAAAAGTGAAGTCGTATGGGGTTCAGGGTGTACTAGCTAGATGGATAAAGAACATAAATGATCTGGAAGAAGGTATAGGTGGTCCGATTAGCAAGTTTGCAGATGATATTAAGATTGGTGGCGTTACAGATAGCGAGGAGGACTGTCAGAATACAGCAAAATATAGATAGATTGGAGAGTTGGGCAGAGAAATGGCAGATGGAGTTCAATCCAGGCAAATGCGAGGTGATGCATTTTGGAAGATCTAATTCAAGAGCGGACTATATGGTCAATGGAAGAGTCCGGGGGAAAATTGATGTACAGAGAGATCTGGGAGTTCAGGTCCATTGTACCCTGAAGGTGGCAACGCAGGTTGATAGAGTGGTCAAGAAGGCATACAGCATGCTTGCCTTCATCGGACGGGGTATTGAGTATAAGAGTCGGCAGGTCATGTTACAGTTGTATAGGACTTTGGTTAGGCCACATTTGAAAGACTGCGTGCAGTTCTGGTCGCCACATTACCAGAAGGATGTGGATGCTTTTGAGCGGGTGCAGAGGAGGTTCAGCAGGATGTTGCCTGGTTTGGAGGGTGCTAGCTATGAAGAAAGGTTGAGTAGATTAGGATTGTTTTCGTTGGAAAGACGGAGGTTGAGGGGGGACCTGATTGAGGTCTACAAAATTATGAGAGGTATGGACAGGGTGGATAGCAACAAGCTTTTTCCAAGAGTGGGGGTGTCAATTACAAGGGGTCACGATTTCAAGGTGAGGGGGAAAGTTTTATGGAGATGTGCGTGGAAAGTTTTTTACGCAGAGTGTGGTGGGTGCCTGGAACACTTTGTCAGCGAAGGTGGTAGAGGTGGGCACGATAGCATAATTTAAGATGCATCTAGACAGATATATGAACGGGCGGGGAACAGAGGTAAGTAGATCCTTGAAAAATAGGCGACAGGTTTAGATAAAAGATCTGGATCGGCGCAGGCTGGGAGGGCCGAAGGACCTGTTCCTGTGCTGTAATTTTCTTTGTTCTTTTATTCCACCCTTGAGGCAGAAGGCTGTGGGAGCATTCTGCTGTGGGAGCACTCTGGACACTTGAGCAGATAATCTAGGCTGATAAAAGCAAATTACTGCGGACGCTGGAATCTGAAACGAAAGAGAAAATGCTGGAACATCTCAGCCGGTCTGGCAGCATCTGTAGGGAGCAAAAAGAGCTAACGCTTCGAGTCCAATGACTCTTTGTCAAAGCTCCTAATCTAGGCTGATACTTTGATGCAGCACGGTCAGAGGTGTTGTCTTTTGGATGTGACATTAACACAAGACCCCACCTGCATTCAGATGCATGTAAAGATCCCATTACTATTTCCGGTGGAACAGGGGCTTTTCACTGTCCTGATCAATGTTTCAACCAACATCAATGGTAATATATTAGCAATGGATAGAGGATTGTTTAACGGACAGGGAGCTGAGAGTGTGGATAACTGGGGCATTTTCAAGTTTAAAAAGTTGTGACTAGAGAGTCACAAGGGCCCCAGGTATTTATAATCTACATTAATGACTGACGGATAGACCGTGAGTATTGTATCGATGTTTACTGACAATACACAGCAATAGAGAAATACAGCACAGAACAGGCCCTTCGGCCCACGATGTTGCGCCGAACTTTTGTCCTAGGTTAATCATAGAATTTTGGACAATTTGTCATGGCCAATCCACCCAACCTGCACATCTTTGGACTGTGGGAGGAAACCGGAGTACCCGGAGGAAACCCACGCAGTCACGGGGAGGATGTGCAGACTCCACACAGACAGTGACCCAAGTCGAAATCGAACTTGGGACCCTGGAGCTGTGAAGCAATTGTGCTATCCACAATGCTACCGTGCTGCCCTTAAGAAGTTAACCTACACTCCCTTATTCTACCCTAATCCAAGTACCTATCCAATAGCCGTTTGAAGGTCCATAAATTTCTGACTCAACTACTACCACAGGCAGTGCATTCCATGCCCCCACTACTCTCTGGGTAAAGAACCTACCTCTGACATCCCCTCTATATCTTCCACCATTTATCTTAAATTTATGTCCCCTTGTAATGGTGTGTTCCACCCGGGGAAAAAGTCTCTGACTATCTACTCTATCTATTCCCCTGATCATCTTATAAACCTCTATCAAGTCGCCCCTCATCCTTCTCCGTTCCAATGAGAAAAGGCCCAGCACCCTCAATCTTTCCTCGTATGACCTACTCTCCATTCCAGGCAACATCCTGGTAAATCTCCTCTGCACCTTTTCCAAAGCTTCCACATCCTTCCTAAAATGAGGTGACCAGAACTGCACACAGTACTCCAAATGTGGCCTGACCAAGGTTTTGTCCAGCTGCATCATCACCTCACGGCTCTTAAATTCAATCCCTCTGCTAATGAACGCTAGCACACCATAGGCCTTCTTCACAGCTCTATCCACTTGAGTGGCAACTTTCAAAGAACAATGAACATAGACCCCAAGATCTCTCTGCTCCTCCACATTGCCAAGAACCCTACCATTAACCCTGTATTCCGCATTCAGATTTGTCCTTCCAAAATGGACAACCTCACACTTGTCAGGGTTAAACTCCATCTGCCACTTCTCAGCCCAGCTCTGCATTCTATCTATGTCTCTTTGAAGCCGACAACAGCCCTCCTCACTATCCACAACTCCACCAATCTTCGTATCATCTGCAAATTTACTGACCCACCCTTCAACTCCCTCATCCAAGTCGTTAATGAAAATCACAAACAGCAGAGGACCCAGAACTGATCCCTGCGGTACGCCACTGATAACTGGGCTCCAGGCTGAATATTTACCATCCACCACAACTCTCTGTCTTCTATCGGTTAGCCAGTTTGTTATCCAACTGGCCAAATTTCCCACTATCCCATGCCTCCTTACTTTCTGCATAAGCCTACCATGGGGAACCTTATCAAATGCCTTACTAAAATCCATGTACACTACATCCACTGCTTTACCTTCATCCACATGCTTGGTCACCTCCTCAAAGAATTCAATAAGACTTGTAAGGCAAGACCTACCCCTCACAAATCCGTGCTGACTATCCCTAATCAAACAATGCCTTTCCAGATGCTCAGAAATCCTATCCCTCAGTACCCTTTCCATTACTTTGCCTACCACCGAAGTAAGACTAACTGGCCTGTAATTCCCAGGGTTATCCCTATTCCCTTTTTTGAACAGGGGCACGACATTCGCCACTCTCCAATCCTCTGGTACCACCCCTGTTGACAGCGAGGACGAAAAGATCATTGCCAACGGCTCTGCAATTTCATTTCTTGCTTCCCATAGAATCCTTGGATATATCCCGTCAGGCCCGGGGGACTTGTCTATCCTCAAGTTTTTCAAAACGCGCAACACATCTTCCTTCCTGACAAGTATCTCCTCAAGCTTATCAGTCTGCTTCACGCTGTCCTCTCCAACAATATGGCCCCTCTCATTTGTAAATACTGAAGAAAAATACTTGTTCAAGACCTCTCCTATCTCTTCAGACTCAATACACAATCTCCCGCTACTGTCCTTAATCGGACCTACTCTCACTCTAGTCATTCTCATATTTCTCACGTATGTGTAAAAGGCCTTGGGGTTTTCCTTGATCCTACCCGCCAAAGATTTTTCATGCCCTCTCTTAGCTCTCCTAATCCCTTTCTTCAGTTCCCTCCTGGCTATCTTGTATCCCTCCAGCGCCCTGTCTGAACCTTGTTTCTTCAGCCTTACATAAGTCTCCTTCTTCCTCTTAACAAGACATTCAACCTCTCTTGTCAACCATGGTTCCCTCACTCGACCATCTCTTCCCTGCCTGACAGGGACATACATATCAAAGACACGCAGTACCTGATCCTTGAACAAGTTCCACATTTCACTTGTGTCCTTCCCTGACAGCCTATGTTCCCAACTTCTGCACTTCAATTCTTGTCTGACAGCATTGTATTTACCCTTCCCCCAATTATAAACCTTGCCCTGTTGCTCGCACCTATCCCTCTCCATTACTAAAGTGAAAGTCACAGAATTGTGGTCACTACCTCCAAAATGCTCCCCCACTAACAAATCTATCACCTGCCCTGGTTCATTACCAAGTACTAAATCCAATATGGCCTCCCCTCTGGTCGGACAATCTACATACTGTGTTAGAAAAGCTTCCTGGACACACTGCACAAACACTACCCCATCCAAACTATTTGATCTAAAGAGTTTCCACTCAATGTTTGGGAAGTTGAAGTCGCCCATGACTACTACCCTGTGACTTCTGCACCTTTCCAGAATCTGTTTCCCAATCTGTTCCTCCACATCTCTGCTGCTATTGGGGGGCCTATAGAACACTCCCAACAAGGTGACTGCTCCTTTCCTATTTCTAACTTCAACCCATATTACCTCAGTAGGCAGATCCCCCTCGAACTGTCTTTCTGCAGCTGTTATACTATCTCTAATTAACAATGCCACCCCCCCACCTCTTTTACCATCCTCCCTAATCTTGTTGAAACATCTATAACCAGGGACCTCCAACAACCATTTCTGCCCCTCTTCTATCCAAGTTTCCGTGATGGCCACCACATCGTAGTCCCAAGTACCGATCCATGCATTAAGTTCACCCACCTTATTCCTGATGCTTCTTGCATTAAAGTATACACACTTCAACCCATCTCCTTGCCTGCAAGTACTCTCCTTTGTCATTGTTACCTCCCCACTGCATCACTACGTGCTTTGGCGTCCTGACTATCGTCTACCTTAGTTGCTGGACTACAGATCCGGTTCCCATTCCCCTGCCAAATTAGTTTAAACCCTCCCGAAGAGTACTAGAAAACCTCCCCCCCAGGATATTGATGCCCCTCTGGTTCAGATGCAACCCGTCCTGCTTGTACAGGTCCCACCTTCCCCAGAATGCGCTCCAATTATCCAAATACCTGAAGCCCTCCCTCCTACACCATTCCTGCAGCCACGTGTTCAACTGCACTCTCTCCCTATTCCTAGCCTCGCTATCACGTGGCACCGGCAACAAACCAGAGATGACAACTCTGTCTGTCCTGGCCCTTAACTTCCAGCCTAACTCCCTAAACTTGTTTATTACCTCCACACCCTTTTTCCTACCTACATCGTTGGTACCAATGTGCACCACGACTTCTGGCTGCTCACCCTCCCCCTTCAGGATCCTGAAGACACGATCAGAGACATCCCTGGCCCTGGCACCCGGGAGGCAACATACCTTTCGGGAGTCTCGCTCGCGACCACAGAATCTCCTATCTATTCCCCTAACCATTGAATCTCCTATTACTATTGCTTTTCTATGCTCCCCCCTTCCCTTCTGAGCCCCAGAGCCAGACTCAGTGCCAGAGACCTGGCCGCTGGCAATGTGGGAATGTAAGTTGTGAGAAAGACAAAGAAGCTGCAAGAAGATGCAGACAGGCTACGTGAGCGGGCAGCGAGGTGGCAGATGGGGTATAATGTGAGGAAGTGTGACTTGGAACAAAAAAATCGAAAATGCTACAGGTGTTTTATCCAGGAAGAAATGGATTTTTTTTAAAAGAGTAGCAAAAGTGAGCCCAGGAAAAGCGGTGAACATAAAACCCTGTTTGAAAGATGTGGTTTGAGAAATTGTTTTATAGACTGAAGCAATAAGAAGACAAATTGAAAGTTTGATTGGACAGTTCAGAGATTAGGTAAACAGTATTACAGCACAGAAACTGATCATTTGGCTAAACTAGTCTGGTGGTTCTACTGTTCATGAGTAACCTCTTATTCCATCTGCATCGCCTTAGCCTTTCATCTTTTCTTTCTATTCCCTTTTCTTCCATATGCTCAACATGTTTACTTTTGAAAGCATCTAAGCCTCTGGCCTTAACCATTTCTTATGATTGATTTCCATATTCTAACCATTCTGAGGCAAGAAACTTCTTATTTCCCTATTAGATTTATTAGTAGCTATCTTGTATTCATGTCTGAGATTTCTGAATGCATCCTTTGCGCTCGGCTATCTAGAATCCCTTCACTAAACTAAATTTGCCTCCTTACAGCCTCAAAAACTATTCTTTGAACTTTGCTTTTGGTTCTGCTAAACTCCTGCTCCATCTTAATTATTTTCATGTTTAAAGGCACTATAATAAATGCAAGATGTTTGTAATGTATGTGAGTATGGCAGAGAATGCTCAGAATCTCCTGGAAGTTACGACCATTTTTAAAAATGGCTATTTATTCTCTTCCCTAATGATAGACTGTTTTTAGGTACTTAAGCTTCTGTAGAATGGTTCACAGCAGGGAAAAGGAGCCCAAAAGTCCAAGTTCTTGGTTAAAAAAGAGGCTGAGAATTGGACCCAGCAATTCGTATTTAGGCCTCGAAAGACGGGGCACCTAAATTTAGACTGAGCCATAACCAGAAAAGTTTGCTGCTTGAACTGCAAGATAATGTCCTTATACTCTTTTAGCCAAATCAGGGGCTGGTTTAGCTCACTAGGGGCTGGTTTAGCTCACTCGGCTAAATCGCTGGCTTTTAAAGCAGACCAAGCAGGCCAGCAGCACGGTTCGATTCCCGTACCAGCCTCCCCGGACAGGCGCCGGAATGTGGCGACTAGGGGCTTTTCACAGTAACTTCATTGAAGCCTACTCGTGACAATAAGCGATTTTCATTTTTCATTTCAAATCAGATGTTTACTGAGCTATTTAAAGGAGATGAATGATAATCATAATAAAATTAAAGGAGCTGCTTGTGCTGCTGGTCTGTTTGATCTCTTCAGAAAAAGACAAAATTAATACTGGCCATTAACTAACATGATTATTTTTCAGGTGTCAGAGTGAGGGGTGCAACTTCTGCTAGAATAAAAATTAGAAGAGATGGCTTCATACAAACCAGCTGTGATTTCCAACTACCCAAAACTTGGAAAAAAGGTCACTAGGGACACGGTATATTGGAAAAATTACAAGGTAGGATCAGAATGGATGATTTTTGCTGCTCATGAAGCAGAATTAGTACCTGTGCGGATATTATCCTCTGTCTTTATTTGTTGTTGGTGCAAATGCTAATTCATTAATCTTATAAACCATGGTTCCTTATTTAAGCCAATTGACCACTATCCCAATATCATTGTTACACATACAGGGTGAGATTTTCCACACTCCCTGTGACATGGTTTGCAGTAGGGGAGGCGGCCTGCCTTTGGCAAGATCCTGCCGTCGGCAATGGGGTTTCCTGTTGTTTGCACCCTGCGCCACCAGGCAACTCGTGCTGGGGGGTCGCCATCGGCTGGACCGGAAGATCCCACCAGCAGGAGCAGCTGGAAGATCTGCCCACTGACTACAGTGGGCTTTGTTGGAATTGAGGCAGCCGTAAATACTACAGAATCACTGGTTCCAGATATTTCTGGGTTTGGGCTCCTTTATGTAAAATGACGAAATCACCCCAAATTAAAGATTTTTCATGTTTATTTACATTGAGACTAGGAATTATGTGATTAATATTTAAAACTGTCCACATCTCTGAATTTTGATACATTCCATATCTTATGCAAAATAATCCATCTGTACCCCGACATCACCAACACATGAAACTGTCACCTGATGGAAATGCCAGTAATGGCTTAACTTTATCTTCTGTGTTTCAGGCTCCAGTTCAAATAAAAGAGTTTGGTGCTGTGACAAATATAGGTTTTTCTCCGATTGCTCCCTACAACTATGCGGTAACTGCTTCTACAAGGGTGAGTCCAGCACATACATTCTTTTAAATTAAAAATAAATAAAATTTGATTTTATCAAATGTGCCATTTGGTAGTACCAGTCTATCTATGTGATTTGTAAGGTATTCAGATCTGAAACAACATTTTCACATTAACCATTCCAATCTAGTGTTCTGAGCGGTATAGTTATACATGGTAGAGTATTTCATTTAAAAACTCTGTTTTATAACTTCTGTGTTTCCAGTATCAGTCGGGAATAGTTTATTTTTAAAAAAGGCAATCTGTATGGATAAATATATTGAATAAGTTTGAAGATTGTAAGGATGGAAATGAAAAGACATTTGAAGAACAAGTGTTCTTGCAATAGCGGAATAATTTGTGGAATGCAATTGGTCAGAATTGTTATATTAGCTTAGCATTAAGGTGTTTTTCTCGATCCTTTCAGAATTGGAAGAAATTTCACAGAAGTTAATTTGAATAAATTGGATAGGATTTGTGACAGACCAAATATAATTCACAGAAAGAAAGTGAATTTATATAGTACATTTCGGGACTTCAGGAGATCCCAAAGTGTTTTTCAGCCGATTAAGTGCAGTTGAAGTGTCGTCGATGTTGCAAAGTAAGGGAACATGGCAGTCAATATGCACACAGCAAGATCCTAGAAACAGTAATGAGATGCGTTACTAGATTTATTTTGAAAAAACAAGTGTTGGTTGAGCGATTGAATATTGGTCTGGCCACCTGGCAAACTCCCCCACTCTTGCAGAAGATCCCATGACAATTTTATTTTAAAAAAAAAATAAAAATAAAATTTTTTTTTTTTTATTGAAGCATTTGTAATTTTCACAGTTTAACAATTTAACATTTCTTAAACAACCAAGTGGGTTGACACACGCAACAATATTAAAATAACATATCCTACTACCCCACCCCCGCCCTATCTCCTGATTACCCATATATTAAGTTCCTTGTTTTACACTACCATGCCCCCCCCCCTTTACTGCTGACACGCCCAGAACATATGCACATGATCCGCTGGGCTTCCTCCACAGCGTCCGCACTTATCCTCCACTTCCTCAAAAAACCTGCTCATCCGGGCCACCGTCATATGTGCCCTGTGAACCACCTTGAACTGGATCAGGCTAAGCCTGGCACATGACGAGGATGACTTGAAACTCCTGAAGGCCGTTTCCCATATTCCGACTTGCAACTCTTCCTCCCACTTCCTCTTCACCTCCCCGATTGGGACCCCTTCCCACTCCATCAATTCCTTGTATATCTCCGAGACCCTCCCCATCCCAACTCCCGTTTTTGACATCACCTTATCCTGTGGTCCCCTCGGGTAGGCGAGGAAAGCTTGGAACCTGCCTCTGAACAAAGTCCTGTACCTGCAGGTACCAAAATCCGTTCCCACCCGGCAACTCAAACACCTCCTCCAATGCTTCCAGGCTTGGGGAAACCCTCCTCAATGAAGAAATCCCCAAATCTCTCAATCCCTTCCCACTGCCACCTCCTATGGCCCCCATCCAGCCCCCCCCTGGAGCAAAACGGTGATTATCACAAATTGGTGACCAGACTGATGCCCCCTCCAGTCCCATGTGCTGTCTCCATTGCCCCCATACCCTCAGGGCTGCCACCACTACCGAGCTTGTGGAGTACCAAGCGGCGAGAACGGCAGGGGTGCCGTTAGGAAAGTCTTCAAGCTCGTGCCCTTAAAAGATGCTGCCTCTACTCGCTCCCAAACCAACCCCTCCCCCACTATTCACTTCCTGACCATTGATATGTTGGCCGCCGAGTAATAATTAAAACTCGGGAGGGCCAAGCCCGCCTCCCCGCGACCCTGTTCCAGGAGTGCCTTCTTCACCCGAGGGGTTTTACCAGCCCACAAACAATCCGAGATCACTGCATTCATTTTCCTAAAAAGGTCTTTGGGACAAAAATTGAGACATTGAAAAAAGAACAGCAGCCTCGGGAGGACTGTCACCTTCACCGTCTGAATCCTCCCCTGCGGAAATCCCTTTTCATCTGATCGACCGCTCTACCCAAATTTAACTTGTGAAGCTGCCCCCAATCCTTAGCCACCTGAATCCCAGATACCTGAAACTCCTCCCCACTCTTTTTAAAAGGTAACGCCCTCAATATCCTTTCCTGCCTCTGGATCACAAACACCTCGCTCTTTCCCATATTTAGCTTGTAGCCTGAAAACCATCCAAATTCTTCCAGTGCCTCTATAATTCCAGCCATCTCTCCTCTCCTCTTCCCCCCCCCCCCCCCCCCCCAAACAAACGGGTCTGTGATATAAAGGAGTAGAACAAGGCCCTATGCTTCACCCCCTCCCCCCCCCCCCCCCCCCCCCTCCTCCTCACTATCCCCCGCCAGACATTCGATGACCTAAGGGCTATTGCCAAGGGCTCTATGGCCTGGGCAAACGGCAGTGGGGAGAACGGACACCCTTGTCTTGTCCCCCTACACAGACTAAAATATTCTGACCAACCCGGTTGGTTCTTGCATTCACCACCGGAGCCTGGTATAGCAACCGGACCCAATCCACAAATCCCGGGCCAAACCCAAACCTGCCTAGAATATCCCATAGGTACTTCCACTCCACCCGGTCAAAGGCCTTTTCTGCATCCATGGCTACTACCGCCTTAACCTTGCACCACTCCGTTGGCGTCATTAGAACATTTAAGAGTCATCTAATGTTGGACATCAGTTGCCTACCCTTCACAAATCCTGTCCGATCCTCCCCGATTACCTCCGGGGCACAGTCCTCTATATGTGTGGCCAAGATCTTTGCCAGCAATTTAGCATCTACGATCAAAAGGGATCTCTTTGAGTCCTTCTGTTTCAAAATGAGAGCGCTTGTGCTTGTGATAACGTTGGGGGGAGTACTCCTAACTCCTTTCACTCATTAAAAGCCTTAACCAGGAGCAGTCCCAGTAACCCAGAAAATGTTTGGTAGAACTCCACTGGGTATCCATCAGGTCCCAGGGACTTGCCCGATTGCATTGCCCCCAATCTGTCTATCACCTCTCCGAGCCCAATTGAGCACTCCAGGCCTTCCACCAGCTCCTCATCTACCTTTGGGATCTTTAGCCGCCCCCCCCCCCCCAAGAAATCGGTTCATACCCTCCTCCCGGGCTGGGGGGTTCCGATTTATAAAGTCGACTATAGAATTCACGAAACACATCATTTACCATTCCGGGCTCCACCACCACCTTCCCCCTCATATCCTTTACCTTCCTGATTTCCCTTGCCGCCTCCTGTTTCCTCAGTTAATGTGCTAACATCCTACTAGCTTTCTCTCCATATTCGTACACCTCCCCTTTTACCCTCCTCAGCTGCCCCTCTGCCTTGCCTGTGGACAGGAGCCCAAATTCCATTTTAAGTCTCTGATGCTCCTTCAGGAGCTCCTCATCCGGAGACTCCGCATATCTCCTGTCCACCTGTAAAATTTCCCCTACCACCCTGTCCAACTCCGCCCGTTCAGTCTTCTCCCTGTGAACCTGAATTGAGATGAATTCCCCTCTGATAACTTCCTTCAGTGCTTCCCAAACCACCCCTGCCGTGGTCTCACCCGTGTTGTTGCTCTTTATGTACCCTCTGATGGCCTCCCTCACCTGCTCACAAATCTCAGCCTCCGCTAGCAGCCCTACATCTAACCTCCATTGTGGACGTTGGGTCTTTCCTGTGCCATACACATAGGTCTATCCAGTGTGAGGGGTGATCCAACACCACAATTGCTGAATATTCAGTGTCTGCCACCCCACCGAAGTGTTTTGTCCAGTACAAAAAAGTCTATCCTGGAATGCACCTTGTGCACATGGGAGCAAAATGAGTACTCCTTGCTCCTTGGCCTCCCGAATATCCATGGATCCACCCCTCCCATGCATTCCATGAACCCCCGCAGCTCTTTCGCCATTGCTGACACATTTCCCGACCTGGAACTCGACCGGTCTAATCTCGGCTCCAGAACCATGTTAAAATCGCCCCTCCATGATCAGCCAGTGCGAGTCCAGGTCCGGATCCGGAATCTTCCCCAGCACCCTCCTGACAAATGTGACATCATCCCAGTTTGGGGTGTATATATTCTCCAACACCACAGCCATTCCCTCCAGCTTCCCACTAACCATAACAAATCTACCCTCAGGGTCTGCCTCTTATCTTCCCATCTCGAATGCCACCTTTTTGTTAACCAGAATTGCCACTCCCCTGGTTTTAAAGTCCAGTCCCGATGAAACACCTGCCCGACCCATCCCTTCTTCAATCTAACTTGGTCCCCCAGCTTCAAATGCATCTCTTGCACCATGGCCACGTCTGCCTTCAGCTGCCTCAAGTGTGCGAACACACTGGCCCTTTTGACCGGCCCATTCCGCCCATTCAAGTTCCACATGACCAATCTGGTCAGGGGGCACTCTACCCCCTCCCCTGTCAATCAGCCATGACCTTCCCTTGATGCCTGCCCCGCACCTCACCTGGCCCGCTCCTTGGCAGCTATCGCTATCCACTCTCCTCCAACACCTTGAATGCCCCCTCCTGGTCAGCGGTCTAAACCCCCCCCCCCCCCCCTCGCTACATTGATCTTCAGCTCACCCCCCACTTTGCTTCTGTGGATTAGCCCTCCCAGCTAGCCTGGCAGTTCCCACCCCGGTGCCTAGCATCCTACCACCTGCTGGTCCCCGCCCCCCACTCGTATAAGTTGCCAGAACAATGGCAAAGAGCAAAAGGCAAACAAACAGTCCCTCCCAAGGTCCGAGCACAAAGGCCGACCCCATCTCCCTTAACAAAATCTTACCTAGTCAAACACCTTCAAACAGAATCAAATGAAAAAGACCAGAAAGAAGAAAAGAATACCATGACAATTTTCAATCCACCACAGGGGGCATTGATTTAATGTTGCATTTAAAAGACAGCACCTCAGATGATACAGCAATATCTTTAACATTGTTAAGTATCTGCATGGATTATGTGCTCTGGAGTGGGGTTTGAACCCACAGTCTTCTGAATTAGAAATTAGAATGCTACCATGAATCAAGCTGTTCATTAGTTCAAAGACCATTACTTGTGCATGGTCTTTAACCTCTTGGTTGTTGGGAGTCAAGCATTTGGCTCTTGAAGATGCTATGGTTGCCGTAATATGACCAGACCTTTCTCAGCCTCTCAATATTCTCCGAAATTTAGTCTCAATGCCTTATGACCTGCAATTCCAGATGTGGGGTCAGTTGGTGCTAAATTAAGTTTCTAAAAATGAAACTTGGTGAATTGCATAATTGGTACTTTTCATGTGTTCTTCTAACAGCTGCTGCACTGAGTTGTTCTCGACACACTTGATGGATAAGTTAATAATATCAATTATTTTTTAGATTCACATATATGGTCGATATTCTCAAGAACCCATAAAAACATTCTCCCGATTTAAGGACACAGCATATTGTGGTACGTACAGAAATGACGGAAAGCTGCTTGTTGCAGGCAGCGAAGATGGTATTGTTCGCCTTTTTGATGTCGATGGACGAGCAGCACTCCGACAGTACAGTGGGCACACTAAGTAAGTTGTTTTTTAAGACCAGGCTTGGTGGAGAAGGTAGCTTTTGTGGCTAAATGCTTTTGATGATGGACAATTGTCAATAAAGATTCTTAATGCCAGTTTTAAAAGGTTTCACTTTGGAAGAAATATTTTGCCTGGAGTGATGATCCGTCTTTTGCACTTCCCTTCAGAGTGAGAATTCTGTTTTCAGTCCCATTGAAGATTAGTTTTCATTGCCCTCCAACTTTCCCCTAGGAGTGGTGGCACGGTAGCACAGTAGTTAGCACTGTTGCTTCACAGCGCTAGGATCCCAGGTTCGATTCCTGGCATGGGTCACTGTCTGTGTGGAGTCTGCACGTTCTCCATATCTGCATGGGTTTCCTCCGGGTGCTCCCGTTTCCTCTCACAAGTCCCATCATCTGCTTTCAATGTTTATCTGAAAACTACTGGAGTTGCATTGTAGAGTTGTTGTTATTAAGCCCCTTGGCCTCTTGGAAGTGGGTGTGCAATCTACTTTCAGATGTTGGGTAATTTGGACATTCTGAATTCTCCCTCCTTGTACCCGAACAGGCGCTGTAGTGTGGCGACTAGGGGATTTTCACAGTAATTTCATTGCGGTGTTAATGTAAAGCCTCCTTGTGAGAATAAAGATTGTTATTATTAGGAGTTATTTACACAAGGCAGGCGAGCGCTTGATGATTTCAGCCTGGGTGCTAAAGCTGTAACTGCAATGGATTAGCTGCAATATTCAGTTGTGAAAGTCATAGAAGGTTACATTTTGAGAAATCTTATAAAATGATAAGACGATAACATCGATTTGAGCCAGGGAAGTGGGATGGAAATTTTCAGAGATGGAAGGAGAAAGGAATTAGGACACTATAAAACATTTGTTTCTTGGGGGTCATTTTGTGGGATTGAAGGAGCTGGGATGGAAGTATGGGCTGGAGCAGGGGGAAATATTTAGATACATGTAGGTTCGAGACTTTGCCAGAAAGGAGATACAGAGCTTCCCAGTAGAGCCGGCTTCCGCATTGCTGGAGAAGGTGCTGACGACAGGGGGACTGAAGAAGGGGGTAGTATCGGCAGTTTACGGGGCTATTTTGAAGGAGGAGAAGGCGCCGCTAGAAGGGATCAAGGCAAAGTGGGAGGAAGAATTGAGAGGGTATGGAGGCGGGGTCCTTGTCTGAAGTGCTCCAGAGGGTGTACTCCGGAGGGTGTGCTCCAAAGGGTGTGCGAGGTTGGGGCTGATACAGCGGAAGGTGGTGTATAGAGCGCACCGTACAAAGGCGAGGATGAGCCGGCTCTTTGAGGGGGTCGAAGATGTGTGTGAATTTTGCCTGGGGGGGGGGGGGGGCTGCTGGGGGCTGGGGGGGGGGCTGGGGGGTGGGGGGGGGCTGCTGGGGGGGGGGGGGGGGGTGTCCTGCAAACCACGTTCATATGTTTTGGTCCTATCCAAAAGTGGAGGATTACTGGACGGAGGTGTTTTGGGTAATCTCTAAAGTGGTGCACGTGAAACTGGACCCAGGCCCTCGGGAGGCCATATTCAGGGTGTCGGATCAGTGGGGTTGGAAACGGGTGTGGAGGTAGATGTTGTAGCCTTTGACTCGTTGATCGTCCGAAGGTGGATCCTGTTAGGGTGGAGATCAACCTCCATCCTGTGTCCTGGAGTGGTGAGGGGACCTGCTGGAATTCTTGAAGCTTGAAACGGTCAAATTTGAACTGAGGAGAAGGATGAAGGGGTTCTACAATTCATGGGCGTTATTCATTATGCACTATCGGGAATTGGATCACATTGAACATTAGAGGGGGGCTGGGAGGGTTGGGGGAGAGGGACTGTATGTGTTATTAGTGACTGGGTGATTCCTGATTCCTTTTTGTCATTTGTTTATGTTAACATGCAGGTTAATGTCTGGGGTTTGGTGGGAAGATGGGATCGTTGTTATTGATATGGGGATTGACATTACATTTGTTACTGATTATTACTTAATGTTGGGTGTAAATTTGGGAGAAAATGTGAAAAAGGAGAATAAAAAATATATTTTTTAAAAATAAGACGATTTGATCTGTTATCTATACCAGTCCCTTGTTACAGCAACCCAAAACTGATCCCTGCCGTCTCCTCCTCCTACCCCCTGCTTCATCATCTGCTTTCAATGTTTATCTGAAATCTACTGGAGTTGCACTGTATAGTTATTGTTAAGCCCCTTGGGCTCTTGGAAGTGGGTGTGCAATTTACATTCAGATAGCTTTTAATGTTTTTAGAAATTATTAGCTGTGCAAAATCTATATATATCCCATCCTTGCTTTCCATCTAATTTCATCAACTATTTCTATCCTCCCTTCCTCAACATCTGTATACCCATTTCTGGGGAGAGGCTGTCGAGCAATATTTACTAAAAGCCCACCTACTCCAACAGCTATCTCGATTACACATTCTTCCACTCCGCTCCCTTTCAGAACTCTTCTATTTTCTAAGTTTCTCCATCTTCATTACGGCTGTCTGACACTGCCATCTTCAATACCAGTGCTTCTGATATTTCTTCCTTTTCCTTGAATGCGGGTGTCCCTCCATCATGGTTGATGGGACCCTCAACCATGTCTGCTCCATTTTCCACACTACAGCTTTTGTCATTTCCCATTCTTGCCAGAACCATGATACAGTTCTATTGTCCTCGCCCTCCACCAAACACGCCTTGCGTGTTAAGCAACTATCTACTTATGTTTTTAATTTAATATACCGTGGGAATTTCTGAAAAAGAACCATATTGTTGAAGCTTTTCGTCTTGCCCTCATCAGGATGCGATGCAAGGATGCAATATTTCAAAGGAACAACAATTTTCACTGCATGAGAAAATCAGCTGTGATTGTCCGAGACATTACCGTGACAAATGCTCCAAGGCATTGTTGTTGACCTATGCTTTGTTTGTCCAAAGAAGGTGCAATGTTTGGTCATATTCCTTTTGCCTGCAGAAGACAGGTTCCTGCCTATGAACATATGCAGCTTTTAGCGAGTATAAGTTAGCTACATTGTGAACCAGACTGATGATCTTAAAATGGCTGTTAGTGTAATTCTTAGCACATTCTGGATTGTTCAACAAGTGCCAATCGCAGGATGACATCTAACGTTAGACATTGCATTCTAAATTTTGCAAGCTCGAGCTGGTTAAGTACAGTCAGTACTTTCTGCCTCTTGCAAATTAATAAATTAAAAAGTCCTAATCAGATTACATTGGAGAGACAGGAACAAAATACCGCAGGTGCTGAAATTTGAAATAAAAACCAAAAATGCTCGGAATACTCAGCAGGCCGAGCAGCATCTGCGGAGGGAAATGAGTTACAGTTCCGGGTCGATGACATTTCATCAGAACAGAATGGAGAGAGTTTCTGAGAGAGCTTGATATTTGTAAATATAAACATCAACTGAGTTGCTAAAATGTCTTTTCCAGAGCAGTTCAAGTCACTGCGTTCACATCTGATGACTACCGTTTGATCTCTGGATCAGATGATTACTCAGTGCGGCTTTGGGATATTTCAACCTCAACAGAGCTTCTCTGCTTTAAAGAACATACCGATTATATACGGTGTGGCTGCACCAGCAATTTGAATGCAGACCTCTTTGTTACAGGTAAGTAGTTCTTATTGGTACAGCAATCACTTGTTACTGGGGGTAGGGAATGTGGATTTGAGGCAACAATCAACCATCATCTTATTGAATGGTGGAACAGGCTTTCTAAATGGCCTACTCCTATGTTTATTCTTATATTTGTATGTAAATAGTGTTATATAGTCATCTTTTTCAACTTGGATGCCACGATGAGGCTGCTGCCTGACAGCGCCAAGAACCTGAGTTCAATTCTGGCTTTGGGTGACTGTGCAGTTTGCCCATTTTTCCCTCGGGTTTCCTCCAGGTGCTCCAGTTTCCTCCCACAGTCTAAGATGTGCAGGTTAGGTGGGATTGACCATGCTAAATTGCTCTTTACTACCAGGGATATGCGGGTTAGATGGAGTTATGGAATTGCAGGGATACAGGCGGGAGCCTGATTAAGGTGCTCTTTCAGCAGGTAGGTGCAGACACGATGGCCCAAATGCACTGTAGTGGTTCTGTGATTCTAAATATGCTCTGTCTCTGTCTCTTGGGTGCTAGTGCATTCAGCCTATATGGCTGTTTGCTAGTGCAATATAATTCAATGCTTATCTACTGCTGCTTAAGCTCTGATTTCTTGCAGTTATTGACATTGAATGTGGGAATTGAAAAAATATTTTCATTAGTCATTACTTGCACACGTTTGTGATTTAAAGTGCAATAAGTTCGTATTGCATGCATTTGATGCTATACATTGAATCTGCTCTTCCAACAATTTATAATCTTTCTAATAATAGGTTCCTACGATCATACAGTGAAGGTATTTGATGCCCGAATAGATAAAAGTGTGATAACTATGGAACATGGGCAACCAGTAGAGAGTGTGTTGATGTTTCCATCAGGTGGACTTCTGGTATCAGCAGGTCAGTATACTTTGGTTGTTCTAAACTAGTGGAGTTTTTATTTAGCTGTTGTCAAATATAAAGAAACCGATCAGGTAGCCTCCTAGTTTTAATTGAATTCATTGCCTTTTATATCTTCTCCCCCTCTCCATGGTCTTCATGGACATTAGATCAATATATTGTGTCATGTACATCATTCGGTGCCCTGCAGCCTGGAGAGTAAACCAATTCTTGGTTAATATACTTTCCAATCTTTGCAGTCGAGAGAATATTTTTGTGTTTTTGTATCCGTAGTAACTTTTTCTGTAACGGCAAAATTGTTGACATGAGTTGACCTTTGCACTGGCTTTTTGAAATATATTCCTTTATGAAATCTATTTATTATTCAGCACATTTTTCTCAGAAAACTTTAGCTACTGTCTTAATAATAGCCAACGCTTTTATGTATGTTTGTTAACTGTTCCTCCTAATTGACTTTTTTTTATAAAGGTGGCCGGTATGTAAAAGTCTGGGATATGTTGAAAGGAGGACAGCTGCTGGCTTCATTACGAAACCATCACAAAACTGTCACGTGTCTATGTCTGAGCAAGTCGGGACAGAGGCTACTCTCGGCCTCTCTTGATAGGTAGGAAACTCATTGAAATCGGCATGTAATTTGTGCTTTTTTTTCTAAGATAGATATTGGGTGGGATTCTCCATCCCGCCACACCTGTTTTCTGGTGTGGCGCAGCCCTGCCAGCAGCGGGACCCGGCAGCCAGCCAAAGGGGCTTCCCATTGTGGGCACCCCCACGCCGTTTGGAAATTGGAGAGTGTGAGTGCGCTGCCGGCGAAACGGAGCATCCAGCCCATTGAATTTAGTTTGGTTAAAATCTGATTTTCCATTTATGTTCATTCTGAGAGTTTATAGATTAAAATATTTAAAATTGAGAGGTTCTAATGAGCTAAATAGGGAACAGCTATTTACATTAGTTAGTAGTTGGGGATATAATTTAAGATCATTGAAAGGAGAGACTGTCAGATTTATGGTGGTATAAATGGGCAAATAGATTTTAAAGTGCAGTGGGTAAATATTTTAAAAATGGGGAAGATATTGAATTGTGAGATAGGATAACTCTCATCGGACAGGGCAGTCCTAATGGACTGAGTTTCTGTGCTTTGAAAGTCCTGTGATTTAAAGTTCAAAGAACTTGTATACATAATATATATATATTCATTTTGTGGTTGTTTTATTCACCATGTTCACACTTCTGTGTTGTAAAAATCAGTATTATTGTTAGTTCTCTTTGATATATGGGCTTTCTATTATGTGTCAAAATCCTCATAGAAACTGATATCTTCAAGAACTTGAAGGAATTGCACAACAGATTTGTAGTTTTAAGACTTGTTGCAACAAGCAGGTAAACTAAAACAAAACAACTAATAATAATCTTTATTAGTGTCACAAAAGGCTTACATTAACACTGCAATGTGAAATCAAAATATCACTTGGGCAACTAATACTCAAGTCTGGCAAATACATCCCTCATTAGTTTTAACACACTCTAAAACCGCACACCACATTTATACATTACAGCACATTCTCTGCAGAATTTTAGTGTTTACGTGAAACAGTCCAAAGTTACTCCCAGCTTCCAATAGGCTCCCTTCTCCTTGTTTCGCTGAGTCATAATGTAGTCACTGTCAAAGATCCTTTCCATCAGTCTTCTGAAAAATCCCTGTACAACTTCCAGCAGTACATCTCCCTCTGGAGATTCTTTACTCCGGCCTCGCCAGGATAAATCTCCCAGGGTCATCAAATTTCCACGTCCCAACCAGAGAACATTTTCCCATCCACATTCTGTCTGGAAGCGAACAGATTAAAGACAGCCTTTTCCCCATATCCCAATATAATTTCACACTATCCTCCCTTTTCCAGAACATCCTATTTACCTTGAAATAAAAGACAGTCCAAAACAACCATCTTATAAAACCGCACATTCATAACACGAGCATTAAGTATTTTTGTGTCTACACGGATAATAATTTAGAATCTTAATTGCAGGCACGTCAAAATCTATAGTACATCCACGTACAAAGTGGTCCATAGTTTGGATTATGCAGCAGCCATCCTAAGCTTGGCTTTAGCAGTAAGTATATGTTTTGTTACAAAATGGGTGATGATGGCTTTTCCCAAGCATATTCAGAATCACTTAAATCCTGTTACTTATGCTTTTTGAAAGTTGTACAGTTAGCTGTATTGTGGTCGAGCAACAAAAGCTGAGATTGGTTATGTTTTTAGCTATTATCCACATAGATGTGTGTTTTACATCACTAATTGCTGGCTTGTGATTAAGAGCAATAATGCAAACGGAAATTTCTCCCCTCCTTCTCAAAGCTTGGGGACTGAGGCCAGTTGTCACATTTTCTGTGTAGTGAAAAGGTTCTAGAAGTAGTAAATGCTAGCGGTTAAGTCCATTGATACAAAATACCGTAATTTATATTTTAATTTAAATTTAGCCTGAAGATGAAGCTATTGTTGTAGGAATGACCAATAGTGTCTTGAATATCCGGCATCGGAAATGCAATGAAAAGAAGCTTGACATTGCAAGTAAGAAGAGGGGACCATCTTATAGATATTTCGTAAAAGGGAAAGATTACATGCCAAAAAAGGTGAGAGATTTGTAAAATGTATTATAATGGCTGTTTTATTTATGTCTCAACTTGTAGAAAGACCTGAAATAATGTACTTTATAATGGATGCTCTAACACATGTCAAGGTTTCTTTTTATTTAGTGGTCAAATTTAATTTGTTTAATTTTATTTGTAAAATGTGCTGGAAATTTTGTCAAAAAAAATTTACAAATTAGCTTGTACATGACTCCCCTCAACTTTTTTAAAAAATGTTTCAGTGATCATCGAGATGTTCATTTTCCACCTTGACTATATTTCTTTACTGTTTCTGCCTTCCCCACCCCATGCTTGACTGCTTTCAAATTTTAACTATTTTATGTTATTTTGGCAGCTTGCATTGATCCTCTAATCTACCGTTTATTTTATCACATTAATTATTGTACACTATACAGGTGTCAGCTTAGAGACTTGAATTTTACTCTGGCATTCATTGTTGCTGTTTAGATGTGTGTGATTTCTAGAAGCTGCTTTTTTTCAACAATCAGATATTTTGTATTTAGAAAAAATGGATCACTTTTTCATGCTGAAAATATGAATTCTTGCTTTAAGAATTAACCAATGCTATATATTTTTATCAATAATGCAACAAACTTATTTTCACGTTTTTTTCTAGGATGATGTTTTGGTCAGTAATCCCGTGAGGTTGCAGCTGAAGAAGTATGACAAGCTATTGAAAAGTTTCCAAGTGTCCCTGGCACTCGATGCTGTATTGGAGGTAAAAAAAAATCTTTGATTCCACAATACACAATCTTTGATTTGCAACTCGTGCTTAAGTGGATTTTTGGCAGTGAATCACACAACATAATGAAGGGTATTTGATTGCTTTTTCAAATTTGGAATATATCTTCAGCTTCAGTTTGTTTCTGCTGTAAAAGTAATGGCTCAGATTTTGCTGTTAAAATAACGGAACATTTAATGATGCATGTTGCAACTTGTGGTAAATAAGAGATACATTGTGAGTCACTGCAAGTTGCTGATGGTTTGTGCAGGTTCCAAAAATAGCAGCTCGCCCTGAACCTCCCTGTCAGTTTCATAAGGTTGCTACATTAGGCAGCACGGTAGCATAGTGGTTAGCATCAATGCTTCACAGCTCCAGAGTCCCAGGTTCGGTTTCCGGCTGGGTCACTGTCTGTGCGGAGTCTGCACGTCCTCCCCGTGTGTGCGTGGGTTTCCTCCGGGTGCTCCGGTTTCCTCCCACAGTCCAAAGATGTGCAGGTTAGGTGGATTGGCCATGCTAAATTGCCTGTAGTGTCCTAAAAAGTAATGTTAAGGGGGAGTTGTTGGGTTACGGGTATCGGGTGGATACGTGAGTTTGAGTAGGGTGATCATTGCTCGGCACAACATCGAGGGCCGAAGGGCCTGTTCTGTGCTGTACTGTTCTAAATTTCTAAATTAGTATATTAATTGCCAATTAAACTGACCTTGGAAAGTTAGGGCTGATACTTAACAGTGTAAGTACCCTTTAATGAGATTTAGATTCTTGCAATGCGTATCAACTACTCCAACTCTTAAAGTAACAATTTGAACTGGATTTTTATGTATTTGCTTTCTCTTAATGGTTCAGCACAAGGTCCCTGAAATGGACTTTGCCTTCTTGAATTAAATCAAGGCCCGGTATCTTTTTGGTATTCTCTACATCCAGAGTTGTACGTATGGAGAATTATCAATTGTCCTTCTTGCACAGACTGAGAACCTACAACTTTTTCTGGTCTGAGTAAACTTCTTGAGTGAATGCAGAACGGGTCAAATTACATTAAAAATTCACAGATTGAACTCGTATTGTTTATATTTATACCTTGCAATGTGTGCAACTTCTAAATTCACCACTTTAAGTCATAGTGTGCAGATTTAATGAGTTTGGCATCCTGTGCTGTTCTGAACTGAGTAATATTATCTTGAAGTCAAAAATCAGGATAAAGACACCAGAGATTACCACAGGAGTTATGCAAGAACTTAACCGCCGAGGGACGCTTCAAAATGCACTTGCAGGAAGAGATGAAAAACAACTTAGCATTCTCCTTGGCTTCCTTATCAGGTAATGCGACTTCATCTTTGCATGTGCTTCTCAGAACTATCCACCACAGGTATAAATTGTCAAAATTAATTTGCTTCTTAATTTTTAAATCTGACTTTTACTTTTTTTCTAACAAGTTTACTATGATGTAAATTGTGTGAATGTGGATTAGCAGTTCTCATGCTAATAGCAGAAGATTTGGCATCTGTAACATGTCAATTATTCATGCATGATGTGAAATCTAGAAATTGGACTCAAAGTAGACTTGAAGTTATGTTGGTTCAGTTGTACTTCAGCGTTCTACTATTCATTTGTGTAAAACTCTTCAATTAATCCAATTGACCAGCATAATATAATTTATTTTATATTCTTTGATTTATTCAAGAAAGGTTATCTGAATTGAAAATGGGTTCATCACCAAAAACAAACATTTTAATTACTTTTTGAAACTTTCAGTTGTTTAATTGGTGAATTCGAAATAGTTTTTGAATACATTAAATATTCAATATGCAAAGCATTCTAAAATATGCCTGTGGGCCAAAGAAAATGAGCACAATTTGAAGAGCCATTCTAACCAATGCAATTAGCAGCATATCACCGTTTGACCTGCCTGTGTGACCAGTTTTGCGAGCGAGCCTGATCTGGGCAAATTGAATTTTGAACAAGCATAAAACACAAATGTAAATGACTTGGATGCAGCTCATTTGCTTTTGAAATGTCATGGTCATTTGTGCCCAGATTGTGGTAATATTACTGTGCGGATCTTTACTCCCCATCTGAGTTTAAAGAGTATCTAATTTATAAATTTTCTTTCACATTTTCAGTGCTATTTTTGGAACCCCTAGCTGAGCAGCACAGATTGAGTTTTGGTTTTTTAAAATTTAAACTGCCCAATTCTTTTTTTCCCCCCCCCCCAATTAAGAGGCAATTTAGCGTGGCCAATCCACCTGCCTGCACACATTTGGGTTGTGGGTGAGACCTACGCAGACACTGGGAGAATGTACAAACTCCACACAGTCAGTGACCCGAGGCAGGGATCGTAACCGGGTCCTCTAAGCCGTGAAGCAGCAATGCTAACCACTGCGCCATCGTGCCACCCAAGCAGCACAGATGACCATCTGACTTTGTCGTTGCATTTTGACGTGTATTCACCATTATAATGTAGAAATGCGGCAGCCAATTTGCACACCACAAATTCCTACAAATAGCATTGCTGCTAATGATCAGATAGGCATCTGTTTTTTGTTATCAATTGAGAGAGACCTTCCCTGGTTTACTTGAAATTATATTTACTTGGTATACCTTCTCCCTAACAATTTACTTGAGATAAGAATTACTGTATGCCACATCAAAGGTTTAGTACCATGCTCTACTACTCTTGAGGACATAAGAACTAGGAGCAGGAGTAGGTCATCTGGCCCTTCGAGCCTGCTCCGCCATTCAATGAGATCATGGCTGATCTTTTGTGGACTCAGCTCCACTTTCCTGCCCGAACACTATAACCCTTTATTCCTTTATTTTTCAAAAAACTATCTATCTTTATCTTAAAAACATTTAATGAAGGAGCTTCAACTGCTTCACTGGGCAAGGAATTCCATAACTTCACAACCCTTTGGGTGAAGAAGATCCTCCTGAGCTCAGTCCTAAATCTACTTCCCCCTATTTTGAGACTATGCCCCCTAGTTCTGCTTTCACCCGCCAGTGGAAACAACAGCAAATTAGAGCCATGGTTCATTGCATTAATATGAATTCCCAGTGTGTAAAGAGAATATATGCTTCAACAGCTACTGAGACAATCCTTGCACATTTCGCCTTTATGCTCTACAATTGTTTGTTGTTGTGTACTGAAATGAGGAAATATGAAACCTTGTACATCAAAAATATAAATATTGAGGTTTATTTGGAACAAAGATCAAACTTCTGCTTCTTGTGGATTTCTGGATACAATTATTGTATATCTTATTTTTAGGAATGTTGTCGATCCAAGGTTTGCATCTGTTCTGATGAATGTTGCAGAGATTGTAATTGGTAAGTTAGCTTTTTTTTCCTTGTACCTTACCTTTTAACGTTCATCTTCACCTTGCTGCCTTTCAGTGACATTAATGGAAAACACACTGTCTGGGTTGGCCTGAAGATATCTACAATATCACCTCTTTTGATCCCCGCACTGCCTTTGATATGTCATGCTGTTTGTCTGAAATCCAGTATTGTATAAGTAAACTCACACAAATTAAATATTGGGGAGACCAAAACTATTGCCGTTGGTCCTTACTATGAACTCTATCCCTCTTACTGGCCATTGGTTGTTGATTCAGACCTTTCAGTTTGACATCCTAGTGAATTGAGCTTCTGACCCATATTTTGTCCATCACTAAATCTGCCTGCTTCCACCTCATGCACTGCCTACTTCAGCTCATTCATGCCATTAATTATTGCCTTTGGATTCAATTATCCCAGTGAGCTCCCATCTTACACCTTCTGTAAATTTAGCTAATCTAAAACTCTGCCTGTAACCTAGCTCGCACTAAGTGCAGCTCACTCATTTCCCCCCCCCCCCCCCCCCCCCCCCCCGCACAAAAATTCCAATCCTTATTTTCAAATCCTTCCCTAACTCTGTAACTGCTTCCAGCTGTACAATCCTCAAAGATCTCTACGCTCCTCCAATTCTGACCACTGTGCACTCAGTTTTCTTTGGGTTGTGATTGCCTGGGCCGTCTGGAAGTTTTTCTATAAATCTCTTCACCTCACTGGCTCTTCTTTAAGAGACAGCTTGGAATCTGCCACTGGCCTAATATCTCTATGTGGCTGGATATAGAACTGTGTGCACTTTTGAAGCACCTTGGTAGATTTCCCAATGTCCCATTGATGTATAAAATGCATGTCATTCGAGTTTCTGATTCAATGTCTGCCATTCTTTTTGGGCGGGTGCAGGACAGCACATTATTGATCTGGCCACTAGAATGTATTCAATGTCAGTTTGGAGTCATTTTCCTATCTCTGCCAATAGAAAGCAACTTGTCCTAGTTTTCTCCTTCATCCCTGAAAGATCAGCAAGATGGGAACTTGCCTGCCTGGGGTGAAAATGACCCCACTCTATAGAATATAGTTAGGCATTTTTATATTGTTTGAAAGAAAAAAGTTATTTCCAGTAAACATATGCATTATTCATCTACCGATATAGTTCTGTGACTCCATGTTGACTTTTAGTAGTTTTATTGCATCAGTCAAAATTTGCAGTTTGTCTATTTATATATAAGCATTTCAATGGGAAATATTAAGTGCTATTACTTGCAAGGCTACGGACCATGTGATGGAAAATGGGATTAAAATGAACAGCCAGCTTTTAAAAAAAAAAAAAACATTTTTTTGGCCAGTGCACATGATGGGCTGAATGACCTATTTCTGCAATGTAACGTTTCTATGATTCCAAAAGGTCTTTGAATCTGCATAGTTGCAGTTCCATATTTTGCTGCCGCTTTCCCTGTTATGATTCTTGACCAGACCTAAAGATGTTGGGGGAGATCTGGTTAGGGACCAATAATGAGATTCAAGACATTTAAATGAATAATGCCACAAGCTTCCATGGGTTTTGAACAAATTAATATATAAAAAAAAAAAATGTTTACCACACAAGTTCAGAAAGATAAAATTATTTCCAATATCTGTTATACTCTAACATTTAGGATAAGAATGAGGTAATGTGAATTAAAAGGTAAACTGGTTGGTTCAGCATGCTATAGGAGGTAAATGTTTAAGTTTCTTAACACCCCCACCCCATTCTCTTGATAAGGTGCATTTACCTTCTAGCACTGATCCTTTCAGTGTGTAGGGTAGGTGGGAGGGCACCTAATTATTATGGCATGCACCACTCGAGGCTTGTCTTGGATACCTGCAAGCCCCAAATAAGATGATGATGCATCCCTCTATCCGAAAAATCTTTTTGGCCCAGTTTGCACATTTGGATTGTGCCTGCCGCCACCCTACAGCAAGTCAGTGCAGCTCCTTTTCTAGGACATAATGGTCTCTACAGCTACTGGTCACATGGCATATAAGAACCCCTTAGCACTGAGAGTGCTGGCATCCTCTGACATAGAGGACTGTGTATGGGTAATTGAAGGTTCCAACTGAAACGACATTCCTATCCAGAAACTGCCAATGAAAGCTGACTATTGAAGTATGGGCCCATTTCCTGGTCCTGCTTGTAATTCACCTGGAATTAGAATGTGTTCATTTTCAAGTTTAATGCATTCACAACTGTGTACATGAGTATTTATAATAACGGATTAAGTTGGGATTTTATTATAGAGTAATTTGATGAATAAGTGATTGTTTGCAAACCCACTTATTGATACATTCACAAAATGATGGGAATTATAGAAAACAAAAAAATGAACACCCACTTTTTCCAGCATCACATGACCACATCCCAAACTCAACAACATTGCAAGAAACCTAGGAGAAGGTCCGTTTGAGTTGGGCTAAGACAGACTGAGTGTTGGAGAATACAGAAGAATGAACCCTTTAAGTGGCTTTGCAACTTCACAAAAAAGGTAGATTTTAGAGTTGAAATCAAGAGACAGTGCCTTCCTTTTGGAATGAAAGGGTTGATGGCGAAATTCCTATTCACAATCATTTATTTTTGCCTCCTTTAGATATTTATAGTTCTGTGATTGGTGAGTCATCAATAGTTGACAACCAGTTCCTGAAGCTGAAAGACCTCCTGGAGAAAGAAATTGATTATCAGGAAGAACTGCTCGAAGTCCTTGGAATGATGGATACAATTTTTGCAACCATGACAACCAAAAAAGTAGTTGTTCCTGGAAATCAAAACTGTGCCGTAGTTGCTGGACCTGAGCAAGAAGAACCAATGGCAGTTGCCTAAAGTCACAGTTCTTCACTCACATTAAAAACTGCATTAGGCATATTTGCATACAAATCTATCCTGAAATAATCCCCAATGAATTGAAAGTGAACATTGTAAATGCTAATGGAGCATTTACCTACTCATTTGCTGTTCTGTTATAGCCAAAGACAAAGTTGTTCATATTTGGGGTGACGCAAAGAGAATACAGGATATGTGAAATTATATATGACCAAGATACTTTGGGGAATAAATACTGTGATGTACAAGTTGAGGAGGTAAAGAATATTTTCTAATTGTGGGGTTCTGCTATCAAACTCACAGCTCTTAGTGATGGGTAGAAAAAGAGACAATTGTATTCTGTAAAATTGATATTTTAGTTCAGAAACTTGCATTTCATACCCAGAAAATTATTTATCTATCATGGGGGAGCAGTGAAGTTTTAAACATCGGTCTGCCTTGGTCACCCTGGGGCTTTCACAGTACAGCACCTTCTGTTTGACTGTCCCACAGGAAGACCAAACTCATTTGTACATTATTTATACTGAACTAGTCGCAAGAAGAGACGTATATTTTTAAGACTAGAATAGGAAGTTAACAATGTTTGTCACAAGGTGAATGGTTGAAATGAAAATCGCTTATTGTCACGAGTAGGCTTCAATGAAGTTACTGTGAAAAGCCCCAAGATGTATATTATTGTAACTAATCTTCATCTAGCAGTTCAGTAGAAGCATACTTGTGTGTCATGGTACTGAAATATAAAGGTCAGTAAATTGCAGGATATGTCTTAAGCTAGCCATTGTGATGGGAAAACTACAATTGGCCTCATCCTCCCCGGATAAAGAAGAAAAAAATGTACCATTGTTCTCGCTCCTATTTGCTATCCATTAACTGTTGTTGAAGTGAATATTTGGTGAGGTAATTCAACTTTCCTATGATCTCCGCTGCTGGTACTTACTGCCCAGACCCACATTTAAATGAATTGCTCAATTAAAGGAACTTATGCAGTCGTCCCTCACACTGGAAGTGCTTCTTTCATAATAGAGGGAAGGAAATTTGTGAAGGATAAAAATTAACATCAGCTATTGAAAAGTACAAGTAAGCATAGTGATCCAAATATAAAAGGTAGGTTTGATTTATACAGTGAAATTATTATTTGTCAGAAAGCTGCTCTTGCATGTCATTTTTATCTTGAGATATCTTTGCTCTGTTTTGAATACAAGTTGTTGCAGAATTTTTGCACCTTTTAATAATGTTCTGCATGATAAGGGAATTGCAAACAATGATATGAAGTGACTGAAAGCGGTCACTATGAACAGAATGTTAATTATTAGACCACTAACGGCATTTAAGTTTTAAGGAATTAACTGTCATTGGTAAAGTTGAATCAGATTGTCAAGGCTTTATATGTGTAATCTTTGATGTCATTTGCATCAAATTGTCCAGTGTAGACATTTGGATTTTAGTTTATTTCATAATTTGAAAAAAAATAGCACAAGCAGGTGAGCACATGAGCCATGATGTTCAATGGTGATCAATAGAAGCACTAATTCAGAAAGGGCTTTTTATTGTATGTAATTTCAATATGTCCTTGGCAACATATTCAATAATTTCGCCTTATTTCTTGTGCACCTGATTTTAGCAGTTAGATGGTGGAAAGCTGTACAATTATCAGGAAATAATTATGAACTTGTGGATTTGTGATCATTTGGCCACAAATTGAATATTGAATTATGATTCATGTAATGAGAGCTTGATCCCCTGTGGTTGTCTAATTGTGAAGAAGGGAAAATCAGAAGTTGGGGGCAGCCCATGTCATTCTAATAGTACCTAGTGCTGAGAGGTAGAGACCCAGAACCCATTGCCCTTCTGCTCTTAGCAACACAATGATGGAGTAGACAAAGTTAAATAAATAACTACAGACAGCAACTGCTTTGGAAAAAATAATTGTCAGAACATTGTGGAATCATTCAGTGTGAGTTTCAAATGGTGTGCAACAATGTTAAATCCAGCAAATGTCAAAATATCCAATGGATGTTTTTTCTAAAGCATGGTTTTATTTAAAAATAAAAATATAATTGGTTCAGTAAAGTATGATTAATTTATATGTATGAATGATCAATTAAATTCTTAACTAGGAAGAATGCTACACTTTTCATTTTAAGCACCTGATTCTTGTTTATGATCATCCTTTATAAATTTAGCTTCAGTGTGGTGTCTAAGGCTACTATTTTACCTTTTCTGGCTGTCTGCATTTGGCTTTCAAATCACTCCGACTTTTCAATCCTGTCCTTGCTATATATGTCCTCTTTAATTTTCAAAGCTTAAATCTCTCTGATATCCTCAATACCGGAATCCAGCAAAACCACATACTTAGCCCTCTACTATACTCCCTATGCACCCATGCGACTGGGAAAATTCAACTCTATTCAGCTCCAACTCCACTTATAAGTTTGCAGATGACACAACCGTAGTGAGTCGGATCTGAAACAATGACTAATTACAGAGCAGGAGGGAGTTAGCAAACTTAGTGTCATGGTACATTGGCAACATTCTCTCCCTCAATGTCAGCAAACTAAGGAGCTGGTCATAGACTTCCGGAAGCAAGTATCGTTCACGACCCTGTCTGCATCAATGGTGCCAAATAGGAGACAGTGGAAAGCTTCAAATTCCTAGGTGTAAACATCAACAATTTGTTTTATTTATTCATGGGACGTCGGCATCACAGGCTGTCCCAGCATTCATTCCATATCCTTAATTGCCCTGAAGGAGGCAGTTAAGAGTCAACTACATTGCTGTGGGTCTGGAGTCACATGTAGGCCAGACCAGGTAAGGATGGCAGATTTCTTTCCCTAAAGGACATTAGTGAACCAGATGGGTTTTTATACTTTGCTTTCTGGAAGGGTTTAAATTTGCTGATGAGACGGGGTCAGAATCCCTGGGAAAGCCAGTCTTGTTCAAGTGAGAATGCAGCGTGCTGGGCCATGCCCTTGAAAAGGGGTTTTTGGTTTTAATTCATTAAGTGTTATATATAAATTACTGTAGCTGGGTGGTGTCTTTATGTTTGTAATCGTACAAAACCATGCCGCTAATAAGACCATTCACTTCCAAATGTACATAGATCCTATCTCTGAAAATCTTTTCCAACAATTTCACTATCACTGACATCCAGCTCACTGGCCTATAATTACCCGGGTTATCCTTGCAACCCTTAAATAACGATATAACATTGGTTATCCTCTGGGATCTCACCTGTGGCCAACAAGGCAAATAAAGATTTCTGTTAAGAGGCCCAGCGATTGCAGTGGTAGAGGCAGGTACAATTTTTTTCCTTTTTAAAAAAAAACAGACCGTTACATGGGCAGGGTGGTTATAGAGGATATGGACCAAATACGGACAGGGTGGGTATAGAGGATATGGACCAAATACGGACAGTGGGCCTAGCTCGCTGATAGAAACTTGGCGGCATGGGCAAGCTGGGCCGAAGGGCCTGTTTCCGTGCTGTAAACATCTTTATGATTTCATCTCGTCTCCTTCAGTAATCTGGGGGAGGTGCCATCTGGCCCTGGGGATTTGTCTACCTTAATGCTGTTCAGCACCCCCAATACTTCGTCCCTTGTAATAATGACCTGTTCTAAAGTGTTGACACCACCAATCAACGTGTTTCCTTTGCGAATACCGATGCAAAGTAGTCTTTTAATAAACATTTTATTGAGGTATTTTTGGTTTTACAGCAACAACAAAATAAACAATGTACATGAATCTATAAACATAGTGCAAAACCCGTCACCCTCCCTTAAAAGTCCCACCTTTATTAACACCCCACTCCAAGCTAAACTAACCCCCCCCCCCCCCCTCCTTCTGCTGAAGATTAATTTTCCGCAAAGAAGTCAACGAACGGTTGCCACCTCTGGGCGAACCCTAACATTGACCCTCTCAAGGCGAACTTGATTTTCTCCAAACAGAGAAAGCTAGCCATGTCAGATAGCCAGGACTCTGACTTCGGGGGCTTTGAGTCCCTCCAAGCTAATAATATCCATCTCCGGGCTACCAGGAAAGCAAAGGCCAGAACGTCGGCCTCTCTCCTGGATCTTCCGACACCTTGAAAATCGCGACCTCTGGACTCGGTGCCACCCTTGTTTTTAACACTGTGGACATGACATCTACAAACCCCTGCCAGAATCCCCTAAGTGTTGGGACATGTCCAGAACATGTGGACATGGATCACTGGTCCTCCCACTCATTTTGCACACCTGTCTTCTACCCCAAAGAACCAGCTCATCCGGGCCACTGTCATGTGAGCCCGGTGAATATTATTGTATCAGGCTGAGCCTGGCACATGTGTGTGCATTGACTCTACTCAACGCGTCCGTCAAGAGACCATCCTCTATCTCTCCTCCCAACCCCTCCCACTTGCGCAACAGCTCCTCAGTCTGCGTATCCTCTGACCCCATGAGTTCCTTATAGATGTCAGAGACCTTCCCTTCTCCCACCCACACTCTGGAAACTACCCTGTCCTGTATCCCCCTTGGTGGTAGGAGTGGGAAGGATGAAACCTGTCTACGTAGGAGGTCCCGCACCTGCAGGAACCTAAATTTGTTTCCCCTTGCCAATCCAAATTTCTCCTGCTCCCTCAGGCTAGGAAAACTTCCTCTATAAACATATTCCCCCATCCTCTCAATCCCTGCTCTCTGCCATCTCCGGAACCCTCCATCCAGCCATGTCAAACTGATGATTATTACTAATTGGGGACAAGACCGATGCTCCCTCCGCTCCCACATGTTTCCTCCATTACGCCCAGACTCTCGGGGCCGCCACCACCATGGGGCTGGTGAAGTACCGTGCTGGTGGGAACGGCATAGGTGCCGTTATCAACGCCCCCAAGCTGGTCCCCTTACATGAAGCCACTTCCGTTAGCTCCCATGCCGACCCTCCCCCACCACCCACTTCCTGATCATGGCTATATTCGCCGCCCAATAATAGTTACTGATGTTTGGCAGCGCCAGCCCGCCCTCTCCCGGCTCTGCTCAAGCATTACCTTCCTTACCTGTGGTGTCTTGCCTGCCCATACAAAGCCAGTGATCGCTTTGTTGTTTTTTTTCATATTCACCCAAGTAATTTTTTTCAATTGAGGGGCAATTTAGCATGGCCAATCTGTCTAGTCTGCACATCTTTGGGTTGTGGGGGCGAAACCCTCGCAAACACAGGGAGACTGTGCAAACTCCACACGGACAGTGACCCAGAGCCGGGATCAAACCAGGGACCTCGGCGCCGTGAGGCAACAGGGCTAACCCACCGTGCTGCCTGTGATCACTTTGTTGACCCGTTTAAAAAAGGACTGCGGAATAAAGATGGGGAGACACTAAAACACAAACAGGAATCTCGGGAGGACCGCCATCTCCATCTGCACCCTCCCAGCTAGTGACAACGGGAGCCTTTGGAAATCGTCCTTCATTTGGTCTACTAGTCGAGCCAGATTTAATTTGAGCAGCCGTTCCTATTCCCACGCCACTTGGATGCCTAGGTACCAAAAGCTTCCGCCTACCACTCTAAACGACAGTTTCCCCCCAGTCGCCTCTCCTGTCCCTGTGCCTGAACTGCAAACATCTTACTTTTCCCCATATTTAGTTTGTACCCTGAAAACCGGCCAAATTCCCCCAGAATCCTCATGATTTCTTCCATCCCCTGTGCTGGGTCCGATACATACAGGAGCAGGTCGTCTGGTTAACTCTGTTCCACTCTTTGTTCCACTTCTCCCCCCCCCCCCCCCCGGTCGAGCCCCCTCCAACCCCTTGAAGCTCTCAGTGCAATTGCCAGCGGCTCTGTGGCAAACGCGAACCACAGTGGGGAGAGGGGGCATCCCTATCTCGTCCCCCGATGCAGCCTGAAATAGTCCGATGTTGTCCTATTCGTCCGTACACTTGCCACAGGAGCCTGATACAGCAACCTGACCCAGTCAATTAAGCCCCGCCCAAAACCGAACCACAGTATCTCCCACAGATATTCCCATTCTACTCGATCAAAGGCTTACTCTGCGTCCATTGTGACCACCACCTCTACCTTCCGGGGGCATCATGATCACGTTTAACAGTCTTCTTACATTGGCCAACAACTGCCTTCCTTAACAAACCCCGTCTGGTCCTCCACAATAACGTCCAGAACACAATCCTCAATCCTAGAGGAAAACATTTTTGGCCAGCAGTTTGGCGTCCACATTCAATAGGGAAATCGGCCTGTAGGACTCACATGGCTCCGCATCCTTGTCCCGCTTCAGGATCAGCGGAATCGTGGCCTGTGACATTGTCGGGGGAGGCACCCCTCTCTCCCTTACCTCATTGAATGTCCTCATCAATAACGGCCCCAATATCTCAGAGAACCTGTTACAGAACTCCACTGGGTACCCATCCGGCCCCGGGGCTTTACCCGACTGCGTAGCCTGCAGCCCCTCCACTATCTCTTCAATCTCGATCAGGGTCCCCAGCCCTTCTACCAGCTCCCCATCCACCTTCGGGAAATGCAGCCCCCTAGGAAGTGCCTCATCCCCTCCGGCTCAGGTGGGGGTTCTGACTCATACAGCCTACTATAAAACTCCTTAAATGCCTTATTCACCGCTGCTGAGTCTCCCACCGGGTTCCCGTCTCCATCTTTTACTTTCCCTATCTCCCTGGCTGCCTCCCTCTTTCTGAGCTGGTGTGCAAGCATTCTGCTGGCCTTCTCTCCATGCTCATAAATCACCCCCCTCGCCTTTCTCAGCTGCTCCCCTGCCCTCCCTGTGGTTAACAAGCCAAGTTTCACCTGTAGCCTCTTCCGTTCCCTTAAAAGCCCTGCCTCTGGGGTCTCTGCATACCTCCTGTCGACCTGTAATATCTCCTTTACCAGTCGGTCCGTCTCTGCCCTGTCTGCCTTCTCCCTGTGGGCCCATATCGAGATCAGCTCCCCTCTAACCACCGCCTTCAATGCCTCCCAGACCACCGCTGCCGAAATTTCCCCCGTCTCATTGACCTCCAGGTAGTTCTGAGTACATTTCCTCAACCGCCTGCACACCACCTCATCTGCTAAGAGCCCCACGTCTAACCTCCAGTGCGGGCACTGGTTACCGAGCCCTGCTCAGAATAAAGAAATCAATCCGGGAGTACAATTTATGCATATGTGAGTAGAAGGAGAACTCCTTCACTCTCGGCTGCCCAAATCTCCATGGGTCCACCCCCATAGTGGCTGCTCCATGAACCTTTTTAGTTCCTTTGCCATTGCTGGCACCCAGCCCGTTTTTGAGCTTGATTGGTCTAAACCAGGGTCAATAACTGTTGAAGTTCCCTCCCATGACCAGCTTATGCGAATCCAGGTCCAGTATCTTCCCCAGCATCCTCTTTATAAACTCCACATCATCCCAATTTGGCGCAGACACATTACTAGTACCACCTGCACCCCCTCTAATTTCCCATTGACCATAATGTACCGGCCTCCAGATCCTAAACTATTCTTCTCGCCTCAAACACCACTCGCTTGTTGATCAGGATCATGATCCCTCTCGTCTTCGAGTCCATCCCCGAGTGAAAAACATGTTCAACCCAACCTTTCCTTAATCTAATCTGGTCAGCTACTCCTGCAGCAATACCACGTCCGCCTTCAGTCCTCTCAAATGTGCGAACACGTGTGTCCTCTTGACCGGCCCATTGAGCCCTCATACATTCCAGGTGATCAGTCTAGTTGGGAGGCTCATCCCCTCCCCCCCCCCTTCCTTCACAGATCAGCTATCACCTTTCTTGGACCAGTCTCCAGCTGGCGCTCCGCGCCACCACCGCCCCGCCCCCAGACAGCCTCCGCCCCCGACCTCTTCTCTGTCCCTCAGCAAAAGACCCTCCCTCATCAGCAGAACATCCCCCCCCCACTAGTAACAGCACAATGTAAATCAACCCCTTTGATAAGCCTAACATCTGCTCACCCCCCCCCACTACGTAATTTCCTTTGTCAAAGAACAATGCAGCACAGGAACAGGCCCTTCAGCTCTCCAAGCCTGCACGGTTATGATACCAGCCTTTACCAAAACCCTCAGCACTTCCTTGTGCCATATCCCTCTATACCCATCCTATCCACGTGTTTGTCAAGATGCCTTTTGAATGCCGTTAATGTATCTGCTTCCACAACCTCCCCTGGTAACGCGTTCCAGGCACTCACCACCCTTTGTGTAAAAAAAAAACCTGCCTCGCACATCTCCTCTAAACTTTGCCCCTCGGACCTTAAACCTATGCTCCCTGGTGACTGACCCCTCCACCCTGGGAAAGAGTGCCTGCTCATCCACTCTATCCATGGCCCTCATAATCTTGTAGACCTCTATCAGGTCACCCCTCAACCTCTGTCTTTCTAATGAAAACAATCCAAGTCTAATCCACCTCTCCACATAGCTTACACACTCCAGACCAGGCAACATCCTAGTAAACCTCCTTTGCACCCTCTCCAAAGCCTCCACATCTTTCTGGTAGTGTGGCAACCAGAATTGTGTGCAATATTCCAAGGGCAGCCTTATCAAGGTTCTATACAACTGTAAACCAGCCATGGGACTGTACTCGTTGGAATTGAGAAGGGTTGAGGGGGGATCTTATAGAAACATATAAAATTATGAAGGGAATAGATAGGACAGATGTGGGCAGGTTGTTTCCACTGGCGGGTGAAAGCAGAACTAGGGGGCATAGCCTCAAAATAAGGGGAAGTAGATTTAGGACTGAGTTTAGGAGGAACTTCTTCACCCAAAGGGTTGTGAATCTATGGAATTCCTTGCCCAGTGAAGCAGTTGAGGCTCCTTCATTAAATGTTTTTTAAGATAAAGATAGATAGTTTTTTGAAGAATAAAGGGATTAAGGGTTAGAACATAGAACATAGAACGATACAGCGCAGTACAGGCCCTTCGGCCCACGATGTTGCACCGACATGGGAAGTCAAAAAACTAAAGGCCATCTAACCTACACTATGCCATTATCGTCCATATGCTTATCCAATAAACTTTTAAATGCCCTCAATGTTGGCGAGTTCACTACTGTTGCAGGTAGGGCAGGTGGGGCTGGTTTAGCTCATCAGGCTAAATCGTTGGCTTACCAAGCAGGCCAGCAGCATTGTTCGATTCCCATACCAGCCTCCCCGGACAGGCGCCGGAATGTGGCGACTAGGGGCTTTTCACAGTAACTTCATCGAAGCCTACTCGTGACAATAAGTGATTTTCATTTCATTCATTCCACGGCCTCACCACTCTTTGCGTAAAAAACCTACCTCTGACCTCTGTCCTATATCTATTACCCCTCAATTTATGGCTATGTCCCCTCGTGCTAGCCACCTCCATCCGCGGGAGAAGGCTCTCACTGTCCACCCTATCTAACCCTCTGATCATTTTGTATGTTCATTATGGTGTTCGGGCCGGAAAGGAGCTGAGTCCACAAAAGATCAGCCATGATCTTATTGAATAGCGGAGCAGGCTCGAGGGGCCATATGGCCTACTCCTGCTCCTAGTTCTTTTGTTCTTATGAATCCTGCCTTTCCTGTCCTCACTTTCTATCGGCATATGCTTGTCCTGCACTCCGATCAACTGCTCCTTAAAAGACTCCCACATGCCAAATGTGGATTTTCCCTCACACAGCCTCTCCCAAACAACAGCCTCCAAATCCTGTCTAATTGGTTGTAGTTAGACGTCCCCTAATTTAGCACCTTGACCCTCGGACAACGCTTGTCGTTTTCCATGAGTATCTGAAAGATTTTGGAATTGTGGTCACTTCGCCAAATGGTCTCCCACTGCAACTTTGATGACCTGGCCATGCTCGTTCCCTAGTACTAGATCCAGTATTGCCCCCTCTCTAGTCAGACTATCCACATATTGTTCCAAAAAACCTTCTTGGACACATTTATCCAGTCAATATGAGGAACATTAAAGTCTCCCGTTACAACAACACTATTATTTCTACACCTATCTAGAATCTGCTTACACATCTGTTCTTCAACTTCTCATGGGCTGTTGGGAGGCCTGTAGTACACCCCCATCATAGTGACTGCCCCCTTTCTGTTTCTGAATTCTGCCCACAGTGCCTCGTTACTTGATTCTTCCCTGGTGTCCTCTGACTGTACAGCTGTAATATGTTCTCTAACCAGTATTACAACTGTCCCACCTCCTTTTACCTTCCTCCCTGTCTTGTCTAAAACACCTATATCCTGGAATATTTAGCTGCCAGTCCTGTCCCTTTTTTAACCAAGTCTCCATTACAGCAACCACATTCAAGTTCCGCGCATGAATCAAGGCTTTAAGTTCATCTGTCTTACCTGTTATACTCCATGCATTGAAGCAGATACACCCCAGACCTCCAGGCACATTGAGTTTGATCTCCCTCAGCCTGCCCTTCCTCTTAGCTAGCCTGGCCCTGGTACCATGCTCACCCCCAGTCTCTACACTGGTTGGCATACTGTCCTGATTCCCACCCCCCCTGCCAAATTAGTTTAAACCCACCCGAACCATACTCTCAAACCTCCCAGGCACGATATTGGTGTCCCTCCAGTTCAAGTGTAACCCATCCTTCTTGTACAGGCCCCACCTTCCCTGCAAGACATCCCAGTGATCCATAAAACTGAAGCCTTCCCTCCTGCACCAGTTATTTAGCCACATGTTCAACTGTACTCTATCTCTGTTGCTAGCACGGGGAGTAATCCTGAGATTACTACCCTTGAGATCCTGCTTTGTAATTTTCTACCTAACTCCCTAAATTGCTGTTGCAGGACCTCGCTACTCTTTCTACCTATCTCATTCGTGCCAATGTGGACAATGATCTCTGTCTGATTTCTCTCCTGTGTTAGGAAGCTTTGCACCCGCTCAGAGACATCCAGAACCCTGGTTCCAGAGAAGCAAACTATCATCCTGGAGTCCTTTCCACGGCCACAGAAGCACCTATATGTGCCCCAAACTATTGAATCTCTGACCATTATTGCTTTTCTACGCTTTTGTATCCTGTCTGTGCAGCAAGGTGATGCACTATCAATTACGACGAGACAAGAGTAGAGTGTAATCGAGGCTTTATTAAGCAGTGATGTGTAGCCTCCCGCAGCTGCTGCCGAAATAGCTGCAGCTCGGAGAACACACACATTTATACTCCGCCTACTGGGCGGGGCCAGCAGCCAGGGATCTACCCTGTACCTGTAGTACAGGAGCCTTACCGTATTACCTCTCAAACGTGATATATACAACAGTGGTGACTACCACATTCACCCCTGTTTAAAAAAAGAGTCCAGCAGGGGTGGTGGAAGACTATTTACATGCATAGGTTAACATTTTGGGGATAGTTCACAAATTCAGCCGATTGGGTGCCTTGATCCTCCATTGTGAGCGGCGCAGTCCCAATGGCAATTCAGGTGTCGGCTTGGTCGCCGGTGACTCCGGGAGCGTGTAGACCTCATCTTCATCCCCGGGTGGGACCAAGGAGACGACGGATCGTCCTGGAGCGGGGGCTGTGGTGAGGTGTGCTGGGGGGGAGGAAGGGTGGCGCCGGGGTGGGAGGGTGGGGGGGGGGGGGGGGGACCCAGCTGGTGCCAGGTCCCTGGGGAGACTGTGTCTTGGTGGCTGTCGGGGTACGCCACGTAGGCATACCGTGGGTTTGAGTGGAGTAGCTGTACCCTCTCGACCAATGGGTCCGCCTTGTGGAGCCACACGTGCTTGCGGAGGAGAACGGGACCTGGAGCTACCAGCCACGTTGGGAGCGAAACCCCGGAGGTGGACTTCCTGGGGAAGGCAAGGAGACGTTCATGGGGGGTTGCATTAGTCGCAGTGAAAAGTAGCGATCAGATGGAGTGGAGGGCGTCGGGGAAGACCTCCTGCCAGCAGGAGACCAGGAGATTCTTGGACCGTAGGGCCAGCTGGATGGCCTTCCAGACTGTCCCATTCTCCCGTTCCACCTGCCCATTTCCCCGGTGGTTGTAGCTGGTCGTCCTGCTCAAGGCGATGCCCTTGCTGAGCAACTACTGACGCAGCTCATCGCTCATAATTGTGGATCCCCGGTCGCTGTGGATGTAGGGGGGGAAACCGAACAGGGTGAAGATGGTGTTGAGTGCTTCGATGATGGTGGCAGATGTCATATCGGGGCATGGGACGGCGAAGAGGAATCTGGAGTATTCGTCGACCACGTTAAGGAAGTACGTGTTTCGGTCGGTGTAGGGGAGGGGCCCTTTGAAATCCACGCTGAGGCGTTCAAAGGGGCAGAAGGCCTTCATCAGGCGCGCACGGTCTGGCCGGCAGAAGTGCGGTTTGCACTCCGCGCAAACCTGGCAGTCTCTGGTGTTAGCCCTAACCTCCTCAATGGAGTAGGGCAGATTGCGGGCCTTTATGAAGTGAAAGAACCGAGTGACCGCTGGGTGACAGAGAGCGTTGTGTAGGGTCCGGAGTCGGTCCACATGTGTGCTGGCACATGTACGTCTGGATAGGGCATCGGGGGGCTCGTTGAGTTTACCGGGACTCTACAAAATCTCGTAATTGTCGGTGGAGAGCTCGATCCTCCACCTCAAGATTTTATTTTTGGTCTTGCCCCGCTGTGTGTTATTGAAATTGAAGGCAACCGACCATTGGTCAGTGAGGAGGCCAGGTAATGCCTCCAATACCACACAGCATCAATGATGCCTTGGGCCTCCTTTTCGACGGAGGAGTGCCGAATTTCGAAGGCATGGACGGTGCGGGAAAAGAATACCATAGGCCTGCCTGCCTGGTTGAGGGTGGCGGCCAGAGCGACGTCTGATGCATCGCTCGCGACTTGGAAGGGTAGCGTCTCATCGACCACATGCTTCGCGGCCTTGGCGATGTCGGCCTTGATACGGTTGAAGACCTGGTGAGCCTCGGCCGTCAGGGGGAAAACGGTGGAGTGAATGAGTGGGCGGGCCTTGTCTGCATGGTTTGGGACTCACTGGGTGTAGTATGAGAAGAACCCCAGGCATCGTTTCAGGGCCTTGGGGCAGTGGGGGAGGGGGAGTTCCATGAGGGGGCGCATGCGATCGGGGTCGGGCCCTAGACCTGTTTTTCTCCCCAGTTTTCACAACTACCACTTGAGCTCTCCAGGGGGTCTTGCTGGCCTCGATGATGCCTTCTCGCAGCAGCCACTGGACCTCAGACCTGATAAAGGTCCTGTCCTGGGCACTGTACCGCCGGCTCCTGGTGGCGACGGGTTTGCAATCCGGGGTGAGGTTTGCAAAAGAGAAGGCTGGTCGACCTTAAGGGTTGTGAGACCGCATACAGTAAGGGGTGGTAGGGGCCCGTCGAATTTCAGGGTTAGGCTTTGTATGTTGCACTGGAAGTCCAGGCCGAGTAGCAAGGCAGCACAGAGGTTGGGGAGGATGTGGAGCCGGAAGTCGCTGAACTCTACGCCGTGGATGGTGAGGGTGGCGGTGCAGTACCGCCGGATCTCCACGGAGTGGGATCCGGAGGCCAGGAAGATTCACTGGTTAATGGGGTGTACCGCGAGGGAGCAGCACCTTACCGTATCAGGGTGGATGAAGCTCTCTGTGCTCCCGGAGTCAAGAAGGCATGATGTCTTGTGCCCATCAACCTTTACCGTCGTTGACGCGGCTGCGAGGTTGTGCGACTGGGACTGGTCGATCGTGATGGAAGCGATCTGTAGCTGGTGTTGGAAGACCCCTGGCTGGTCAGCCGTGGTTGCAAGCAATGGGCGGCCCGATGAGGTGCCCGACGAGCAGGGGTCCTGAGGCGGGGAAGATGGCGGCGCCCATGGGGCACTTGTGGTGGGCGGTATTAAAGATCGTGGCAGCGCCCAGAGGCCGCATAAGGCCTGATGTGGGGAAGGTGGCAGCGCCCACGGGCCACACGTGTCCTGAGGCAAGCAAGATGGCGGCACCCACGGGCCGCACGTGGTCTGAGGCGAGGAAGATGGTGGCGCCCAAGGGCCGCACGTGGGTTGCGGGGGCGAAAATGGCGGCGCCCATGGGGGTGTAACCAGGAACAATGGGCCTGGTTACCGCGGCGATCGAGCAGGCCTGGCACACAGCAGCGGAATGTCCTTTCTTCCCGCTGGCCTTGCAGAGTGCCCTCCGCGCCGGGCAGCGCTGCCGGGGGTGCTTTGTCCGCAGAAGGAGCAGTCTGGTCCCCTGGGGTTGGTTGGCTGCCGCGCGGCGCAGGCTTGGGGTTGGCTGGGGACGGTCGCTGGTGGGGTCCACGATGGGGTGTTTACTGTTGGGGTCCACGATTTCCAGGAGGGGGGCGCATGCGGTCGGGGACGTACGCCTGTACATTACAGGAGGCGACCGTTAGTGAGATTGCGAGTTTCTTGGTCGCCGCGAGGTCGAGGGTAGCCCCTTCTAAGAGGCGTTGGCGGATGTACGCCAACCCTATTCCCCTAACGAAAGTGTCCCTAATTAGGAGTTCGGAATTTTTCCCGGCCGAAATGGCCTGGCAATCGCAGTCCCTCGCCAGGGCGTGCAGGGCACGCCAGAAATCTTCCATAGACTCACCGGGGAACTGATGCCGCGTGGACAGGAGGTACCTGACGTAGCGTTTGTTGGTCTGCTGGGTGTAGTTCTCTTTCAGTAGCACCATGGCCTCAGCGTAGGTAGGCTCGTCCCGGATGAGGGATAAGATATCGGAGCTCAGCCACGTGTACAGGATCTGGAGCTTCTGTGCCTCTTGAGGATGGTTCTGTTGCAGATCTGAGGCTAGTCATGGTGCCTTAGCTCTGGCCAATGCTGCTGTCTCCTGATGGACTTTCCCTCTCATCAGTATCCAAAACGGCATACTTTTTAGGTTGGGGGACAGCCATAGGGAACACCTGCACTCTCTGCCTACCCCGTCTGGCGGTCACCCATCGATATTCCTATACCTTAGGTGTCACCACATCTCTGAAGCTTTTATCCAGAACAATTTCAGCTAATTGTGTATTCCTCAGTGCTTCCAGCTGTTGTTCTAACCGATACATGCATTCGGTTAGCATTTGCAACTGAAGACAGGGTTGATCAGCAGCATCACACTCCAGCACGTGGCTTAGAGCAAGCTGGTACAGATTAGTAGAGAGTCAAACTCATTTGAGAACTGTGTTAATAGTTCAATGAACACCTTGAACTCATTTCAGAGTCTGGAGCATCCTTTAGTTAAGACTGCATCCAGTACCAGCCTGTGTTATCCGAGGCAGCATAACACAACAGTTTGGAGACTTGGACGGAGAGGTGGCAGATGGAGTTTAATCCGGACAAATATGAGGTAATGTACTTTGGAAGGTCTATTCCAAGTAGGGAATGTACAGTGAATGGTAGAACCCTCAAGAGTATTGACAGTCAGAGAGATCTAGGTGTACAGGTCCACAGGTCACTGAAAGGGGCAACACAGGTGGAGAAGGTAGTCAAGAGGGCATACAGCATACTTGCCTTCATTGGCCAGGGCATTGAGTATAAAAATTGGCAAGTCATGTTGCAGCTGTATAGAATCTTAGTTAGGCCACACTTGGAGTGTGGTACTCAATTCTGGTCACCACAATACCAGAAGGATGTGAAGGCTTCAGAGAGGGTGCAGAAGAGATTTACCAGGATGTTGCCTGGTATGGAGGGCATTAGCTATGAGGAGAGGTTGAATAAACTCAGTTTGTTCTCACTGGAATGACGGAGGTTGAGGGGCGACCTGATAGAGGTTCACAAAATTATGAGGGGCATAGACAGAGTGGATATTCAGATACTTTTTCCCAGGGTAGAGGGGTCAATAACCGGGGGCATAGGTTTGAGGTGTGAGGGGCAAGGTTTAGAGTAGATGTACGAGGCAAGTTTTTTACACAGAGGGTAGTGGGTGCCTGGAACTCGTTGCCAAAGGAGGTAGTGGAAGCAGCGACGATAGTGGCGTTTAAGGGGCATCTTGACAAATACATGAATAGGATGGGAATAGAGGGATACGGACTCCGGAAGTGCACAAGATTTTAGTTTAGATGGGCAGCATGGTTGGCACAGGCTTGGAGAGCCGAAAGCCCTGGTCCTGTGCTGTACTTTTCTTTGTTCTTTGCGTGTCCACCGAGTTCAGCCAAGTCCCGTCAGCGTGGGTTACTCAGGTCCCACACGTCGGGACCTCGGAGCTCTGTCTGCAGGGGGCATTGTGGTGAGGGGGCGGGGGGATCCAACTTCGGGGGTGGCCTCCACGGTGGCCTGGCCCACGATCGGGACCTACTGATCGGCGGAGGGGCTGGTTCTGTGAGGGCCTGTTCCTCCGCGCCGGACCCCCGTAGGGCTCCGCCATATTGCCCGGGGGCCGGCCAGGAGATGGGAACCCACGTGCATGCGCGGAATCATGGCTGCCGTGGTGCACATGCGTGGAATCACGCCGGTAGCGGCATGCATGCGCGAACTTGCGCCGGCATTGCCGCGCCGGCTGGAGCTGCGGGGACCACTCCGGCGCCGTCCTAGCCCCCTCAGAAGGGGAGCATTTCTGATTATCAGGGACCATTGACGCCAGAGTGGTTGGCGCCACTTTTCACGCCGGCGTCAGAACTTGGCCGCGCAATTGGAGAATCCCGGCCATTGTCTTTGGCCCCCACTCCAAACTCTGTTCCCTAGGGATTGATCCCATCCTTTTCCTTGGTGAGGGTCTGAGACTAAACCAAACTAGTCACAACCTGATTTGACCCCGAGATGAGCTTCTGACCATATATTCCCACCTCACTTGTTAAGTAATGGGTTAAGAGACATTGCAATTAGTTGTCTCATTTATGTTAAGTATCCAGTAATTGACATTGATATGTAAAGGGGCGTCAGGTGGCCTCTGTGTCTGGTGATGTGTAGTTAGAGTTTTGTGCAGAGTCTGTTGGAATGAAATAAATGTGTTCATACCACAGCAACTAAAATGTCTAACGTCATCTATTTTCACCTCCTAAGCACCAATTGACTTCCTCCCTTCCTAAGCTCATCTGCTGCTAAATCTTAATTCATGTTTTTGTTACCTTTAGACTTGATTATTCCAACACACATTTGGCTGGCGTTCCACATTCTACCCTCTGTATACTTGCGGTCATCCAAATCTCTGGCCATGCCCTAATTGGTTAACAGGACATGGTACAACCAGCCCCGCATTCTCTGATGTACATTAGTTTCTGAATATTCGCATTGCTCTTTCCAAATCCCTTCATAGTCTTGGTCCCCTCCTATCTGTAATTTCTTCCAACCCCAATCCTCCAAGGTATCTGCGCTCATCTACTCCTGGCCTTTTGAGCATCCCCGATTTCAATTGCTCTACCATTGATGGTATTGCCTTTAGCTGCCTCGACCCTAAACTCTGGAATTCCCTCCCAAAATATTCCCACATTTCTAGCTCTTTTTCTTGCTTTTAATATACTCATTAAAACCTACCTCTCTTAGCTATCTGGCCTAATATCATCTTATGTGACTTGGTGTCTAACTTCGCTTTATAATGCTCCTGTGAAGCATCTTGGAATATTTTATTATATTGAAGGTACCATTTAAATATAAATTGTTTACTGGACTGTAAATTGCCACGGCTAAATGTGTTTAAATATTTATTGTTTGAACAGCAGACATTAGCACACTATGTGTGCCTCAGTATTGTTGGACTAGTAATGAATTTCTTTCATAGAAAAAAAGATTTATGTTTATTTTAAGAACATGAAAAATAAGAAAATGTGTAAGCCATTTAGCCCTTCGGGCCTTCTCTGCAATTTCATATGATCATAGCTGATCTCCTAACTCAATTCCACCTTCCAGCACTATCCCCATACGGTAGGTATCATCTATAAATACATCAATCTCAATCTTTTTTTTTAAATTTAGAGCACCAATTATTTTAAGGGCAGCATGGTAGCACAGTGGTTAGCACTATTTCTTCACAGCACCAAGGTCCCAGGTTCGATTCCCGGCTTGGGTCACTGTCTGTGCGGAGTCTGCATGTTCTCCCTCTATCTGCGTGGGTTTGCTCCGGTTTCCTCCCACAAGTCCCAAAAGACGTGCTTGATAGATGAATTGGACATTCTGAATTCTCCCTCAGTGAACCCGCGCCGGAGTGTGGCGACTAGGGAATTTTCACAGTAACTTCATTGCAGTGTTTTTGTAAGCCTATGTAAGCCTTCAGATGTTGAAGATATGGTTCTGGTGCCTTGCAAGGTCCGTTGGGGTCCTACAATCCAGCCACCAGAAGCTCCCCCGTATTGTTGTGATCTGCTTTGCCCTCCACAACCTGGCTCTGCAGCGGGGCGAGGAGCTTCCTGAGAACGCCCTCGAGGAGCGGCATGTGACCAGGTTTTCCCTCCCTAACAGCACTGTGGACGTACCTCGATTACGTAGACTGCAGCGGTTTAATGTGTCTGCTCACCATTGCTAGGGCAATTAGGGATGTGCAATAAATGCCGGCCGAGCCAGTGATGCCCATATTCCATAAATTATTTTTTTTTAAAGTGCAGGAATACATGAAATTCTAACAAAAGATGACAACCTGAAAGGTAAACTTTGTTTCGCTCTCCACAGATGCTGCCAGACCTACTGAGCAATTCCCTCAATTATTTTCTTTTCTTTTACAATTTCCAGCATCTGCAGTATTTTGGTTTCGTAACAATTGGGTAATTTTTGGGTTGGTAAACTGCGGCTAATAAGACGCCCAAGGATCAGTCATTGTATATCAATCACTTCAATGAGGGAACCGAATGTAATGTATCTAAGTTTGCTGACAATACCAAATTGGGTGAGAAAGAAAGTAAGGTGCGAGGAGGAAGCAGAGGCTGCAAAAGCATACAGGACAGGTTAAACAATTGGATAAGAAATGGCACATCAAACAGAATGTGGAGAAGCATGAGGTTATCCACTTTGTTTAGAAAAACAGGAAAGCAGAACGTTTTTGAAAAATATGAGAATGAAAAACGTTGGTGATCAGAAAGAGACCTGGCTGTCTTTGTACATACATCACAAAAAGCTAACAGCCAGGTACAGCAAGCAATTAGGAAAGCAAATGGTTTGTTACCCTTTATTACAAAGAAATTGTAGTGTATCAGTTGTATAGGTCCTTGGTGAGACCACACCGAGAGTACTTTGTACAGTTTTGGTCTTCTTACCATGGAAGGATATCTTTATCTTAGATTTAATATAATTAAGGTTCACTAAATGTGATTCCTGTGGGAGTGGGCTCCAAGAAGAGATTGAGGAGACTACGGGAGAGTTCTGGTGGCTGGACTGTAGGACCCCAACGGACCTTGCAAGGCACCAGAACCGTATCTTCAACAGCTGAAGGACCATTCAGGTCTCACTGTGCAGCTCATTGCACTGGTATCATCAACTACAACCTGAGAGGATATACCTTGTCCCAAAGGAGCTGTCCCTGCAGCTCGATGTCCTTCAAAGATTCCAGGAATCTGAGACTGGCTGCGGATGTAGCTGTTATGCACACTCCCTGGAAAATGGGCTCCATGTGCATGACACGCATTTAATGGTCGCACACCAGCTGGATATTGAGGGAGTGAAACTCCTTCCAGTTAATGACTGGTGCCACGAGATGTAGAGAGTGACATGGGTGCAGTCTGCACCTGTGGCAGACCAGCTACATGCTCAAACCCCATAGCCCTCTCATCCTGTTGGGCCTGCTCCAGGTCAAAGTAGATGTAGAGCCTGTGCATACATCTGTCACCTCGCAGAAGCACTTATGGATGGGTGCCTGTGAAATACCACAGACAACCACCATGGAACCCTTGAAGGACCCTGTGTTGTCAAAGTTGAGGGCTGCTATGTCCAAGACGGCCACAGGGGGCAGGTATCCTCCAGCACCACGTGGCACCAAGTTCACAAGGACATGGTATAGGTGCAGCACAGTCTCCTTTGTGAGGTGGAGTCTTCGACGAAAGATGGTGTTGGACTACTCGGGCGGCACAGTAGCACAGTGGTTTGCACTGTTGCTTCACGATGCCAGGACCCGAGTTCGATTCCCGGCTTGGGTCACTGTTTGTGCGGAGTTTGCATATTCTCCCCTTGTTTGTGTGGTTTTCCTTTGGGTGCTCCGGTTTCCTCCCACAGTCCAAAGATGTGCGGGTTAGGTGAATTGGTCATGATAAATTGTGCCCAAAAGTTAGGTGGGGTTGCTGGGTTACGGGGGTGTTGGCTTAGGTGGGGTGCTCTTTCAGGGGCCCGTGTAGACTCAATGGGCTGAATGGCCTCCTTCTTCACTGTAAATTCTATGATTCTATGAACTCCATGAAGGACACATGGATCCGGTCGACCCTTTGTCTTCCTCAGCGCCTTTGTTCCCCCTGCACAGCTGTTGTGGCCTTCGGGCCTTGATCCTGTGCCACGACCGTCTGGTCTTATACAGCAGAATCTGCCCTCAGAGCCACTGCATGTTGCTGCTCCAGTGCAGTGATTAGTAAAATAGTCCGCTCCACTGGCTCCATCCCAATATCACTCAGAATCCTGCGAGGGATGTGAGACAGAGTCAGGTTGGTGTCACTGCTGTTGACCATCATTATCTCCCCAGACCCATTGGCCTCCCTGTCCTGCAAGCAGCCAGTCCCAGAACTTCACCAGCAACAATCACAAACTTACAGCTCAGGTGCCTTCCCAACTCCAGACCATGACTGGCCCCGGCCTCCCCCCCCCCCCCCCCCCCCCCCATCCACCTAGATTCGCCTGTCGCCTTCTGTTTGTGTTCCCCTCCCTTGAGCTCAGAACCACTGGTGGTACTCAAAGGAGGATCCTGAGCTCCCTCACTCCGATTGGCCAAGGTCAACTGGATGAGGGCTGTTGGATCCTCACTACATTGGGGTCCCGGTAGAAGAAATGCCTCTTGATCGTATGCCACTAGGGGGCACAATTTCTTTCTGCTTCAGCGAGAGGCAGAGCTAATACACACACTTGTCACTCAGGCTGCATAATGCTGAGATCTCATTTCTGTCAAGCCTCAACATTAAGCCTCCTGAACAGCCACTCCTTAGGGTGAATCCCCGCACCACCAGGTGGGCACCATGTTGCTTTCTCTATCGGGGTCTCATCCACCCATCCCATTAAGCCTGGTTGCATGACCCCACCCCATGTGTCCCACAGCCGCCCCACCCTAGACTTCCATGCCGCAGACTGCCTACTCACACGACACAGACAGCAGACTTCCAGAGCACTGAAATGGATTTCCACCTTTTATTTTGACACAGCAGTAGATAGTGAAAGGGTTTTGGAATAGTTGCCAGATTAGGGACAAACCATTCGTAATAATTTAGTAAACCTGAGTCAGCATTAAAAGCAGACTCCAGGATCACCAACAACAACCACAAAGCCAGCCCACCACACAAGTACAACCTAATGCCCCTGACAGCTGCCCTCCTCTTTCTCTGACCACCCCCCTCCTCTCCCCGCCCCAACACTCCCATTTTAAAAAAACAGTAATAAACTGTATCGGCATGACCATAAGATTACCATTTGGCTTCACTTCAGCGCCAGCGTTGTTCCAACGAGCCATGGACCAAATCCTAAACAGATTAAATGGAGTCCAGTGTTCCCAGATGACATCTCGGTTACAGGGAAGAATGAGCAAGAACAGCTCTGCAATTTAGATGCCAGACTCCAGAGATTAGGAGATTATGGATGAAGAGTCCGAAACTTCAGTTGAATATCTGGATCATGTCATCGACGCCAAGGGACTGTGTAAGTGGTCTTTGAAAGTCAAAGCCATTACCGAGGTACCTGCATCTCAAAATGTCAACCAATTTTGATCTTTGTCATGCTTACTAAATTACTACGGAAGGTCTGTCCCTAATCACCTGGAGCAGATTGACTACACCTCAGGGTTCTAAAAGAGACAGCTGAGGAGATTGTGGAGGCATTGGTGGTGATCTTTCAGGAATCACTGGAGGCAGGAAGGGTCCCGGAGGACTGGAAAGTGGCTAATGTTTAAGAGTGATGTGGAGATGCCGGTGTTGGACTGGGGTGAGCACAGTAAGAAGTCTCAACACCAGATTAAAGTCCAACAGGTTTGTTTCAAACACTAGCTTTCGGAGCACTGCTCCTTCCTCAGGTGCCTGAGTTGGACTTTAACCTGTTGTTGTAAGACTTCTTACAACGTTTAAGAAGGGAGGGCGGCAGAAGACGAGAAATTATAGGCTGGTTAGCCTGACTTCGGTCATTGTTATGATTTTAGAGTGCATTATGAAAGATGAAATCGTGGAGTACTTGGAAGTGCATGGTAAAATAGGACTGAGTCAGCACGGCTTCGTCAAGGGCGGTCATGTCTGACAAATCTGTTAGAGTTCTTTAGGGAGGTAACAAGCAAGTTAGACAAAGGAGAACCAGAGGACGTGATGTATTTAGATTTCCAGAAGGTCTTTGACAAGGTGCCACATAGGAGATTGTTAAATAAGTTTAGAGCCCATGGTGTTCAGGGTAAGATCCTGGTACGGATAGAGGATTGGCTGACTGGCAGAAGGCAGAGAGTGGGGTTAAAGGGGTCTTTTTCAGGATGGCAGCTGGTGACTAGCGCTGTACCTCGGGGACTGTGCTGGGCCCACAACTTTTCACAATATACATTAATGATCTGGAAAAAGGTACTGAAGGCACTGTTGCTAAGTTTGCAGATGATCCAAAGATCTGTAGAGGGACAGGTAGTATTGAGGAAACAGGTGGACTGCAGAAGGACTTGGACAGGCTAGGACAGTGGGAAAAGAAGTGGCAGATGGAATACAATGTGGAAAAGTGTGAGCTTATGCACTTTGGAAGGAGAAATAGAGGCAAAGACTATTTTCTAAACGGGAAAATGCTTAGTAAATCAGAAGCACAAAGGGACTTGGGAGTCCTTGTTCACGATTCTCATAAAGTTAATGTGCAGGTTCAGTCGGCAGTGAGGAAGGCAAATACAATGTTAGCATTCATGTCGAGAGGGCTAGAGTACAAGACCAGGGATGTACTTCTGAGGCTATATAAGGCTCTGGTCGGACCCCATTTGGAGTATTGTGAGCAGTTTTGGGCCCCGTATCTAAGGAAAGATGTGCAGGAGGTTCACAAGAATGATCCCTAGAATGAAGAGTATGAGGAACGGTTGAGGACTCTGGGGCCAGGATTCTCCAAAATCCCGGCTAAGTGTTGACGCCGACGTAAACGCCGGAGTGTGTCACGCCGGCATTAACGGGCCTCTTGGCCAGTGTTTCAGTGGCCAGCAGGGGCCCAGCATGGTGCTGGAGTGCTGCGCACTGCTCCGACGCCAATACACGGCCCTGCGCTACCAGTGCGGGTCTGCGCATGCACGCGGCAGCCGTTCCCGCGCCGGCGTGCGCACATGCCAGTTCGCGCATGCCCACCGGTCGGTAGTCCCCAATTGCAGGCCTGACCGTCGTGCACGCCCCCCCTGGAGTCTGATACCCCCAACCCCCCCCCCCCCACCAGGACGGGCACTGCGGATGCGGGTCCGAGCTCTCGCCAGGTGGTACCAGGTTGGAACCACGCCGGCGGAACTCGGCAGGTCAATCGCGGAGAATCGCCGCAGGGGCCATTTTGAATGGCCCCCGACTGGCACCGCGCTGACCGTGCGCGCGCAACTGCCGCGATTCTCCAGTCGCCGGAGAATTGCGTCCCGGCAATGGAGCGGCATGGCGGGAATTTTCGGCGTGACCGGCAATTCTCCGACCTGGCGCGGGCACGGAGAATCCCGGCCCGGGTCTGTACTCGTTGGAGTTTAGAAGGGTGAGAGGGGATCTAATTGAAATGTTCAAAATACTGTGAGGCCTGGGTAGAGTGGACGTGGAGAGGATGTTTCCACTTGTAGGTAAAACTAGAACCAGTGGACACAATCTCAGACTAATGAGATGATCCTTTCAAACAGAGATGAGGAGGAATTTCTTCAGCCAGAGGGTGGTGAATCTGTGGAACTCTTTACCGCAGAAGGCTGTGGAGGCCAAATCACTGAGTGTCTTTAAGACAGAGATACATAGTTTTTTGATTAATAAGGGGATCAGGGATTATGGGGACAAGGCAGGAGAATAGCGATGAGTAAAATAATAATAATAATCACTTATTGTCACAAGTAGGCTTCAATGAAGTTACTGTGAAAAGCCCCCAGTCGCCACATTCCGGCGCCTGTTCAGGGAGGCTGGTACGGGAATTGAACCCGCGCTGCTGGCCTTGTTTTGCCTTACAAGCTAGCTGTTTAGCCCACTGTTCTAAACCAGCCACTATCCAAATATCTACCATGATTGAATGGTGGAGCAGTCTTGATGGGCCGTGTGACCTAATTCTACTCCTATGGCTTGTGGTCTAATGTGGGAACTATTCTAAAACCCTTTCACAATCTACCATATCAAAATAAAATGTGGCAACGCACTGATCAATGTGAGAGAGCATTCGTGCCAGACAAGGAGACACTACTCAAGTCCGAAGTCCTGACACATCTTGATCCAAATTACCCCTGTGATTAGCATGTGACACATCACTCCATGGGGTTGGGGCAGTGGTTTCCCACAAAATGCCCACAGCTGAAGCAAAGCTGATAGCCCTCGTCTTCAGCGCATTGAATAAAACCAAAATCAATTTTGCGCAAATTGAGTAAGAACCCCTACGAATCATATCATATCAATACCTGTATGGGAGGAAATTCACTTTATTGATGGACCATTGTCCACTAACAATGATTTTTGAACTTAATAGCAGGATTCCATCACTGGCAGTGAACAGAATACAAAGATGGACCTTGCCCTTGTCAGCACGCACACATACACGATCAACTATCATCAGTGAAGGACTTCCGGTGGCGGCTCTGAAGGAGTAAGTCACACGTTTGGTGGCTCCTGCTCGGGTCGGACTTTTGGACCTTTTCCCCCGATTTTCTACCAGATTTGAACTGTTAAACTGTAGACAGAGGCAATTGTGTATTGAATTCCCACGTCGGTGCATGGAGAGAAGGACTAGAAGTGTTCGTAAAGGCAGAAACAGAAAGACAGAGAAGGTTTGGGCTGAAGCTGCAGCGGGAGACAGCATGGCAGAGGACCGGACCTCTGGTTTGTCGACCCAGCGGTCAACGGAGCAGCTGATGCAAGTTATTCAGGAAGGCTTTGCCAATCAGAAACGGGACTGCTTGGACCCAATAAAAGAGTCAATTGTGCGGCTGGAGCTTAGATTGGACGTCCAAGATCGTGCGATCCAGAAGGTGGAGAAGGTGCTGGCTGAGTAGAAGGGCAGCACGGTAGTATTGTGGATAGCACAATTGCTTCACAGCTCCAGGGTCCCAGGTTCGATTCCCGGCTTGGGTCACTGTCTGTGCGGAGTCTGCACATCCTCCCCGTGCGTGCGTGGGTTTCCTCCGGGTGCTCCGGTTTCCTCCCACAGTCCAAAGATGTGCAGGTTAGATGGATTGGCCATGATAAATTGCCCTTAGTGTCCAAAATTGCCCTTGGTGTTGGGTGGGGTTACTAAGTTATGGGGATATGTTGACCTCGGGTAGGGTGCTCTTTCCAAGAGTCGGTGCAGACTCTATGGGCCGAGTGGCCTCCTTCTGCACTGTAAATTCTATGATAACATTAAACTGCGGTGGTGTTGGAGGTGGGGATGCTGAGAGACCAGCAGAAGAAGCTCCTGGAGAAGGTGGAGGACCTAGAGAATAGGTCCCGCTGGCAGAACGTGAGAATAGTTGGGCTCCCGGAGGGGCCCAAAGGAGCGGACGCTGGGGTATACATCGCAGATATGTTTGAGAAACTGCTGGAGGATGGGGCATTCTCCCGACCCTTGGAGGTGGACAGGGCTCACCGAGCACTCACGAGGAAGCTGTGAACGGGAGACCACCCCCGAGGGCAATGGTGGTGAGATTCCACAGGTACTTGGATAAGGAGCGCATTCTACAGTGGGCCAAGCAGACACGGAGCTGTAAGTGGGACAATAGTATCCTGCGGGTCCACCAAGTCCTGAGTGTAGAGGTGGCCAGGAGAAGAGCGGGGTTCAATCAGATTAGGTCGATCCTTTTTAAGAAAAAGGTGAAGTTCGGACTGTTGTATCCGGCCCAACTCTGGGTCACGTATGAGGAACAGCACTTTTATTTTGAGTCGCCTGAGGACGCGCTGGACTTTGTGAAAAGGAAAGGACTGGTGGTGAACTGAGAACTTTTGAACTTTGCTGCAGCGTTCATGTTTTTTTTTCTTTTTGTAAAATGTTTCCTGTTTTTCGTTTTGTGGAAGCTGTTTGTAATACTTTCTGTATTGATTTGGGACCAAGGCAGTGCTGAGTGAGTTAAGGTTTTCATTTGCACTGTTGGGGGATGGAGGTGTGCTTGTTTAGATTTTGGTGTTTTCCTGTCGGGCAATTGTGTGGGGGTTGTTTGATGTTGGAGTATGTTTGTATGAGTTGGGGGACGGGGGGCGGGTTGGGGAGGTAACAATAGGTAGGAAACTATCCGGCGCCAGGGATGGGGGCCACCAAGCTAGCTGGGCGGGCTAGCTCATGGAAGCGCAGTGGGGGGTGTGCATATGTTTGGTTTAGTAAAGCGGTTGGATTACAGAGTGTTGTTACGAGGGGGGGGAGGGAGCGAAAATGTTCTGCTGTTGAGGGAGGGACTTGGGCTAAGGGACAGAGAGGAGGTTGGGGCGGAGGCTGCCTGGGGGCGGGCCGGTTGAGGCACGGAGCATGGGTTAGAGGCGGGCCCAAAAAAGGGGATGGCTGATCATTGAAGGGGGGGGGGGGCAATGAGCCCCCAACTAGGCTGATCACCTGGAATGTTCAAGGGTTAAATGGGCCGGTCAAGAGGGCACGTATTTTTGTGTATCTTAGGGGACTGAAGGCGGATGTGGTAATGTTGCAGGAGATGCACCTGAGAGTAACTGACCAGATTAGATTGAGGAAAGGCTGGGTCAGTCAAGTCTTTCACTCGGGACTGGGTTCAAAGACTAGATGTGTCGCGATCCTGATCAATAAGCGGGTGATATACGGGAATTGAACTGTGCTGCTGGCCTGCCTTGGTCTGCTTTAAAAGCCAGCAATTTAGCCCAGTGTGCTAAACCAGCCCAGCATCGCTCTTGACTTGGAAGGGTAGCGTCTTGCCGACCGCGTGCATCGCGGCCTTGGCGATGTCGGCCTTGATACGGTTGAAGGCCAGGTGAGCCTCGGCCGGAGGAGGAAAACGGTGGAGTGAATGAGTGGGCGGGCCTTGTCCTCATAGTTAGGGACCCACTGGGCGTAGTATGAGAAGAACCCCAGGCATCGTTTGAAGGCCTTGGGGGAGGGGGGAGTTCCATGAGGGGGCGCATGTGATCGGGGTCGGGCCCCAGTACCATATAGCCGAGGATTGTTCATCGGTTCGTGCTGAACACGAACTCCTCTTTGTTGTAGGTTAGGTTGAGGAGTTTGGCGGTGTGGAGGAATTTGGAAAGGTTAGCGTCGTGGTCCTGCTGGTCGTGGCCGCAGATGGTGACGCTATCCAGGTACGAGAAAGTGGCCCGCAGTCCGTACCGGTCAACTATTCGGTCCATCTCCAGTTGGAAGACCGAGACCCCGTTAGTGACGCCGAAGGGAACCCTAAGGAAATGGTAAAGGTGGCCGTCCGCCTCAAACGAGACCGCCTTGCGAATGGGAGCTGGTGGTAGGCAGATTTTAGGTCCACTGTCGAGAAGACCCGGTACTGTTCAATCTGATTGACCATATCGGATATGCGAGGGAAGGGGTACGCGTCGAGCTGCGTGTACCGATTGATGGTCTGACTGTAGTCAACGACCATCCTGTTTTTCTCGCCAGGTTTCACCACTACTACTTGGGCTCTCCAGGGGCTGCTGCTGGCCTTGATAATACCTTCCTGCAGCAGTCGCTGGACCTCAGACCTGATGAAGGTCCTGTCCTGGGCACTGTACCGTCTGCTCCTGGTGGCGATGGGTTTGCAATCCGGGGTGAGATTCGCAAACAGGGAAGGTGGGTCGACCTTAAGCGTCGTGAGGCCGCAAACAGTAAGGGGTGGTAGGGGCCCGCCAAATTTCAGTGTTAGGCTCTGGAGGTTGCACTGGAAGTCCAGGCCGAGTAGCAAGGCAGCACAGAGGTTGGGGAGAACATAAAGCCAGAAGCCGCTGAACTCTATGCCCTGGATGGTGAGGGTGGTGGTGAGTACCCCCGGATTGCCACGGAGGGGGACTTGGAGGCCATGGAGCTTCTCTGGTTGGTGGGGTGGACCATGAGGGAGCAGTGCCTTACCGTATCCGGGTGGATGAAGCTCTCAGTGCTCCCGGAGTCCAGAAGGCAGGATATCTTGTGCCCGTTGGCCTTCACTGTCGTCGACGCAGTCGCGAGGTTGTGCAGTCGGGACTGGACGATTGTGCTGGAGGCCAGACGTGGCTGGCCGGCGGCGGTTGCAGGTGATGAGCGGCCCGATGAGGTGCCCGACAAGCAGGGGTCCTGAGGTGGGGAAGATGGCAATGCCCACGGGCCTCACGTGTCCTTGGGCAGGCAAGATGCCGGCACCCACGGACCGCACGTGTGAGGCGAGCAAGATGGCGGCGCCCACAGGCCACATGTGTTGCGAGTGGAGCAAGATGGCAGCACCCACGGGCCGCACATGGTCTGAGCCGAGGAAGATGGCGACGCCCGCGGGTCGCACATGGGGGGTGCCGGGGCAACAGCCACGACCGAGCGTGCCTGGCACAAAGCAGCAAAATGTCCTATGTTAGTGCAGGCCTTGCAAAGCGAGCTCCGTGCCGGGCAGCGTTGTCGGGGGTGCTTCGACTGTCCGCAGAAGTAGCACTTGGGTCCTCCGGGATTGTTCGGCTGCCACACAGCGCAGGCCTGGGGTTGGCTGGGGGAGGTCGGTGGTGGGGTGCATGGTAGTGTGTTTGCTGGCGGAGTTCACGATGCCCAGGAATGGTGGGCCGTGCGGTTGGGGGAATACGCCTGTATATTGCGTGAGAGAACTGTGAGCGAGAGCGCTAGTTTCCTGGTCGCCGTGGGGACGAGGGTAGCCCCTTCTAAAAGTCGCTGGCGGATGTAGGCCGACCCTCTGCCTGTAACGAACGTGTCTCTAAGTAGCAGGTCAGAAGGTTAAGCAGCCAAAACGGCCTGGCAATCACAGTCTCTCACTAGGAGTTTCAGGGCACGCCAGAAATCATCCACAGACTCACCGGGGACTTGATGCTGCTTGGAGAGGAGATGCCTGGCGTAGATTTTGTTGGTCTGCTGAGTGTAGTTCTCCTTCAGTAGCGCCATGGCCTTAGCTTATGTTGGTACGTCCCGGATGAGGGGAACGATGTCTGAGCTCAGCCGCATGTAAAGGATCTGGAGCTTCTGTGCCTCTGAGGGTGGGTCAGTCGCAGATCTGATATATGCCTCGAAGCAACCTTGCCAATGTGCGAAGGCCGACTTGGCATTGTCTGCTTGAGGGTGCAGCTGCAGGCGATCAGGCTTGATGCGGAGATCCATCGTTTTAAAATCTCTGCGTAATAAATTGATGCACTATCAATTAAGACGAGACGAGAGTAGAGAGTCATCGAGGCTTTATTATGCAGAGATGTTGTGCTTCCCGCAGCTGCTGCCAAAATGGCTGCAGCTCGGAGAGCCCACATATTTATACTCCGTCTACTGGGTGGAGCCAGCAGGCAGGAATCTACCCTCGTACCTATAGTACAGGGGCCTTACCATAATACCCTCGTATGCAGTATACACAATACAACAGTGGTGACTACCACACAAACCAGAATGAAAAACCTATCAAATTGGGAGAAGAGGTTATGATCTAAAATTGTTGAACTAAGTGTTGAGTCTAGAAGACTGTAGAGGCCCGAGAAAGAGGATGTGTTCCTCGAGCTTGCGTTGAGCTTCATTAGATACAATAGGCCGAAGTTAAATCGGTGATGCTCCAGATGCCAAAAATAGAGGAGTGCAAATATCTTGGAGACAATGCTCCCTCTAATTTCTGTTTGCACGCATGGACTCTTTAAGAATGATTTGTGGGCGTACATGCTCATTTTTGAACAAAATACTCTTTGTGTGTAGCTGCTTATTCCCGGCATGGATCATTTCTGATTGTGGCACAGTCGAGCACCCGCACAGCTTAGTGTGAACATTGCTTGGAGGATTCCAGGATTCTATACAATCTACATTTAACAGTGCGATGAGCCAAGACTGTTTTTACTAAAATTATGCATTTGGAAAAAAATGATCAAGTATCAAAATGACTTAAGATGTTAGTTGCTTTAATGTTATAAGCAGCAGAATACTCAGAGTTTCAATACACATACATGAATGTGCAAACATTTCCACAAGATGGCGATGTAGCAACATAAATTCAAGGATTACTCCTCAGCCATGTGTCGATACCAACGTGATATGTTGTTAGGTCTTTTGGCTGGGCAGCTGATTTGTGATGTAGAGCAAGGCCAGCACCGTGGGTTCAATTACTGTCCTAGCTGAGGTTATTCATAAAGGCCCTGCCTGTTCTACCTTGCCCCTCACCTGAGGTGTGGTGATCCTCAGGTTAAATCACCACCAGTCAGATCTCCCCCTCAATGAGGAAATCAGCCTCTATGGGACAATGGCAACTTTACTGTGTTGATATATAGGATCTGGTGATTGTGGAATAATATAGTGTCATTGCCCACACTCTACCAGATTTACAATACACTCTTGATTCTTCAATGACGCAACACCAGAAATTCAGCCTGTCCTTCAATGGTGAAATATTACATGTTGTGTGTGTGTGTGTGGGAGGGAGGGGAAGAAATGGAGGGCGGCTGGCGGATGTGTGGAAACTGCACACCCCCCCCTTCCCCGGAAACCACGTCCTGCTCCATAGCCGTAGGGCACAGCATGGATCATCAACGAGGGCCGAGTGAGACCTCCACCCCTCATTGGGGAGGAATTTCCGCTCTCTGGAGCTGCTGGCCAATCCAATTGTAGAGGATTGTCTGCCTGTTATACAACCTGTTGGATGAAAATCAGATGTGTGCTCAGCAGGTGGCCAATATGTTGGCAAAACCTTTCCACCTGCTGGATAGAGTTAAAATCTGTCTCTAATTACCTATGATCTCCTCAGTTAAACCCAGGAGGTACCTAAGCAGCAACTTTAAAGGGCGAAAAAATGCATTTACATGACGCCTTCCATGAGCACCGGCCATGTCAAAGCACTTTCCAGCACATTAAGTACTTTTGCTGCGTGGCCACTGTTGTAATGTAGAAAATGCGGCGGCTAATTTACACGGAACAAGATCCCCAAAAACAGCAATGTTTCTGTGGTGATATGAGTGGGAGCACTGCCATTGGTGCAGAGCATTGGTTCCCCATTGGCTCTGGCTGGTCATGTGCTTCTCGTCTGATTGGCTGGGACTAGTCATGTGACTGTTCACCAATTGGTCGAGAGGCAAGTAGACCCCCGCCTCCGAGGCGGGGTATAAGTACCCAGGTTTCCCGGCAGTCGGCCTTTCTCCATAGTCGACCACCGGGCTAACAACTAGGTGATTAAAGCCACAGTTTGGATCTTCATCGTGTCTCGCGTCCAATTGATGGTACATCAATTTAATCAGCTAGAATTTTGGAATGGAGCTACGCATCAAGCCTGACTGCCTCCGCACCAGCCCGCATGCCTCAAATGCACCTGCAATCTTTAAACACTGGCAGGCGTGCTTCAACAATTACCTGACAACTGCAGCCGGCAAGCCCACCAAGGAGCAGAAACTCCACATCCTCCACTCGTGCGTGGGCACGGCGGTATATTCAATGATTGAGGACGAAAGCGATTATGGCGCGGCCATGGATATCCTCAAAGGACACTTTCTCCGGCCGGTCAACAAAGTATACGCACGGCATCTCCTGACGACTAGACAGCAGTTCCCTGGTGAGTCACTCGACGAATTCTACCAGGCCCTCACAGCTCTTGGGAGAATGTGCACCTGTCCCCAAGTTTCTGCGACCGAGCACATGGAACGTTTAATTAGAGACGCTTATGTTGCCGGCATGCAATCCTCCTCTATCCACCAATGATTGCTGGAGAAGAATGCCCTCAGCCTAGCTGAGGCATGGACCCTTGCAACCTCCCTGGAGGTGGCTGACCTGAACGCCCGCGCATATGCCCCCGGCCGCGCAGCAACCCCCTGGACATCGTGGCACGCGCCACCCCCGTCCTCCGCTGACCCCGACACCCCCCCCCCCCCCCCCCCAGGCCTGCGCTGCGGGACGCTCCGACAAGCTTTCGGGGCCCTGCTGCTATTTTTGTGGCCTCTCCAAGCACCCCCGCCCGCGCTGCCCGGCCCGCTCCGCTCTGTGTAAGAGCTGTAGGAAGAAGGGCCACTACGTGGTGGTCTGCCAGACCAAGTCGATCGCTGCTGTTCCGCGCAGCGACCGCGGATTGCCCCCCCCGGGCCCCCCCAGGGCCCCGCGCAGCGCACCGACATCTCCGGCCCGCCTCCCGGCCCCCGCAACAGGCCCACGGTCCTCCCGACCCCCGCTCCCAGCTGCCCCGACCGGCCCACAGACGCCACTAACACTGCCTCCAGCTGCCACGAGGTCCCCACGGGCGCCGCCATCTTGGGCCCCGGACGCCACGTGCGGGTCATGGGCGCCACCATCTTGGGCCAACACGGAAGGCCCTGCCAGGAATTACTCTGCCACCGAGGATGACCTGGAACTCTCGCCACGACTGGCTTCCATCACTCTCGACCAGTCACGACCACGCTCGCTCGCCAAGACGACGACAACGATCCAGCTCAACGGACACAACACGAAATGCCTACTGGACTCCGGGAGCATGGAAAGTTTCATCCACCCCGACACGGTAAGACACTGCGCGCTCCCCATCCACCCAGTTAAGCATAAAATCGAATTGGCCTCGGGTTCGCACTCCGTCCAAATCACCGGGTGCTGCATAGCGGACCTCATGGTCCAGGGGAGGGTTTTCAAAAACTTCAAACTCCTCATCCTCCCCCGTCTATGCGCTCCAGCACTCTTGGGCCTGGATTTCCAGTGCAACCTGCAGAGCTTGACCTTTCAATTCGGCGGCCCTATTCCCCCTCTTACTGTTTGCAGCCTCGCGTCCCTCAAAGTAGACCCCCCTTCCTTGTTTGCTAATCTCACCCCAGATTGTAAACCTGTCACCACACGGAGCAGACGATACAGTGCCCAGGACCGGACCTTCATCGGGTCCGAGGTCCAGAGGCTCCTTAAGGAAGGAGTTATCGAGGACAGCAACAGTCCCTGGCGAGCCCAAGTGCTGGTAGTTCGGACTGGGGAGAAAAACCGGATGGTCATTGATTACAGTCAGACCATCAACAGGTTTACGCAGCTGGACGCATACCCTCTCCCCCGTATTTCCGACCTGGTTAACAGGATCGCGAAATACAAAGTCTTTTCCACGGTGGATCTTAAGTCCGCCTAATACCAGCTCCCCCTCCGCGCGAGTGACCGCAAGTACACCGCGTTTGAGGCAGATGGGCGCCTCTACCACTCCCTCAGGGTTCCATTCGGTGTCACAAATGGGGTCTCGGTCTTCCAACAGGAGATGGACCGAATGGTCGACAAGCATGGGTTACGGGCTACCTTCCCGTATCTCGATAACGTCACCATCTGCGGCCACGATCAGCAGGACCATGACATCAACGTTCAGAAATTCCTCCGAACCACAAAACTTCTTAATTTAACTTACAATAAGGATAAGTGCGGGTTTAGCACCGACCGTCTAGCCATCCTCGGCTACGTAGTGCGTAATGGAGTGATAGGCCCCGATCCTGAACGCATGCACCCCCTGATGGAACTCCCACTCCCCAACTCCCTCAAATCCCTCAAACGCTGCCTGGGCTTCTTCTCCAATTACGCCCAGTGGGTCCCCAATTACGCCGACAAAGCCCGCCCCCTCATCCAGTCCACCTCCTTTCCCCTGTCGATGGAGGCCTGCCAGGCCTTTAGCCGCATCAAAGCGGATATCGCAAAGGCCACGATGCGCGCTATCGACGTCTGACGTAGCTCTGGCGGCCACCCTGAACCAAGCGGGCAGAACCGTGGCCTTCTTCTCACGAACCCTCCACGTTTCCGAACTCCGCCATTCCTCGGTGGAAAAGGAGGCACAGGCCATAGTCAAAGTTGTGCGATATTGGAGGCATTATCTGACCGGCAGGAGGTTCACCCTCCTCACAGACCAACGGTCAGTAGCTTTCATGTTCGATATTGCACAGAGGGGCAAGATCAAGAACGACAATATCTTGCGGTGGCGGATCGAGTTGTCCACGTACAACTACGATATCTTGTATCGTCCTGGGAAGCTCAATGAGCCTCCCGATGCCCTATCCCACGGTACCTGCGCCAGCGCGCAGATTGACTGCCTCCACACGGACCTCTGCCATCCAGGGGTCACCCGTTTTTACCATTTTATTAAGACCCGCAACCTGCCCTACTCCGTTGAGGAAGTCAGGAACGTCACCAGGGACTGCCACGTCTGCGCCGAGTGCAAACCGCACTTCTACCGCCCCGAACGAGCGCATCTGATGAGTGACGAACTGCGTCAATTCCTGCTCAGCAGGGGCATAGCCTCTAGCAGGACGACCAGTTATAACCCCCGGTGTAACGGTCAGGTGGAGCGGGAGAATGGCATCATTTGGAAGACCATCCTGCTGGCACTACGGTCCAGAGGTCTCCCTATTCCCCGTTGGCAAGAGGTCATCCCCGACGTCCTTCACTCAATCCGGTCTCTCCTCTGTTCTACCACTAATCAAACACCTCATGAACGTCTTCTGGTTTTCCCCAGGAAGTCGTCCTCAGGATCCCCTCTCCCGACCTGGCTGGCCACCCCTGGGCCCATCTTGCTCCGGAAGCATGTGCAGGTGCACAAGTCTGACCCGTTGGTTGAGCGAGTCCAGTTACTCCACGCCAACCCGCAGTATGCGTACGTGGAGTATCCCGGTCGGCAGGATACGGTCTCGCTCCGGGACCTGGCACCCGCCGGCATGCGGCCCTCTCCTCTTCCATCAACACCCCCCCCCCCAACCCCAATTCCCCCCCTGCGCCCCCAGGACCCAGCGCATATACCCCCCCTTCCCCGATTACAGCGTCTCCACCACCGGCCCGGGGTACGGAGACACATCTACGACCGACGCTCCCGGAGGCAAGGACGACCATCGGCCCGACGTCACCGGCTCCACTGCGACGGTCCACCAGAACATTACGGGCACCCGACAGGCTGATCGTGACCATGTGATGCAATGGCCATGGGACTTTATTGGACTCTATTTTAATTTTTTTTGTAGTATGTAGTATTATTTATTTTTGCCACGAGCCAGTGGGCAGCCCATATCTTCAATTATCTCTACTCATATCACCAGTTCTCGGACACCACCCCCCTCTCTTCCCCTCACACACCCCCTCCCCGCCTTCTTTCTGCACAAGGGGTGAATGTGGTGATATGAGTGGGAGCACTGCCATTGGTGCAGAGCATTGGTTCCCCATTGGCTCTGGCTGGTCACGTGCCTCTCATCTGATTGGCTGGGACTAGTCATGTGACTGCTCACCAATTGGTCGAGAGGCAAGTAGACCCCGCCTCCGAGGCAGGGTATAAGTACCCAGGTTTCCCAGCAGTCGGCCTTTCTCCGTAGTCGACCACCGGGCTAACAACTAGCTGATTAAAGCCACAGTTTGGATCTTCATCGTGTCTCGCGTCCAATTGATGGTCCATCAGTTTCTTAATATGTTGATTGAGGGATAAATATTGGCCAGCCCAGGAGGCAGCGCGGTAACTCTACTGCTCCTCTTCAAAATAGTGCTTTGGGATCTTTTGCATCCATCCAAGAGGGTAGAACGGGTCTTGATTTAATGTTTAACCCTAAAAGTGGCACTTCTGACAGTCCTGCACTCCCTCAGACTGCACTGGGGTGTCCGTTTACATAGTGGTGCTGAAGTCCTGAAGTGTAACTTGGAATGCACAACCTTCTGACTCGGAGGTGTGAATGCAACTAATTGAGGCACAGCTCTCACACAAGCCATGGATGACACCCGAGTTACACATGGCAGAACCTTTGCAGTTAAACATTGCAGCCAAGTTTAAAACCAGAGGCTACCTGCCATGGGGGAATTAGCTGGTATTTCATGAAAATTAATTGGCTACCTGATCATGTCATGTTATCTGGTACAGTATTGTAGAAACGCTGTGATACATCCCTGTCTCATCAGTAAGTAAGACCTGACAATAGTGCTTTTGTTATCACATGGCACAATATCAGAAAGACTGTTCGTGCATTTCACAAGTCAGGATGGCTGTCAGGGAGAGGCTAACCTTCACTCAGTATCTTTATGCAGTTATTTTGTCAGTTGCTGAATGGACGTTATGAGGACAAACCTGGCGAATCTTCTCCGGAGAGGAGCGGTTTGATTTATTTAGAGGTCGTTGGTTCTAAGAGCGCCTTGTGCCGGTTCACTTGTTTCAATGGGCCCTGTGGCCTAGCGTTTACTGTCTTCAGTCATCACACTTGGGTTCATCTTTAGTGTTTAAAAGGTCGCCATCCAGATGGTGGCTTGAAAGGTTGCCATTCCTTCAACTGGCTCCCTTGCAGCAACCCATGACCATTACAGGAGGTGCCTTGGTTCTGCTTCCAGTAATAGTTCATGTGGCAGCCTTCAACACATTGGAAAAGTGGTTTTACACCATCCAGGATTACCAAAGTCGACAGCCGGCCAATGGTAGATCAGGTTTTTTTTTTTGGGTAAACTCAGAACCATCCAGTAATGACCACACTGTCAGAGTCCTCTGAGAGTGGCAACATAAATTGTATCCTGCCTCAGGAAATGGTGAGGAAACAGCATGCCAGTGAGTCCAGCAAACCTTCATCTTAATGATTTTCATAGAATTTACAGTGCAGAAGGAGGCCATTCGGCCCATCAAGTCTGCACCGGCTCTTGGAAAGAGCACCCTTCCCAACCGCACACCTCCACCCTATCCCCATAACCCAGTAACCCCATCTAACACTAAGGGCAATTTTGGACACTAAAGGCAATTTATCATGGCCAGTCCACCTAACCTGCACATCTTCGGACTGTGGGAGGAAACCGGAGCACTCGGAGGAAACCCAGGCAGACACGGGCAGAATGTGCAGACTCTGCACAGACAGTGACCCAAGCCGGGAATCGAACCTGGGACCCTGGAGCTGTGAAGTAACTGTGCTAATCACTATGCTACCGTACTGCCCGTGAAGGCTTCTGAAGAAGACATTGGGAATTTCAGGCGTTCCAAAATATTAATCATTAAAATAAAGGCTGCTTTAGTTTCTAGTCATGCTTTTTAAATAAACTATTCCTTGTTTTTTTCCATGTAATTGGTGGGGATTGGTGTAATAGGTGGGGATTGGTGTAATAGGTGGGGATTGGTGTAATAGGTGGGGATTGGTGTAATAGGTGGGGATTGGTGTAATAGGTGAGGATTGGTGTAATTGGTGGGGATTGGTGTAATAGGTGGGGATTGGTGTAATAGGTGGGGATTGGTGTAATAGGTGAGGATTGGTGTAATTGGTGGGGATTGGTGTAATAGGTGGGGATTGGTGTAATTGGTGGGGATCGGTGTAATAGGTGGGGATTGGTGTAATAGGTGAGGATTGGTGTAATTGGTGGGGATTGGTGTAATTGGTGGGGATTGGTGTAATTGGTGGGGATTGGTGTAATAGGTAGGGATTGGTGTAATAGGTAGGGATCGGTGTAATTGGTGGGGATCGGTGTAATTGGTGGGGATCGGTGTAATTGGTGGGGATCGGTGTAATTGGTGGGGATCGGTGTAATTGGTGGGGATCGGTGTAATAGGTGGGGATTGGTGTAATAGGTGGGGATCGGTGTAATAGGTGGGGATCGGTGTAATTGGTGGGGATTGGTGTAATTGGTGGGGATCGGTGTAATAGGTGGGGATTGGTGTAATTGGTGGGGATCGGTGTAATTGGTGGGGATTGGTGGGGATTGGTGGGGATTGGTGTAATAGGTGGGGATTGGTGTAATAGGTGGGGATTGGTGTAATTGGTGGGGATCGGTGTAATTGGTGGGGATCGGTGTAATAGGTGGGGATCGGTGTAAAGTGTATGCCAATTTGGCACACTTGAACATCTAATAAATAAAATACTTGAGCAGCCAAAAAAAATGCAAACACACCTCCTCTCCAACACTCCATATCATGACATTCACAATGGTCAAACGTGGACTAATTGAAGAAAGCCAGCACAGATTTGTCAAAGGCAAATTGTGGGGGGGCGGGTTCTCCGTCCCACCTGCCCCGTTTACCAGCGTGGCGCGCTCCCACTGGCAGCAGGATTCTCCGTTTCCGCAACCGGCCAATTGGGTTTCCCATTGTGGCCATCCCATGCCGTCGGGAAACCAGTGGAATGGGTGCTCTGCTGGCGAAGCAGAGGATCCCATTGACGGAGAACCCCGCAGTGTGTGTAACTAACATGACTGAGTTTTTTTGATGAGACAACAGAGAGGGTTGATGAGGAGAATGAGTTGATGTGGTGTACTCAGACTTTCAAAAGACACTTGATAAAGTGCCACATAACAGACTTGTCATCAAAGTCAAAGCCTTTGGAATAAAAATGCACTTGCAGCATGGATTTGGTTGAGTGACAGGAAACCCTAAGTCAAGGTGATTTGTTGTTCTTTGGACTGGAGGATAGTATGGTTCCCAGAGACTATTAATAGGACCAATTTTTTTTTGATCTATATTGACCTAGACTTAGGTATTCAGGGCACAATTTTAAAATTTATGGATAAGACAAAACTTGGAAATATTGTGAAGTGTGAGGGGAGCAGAGATTGACTTCAAGAGGACATCGAGAGGCTGATGGAATGGGAAGAGATATAAAACAGATGACATTTAATGGAGGAAAGTGTAAAGTGATAGGTTTTGATCAGAAGAATGAGGAGAGGCAACTAAAATAAAGGATGCAATTCTAAAGGAGATGCAGGGAAGAAGGACCATGTGATATATGTGTACAATCGTTGAAGATGGCATGGCAGATTGAGAGGTTAGTAAAGGATATAGGATCTTAGGCTTTAGAAATAGAGGGTGGAATCTTACTAAAATTTGGCAAAGCGTCAGGCTCAGACAGAAAACTGATATGTAACTCTCCAGTTGCACAGATCAGTTTTCTCATGGAATCTTTAGCCACTTTGCCAAAATAAATGAGTGGGCGAGGTTTACCCCATCACTCTGGTGGGAAAGGACCTCATAGAGCCAGGAACCGGTTCCAAAGAGACTGGGGTGCTATCTTTAAAGGGGGCCCCGACCAGCGCTGCATCCTAATGGCCCCGAGCCCACTTCACGGAGGTAACGGGATCTCTCCTCCCAACCCCTAACATTCATGGCCAGTGACCCGCACCCCCCCCCACAGTCCTCACCATCATCCCCCCCCTCAATGTTCCTAATACCCCCGCCCACCACACATCAATGTAAACCCCCCCCCATAGAGCTCCCAACACGGTCCACCCCGGCAATGCAGGCTAGCACTGCCAGGTTGGCACTAACAGCCTGGACATTGCCATGTTGGGCACTGGTAACTTGGCAGTGGCAACCTTTGCTGGGGGGAAAGCACCAGGGCATTGCCCGGACATGTCCCTTAACCCCCCCAACTCAGGGGCTATACTTACCTCTGATATGCCCCTGGAAGGATCCCCTCAACTGTCTCACACCTGGCCAAACTTGTTGTAAACCTCACCGATGTGATGTCACATTGGCGGGGTATGAAAATTTAGTGAGGGGGATCATTTGGCAGCGTGGGGAGGGGAAAGCTAAAACTATTTAAATTAATTCAAATGTATTAATATGTGATTCACGCGCTTGGTGGGCATGAATCTTGTGTGGTGCTAACGATTGCCCTCAAAGACGAGAGACAAGTTAAATTGAGGCTTTATTGCTGTGTGATGCTATTCCTCCAGCTGCAACTGAAGACTAGGGTCTGAGTGACTCACACGCATATTTATACACAAGCTCCCTGTGGGCGGAGCTAGCCGGCAGGGGCTTACCGGAGGAACCTGTATTACAGGTACAGCCATACATCCCCCTACTGCAAGTACGCATATCTACAGTGGTTATCACCACATCTTGTGACATCGCTGGCAAAGGGACGGGGAAAATTGGGAAACACAATCTCTCCGATGAGAATCGCATTTTTGATTCTCGCGAGATTTTCCGCCCTCGTCTCCAATCTCGCGGGCGGAGAGTGCAGGCTCATGATCGCACCCAGAGTCAAAGAGTACAAAAATAAAGAGGTTACAGTGAACTTGGTTTGTCCTCCACAGCAATATTGTGTTCAATTCTAGGCACTACACTTTCGGAAGGATGTGAAGACAATAGAAAAGATGCAGAAAAGATTTAGAACAATGGTTCCAAGATTGAGAGACTTCAGTTTAGTGAATGGATTGGTGAAACTGGGGCTGATCCCCTGGAAAAAGATAAGGTTGGGAAGAGATTTTATCGAAGTGTTCAAGATCATGAGAGGTCTGGACAGAACAGATAGTGAGAAACTGTGCCCAGTGACAGAATTACTGAGAATCAGATGACACAGATTTAAGGTGATTGGTGGAACAGCCCAAGGTGACACGTGGGGAGGGATTCTCCGACCCCCGGAGAATCGCAGGGGGTTGGCGTAAATCCCGCCCCTGCCGGCTGCTGAATTCTCCAGCACTGGCGATTCGACGGGGGTGGGGATCGCACCGCGCCGGTCGGCGGGCCCCCTCCGGCGATTCACCGACCCGCGATGAGCCAAAATCCCGCTTGTTCTATGAAGGTCCCGCCGGCGTAAATTGGACTAGGTCCTTTACCAGCGGGACCTGGGGGCGCGGGCGGGGTCCGGTGTCCTGGGGGAGGGGGGGAGGGAGGGGGGAGGGAGGGGGGCGCCAAAGGCCTTCCATGCCGGCCGGCGGGGCGCCAACCACTCCGGGGCAGGTTTTGCCCCTAAAGGTGCGGAGGTTCCGCCGGGACCTCCCGCCCGGCCGGGTACGGGAGAATCCCGCCCAAGATTTTCATAGTGAGGTTAAGATCTGGGAAGTTTTGCTTGAAGAGTATGATGGAGGCAGATTCAATCGTGGTTTTCAAAAGGAAATTGGATAATTTTCTGAAGAGAACAAATTGCAGGGCCATGGGGAGTGGAACTGACCGATATGCTCTTGCAGAGAGAGGGCATGGGCACAATGGACTCATTCAGTGCTGTAACCAGACTATGATTCAAAGAGCTGAACATTACACTCCCCAGGAGTGGGTAGGTGGGCGGTGAGTGTAAAATTGGTTGCAGTGCCATGGGAGGTGTACCTGGCACATTTGTGTCCGTTTAACTACAATTTTTTTTATAATCGCTTATTGTCACAAGTAGGCTTCAATGAAGTTACTGTGAAAAACCCCCAGTCACCACATTCCGGCACCTGTTCGGGGAGGCCGGTATGGGATTTGAACCCGCGCTGCTGGCCTTTTGCTGCATTACAAGCCAGCTGTTTAGCCCACTGTGCTAAACCATCCCCGTTTTACATGTGACAGGGGAGACACGTATGCAGCTCACCAGTCTTTGGGCCAGTTAAAGGCTTCCTGCCAAGTTGCAATTTTCCTTAGCAAATGGATGCCCACGCATATTGTGAACCACGGCAGCTTTCACTGCACTGGCTGTTGGTGAGTAAAGGAGGGCCACCTGCTTGAAGGACCCTGAGATCTAATGGAGGCCTCCCCAAAGCATTCCCTCCTTGCCCACATTTTCTCTATTTCCCCTGCAATCCTCCCCCCACCACCTCTCTTGCCAAGGACCCCAGTCAAGCGTAAAATCCAGTTCTATGACTCTAATGCTCCGGGTGCTCTGGTTTCCTCCCACAGTCCAAAGATGTGCAGGTTAGGTGGATTGGCCATGCTAAATTGCCCTTAGTGTCCACAAATTGCCCTTAGTATTGGGTGGGGTTACTGGGTTATGGGGATAGGGTGGAGGTGTGTGCTTGGATAGGGTGCTCTTTTAAAGAGCCGGTGCAGACACGATGGGCTGAATGGCCTCCTTCTGCACTGTAAATTCTATGATCCTAATGCATTAGATATCCTCACAGACATACTTGAGAGCAGCATATCATTATCAACTGGGAAATGTTTAACATTGACCGTTACAAATTATTAATTTACATATAATTATGTAGAGTGTTATTGAAGAGAAACAAGCCAGTCAGTTGAACGGATCCATGCTCTTGTTTATGCTTCCCAAGAGTCTCTTCCTACTTTACTTCATCTCACCCTATCAACCTATCCCTCTAATGCCTTCTGTCTGATGTGCTTACCAAACTTCACGTTAAATGCAGCTGTGCTAACCGCCTCAGCGACTCCAAGTAGGAACGAGTTCCATGTTTTCACCACTCTTCGGGTAAAGACATTTCTCTTGAATTTTTTCGTGACTATATCAGTTCTGTTTATATTTATGGACCCTAGACTTAGACCCTCGCACACGTGGAAACATCTCCATATCTATATATCAGTCCACTTCATGATTTTTAAGGCCTTTTTCAGTCACCTCTCAATTTCCTGATTTGTTATACTATCTCAACTGTTCATATGGAATTAGGTTACAAAGGTATAGACAGTGATCTATATGAAAGCTCTGTTATAATCATGTGTTTTATTTTGCTTATGCCTTGGCTGATATAATTCTGAATATGGTTGTATTTAGGGTAAAGGATATAATTAGAGTCAAAATTAACAGATCTGGCTCCTAAAGTCAGAGTAATATCTCTCTGGGTATGTTTATATAGTGGCTCCACTTGTCTAACTGCAGAGGCTGGATTTGATCAAGCTGTAAAATTACAGTGTCCCACAGATGGTAAAACTCAACTTGTAAACATTTAAAATTGCTTCCCTGTCGCAGAAGACCCACAAAAGACATTTGGAATTGAGTTTCTCTTTATGCTATTTTATTCAGGGGTTTCTATGGACCTTTCATAGAAGTACAGTAGATAATAAGGAGAGCCCCCATTGAATTTCTTTATTAATTTATTTTGATGTTTAAAGTGTAACTACTATGCACTAACACTGAGGTTCCTGGCACGTACCAACCTATTTGTAAGTGGCAATAACCTGTCAGGTGTACATAAGCCAATGTCACACTGCACAGCATGTGACACAGCTACCAAAGTGCTTAATAGTCACTCCTGTCACCCAATCCTCTTCATGAATAATTACCAATGAAGCAACAGACCATCTGAAAGAAAGGTAAATGTTAAAAGGGATTGTTGCTGTTGTTTATTGTTTTGACGGATTGGGTTCCTGAACTTGTTAATTTTGAAAACTTAGCTGCCCTCTCCACCATTTTGGCCAGTGAATAAACCTCAAACTAAAGCAAATATATATTTTTTTGTCTTTACACTTTGATGGGATGTGGCATCGCAGGCAAGGCCAACATTTGTTACCCATTGCAGGGAATCTAATATATGGGTAGCTGGGACTTAGGGCGGGGTGAAGTTGGGTATGTTACTGTGGGGTTTTTGCGTGTGTCGGACCGTTCTGTTACTGAGAATGTTAATATGTTAATATTATAAATGCCTTAATAAAATGTTAAAAAAAACATTTGTTCCCCATCCCTAATGGTCCTTGAACTGAATGCCATGCTAGGCCATTTCAGAGGGCAGTTAAGAGTCAGCCACATTGCTGTGGGTCTGGAGTCACATGTAGATCGTGTGAACATACTAATTAGGAGCAGGAGTAGGACATTTGATCCCTTGCATCAACTGTGCCACACAATAAGATCATGGTTGATTTAGTTTTAACCTCAACTTCAGATTTCTGCCTACCCATGATTGACCTTTCACCCCCTTGCTTATCAAGGATCTATTTACCTCTGCCCTAAAGATATTCAAAGACTTTGTCCCAACCACCTTTTGAGGAAGAGAATCTCAAAGTCTCACAACCCTCTGAGAGAAAAAAATATTTCCATACCTCGGTCTCAAATGGGCAACCCTTTATTTATCATCTTGAGACTTTTAATTCCAGATTTTTTTATTGAATTCAAATTTCATAATCTGCCATGGCAGGATTCAAACCCGGGTCCCCAGAGAATGACTCTAGGTCTCTGAATTACTAGTCTGGGAACAATGCCACTACACCACAGCGTCCACAGAAAATTAGCTTTGGTTTATTATGTCCAATGGCATTATCACTAAGAAAATGTGGAACAAGAAAAAGCCATTCAGTCAGGAAGCCCATTCCTTTTATAAACTTAATGCTACACCCAATGCAGGCCTGTACCTAATTTATTTAATCTTGTGAAAGTAAACATTTTCTTTTCAATAGGAGTGCAAACTTTAAAAATGCAGTCTTTATATTTTGTTTAAAAAAGATGAAATTAAACTTTGTAATTTTTTTGAAATGACTTGAGGACATCAGACAATGTAATTGTACACATATATTCTGCAATATAGATTGAGTAGAGAAACTCCTTTAAGCAACATATTTTAAAGAAGTAATTATGAGCTGTGTTTCTGTGACAGTGCTGCAACGTGATGAGTACGACACTGTCATTTATCCACTGCAGCTTTAATAATTGTATCATCACCTGCAAAATACTTTAAAACCTAGATATATTTTGTTCCAAATTCAAACAAGGTTAGGTTACAAAGACCACCTGCAACCACAACAGTTACACATAGTTTGTAACATATTTTGCCTTGCCCCACTAAACCCCTCCTCCTCTCTCTCTCTCTCTCTCTCTCTCTCCCCCCCGACGACAAACAGATCCTTAAACATGGATAGGAACAGATGCCACCTCGCTTAAAACCCTTCTTCTGAACCTCTTAGGGCGAACTCGATCTTTTACAGGCTCAGAAATTGGTATAGGTCCCCCACCCACGCCGCCACTCCTAGCAGCGTTGCCGACTGCCAGTTCATCAAAATCCTTCGCCGAGCAATCAGGGAGGCGAAGGCCACCTTATTGGTCCCCTTTCCCCTTCTACAACCCTGGCAGCTCCGATACCCCAAAAATCGCCACCAAGGGGCACGGAGCTACTTCGAACCCCACAAACCTCAGCCCAAACTCAAACCTCCTCAGAGTCTCAAACAAATATCGACACTCCACTCAATCAAAGGCCTTCACGGCATCCATTGACACTATCACCTCCAGCACCATGACCACGTTCAATAGCCTCCTAATGTTACTAAGCAGCTGTTGCCCCTTCGCGAACCTTGTCTGATCTTCTGATACCACCTCTGGCACACATCCCTCCAATCGCCTTGCCAACAACTTGGCCAGAATCTTCACGTCTGTATTTCAAGCAACAAAATTAGCTATATGACACACACTCCAGTGGATCCTTATCTTTCTTTGGAATTGGAGCCATGAGGTCATGTTGCAGCTGTACAAAACTCTGGTGCAGCCACATTTGGAGTACTGTGTGCAGTTCTGGTCGCCACATTATAGGAAGGATGTGGAAGCATTGGAAAGGGTACAGAGGAGATTTACCAGGATGTTGCCTGGTATGGAGGGAAGATCTTATGAGGAAAGGCTGAGGGACTTAAGGCTGTTTTCGTTAGAGAGAAGAAGGTTAAGAGGTGACTTAATTGAGGCATACAAGATGATCAGAGGATTAGGTAGGGTGGACAGTGAGAGCCTTTTTCCTCGGATGATGATGTCTAGCACGAGGGGACATAGCTTTAAATTGAGGGGAGATAGATATAGGACACATGTCAGAGGTAGGTTCTTTACTCAGAGAGTAGTAAGGGTGTGAAATGCCCTGCCTGCAACAGTAGTGGACTCCCCAACATTAAGGGCATTCAAATGGTCAATGGATAGACATATGGATGATAAGGGAATAGTGTAGATGGGCTTTAGAGTGGTTTCACAGGACGGCGCAACATCGAAGGCCGAAGGGTCTGTACTGCGCTGTAATGTTCTATGTTCTATGTTCAAAGAAATAGAGGCCTGTGTCAACATACCCGGCAACTCCCCCTTCTCCAATGCCTCATTGAACATACCCTCCCCCCAGACTCAGAACTATATAACCTCCGATAAAAGGCCTCAAAACTTCATTCATTCTTTCCGGTGCTGTCACTAGGGGCTGCTTTAGCACAGTGGGCTAAACAGCTGACTTGTAATGCAGAACAGGACCAGCAGCACGGGTTCAATTCCCGTACTGGCCTTCCCGAATAGGCGCCGGAATGTGGCGACTAGGGTCTTTTCACAGTAACTTCATTGAAGCCTACTTGATGAGCGATTATTATCACAAGCGATTATTATTACCTGTCACCCTTACCTGCACAATTTCCTGCACCGCTGCCTGTCGTCTCAACTTATGGATCAGCAGGCGACTTGCCTTCTCATCATAATCATACTGGGCACCCCTACTCATACGAAGCTGGTCCACAGCCTTTCCTGTTGTCAATTGGTCGAGCTGCCCCTGTAATTCCTTCCTCTACACCAAAAGCTCCCTAGTTTGGGCCGCCGAATATCTGCGATCTACCTTCACAATACCTTCCAGCTCCGCCTCACCTCCCTCTCAGTTTTATCCCTATTGGCCTCAAAAGAAATCACCTCCTCCCCAGCCCAACACCTTTAATGCCTCCCAGAACATGGCCACAGAGACCTCTCCGCTTTAAATCAACTCTCCACTCTGGTCTCTGTGCCCACATCTACAGAGTGCAGCCTATGGTCCTAAATAGCTATGCCTGCATACTTCGCCCCCACCACCCCAACCAACACCTCCTTCCCCACCACTACAAAATCTATTCAGGAATATACGCAATGAACCTGGGAGAAGAAGGAATATTCCCTCTCTCCTGGGTTTCTAAACCACCACGGATCAAATTTTCTCATCTGTCCTCCCCCACTCCCATAATTAACTTAAGTCTAAATCCAGAATAGACGCTAACAGTTTCTTAATAAAATCCGTGCCGTCCCAATTGGGTGTGTACACTTTGACCAAAATCATTTGCATCCCCACCAGCATCTCACTCACCATCGCAAACCTATTCCCTGGGTCTCACACCTCCGTCGACACTACAAATGTCACCTGTTTACTTAACAGGGTCGCAAACCCCCTTGACTTCGAATCAAACCCTGAGTGGAACGTTTCTCCAATCCACCCCTTCCTCAATTGTACCTTTACCCATAAGTGCATTTCCTGCAAGGAAACCACATGTGGTGGTATGATTAGCATAGCTGCCTGCCATTGGTGCAGAACACCGGCTTACCATTGGCCCTGGCCGGTCATGTGCCTCTCGACCGGTTGGTTGAGATCAGTCATGTGACGGCTCCCCGATTGGTCGAGAGGCTGAGTTAACCCCGCCTCCAGGGCGGGGTATAAATACCCAGTACTCCCGGCGGTCGTCCTTCTACTCTAATCGACCGCAGGGCTAACATCTAGCAGATTAAAGCCATACTTTTGTCCAGCAACTCGTCTCGCGTTCAATTGATGGTACATCACCACATCCGTCTTTCAACTGGCCTGTTTAGCCCTCGGACATTCTATGTTACTATCCTCACCAGGGCTTTCAGCCTCCCCCTCAATTAAGGTCCGCCATCAGCCCCTAATCTACGATCCACCCAACCATCCATTCTCCAACAAACGTGAACCCACAAAAAATGGCCACCCCCGCTATCTTTCCCTACGTCTCACATGAAAAACAACTTTATCACCAACCCAATCCCCCCCGCTATATCCCTCACCCCCACCACTCCCTTTTTCCCCCCCTTCCCACCCTTTCCCCCTCTACTCTGGATACCCAGTGCAACTCCCACCCCCACATTGCCTCCGTTTGCCAGCAAATCTTTTTTTTTAACAAACAATTTTATTGAGGTATTTTAGGCATATAGAAAAAGACATTGTACAGTACAAAAAAAAATAAGTAAAGACACAAATTAAACATAGTGCAAACCACAGCTCTGTTCACGCACAGACCTGCCTCAATATCCCCCTACTCTACTCTACTCTACCCTAGCCCCCCCCCTCCCCTCCCTGCAGATGCTTACTCCTCTGCGAAGAAGTCAATAAATGGCTGCCAGCGTCGTGCGAACCCTAATGGCGAACCTCTCAAGGCGAACTTGACATTCTCCAGGCCAAGAAAGCTCGCCATGTCCGATAGCCATACCTCAGCCCTCTGGGGTTTTGAGTCCCTCCATGCTAACAATATTCGTTGCCGGGCTACCAGGGAAGCAAAGGCCAGAACATCGGCCTCTCTCTCTTCCTGGACTCCCGGGTCCTTCAAAACCCCAAAGATTGCCAGGGCTCATTACCATCCCAGTTTTCAATACCCGGGACATGACATCTGCGAATCCCTGCCAATGCCCCCTGAGTTTAGGGCACAACCAGAACATGTGGACATGGTTATCCAGCCCTCCGGTACATCTAGCACACTTGTCCTCCAGTCTGAAGAATCCGCTGATCCAGGCCTCCGTCATGTGGGCCCGGTGCACAACCTTAATCTGGATCAGGCTGAGCCTGGCGCATGTTGCGGTCATGTTCACTCTGCTCAGGGCTTCTGCCCAGATACCATCCTCCATCTCCCCCCGAGCTCCTCTTCCCACTTAAACTTCAGGTCCTCGGTCTGCGTATCCTCAGCTCCCATTAGTTCCTTGTAGACGTCTGAGACTCTACCCTCTCCCACCTCTCCCCAAGAAACTACCCTGTCCTGCCTCCCCTTCGGCAGGAGACTTGGGTAGGATGGCACCAGTCTGCGTACAAAATCCCGCACCTGTAAGTATCTAAAGTCATTCTCTCTCGCCAGCCCAAACTTCTCCTCCAGCGCCCTCATGCTCGGAAAGCTCCCTTCCAGGAACGGATCCCCCATCCTCACAATCCCCACCCTCCTCCACAGTCGATACCCCCCGTCCATGTTCCCCGGGGAAAATCGGTGTTTGCCGCAGATTGGGGTCCACACTGATGCTCTTGCCTCCCCTTCATGCCCCCTCCACAGGCCCCAGATCCGAAGAGCCGCCACCACTATTGGGCTGGTGGGGTACCGTGCCGGCGGAAGCGGCAGAGACGCTGTGACCAGGGCTGTTAAGCTAAGTGCCCCTGCACGAAGCAGCCTCCATCCGCTCCCAAACTGACCCCGGACCCACCATCCATTTCCTTATCACCGCCATGTTGGCCGCCCAGTAATAGTTGCTGAAGTTCGGCAATGCCAGCCCCCCTTCTCCTCTGTTCCTTTCAAGCATCACCCTCTTCACCCGCGGGGACTTTCCTGCCCATACAAATCCCAGAATAATTTTATTCAGCCTCTTAAAGAAGGACCGCGGGATAAAGATGGGGAGGCTCTGAAAAACAAACAAGAACCGCGGGAGAATCGTCAGCTTAACAGTCTGCATCCTCCCCGCCAATGACAGCGGGAGCGAATCCCACCTCTGGACCTCCTCCCTCACTCGTTCCACCAGTCAGGCCAGGTTGAGCTTGTGCAACCTGCCCCAGTCCCGTGCCACCTGAATCCCCAAATATTGGAAACTCTCCCCCACTAGCCTGAACGGCAACCCCCTCCTGCCCCCTCACCTGAATTACAAACATCTCGCTCTTAGCCATGTTCAATTTATATCCTGAGAACTGGCCAAATTCCTTCAGGATTTCCATAATACCATCCATCCCCACCATTGGGTCCGATATATATAACAGCAGATTGTCTGCGTATAACTCTATGTTCCATTCCCCCCCGGACCAGCCCTTTCCAGCCCCTGGAAGCTCTCAGTGCAATTGCCAGCGGCTCTATGGCCAGCGCAAACAGCAGTTGGGAGAGAGGGCAGCCCTGACTTGTCCCACGGTGCAGTCTAAAGTACGATGTCGTCCTGTTTGTCCTTACACTCGCATCCGGGGCCTGATACAATAGCCTAACCCAGTCAATGAACCCTGCCCCGAACCTGAACCATTCTAGTACCTCCCACAGATAATCCCACTCAACCTGGTTGAAAGCCTTTTCAGCATCCATGGCTACCACTATCTCTACCTCCCTACTCTCCGGGGGCATTATAATCGCATTGAGCAGCCTTCTTATGTTGGCTACCAGCTGCCTCCCCTTTACAAACCCGGATTGGTCCTTCACAATTACATCTGGTACACAGTCCTCAATTCTGGTCGCCAGGATCTTGGCCAGTAACTTGCCATCTAAGTTGATGAAAGAGATCGGCCTGTATGACCCACAATCCTCCGGGTCCTTAGCCCGTTTCAGAATAAGTGAGATGGTGGCCTGCGACATCATTGGGGGTAAATTCCCTCTGTCTCTTGCCTCGTTAAAGACCCTGACCAGCACCGGCCCCACTATCCCGGCAAATCTTTTGTAAAACTCCACCGGATACCCGTCCAGCCCAGGGACTGCATGACCTTTCTGGCCCCACAATACCTCTTCGATCCTGACCAGGGCCCCCAGTCTGTCTACCAACCCCCTCCCCACTCTTGGGAAGGTCAGTCCGTCCAAGAATCGCCTCATCCCCCCCAGACCCCGGGGGGTTCAGAAGTGCACAGCTTCCTATAAAAGTCCCTACAGACCTTGTTCAGCCCTGCCGGGTCACCCACTAGATTGCCTTCCCCATCCACTACCCTCCCTATTTCCCTAGCCGCTTCCCTCTTCCTTAGTTGTTGCGCAAGCATTCTACTGGCCTTCTCCCCATGCTCATAAATCACACCTTTTACCTTTCTAAGCTGCTCTACAGCCTTGCCTGTAGTCAGCACCCCAAGTTCGGCCTGCAGCCTCTGTCGTTTCCTGAGTAACTCTGGCCTCGGGGATTCCGCGTAACTCCTGTCCGTCAGTATCGCTAGTAAATCTTGCTATCATGGCGGCTCCTACCTTGAGCACCAAACAAAGGACCTCACCTCCATCCCCCATGTCACCCATCCCCCCACTCCACTTACTCCATCCATCCTCCTCTTCAACCTATCGCGTTCTCCACCGTCCTGTACACACAGAATTCCCCCACCTTCCCAAAACTATCCATATCCCCATCCTTCCAAAGTATCCAAGGCAGGAAAGACCAACAACCCATCAGCACTAGCAAGTGCATGTAAGCAACATCACACATACAAACAAAAATCAATAACATATTAGAGATGCGATTGAACATACACCTGACAAATCATGAATCCTACAAAACATCAGCACGGTGGCACAGTGGTTAGCACTGCTGCCTCATAGCTCCAGGGACCCGGGTTCAATTCCAGCCTCGGGTGACTGTCTGTGTGGAGTTTGCACTCTCTCCCCATGTCTGCGTGGTTTCCCTCCGTGTGCTCCGGTTTCTTCCCACAATTCAAAGATGTGCAGGTTAGGTAGATTGGACATGCTAAATTGCCTCTTAATGGCCGAAAGGTTAGGTGGGGGTACTGGGTTATGGGGATAGGCTGGAGACGTGGGCTGAAGTAGGGTGCTCTTTCCAAAGGCTGGTGCAAACTTGATGGGCCGAATGGCCTCCTTCTGCACTGTAAATTCTACGATTCTATGATTCGATGATATGTACCGGCCCTAACTCTCCCCCAGCCCATGGTCTTGGACAAAGTTATTCACCTCTTCTGGCGTCTGAAAGTAGTGTTCCTTGACCTTAAACGTTACCCACAACTTGATCAGGTACAACACCCCAATAATATAATAATCGCTTATTGTGACAAATAGGCTCCAATGAAGTTACTGTGAAAAGCCCCTAGTCGCCACATTCCAGCGCCTGTTTGGGAAGGCTGGTACAGGAATTGAACCCGCGCTGCTGGCCTTGTTCTGTATTACAAACCAGCTATTTAGCCCACTGTGCTAAACCAGCCCCAAACCAAACCTTGCTCCAGTAGAGCGCCGCTTTAGCCCTGTTGAATCTAGCCTGTCTCTGAGCCAGGTCGGCCCCAGTGTCCTGGTGAATCCGGACCCAATTCCCTTCCCAGCTACAGTCCCGAGTTGCCTTGACCCATGTCAGAATCTTTTCTTTGTCCTGAAATTTGTGCATTCGCAAAATGACAACCCAGTGTGGCTACCCCACCCTCGGCTTCTGCCTCAAGGACTGGTGGGCCCGATCCACTTCAGGGGTCCTCTCAAATACCTTCTCATCCACCAACTTCTCAAACATCTTCATAACATAGCTGGTGGCACTCATTCCCTCCACTCCCTCCGGCAGACCTACGATGTGCAAATTCTACTGCCTGGACCCATTTTCCTCGTCATCTTCCCTTACCCTCAGCACCTTGCAAATGTCCCCCAGCATCAACATCTCTGCCCCCAATGATACAATTCGGTCATTCTGGTCCGAAACCGTATTCGTCACTTCTTGTATCGTTGTACCCTGTGCCTCCAGATGCCTCTTCACTTGGTGTAAAGACCCGCAAAGAGGTGCTACTGCACCCTCAATTGCCCTCAACTAATCTCCCTGCATCTCCTTAAGTTGTTGTCGAAATTCTTCTTTTATGAAGCTCATAAGCTGCTCCATTGGCAATCTGGCCATTGACGATGACCCATCCCCTTCCGCCATATTTTCCAATACTACTGTGTGACGAGGCTCTTCCAACTCCTAACCTCACTGACTTTTGTTGAGTCTGGTACTCTGTCTTCCTTCCGCACTGGGGGAGAATCCACCACCCTCCTCTCTCCTCGCAATGTGTCACCAAAAATCACCCATGGAATGGGTAGAAAGTTCCAAAACCAACACCTCCAGGCAGGAGTCACCTTGTGTGCGACAGGTCAAACCATGGCCATCACCGGAATCCCCCCAAAATACTTAAAGGTTCAGTGTCATCTTCTTAGCCAGCCAAGCTAAAATATTTATCATTCTGTGAATGAGGTAGGCATGGCTGGTTTATCACACTGGGCTAAATCGCTGGCTTTTAAAGCAGACCAAGGCAGGCCAGCAGCACGGTTCAATTCTCGTATCAGCATCCCCGAACAGGCACCAGAATGTGGTGACTAGGGGCTTTTCACAGTAACTTCATTGAAGCCTACTTGTGAGAATAAACGATTTTCATTTCATTTCATGAATATCAGGATTGTACAGGTTTTGCTTTTATTAATTCACAGGGTGTGGGCATTCCTGGCAAGTGCAGCATTATTGCCCATCCCCTGTTGCACTTGAGAAGGTGATGGTGAACTGCTTTCTTGAATACAACTGAGTGGCCTTCTCAGCCATTTCAGACCGCTGTTAGGCGTTAACCATGCTGCTGTGGGCCAGGATCACATATGGACAAACTGTTAAAGGAAAACAGATTTCCTTCCCTAAGCAATATTGTGTACCTATTGTTTTTTAATGACAATACATTAGTTTCATGGTTAACATTACTGGTATTTGATTATGGAATTTGTATTCCAGATTAATTTAAAGAACTGAAACTTAAATTCCCCAGCTGTAGGGGCCTCACGGTAGCATGGTGGTTAGCATCAATGCTTCACAGCTCCAGGGTCCCAGGTTCGATTCCCGGCTGGGTCACTGTCTGTGTGGAGTCTGCACGTCCTCCCCGTTTGTGCGTGGGTTTCCTCCGGGTGCTCCAGTTTCCTCCCACAGTCCAAAGATGTGCGGGTTAGGTGGATTGGCCATGCTAAATTGCCCGTAGTGTAAGGTTAATGGGGGGATTGTTGGGTTACGGGTATACGGGTTACGTGGGTTTAAGTAGGGTGATCATTGCTCGGCACAACATCGAGGGCCGAAGGGCCTGTTCTGTGCTGTACTGTTCTATGTTCTATGTAACCGTAGAATTTGAGCTCTTGCCCCGTTAAAATCAAAAGACAAATGTCCTCAGGGTTGGCTCCTTGCACACAGCTGTGTCCCAGAGAAAACATTGCTCAGGCTCTCTGATCTCTGCTGTCAATTTCAAAATGTTTGTTTACACAATGTTAAGAGCACATCCACTGTTGTTACAAGGTTTGTTAGTTCTAAACAGTGTATACTGGGTCATGGGAGTGTCATGTGAGACAGGCGGGGCCATGTGTGGAGACAATGAGGAGGACCTTTTGAACTTACCTTTTTAAAGGCTCCCTCATGCAGACTATAGTTTGTGTCTCTCCCAAGGAGCCGTGAACCACGACTCATTAAAAACCTGGCCCGACTCCAGGAAAATTGCAGAGGAGTAAGTGATGCCTATTTCCACAGTGCAGCTGATCAGGTCAGGAGGCAACATGTAGGCTTTTCAGAGGAACTAGCTCGCACCCTTTCATAATGCTCTCGAAAATCAGACAACCTGGGAATGGGGTTGGGATTCCGGGAGTTGCCAGCCATTTTTAACAATATTTTAATTGAACTTTTTGCATTTTATATCAAAAGTTTTGCAAAACACAACAAGGGCAGCACGGTAGCATGGTGGTTAGCATAAATGCTTCACAGCTCCAGGGTCCCAGGTTCGATTCCCGGCTGGGTCACTGTCTGTGCGGAGTCTGCACGTCCTCCCCATGTGTGCGTGGGTTTCCTCCGGGTGCTCCGGTTTCCTCCCACAGTCCAAAGATGTGCGGGTTAGGTGGATTGGCTATGCTAAATTGCCCTTAGTGTCCTAAAAAATAAGGTTAATGGGTGGGGGGGGGGGGTTGTTGGGTTACTGGTATAGGGTGGATACGTTGACTTGAGTAGGGTGATCATTGCTCGGCACAACATCGAGGGCCGAAGGGCCTGTTCTGTGCTGTACTGTTCTATATCTATCTATAATACCAACACATACATCAGAAAATACAGACAATGACAGTAACAGGGATTACAATAACAGTAATACTACACTGAATATACCCCCTCATTGACTTCCCCCCCACCCCAGTAATAAGTAACAGCCACCAGCTGTTTAAACTGCAAAATAAACGGCTGCCATCTACAATAGAAACCATTGATCGACCCCCTTATTGTGAACTTGATCTTCTCGAGATGCAAGAATTCCATTAAATCACCCAGCTTTGCTTCGGCACTGGGTGGCGTACCTGCCTCCAGCTCAGCAGTATTCGTCGCTGGGCCAACAGCAATGCAAGTGCCAGTGCATCCACCCCCGCCCCTGACCCCAACTTTGGTTGGTCTGACAACCCAAATATAGCAACTAATGGACAGGGGTTGAAGTCAATATTCAGGATTGTCAATATGGTGCGGAAAAAGGACCTCCAATAGGCCAGCCATTTCTGCCAAGTTCCTGAGTCATCCCGCCTCGGTTAAAATCCAGGCCGTAACCACTATGCTACTGTACCACCTATGGCATCAGATAGCAATTTATTTAATCATGACGGGTTGCTATACTTCCCACTTTGCAATTGAGTGTACTCCTGGCGTATTCAGTGAACTTCCAGTAAGGGAGAATTCTGGTCATAATTATTTTACTTTCTTTAGAAAAAAAACATTACTTTTTATGACATTTAAAGAACTTCATTCACTCTGCAACATTTTGCTGGACTTGGATGTGAGCAGATTACCTTTTTTGCAGACCTCTGCTGTGCTCTCTATAACAAGTGACTCTGACTGACAGAGCAGCCCAATGTAACTTGCTCTTCCATTTTCCATTGCTTCCACCTCGCCTCCGTTCCTTGCTGATTATCCTCCACTCTCCACCCTTCAGCTGTAGACTGGTGTGGACAGGTAAGTAGAAAGGTCAAGGGAAATAAATATCAACCATTTAACCACAGAGTTCATTTGATAACCGCAGATAATACATTGAATAAAAATTAAATGACAACAACATAACAACAACCTCTGTAGTTTAGCTCTTATGGAGCAGTTGAATCCATGTCACAGATCAAGGGAAACCAGTGCCTCCAGTCATATTCCACTTAATCTTTGTCAGCATGCTCACCGAATCCTCTAATTACATTTTAAGTGTTTATCCCAGTTTAGCTGCAGGAAACTGACTTGTGTCAGACTTCCAACTTGAAAAGCTGCAAAGGCAAATAATCCAGTTACAACGTCATGTTCAGCTGTAGTTCAGGAAACAGTCCCAGGATTCAATGTAAAGTGTTCACAACACTGGTACATCTTTTGTTTGCGGATGCAATTGACTGGCTGCTTTCTCCATTTTGGTTCAGTCTGCCACATTTTGTTAAAGTGAAATTTTATCAAGGAAAGGATTTTCATTTAAATGGACATCATATGTTTTCAAAAAAAATGTAAGTTGTTTATTATTAAGTACAATGAACATAGTAAAATTTTTACAAATTATAATGGGATAAATATTATTCCTTTCACTCAAAGAACAAAGAACTTTACAGCACAGGAACAGGCCCTTCGGCCCTCCAAGCCTGTACCAGTCATGATACCACCCTTGGCCAAAACCCTCAGCAGCTCCTAGTGCCGTATTCCTGTATACCCATTCTGTCCATGTATTTGTCGGGATGTCTTTTGAATGCCGTTAATGTATCTTCTTCCACAACCTCCCCTGGTAGCACTTTCCAGGTACTCACCACCCTCTGTGTAAAAGACCTGCCTCGCACATCTCCTCTAAACTTTGCCCCACAGTCCTTAAATATTTGCCCCCTGATGACTGACCCCTCCACCCTGGGAAAGAGTGCCTGCCCATCCACTCTATCAATGCCCCTATCCAGTTCATTGGATATATTCAAGAGGGAGCTGAACATGGCCTTTGCGGCTAAAGGGATCAAGTGGAATGGGGAGAAAGCGGAATGGATACTGAATTTGCACGATCATCCATGAGGTGGTGGAGCCTCGAAGGGCCAAATGGCCTACTTCTGCACCTATTTTCTATGTTTCAAGAGCGGAATCAACCCGGATATAAAAACACTGGTCTGGATGTGGGCCGGGGTTGTGGGAGTCCCTTCGGGGAGTGATATGCACTGAGTTTGCTTGTGTTTATTAAACCTTTTCTTTTTCCGTATGTTCTCGTGTGGTTGCTTACTCAAAACTTTAAGACATGGCAGGGCAGCTCAGCTGAGTGGAATGTATGTCCTGTAATATGTGCAAAGTCATAGACGCTATCGGTGTCCTAGACCAGTATTTTTCAAGCATTTTTTCCTGGACCAACTTTTGCCAACTGGCTGATTTTTGTGACCCACGCCGGCCGACCTTCACACCACAAACCATGGGCGGGATTCTCCCCTACCCGGTGGGGCGGGGGGTCCCGGCGTAGCAGAGTGGCACCAACCACTCCGGCATCGGGCCTCCCCAAAGGTGCAGAATGTAGGGGCCAAGCCCTCACATTGAGGGGCTAGGCCAGCGCCAGAGTGGTTGGTGCAACGCACGACGTCACCACTGGCGCATGCGCGGTAGGGGGGGGTCTCTTCCGCCTCCGCCATGGTGGAGGCCGTGGTGGCGGTGGAAGAAAAAGAGTGCCTCCACGCACTGGCCCGCCCGCCGATCGGTGGGCCCCGATCGCGGGCCAGGCCACCGTGGGGGCACCCCCGGGGTCCGATCGCCCCACCCCCCCAGGACCTCGGGGGGCCGCTCGTGCCGCCAATCCCGCCGCCACCAGAGCTGGTTAAAACCACGTTGGCGGGATTGGCCTCTCAGCGGCGGGACTTCGGCCCATCATGGGCCGGAGAATCGCCGCGGGGGGCACGCCGGTCGGCGCAGCGTGATTCCCGCTCCCGCTGATTCCCGGGTGGCGGAGAATTCCGGCCCATGTTTGTTTACCTTTAATGTGACAAGTGAATCCCTGCTTGTTCTTCACAATTTCACTCCAATAAAATTCACAGGAGGTGATTGCAATGTATATATCAGGTGCAGAGTTCAGCTGGTTTCTTTGTGCCATCTTCAACTTTGTGAGATCCAACCTCACACATGTAGCTGGTTTTACTCAGCACTGGATACTCATGGGAGATGGTACTCCAGAATGCTCATGGACCTGTGGTGTGTTTTTACTGTGCTGTCACAGGTCAGCTGCAGCAGATCAGTCTGAAACTTTTCCCCTGGAAAATAACAACAAAAACTGTTGATCAGTGCAGCCAGATGCAACTGTTTAAGATGTGTCAGTCTACTGACAGTTCCCTTATTAAGACTATTATATTTGATGTGCCGTAGAAGTGTGAGGAACATGTAGAAGTTTTTATTTTGTACTTGCCAAGCTTTCATGACTTTTGGAAAGCATCTATTTCTTCACAGTTCCAAATGAAATCAGCAGCCTTTCCTTGAAATTTGAGGTTCAGTTTGTTTAGAATTATAAAATATGCCTGCAAGGTACGACATAGTTAGCATCCAACTTTCATCACCAAATGAATCAGCCAGAGGGGATGCTTCTCAAGAAGGAAAGTGTGAATTTCATACCTCTAATTGGTCAACTCTGCCAAGCACCTGACCCCTTGTCAGCCAACGTAACTCTGTGTCAAATAATAAATGTGTCTTGGCCCCCCCCCCCCCCCCCGTATTGCAACATAGAGCTTTGAAAAACTTGATATTGAGTGCATTGTATTTAATGAAATTCACGACTTTCACAATCTCTTCCACATCACTTCAAGAACGGATGGAAACCCTTTCAATGCCATTGCATCACAGTGAATAACAAATTAATTCCAAAAAATATCCTGCCTCCATAATCTTTATTATAACTCCACTGTATTTCCCAGCCATGGTAGCTGGCCCATCACTTGTGATTCCTCTGCAATGAACCCAGTTGAGCCCTCACTTTCCAACCACATTATTATTCAATGCTTCAAAGATCTGTGCACCAGGCGTCCTGGTTGGTAATGTCAAGCAGCACAGAAAATCCTTAACAAATTCATTGTGCCAAACATACTTGATTTAAAATAGCAAGATTGCACAATCTGAAATGTCTGTACTTTCATCCAGTTACATTGAAAACTCCTGTGCTGACTTTAAACGAGAAATAAGCTGTACTTCTAAATTCTCAGAAGTATCACAAATTTGGCAAGTCACTGTGTTATCACTAAGTGGGATGGATTTCAGTTATAATAATAATCTTTATTAGTGTCACACGTTGGGAGCGGCATGGTGGCACAGTGGTTAGCACTGCTGCTTCATGGCGCCGAGGTCCCAGGTTTGATCCCGGCCCTTGGTCACTGTCCATGTGAAGTTTGTTTGTTCTCCCTGTGTCTGTGTGGGTCTCGTCCCCACAACCCAAAGATGTGCAGGTTAGGTGGATTGGCCACGCTAAATTGCCCCTTAATGGGAAAAAATTAATTGAATACTCTAAATTTATTTTTAAAAACTAAAAAAACATTAGTGTCACAAGTTACTGTGAAAATCCCCTAGTCGCCAAGACTGCCTGTTCGGGTACACTGAGGGAGAATTTAGAATGTCCAATTCACCTAACCTGCACATCTTTCAGGAATTGTGGGAGGAAAGCGGAGCACCCTGAGGAAATCCACACAGACACGGGGAGAACGTGCAGACTCCACACAGACAGTGACCCAAGCTGGCATCAAGCCCTGGTCCCTGGAGCTGTGAAGCAGCGGTGCTAACCATTGTGCTACCGTGCCGCCCCGTTTTTCAGCTGACCTCCCATTTAGGACCATGTGACCCATATCTAATGCAAAGAGAAATTAATTATTTCTAAAATAAATTTAGATTACCCACCAATTAAGGGGCAATTTAGAGCGGCTAATTCACCACTGCACCACCATGCCACCCTAGCTGCAGGGAGAATTAATCTCTCTGCTACAGTGTGGGGCATTTGCTTTTTAGCTTTGCAGTAAGTTACCATATAAGAAGCTAATTGTACTTTATCATTCAATGTTAGATTTCTGTCAAGGACTTCTGCTGATGATTTCCGTTCTTGCAGCATCCTTTGAAAAAATCAAGAGGTTTGTTATCGAGCTCCCCTTGCTTAGTCTACAGATCCCTTCGCCGTTTTGAAGATTCTAAACTCTCAGAAACTCTCACTTCTCCCTGCATATAACACACTTGGGCTTTTCATCCTGATAGGCATTGGCACAATTAACAAAATCAAGAAATCATCTTTATTCTGCTTTGTTGCCAGTTTAAATTTCTTCTTTGTGGGCTGTTCACCAATGGCCCCGGAGCTCTGTACACTAACAGAGTTAACACTAGGACAGCTCTGTCCTGCCATGGACTTTCCAGTGAGCTCTCTCCAGCAGATTCCATTGTGAGATCCTGACTAGGAGGTACCCTGCCTATTTGTGTCTCTGGCCATCTATTTCTAGTAACAAAACAATCCATGTTCATTGTCCTCTTGTGTTCCTCAAAAGTGAAAGAAGCACGCCTCCAAGTGATTTGGCACCAAAAGCACGTTTGTATAGGGCACTTGGTGCCAGGTGTATGTGCAGGGCACACTGACCTGCTCACTGTTGCCTTTTATGGTCGGAAGACTGCACAGCTAATGGTTCTCATTTAAAATGAGATTTGAAACCGGATGATGTGCACAGCGAAAAGAGATTTGTCTTTCTGGAACACTGTGTGCCTTAGCCACGCAACGTTTCCGACACCCGCCCGCAATACAGCCCCGTACTTTGAAAAATCCTGTCATGGACGACCATTGAAAGTGTTGCCAGCTGCAAAAACTTGAGCATCAGGCAGGGGAATGGCACTAAGTCATAATGCTCATTTGGAGTGTTGGTACAGATGCAATGGGTCGCATTGCCTCCTGTGCAGTAACAATTCTGTGGAGTATTAATTGTCTGAAAGTCTATCTCACATAGGGGCTAAAGTGATCAAGGGATATGGGGGTAAAACGGGATCAGGGTCTTGAATTTGATGATCAGCCATGATCATAATAAATGGTGGTGTGGGAGCACGGTGGCGCAGCACTCCTGCCTCACTGCACCGAGGTCCCAGATTCGGTCCCAGGTCACTGTCCGTGTGGAGTTTGCACAGTCTCCCCGTGTTTGCATGGGTTTCGCCCCCACAATCCAAAGATGTGCAGGGTAGGTGGATTGGCCACGCTGAATTGCCCATTAATTGGGAAAAATGAATTGGTACTCTAAATTTAAAAAAAAACAATGGCAGAGTAGGCTCGAAGGGCCGAATGGATTCACACACACAATTTACAGTGCAGAAGGAGGCCATTCGGCCCATCGAGTCTGCACCGGCTCTTGGAAAGAGCACCCTACCCAAAGTCAACACCTCCACCCTATCCCCATAACCCAGTAACCCCACTCAACACTAAGGGCAATTTTGGACACTAAGGGCAATTTAGCATGACCAATCCACCTAACCTGCACATCTTTGGACTGTGGGAGGAAACCGGAGCACCCGGAGGAAACCCACGCACACACTGCTTCTATTTTGTATGTATGTTTCTATGAATATTCTCTCCTCCAGCTGGGCATGGCTAGTTATTCCAGTAAAATGTTGCTGGAGGGGAGCCATTTTAAAATACACCTTTGCTTTTCTTATAAATTAAAACCAGGATCAAAATAAGAGCATACTTGATGGCATTTTATTAGGATCGCAGTTGCATAATCATGACCGTCTCTTTTTTCCCCCGCACTCAATGTGAGGTGTATTACTCACTAGTGGTAGTGTACTGGACAATCTCAGTCACATATAGCACAGTTGTACATGCAGCATAAAGCTCATACTCCTTTTCCTTTGTAATGTGCTATAATTCCAAACAAAATTAACACTTAAAATACTTTCCACCCTGATCATCCTTGGACTCTGTGAGATTGCCAGTTTATGAGTTAATTTGTGCTTTAGGCTCACATTAATGAAGAGTTTGATTGAAAATGCTTAATCTAATTTCACATAAACCTTTTCGAACCAACAGAGGGGCAACTTGCATGCCATATAAATGATGGCTGGATTTGAACCAGATTCCAGAGCTAAAAGTACAGTAAACTCGGAACCCATTGCATCAAATTGTTTAATAAGACTTAATAGTTCTATTTGCTCTCAGTTTGTCTTTATTTCAGAATAAATTTGTGTCACCACTTATTTTCCCCATTATTTTGAAAATGTGAAACTAATAATTTTTGTCTGGAAAAATGGTGCTGAGCTGTGCTTTGTAGAAGAGAACATATACGTTGTGGAAAAATCTACAAATCAACATGTGATAATCATCAGTCGACCAAGGCCCAGTTTTAATTTCAGGGTGAAAGCCCAAAAGAAACCTGCCACTTTGAAAAAGTTATTTTCCCTTTTCTCTTAACGTACTAATGTGCAGCTGATCCCAGTTGGATGGCCATTAGGAAACAGGCATTATTTTACTTTCCTCCAATGTGTATTCTTGGAACTCGTGATAAGTCAAGTGCCAGGCACCAAGTGCCATTAGACGTGAGGAGGTCACTTTCTTTAGGGAATTAATCTAAAGATTGGGCTAGGAGCCAATGGTTATTTAACTGCTTTTATGTTGGTACCATATTAATTTGGATTCTGGTAATTTAAGATTCCTGAGCCGATTCCCAAGGCACAGGTTTCTACATCTGGTTCCTCGGTGGCAGACTTGCAAACCAATTATTTGTGGTCTCCTGTCTGGATAAGGAAGTCAGATGGAAGCAACATAACCAATGCCCCCAAATCAGAATGTAAATTAAAAAGTGTAAATGAAAGTATGAGCTCCCATAGAGGAAGACAGAGATCAATGGGAGATGTTGGATTCTACCATTTGTTGGTAGAGTTTTGAAAACATGTTTGTTATTTATTTTGCTTGGAGTAGCAACTAAAATGATGGCCATGTAATTTGAACCATTGATGTAATCATGTACTATTGCAACAATTTTAGATAAATATTTGTCATGTTTTCCTTACTATTATTGATGGGACTCACAGCCAAGTGTCTACCAAACAGTTATCAACTACATTGAATCGACTTCCGGTTGCGGCTATGACTAGCTAAGCCGCACATTTGGAAGCTCCTGCAACAAAGGTGTTTTTGGGCCAATTGGAGGGCCCCAACGGCGCTGAAAAAACGAATCCCGGTGGGGGAAGGTCCCCTGAGGAGAACTAGACCAATTTTATGGTCGGTACCCGGAGCGGAGCGGCAAGAAAAACGGCAGCAGCTCCCCAAAAAAAGCGGGGGAAGAAAATCAAAATGGCGGCCGGCGGTGCATCGGAGGAGTGGAAGAAATGGGCGGAGGAGCAGCAGGCCACTCTCCTCCGTTTTTTCACGGAGATGAAAGTGGAGCTCTTAGAGTCCATGAACGCGACGGCCACCAGGTTGGTGGGAGCCCAGGCGATCCAAGAGGCGTCGATTAAAGATCTGCAGCAGGAGATGACCGCGAGGGAGGAGGAGGCCACAGTCATCGGGGCAAAGGTGGAGGTGCACGAGGCACTCCACATGAAGTGGCAGAGCCGCTTCGAGGAGCTGGACACTCGGATGAGGAGGAAAAATTTGAGGATCCTGGGCCTGGAAGAAGGCCTGGAGGGGTCGGATCTCCCGGGATATGTGGCGGAGATGTTGAGCTCCCTGATGGGGGAAGGGGCCGGTCCGGCGCCCCTGGAATTGGAAGAGGCATACCGGGTCATGGCCAGGAGGCCTAGGGCAAACGAGCCCCCGAGGGCGGTGCTGGTGCGGTTCCAGCGGCTAAGTGATCGAGAGAAAGTCCTGAGGTGGGCAAAAAGGGAGAAAAGCAGCAAGTGGCAGAACTCGACGGTAAGGGTGTACCAGGACTGGAGTGCGGAGGTGGCAAAGCGGCGGGCCCGGTACAACCGGACAAAGGCGGTGCTACACGCGAAAAAGATCAAATTTGGAATGCTGCAACCGGCGCGCTTGTGGGTCACCTACAAGGACCAACATCATTATTTCGAGTCCCCAGAGGAGGCCTGGACCTTTGTACAAGAGGAAAAGTTGGACACGAACTAAAACCTGGGAGCACCGGCGGTCGTAGCCGCCGGGGGACTCTTGATTGAGCAAGTGGCCCTTTTCTTTTTCAGGCCAGGTCGGAACTGGGTAACAGTTTCGTGGATTGTTTGGGGTGTTTTTTTTCTCGAACGGTTGACTTTTCTGAATATTTTGAAGGTTTCGAGTTGTTGGGTGTGTCTGTATATTTGTACTGTTGAAATCTCTGTCGTGGGTCGTTGGCTTCTTATGGGGTGTTTCTTCCCGTTTCCAATTTCCCTTAGTTATTTACCCCTCTTACCCTTTTTCTTTGGGTGCTTGGGGGGGTTTTTTGTTCTTTTTTTTTTTTCTTTTCGGGTTATGGTTATCTGCGGTTATTTATACTGTTTGATGGAGGGTGATGGTTGGGCACACTGTTAGTTGATAGCTAGTTAATTATTTTGTTATTTAAGTATGTAGTTAAGTATTTATGTATTTAGTTGCCATTGGGTATTTATATCGTTAAGTTGGGGAGACGGGACGGGGGGGGAGCGGGTTGATTATGCGGGTCTTTCTCGGGGGTTTTAAGGGGATCTTTCACGGGCGCAGATGGGGTGAACCGGGAGGAGTCGGAATGTGGCAGGAGCAGCCGGGTCAGCGGAGACCAGCTGACTCTCGGGAGTACGATGTGGGGTACATCGCGGCTAGGAGGGGTCCTAGCCAGGGGGGGGGGGGGGGGGGGGGGGGGGGGAAGGGGGGGGGGGGGGCGGGGGGGGGACACCGGGTTGCTGCTGGAAAGACCAGGGACGAGAAGGGGAGAGCCGGGGGGGGGGGGGGGGGGCCATCGCTATGGGAAGCGGGTCAGAAAAGAAGGGATGACCCGGGGCGAGCAAGGGACAAGACATGGCTAATCGACAGGGAGTAGGGACGGGTCGCTCTGCGACCCGATTGATCACGTGGAACGTAAGGGGGCTGAATGGGCCGGTCAAAAGATCAAGGGTCTTCTCACACCTGAAGGGACTGAAGGCTGATGTAGCAATGCTGCAGGAGACTCATTTGAGGGTAGCAGATCAGGTCCGCCTGAGAAGGGGGTGGGTGGGACAGGTGTTCCACTCAGGCTTGGATATCAAGAACCGGGGGGGTGGCGATTTTGGTGGGAAAGAGGGTGTCGTTTGTGGCGGCAGAGGTGGTGGCAGACAAGGAGGGCAGGTACGTGATGGTGAGGGGTAGGCTGCAGGGAGAGAATGTGGTACTGGTAAATGTGTATGCCCCGAACTGGGACGACGCGGGTTTTATGAGGCGCCTGCTGGGCCTCATCCCGGGACTGGAGGCAGGGGGCCTGATCATGGGAGGGGACTTCAATACGGTGTTAGACCCTGGGCTGGATAGATCGAGTTCCAGGACGAATAGGAGGCCGGCAGCGGCAGAGGTGTTAAGGGGGTTCATGGAGCAGATGGGAGGGGTAGACCCATGGAGATTTGGTAGGCCTAGGGCGAGGGAGTATTCTTTTTTCTCCCACGTCCACAGAGTGTACTCTAGGATCAATTTTTTCGTATTGAACAGGGGGCTGATACCGAGAGTGCAGGACACGGAGTACTCGGCCATTGCGATATCGGACCATGCACCACATTGGGTGGACGTGGACATGGGGGAGGCGCGGGACCAACGCCCGTTGTGGCGCCTGGATGTAGGGCTGTTGGCGGACGAAGAGGTGTGCAGAAGGGTGAGAACGGGCATTGAGAACTATCTGGGTACGAATGACACAGGTGAGGTGCAGGTGGGGACGGTCTGGGAGGCCTTGAAAGCAGTGATTAGAGGAGAGCTGATCTCCATAAGGGCACACAGAGAGAGGAAGGAGAGGCAGGAAAGGGAGAGGCTGGTGGGGGAGCTCCTAGAAGTAGATAGGAAATATGCGGCGGCACCAGAGGAGGGGCTATTAAGGGAGCGGCGTAGCTTGCAGGCCAGGTTCGACCTACTGACCACTAGGAAGGCGGAAATGCAGTGGAGAAGGGCGCAGGGTGCGGCGTATGAGTACGGGGAAAAGGCGAGCAGGATGCTGGCACACCAGCTTCGTAAGCGAGATGCAGCCAGAGAGATTGGGGGAGTGAGAGAGAGGGGTGGGGACGTAGTGCAGAAGGGGCAAGAGGTGAATAGGGTCTTTAGGGACTTCTATAGGGAATTGTATAGGTCTGAACCGCCGAAGAGGAGAGGGGGAATGAAGAACTTTCTCGATAAATTGGGGTTCCCAAAGGTACAGGAGGAGCTGGTGGAAGGGTTGGGGGCGCCGATAGAGCTGCAGGAGCTAATTAAAGGGATAGGCCAGATGCAGACGGGGAAGGCGCCGGGGCCGGATGGGTTCCCGGTGGAGTTTTACAGGAAATTTGTGGACTTGGTGGGTCCAGTGCTGGTGCGAGCCTTTAATGAGGCGCGCGAGGGGGGGGTTCTGCCCCCAACAATGTCGCAGGCCCTGATCTCCTTGATTTTGAAGCGGGACAAGGACCCGGTCCAGTGCGGGTCCTACAGGCCCATCTCCCTCCTGAATGTTGACGCCAAGCTGTTAGCAAAGGTCCTGGCAACCAGGATAGAGGACTGTGTGCCAGGGGTAGTCCATGAAGACCAGACGGGGTTCGTGAAGGGACGCCAACTTAACACAAATGTCCGGAGATTGTTAAATGTGATTATGATGCCAGCAGTGGAAGGGGAGGCGGAGATAGTGGTAGCGCTGGACGCGGAGAAGGCATTTGACAGGGTGGAGTGGGAATACTTGTGGGAGACGTTGGAAAGGTTTGGATTTGGGGAGGGATTTATCAAGTGGGTAAAACTGCTCTATTCAGCTCCGATGGCAAGTGTGGTAACAAACGGGAGGAGGTCAGAATATTTTGGGCTCCATCGAGGTACTAGGCAGGGATGTCCCCTATCTCCCTTACTCTTTGCATTAGCGATTGAGCCGTTGGCGATGGCACTGAGGGGTTCAGGGGGGTGGAGAGGACTGACAAGGGGAGGGGAGGAACATCGGGTCTCGCTCTATGCGGATGATTTGTTGTTGTATGTGGCAGACCCGGAGGGGGGAATGCCGGAGGTAATGGGGATACTAGCGGAGTTCGGGGACTTTTCGGGATATAAATTAAATCTGGGGAAAAGTGAGGTCTTTGTAATACACCCGGGAGACCAAGGGGAGGGAATTGGGAGGCTCCCCTTCAAAAGAGCAGTTAAAAGTTTTAGGTATTTGGGGGTGCAGGTGGCAAAGAACTGGGGGACCCTCCACAAGTTGAACTTTTCCAGACTGGTGGAACAGATGGAGGAGGAGTTTAAGAGGTGGGACATGGTGCCGCTGTCGCTGGCAGGGAGGGTGCAGTCAGTTAAAATGACGGTCCTCCCGAGGTTCTTGTTTTTGTTCCAGTGTCTGCCCATCTTCCTCCCCAGGGCCTTTTTCAAGAAGGTAACGAGTAGTATCATGGGGTATGTGAGGGCACATGGCACCCCGAGAGTTAGAAGGGTCTTTTTGGAGCGGAGTAGGGATAGTGGAGGGCTGGCGTTACCCAACCTTTCAGGATATTACTGGGCGGCAAATACATCGATGGTACGAAAGTGGATGATGGAAGGGGAGGGGGCAGCCTGGAAGCGCATGGAGAGGGCGTCCTGCGGCAGCATAAGCTTAGGGGCACTGGTAACGGCACCATGGCCGCTCCCTCCCACGAGGTATACCACGAGCCCGGTGGTGGCGGCCACCCTCAAGATCTGGGGGCAGTGGAGGCGACACAGGGGGGAAGTGGGAGGTCTGATAGGGGCACCACTAAGAGGGAACCACAGATTTGCGCCGGGAAACACAGGAGGGGGATTCCAGAGCTGGCAGAGGGCGGGTATTAGACAACTGAGGGACTTGTTTATAGAGGGGAGGTTTGCGAGCCTGGGAGAGCTGGAGGAGAAATTTGGGCTCCCCCCGGGGAACACGTTCAGGTACCTCCAAGTGAAGGCATTTGCCAGACGACAGGTAGCGGGGTTCCCCGCGCTCCCCGACAGGAGGGTGAGTGATAGGGTGCTATCAGGGGTCTGGGTCGGGGAGGGGAAGATCTCGGACATCTATAAGATTATGCAGGAGGTGGAGGAGGTACCAGTAGAGGAGCTGAAAGATAAGTGGGAGTTAGAGCTGGGGGAACAGATAGAGGACGGGACATGGGCAGACGCCCTGGAGAGGGTCAACTCGTCGTCGTCATGTGCGAGACTAAGTCTCATTCAATTTAAGGTACTGCATAGAGCCCACATGACGGGGACAAGGATGAGTCGGTTTTTCGGGGGTGAAGACAGGTGTATTAGATGTTCGGGAAGCCCTGCGAATCATGCACATATGTTTTGGGCATGTCCGGCACTGGAGGAGTTCTGGAAGGGGGTGGCAGGGACGGTGTCGAGAGTGGTGGGGTCCAGGGTCAAGCCAGGATGGGGACTTGCGATCTTCGGGGTTGGGGTGGAACCGGGGGTACAGGAGGCGAGGGAGGCTGGAATATTAGCCTTTGCGTCCTTGGTGGCTCGGAGGAGGATCCTGATTCGGTGGAGGGACGAAAGGCCTCCGAGTGTTAACACCTGGTTAAACGACATGGCAAACTTCATCCAATTGGAAAGGATCAAATTCGCCCTGAGAGGGTCGGTGCAGGGGTTTTTCAAGCGATGGCAACCCTTCCTAGACCTCTTGGATCAGAGATAGAAACTGAGGCCGTGACAGCAGCAACCCGGGAGGGGAGGGGAGGGCGGGAGGGAGGGGGGAGGAGGGGGGGGGGGGAGGGGGGACAAAGACGAAGGAAGTACGGCAGCGGTGGTGGCACGGGCAAGGCCTGCCCGAGGACGCTGCTAGAAATGATAAGTTGGTCTGACTGTCGGTTCGCCGGCGGCGGCGGGGGGGGGGGGGGGGGGGGGGGGGGGGACGCGCGAGTAGGGGGGGGGGACTTTTTTCTTTTTCTTGTTAAGTAGGGGGGTTTGACTTTGTTTTGTTATAATCTAAATGTAAATGTAGGGGGGGTTAAAATGTTTGTATTTTGAAAAATTTCTTCAATAAAAATTATTTTAAAAAAAAACTACATTGAATCAACATTGAACATCTATTCACAGGGAAACCTGTTCTTTGCCCCCAAAGAACTAACCAGAAAATAAAAATTTGTAATCAAATTGTTTCAATAACGGGTCCGATCTAACGGCTGGTCGCGCCTGACTCAGGATGCAACAAGGCCATTAAATTTGTGATTCTTGGGCATCTCGTAAGATCTAACGAGATCTCGTGATCTGGATCTCGCCCTCGCTGGGCAGGATCTAGATTGACATATTTAAGTCAGCAGGTAGGCTCACATAAATATGTTGATGCCAGATTCTGTCAAGGTCTGTGATGAAACGCCCGTGCCTGGCGATTTCGCCATGGCTCCGTTTAGCACTGGTCCACAGACGTGGACTGGGCGTAACGGCACCTGGAGGGGTCTCCCAGGCCATCACAGCATCTGGGTGGTTGGGTTCTGGGCAGTGTGGTACCCTGGCACTTCTGCTGCCACCCAGGCAACTTGACACTGACAGCCTGGCAGTTTCACCCAGGCTTCACCACCCTGGCACTGCCAGAGTGTCCAGATGGCACCACCAGGCTGGGAGGTAAATGCCAGGGTGCAAGACTTGCAGTGCCAAGGTGCCTGGATGCCAGGTTGGCACTGCCGGGGATCAGGCCTGGGGGTGCCCTGCACTTATTAAGTGGGGTGAGGGGGGCTCGATGACCCCCTAACAGGTAAGTGGGGGGCATTGGGGAGGTCCGGGGTCTGCGGTGGAGGGGTCCAGAGATCGGGGAGATCAAGGCGGCATTTAAAAATGGCTCCCTGATCTCTTCCTGTATTGAGTTGAGCTAAGCTCGTCAGTGCAGAAAATGAAGGTAAGTGCGTTCCTCGCCAAGGCCAAATAAAAACAGTGTCCTGTTTGATAAGACGTTGTCTTGACTCTGTTTTCCCCCACTAAATTGTGCCCAGCAATTTAAATGGAGTAGCATGCTATTTATTTTGCTTGGGCTACCATTCCAAATGCAGATGGCTTTAGCAACTTGCAAGTATATGTTCCCCTCTCCAGTCAGTATCCATCTTCCAGTGTGACCTCATCTTCCAATAATGTTATAGTCGAAGACATGATATTATTGCACCTGTCACTGAATCTGATACTGACAAATTGTATTAGGAAAGAAATTCAGTTATTTCATTATAGATGTGGCCATTTAGGAGGGTCAACAGGAGTATTACGGGATTTATGTGGGCGCATGGGACTCCGAGGGTGAGAAGGGTGTTCCTGGAACGGGGCAGGGATAGGGGGGGGCTGGCGTTGCCCAACCTCTGTGGGTACTATTGGGCTGCCAACGCAGCGATGGTACGTAAGTGGGTAATAGACGGGGAAGGGGCAGCATGGAAGAGGATGGAGGTGGCGTCCTGTGTGGGCACGAGCCTGGAGGCGCTGGTAACGACGCCGTTGCCGCTCCCTCCAACGAGGTATACCACGAGCCCGGTGGTGGCGGCTACCCTCAAAATTTGGGGGCAATGGAGACGACATAGGGGAGAAGTGGGGGACTCGATGGAGGCCCCGATACGGGGGAACCATCGGTTTGTCCCAGGGAGCATTGATGGCGGATTTCTGGGCTGGCACAGGGCAGGGGTTAGCAGGTTGAGGGACCTGTTTGTGGAGGGGAGGTTCGCGAGCTTGGGGGAGTTAGAGGGGAAGTTTGGGCTCCCCCCTGGGAACATGTTTAGGTACATGCAGGTGAGGGCGTTTTTCAGGCAGCAGGTGGAGGGGTTCCCCTTGCTGCCCCCACGAGGGGTGTGGGATCAGTTGCTCTCGGGGGTGCGGGTTGGAGGAGGGAGGATTTCGGACATATACCGGGTGATGCAGGAGGTAGACGATGCCTCGGTGGAGGAACTGAAGGGTAAATGGGAAGAGGAGCTGGGTGAGGAGATTGAGGAGGGGACGTGGGCGGATGCCCTGGAGAGAGTGAATTCCTCCTCTTCCTGTGCGAGGCTTAGCCTCATACAGTTCAAGGTGCTGCATAGGGCCCACATGACTGGGATGAGGATGAGTAGGTTTTTCGGGGGCGAGGACAAGTGTGCTAGGTGCTCGGGGAGCCCAGTCAACCACGCCCATATGTTTTGGGCGTGCCCAGCGCTGGGGGAGTTTTGGAAGGGGGTAGCAAGGACGGTGTCGAGGGTGGTGGGATCCAGGGTCAAGCCAGGCTGGGGACTCGCAATTCTTGGGGTTGCAGTGGAGCTGGGAGTGCAGGAGGCAAAAGAGGCCGGTGTTCTGGCCTTTGCGTCCCTAGTAGCCCGGCGGAGTATCTTGCTCCAATGGAAGGATGCGAGGCCCCCAAGCATGGAGGCCTGGATCAATGATATGGCGGGGTTCATTAAATTGGAGAAGGTGAAATTTGCCCTGAGGGGATCGGTACAGGGGTTCTTTAGGCAGTGGCAGCCTTTCCTGGACTTCCTGGCAGAACGGTAGGGAAATAGGCTGGCAGCAGCAGCAACCCGGGGGGGGGGGGGGGGGGGGGGGACTGGGGGGTTTGGATCGGTGGGAGGGAGAACTGTGTACAGGGGTTTGTGGGATGTGGCGGGTGTTATCTCTTTCCCTTTTGTTGTTTGGGTGTTCTTTTGTTTTTTATTTTGCTTGTAGTTGCTTTTGAAGTTGGGTGGGTATTGTTCTTGGAGTGTTACCGCGGTTGTTTTGTTAATAGAGTTGAGATGTTTATATTTTGTAAAAATGTCAATAAAAATTATTTAAAAAAAAAAATAGATGTGGCCATTTCCCTTTAATACCACTATGTGTACACTCAAAATTTAATTTGCATTTAAAAATAATTTACTTTTCTATTTAAAATTCAATTGAAAGCATTATAACTTAAAAAGGAGCTTCCTGGATTAATCAACAAATTAAACGGTTTCATACAAATCAGGAAAATCCCACATTTGATTCTCTTTCCGCACTGAGTTAGTTAATCACAGCCAGGATAAAGTTAGCAGCTTCATTTAACCCTCAGCTCCTCTAGATGTGGCAGCCAAAGAGTAAATTACTTAGAAGCAGTAGCCACTCCTGGTATCATGTCGTATTATTCATCCTGGGGCAACACGAACTGCAACACGATGCAGATAAACGATAAAGCATACACCAAAAGGCGTTGTTTCAATAGGATTTATTGAACTGCAGTAACGAAACACACAACTGCCTGTGGGTTGACTCTCTACTACTCTATGTAAACTAACTCAAACTATCTAGACCAGGCTAGCTCTGATCCACGTGTAGAAGGTGTTGAATGATTTGTACACCCTGACTGTCACTACAGTTGTCACCAGTGGAAAGACAGAGTGCTGATGCCTCATGTGTTTAATAGTTGGAAACCCACCTCTGATGTTCTGTCTGGTGATTGGTTGTATTCTGTTCTGTATGTTGATTGGTTCACCTGGGTGCTGTCACTGCCTGCTTTTACCTCATGAGGTGCATATTATGACACCTGCAATGTAGTGAACTGTGCTGGAAGTACAAATGTGTAGATGTCAGCTGAGTATGCTCAACGGCTTACAGACTAATAAGGGTCATCTCAGCGACATACCTGAAATAAATTGATATCCCTCATAAAAGGTCAATGTGTTGAAGGGAGGGAGATTCGGGAGAAAAATGAGAAACGAAAGCAATTGCAAAGCACAGTTCAAAAGAAATTGTAATGAAAGCAGGGCTGATAGTTAAAACTAATTATATTCTCAAGGCAATCATTCAGAATGAACACAATATATTGGTAACAATACATGCATTCAAACTTGGTCGTTTGCATATATATAGATTCAATAATATAGGTTTAACCATACATTGTAAAATTATATTAACAAGAGTGAGAATTGGCTGCAGAAGTAAATCCACAAACACATGGAAATCAGCAAAATAAGGAAGAAGGTGACTAATGCACTGGTTCTCAGACTTACTGGCAACGGTTAAGATTATTGGCTCAAATTTCAAAGAACTTTACATAAAACTCAGACTTTTCTCTGTTGTTAGTGGATTTGCAGCCAGAAACCTGTACAAGTGCCAATACGTCTGAGCAGACAATATTAGGGTAACTGCAGGGAGTCTGTTTCTCCTGACTTTCGTGATTTACAGGTGTTGGTGAATTTTCTTTTGATTCATTATATTTTTTGCTAATATAATTAAGGTAATAAACCTATTTTAAACCATCTAAACAACATTTTCCAGCAGGTTTTTTAAATATATATTTATTTATTAGACATTTTCCATTTTTGCAGATAACACAAATCCTCAAAACTGATATAAATACATCTGTTTACATGAATACAGAAAAATACAGGAGAACACCAACACAGTTGATTCAGCTTAATCATTAAACTTGGTGCGTCCGCTTATACAAGGAAAATTGGTGGACAGATAAACTATAGTAGGGTTTTTGAAAATACGAGTGGTGACTGTTGTGTTTGGTCCCTTGTACTTTATGATGAACTCACCAAACACTTTGATCTGCCCAAACCAAGATCCTTTTATTGTGTCTTGTGCGGTAGGATGGCAATCTGATACAGAGCATGTTATCACGGAGTCTTGATACTCCTCTGGAACTTCCATCTTGTGTTGACCAATTACATGTACATCTGATTACCCTCTATCTCTTGTTCTCAGATGGCCGGATGCACCTCTCTTTGTACACAGGTCCCAGGTCACATGACCTTGGTCTTGAGACCGCATGATGTGTCTGTACCACCACCTGCTGGTTGGAGGTCTCACACTATCCAACTATGATATGGCCCATAGGCATATCACCACAGTGACCTGTGGGTGCGTAACAGGCGGGTGTTGGCAAGGTTGAGGAGCTAAGGGTTGCAGTTTTCCTGAAAGAAGGATTTCTTCTTACTGTGCCCATCAGTTGGAAACAACATTTAAAATTAGAACTACTGCATAATAAGTCGTGCAGTCTTCCAACCGTAAGAGGCAACAGTGAGCAGGTCAGCGTGCCCTTGGCACCAAGTTCTCTGCACATACCTGCTTTTGGCGCAAAACCACTTGGAGGTGAGCTTCTTTCACTTTAGAACAAAGCAAGAGGACCATGAACATGGATTATTTTGTTACAAGAAAGAGACGGCCAGAGACACAAATAGGTAGTGTACCTACTGGCCAGGATCTCACATCGGAATCTGCTGGAGAGAACTGCTCTGGAGGACAGAACTGTGCTAGTGTTAGCTCTGTTAGTGTACAGAGCTCCAGGGTCTCTGGTGAACAACCTACACAAAAGAAACTTAAATCAGGACAAGGGATTAAGGATGATTCCTTGAGATATGGGGCTGGATTCTCCGTTCCCCAGCGCTGAAATGGTGTTCGGCGCCGGGACGGAGAATCTGTTTTGATGCCGAAATCAGGAGCCGCGCAGGTATTTGGATTCTCTGCCCCCTAGGGTATGCTGCGCCATGTATCCACGGCCTCAGGCCATTGCCTGAGGCCCGCCCCGCAATGCTCCATCCTCGACCAGCCGCGTTCCCGACTACAGTCGAGGGAGGGCCGATCCACAGGCAAGGGGGACTTAATTCGGTGCTGGGGGCACTGTGGGCGGGTGGTCCAGGACCCCGCGAGCGGCCAGAGGAGGGCACTACTTTTGTAGTCCAGGTCCGTGGGCTGAGTCCGCCATGAAGCATGGCATGGCTGCTGTAGGCCGCCGCCGTGCACATGCACGACCACGGAACCAGAAATGCTAAGGGCCGTATCAGCAGCTAGAGCTGCAAGCTAGCCTCCCTGCTAGCCCCCAGCAAAAGGGGACTTGGTGGCCATTTTGCACCACTGATCATGCCGGCGTAGGGACTTAGTCTCCCAAACGGAGAATGCAACCCATGGTTTTGTCAATTGTGCCAATGCAAATCAGGATGCAAAGCGTAGCGTGTTATATGCAGGAAGTACTGGCGAATGAGTGTCCAGAACCTTCAAAACTGCAAAGGCATCTGAACACTAAGTATGGGGAGCTCAAGAACAAATCTCTTGATTTTTTTCAAAGGATGCAGTGAGAACTTAAATCATCAGCTGAAGTCCTTAGCAGAAATGTAACATTGAAAGATAAAGTACAATTAGCCTCTTAGTGATAGCCTATTGTATAGCCAAAGAGAAAATGCTCCACACAGTAACAGATGGGTTTATTCTCCCTGCAGCATTATAAATGACTTGTACAGTCATAAATGAGAGGTCAGCTGAAAACTGAAATGCATCCCACTTAGTGATAATGCAGTGGCTCACTGAGTTTGCGATATTGCTGAGAATTTAGAAGTACAGCTTATTTCTTATTCAAAGTAAGCATAGGAGTTCTCAATACAACTGGATGAAAGTACAGACAGTTTTGATTGTGCAACCTTGCTAGTTTACATTAGGTGTGTTTGGCAAAATGAATTTGTTGAGGATTTGGTGTGCTGCTTGACATTACCAACCAGCACGACTGGTGCATAGATCTTTGAAGCATTGTTTAGTGTGGGCTTGACTGGGTTCATTACCAGGGAATCACAAGCATGAGGGCAGCCAACATGACTGGGAAAAACAGCAGAGCTGAAATAAGGATTAAGGAGGCAGCTGGTCAGGACACTCTTTGGAATGAATACTTTATTCACTGTGCGGCATTGGCGTCGAAAGGCATTCCATCTGATCTTGAGGTGGTGTAGAAAGAAATTGTGAAAGTCGTGAATTTCATTAAACGCAGCACACTCAATACCAGGCTCTTTGAGGTTCTATGTTCCAACGTAGGGGCCGAGCAGATACATTTATTATTCCACACAGAGGTACGTTAGCTGTCAAAGTGTCAGGTGCTTGCCAGCATTTATGAACTAAGGCATGGAATCCACACTTTCCTCCTTGGGAAATCATCTCCTCTCGCTGATTTATTTGGTGATGAAAGTTGGATGCAAACCGTGTCGTACCTTGCAGACATATTTTCAATTCTAAACAAACTGAACTTCACATTGCAAGGAAAGGCTGCTGATTGCTTTCAGAAGTGTGAAGAAATAGATGCTTTCCAGAAGTAATTGAAAGTTTGGCAAGTGCATGTACAAAACTAAAACTACTACATGTGCCCCACACTGCTGTGGCACATTAAAGATAAAATGTGAGTAAAGGAACTGTCAATGGACTGACAAGTCTTATTCAGTGGCATTTGGCTGCACTGATCAACTGTTTTAAAAAAAAAATTTGAATACCTAATTCATTTTTTCCAATTAAGGGGCAATTTAGCATGGTCAATCCACCTACCCTGCACATCTTTGGGTTGTGGGGGCGAAACCCACACAAACATGGAGAATGTGCAAACTGCACACGGACAGTGACTCAGAGCCGGGATCGAACCTGGGACCTCGGCGCTATGAGACAGGAGTGTTAACCACTGCACCACCTTGCTGCCCAACTGTTTTGTTGCTACTTTCCAGTGGAGAAGTTTCAGATTTTGATAGAGACAAAGTTTGTGAAAAATCCCTTTGAATTTGAGACACCAGAGTCAGTTATTAACTTAAAGCAGACTCCAAATGAGGAGACTGATCTGCTGCACCTAACCTGTGACAGCACATTAAAAACATTCCACAAGTCCATGAGGTTGTCAGCATACTTGAGTGTATCTTCCAGGGGTATCCAGTGCTGAGAAAAACTAGTATTTTATTGCTATTGCCCTTCATGACGACCGACATGTTTGAGGTTGGATTTTCCATTCTCACAAAGATGAAGATGGCAGAACGGCACCGTTTGAATCCTGCACATGATATCCAGATTTCTCTCTCCTCCTGTGAACCTGATTGGAGTGAAACTGGGAGCACCAAGCAGGCTCACCTATCACATTAAACGTAAGTGAATGTCGTGTGTGTCGCAAAGATTGGCCGGTTTCGGTCGTGAAGGTCGACCGGCTTAGGTCCCGAACTTTGGCTGATGGCAAAAGTGGCTCCCGGGAGAAAGATTTGAAAAACACTGTTTTAGGATATCTCACAGTTCATCAATGTGACCACTAATAACCTGTACTGGGGAGCTGGAACCATCATTCACAACTTCACTCACAATGGCAGCCATCACCTCGAAGCCAATGACATCACCCAAGCGTAAGTCCATTCACCAGCAAAATCGCCACTGTGAGCTGGGCCCACCCTGGCCACCTCCGACCACCTTAATAAGTCAAGGAGTTTGTTTACATAACTTGGCTCCCCATTGCCAAAATTTAGCCTGGATCCTCCAGGAACATAGCACAGGATATACACACCAGGTTCAAATAATTATGGATTGTGCACATGGATTTAAAGAAAGCTGAAAAGATGAATAGTGCCACAGCTTGCAAAAACGCAGTTTCCCCCGTGCTTACATCACGTGACCCCCATATGTTAAAGAAACATATATGGAATGTTATTTGTTTCATTCTGAAAGCTTTGAATATATATTATTTTAGAGCAAGAACTATACTTGTGTATGATTTTGTATCTTAGCTTTTTAGCTCTCAAGAATGTGTAAATTCATTTTTCAATGTGTATAATAAATGAAATATTTTTTGTCACAGTATCTTATATTCTGGTGAGATTATCATACGTTATGCATTAGAGTACAGAAATTGCTGAAAATGCTCAGCAGGTCTAACAGCAGCTGTGGTGATAAAAACAGGTTTAAAATTTCAGCTGTGAACTGTGGTAAGGTCATAGACTTGCAACATTAACTCTCCACGTTGTCAGACCGGTTGAGTATTTCCAGCATTCTCTGTTTTACAAAGAACAAAGAACAATACAGCAAATACAGCATAGGAACAGGCCCTTCGGCCATCCAAGTCTGCACTGATCACGTGTCCTATCTAGGCCAACCGCATGTATCCTTCTCTACCCCATCTGTTCATGTGCCTTTCCAGATAAGTCTTAAAGGTCGCTAACGTATCTGCCTGTACCACTTTACTTGGCAGTGCATTCCAGTCACTTGGCAGTGCATTCCAGTTTTGATTTCAGATATTCAGCATATGAAGTATATTGCTGTGGTTTTAATTTACGATGAGTTCAATTGGCATTTCTTTAAATTCATAATGGAACAGACTAAAGCTGGCAAGGAGAGAATAAAACTGTGGGACAGGCATGTCTGAAGACCAATACTTTGGAGAAGCATCAAAGGCAGGAAGCCAAAAGTGGAGCTATGGAAATCAGAACAGAATCAGAGCTTTGAAAGGGTGTCAGAAACAAAGAGTTCATTTAAAAAAAAATTATTTATGGGACGTGGGCATTTATTGCCCGTCCCTAATTGCCCTTTAGAAGATGGCAGTGAGCTGCATCCTTGAACTCCTGTGGTCCATGTGGTGTAAATATACCTGCAGTGCTGTTCGGGAGGGTCTTTCAGGATTTTGACCCAGCAGCATTGAAGGAACAGCGATATATTCCAAAGCTAGGATGGTGAGTGGCTTGGAGGGGAGCCTCCAGGTGGTGTTCATATGCGTTTGCTGCCCTTGTCCTTTTAGATGGTAGTGGTCATGGGTTTGGAAGGTGCTGACGGAGGAGCCTTGGTAAGTTCCTGCAGTGCATCTTGTAGATAGGACACACTGTTGCCACTGTTCATTGCTGGTGGACGGAGTGAATGTTTGTAGGTGGGTGCTATCCAATCGTTGCTTTGTCCTGAATGGTGTCAAGCTTCTTGAGTGTTGTTGGAGCTGCACTTATCCAGGCAAGTGGAGGGTATAGCATCACACTACTGACTTGTGCCTTGTAGATAGTGGACAAGCTTTGGGAGTCAGGAAATGAGTTACTTACTGTGGGATTCCTAGCCTCTGACTTGCTCTTTTAACCACAGTATTTATATGGTAGTCCTGTTAAGTTTCTGGTCAATGGTAACTCACAGGATGTTGGTAGTGGTGGACTCAGTGCTTGTAATGCTATTGAATTTCAAGGGGCGATAGTTAGATTCTCTCCTACTGACGTCCGGTGATGGCCATGGTGCAAGTGGTCACATCTTTGGCAGCTCCCGGTCATGGTGGCCTTTTTATGACCTTTACGCCAGTTTGTAGCAGGAATTTTGGAGGAAAAAAGCGCAGAAGAGAGAGCAGAAGACAGTGACCACTAGTTTATGGAGCTGCGGCCCAGAGGTGCCAGGAAAAAAAGCTAACCAGTTGGTTGTGACGAGTGAGGAGCAGACGACGCACGTGGAGATGGCGGACGGGCAGGGTCCGGCCCTGCCGGCTCAGTGGTCAATGGACCAGTTGGTGAGCTTCCTGAATGAGAAGTTCACCTAACAGCGGAAAGAAAGTTTGGAGGACCTGGCCCGGGAGGTGGACCCGATCAAGGTGGTGGTTGACTGCGTGGAGACAAGACTGGCAGCCCAGGGACAGGCGATCCAGAGTTTGGAGGAGCATGAGGAACAGTCCACCTCGATGGCAGTGGAGATGGGACTGATGCAGGACCAGCAGAAGCGACTGCTGGAGAAACTGGAGGACCTGGAGTGCTGATCTCGTAGGCAGAACATCCGGATTGTGACTTGCTGGAGGGAATCGAAGGAACGGATGCGGGTGCGTATGTTGGGAAGATGCTGGAGAAGCTGCTTGGGGAAGGTGTGTTTGATAGGCCATTGGAGGTGGATCGGGCCCACAGGGAGGGCAAGCCGCCGAGGGCGATGGTGGTACGATTTCTGGATAAGGAACGTATCATGAGGTGGGCCAGGCAGACGAGGCGATGCATCTCGGAAAGCATCGAGATTCAGGTGTACCAGGACCTAGGGACAGAGCTCGCGAAAAGGAGGGTGAGTTTTAATAAGGTCAAGTCGGCCCTGTACAAGAAGGGCGTTAAATCTGGTCTACTGTACCTGGCTCGCCTATGGGTGACTTATGGGGGCCGGGAGCTGTACTTTGGCTCGGCGGAGGAGGCAGCGGACCTCGTGAAGGAGAATGGACTGGCAGGAGAAGGAGGACCTTGAACTTTAATTGAGGAGAACTGAAGTGCATGTATTATACTGTGAAGAACTTTGGGTTTTGGTTGTTTGGTTTTCTTTCGTTTTTTCCATTTCTCTGTTCTGGTTGGGATTAGGCTGGGTTACAGTTCTTTGTTAAGGGATGAGGGTGGGTCTCTGTGTTCGGACCTTGGGAGGGATTGTTTATTTGTTTTTACTTCTTGCCTTTGTTTTAAATGTTTGCATCAAGAGCGGGGGGAGGGGAATCAGAGGGGGGTGGGATGCATGGCACCATGGGTGGGGGCTGCCAGGCTAGCTGGGTGGGCTAGTTCATGGAAGCAAAGTGAGTTTGAGAGGCACTGAAGCGGTTATTAGGGGGGAATTCATCTCAATTCGGGCCCATAAGGAGAAGGCTGAACGGGCGGAGTTGGACAGATTGGTGGGTGAAATTTTATAGGTGGACAGGTGGTATGCGGAGTCTCCGGATGACGGGCTTTTGAAGGAGCGTCTGAGGCTGCAGCAAGAATTTGGGCTCCACAGGTAAGGCGGTGGGACAGCTGAGGAGGGTAAAGGAGGCAGTGTACGAATATGGGGAAAAAGCCAGCAGGATGTTGGAGCACCAGCTGAGGAAACAGAAGGTGGCGAGAGAGATTGGGAAAGTGAGGGATACAGGGGGTAAGGTGGTTCTGGATCTGGCGGGGGTGAATGATGTGTTTCGTGAAACTTACAGGAAATTGTATAAATCGGAACCCCCAGCCGGGGAGGAGGGGATGAAGCGATTTCTGGGGGGGGGGGGGGGGGGGGGCTGGGGTTCCCGAGGGAGTTGGTGGAGGATTTGGGAGCCCCAATCGGGCTTGGTGAGGTTATAGACGTGTTGAGGCACAAACGTACAAAACGTTTTCCAGCTGTTCAGGCCGCGTCTGGTAAAAGTTTTTAATGAGTCAAAGGAGCTGGGAGAGCTCCCCCCAACATTATCGCAGGCAACGATTTCCCTTATTTTGAAGCGGGATAAGGTTCCGGAGAGCGGTGGGTCGTATAGGCCAATTTCCCTGCTAAATGTAGATGCTAAATTGCTGGAAAAGATCTTGGCCACACGTATAGAGGATTGTGTTCCGTGGCTTATAGGGGAGGACCAAACAGGATTTGTTAAGGGACAACACACTACCAGTAGGATGTGGAGGATTTAGAGAGGGTGCAGAAGAGATTTACCAGGATGTTGCCTGGTATGGAGAGCAATAGGTATGAGGAGCGGTTGAATAAACTTGGTTTGTTCTCACTGGAACGACGGAGGTTGAGGGGTGACCTGATAGAGGTCTACAAAATTATGAGGGGCATAGACAGAGTGGATATTCGGAGGCTTTTCACCAGGGTAGAGGGGTCAATTACTAGGGGGCATAGGTTGAAGGTGCGAAGGGCAAGGTTTAGAGGAGATGTACGAGGCACGTTTTCTACACAGAGGGTAGTGGGTGCCTGGAACGGACTGCCGGAGGAGGTGGTGGAGGCAGGGACGATAGTGACATTTAAGGGGTATCTTGACAAATACATGCATAGGATGGGAATAGAGGGATACGGACCCAGGAAGTGTAGAAGATTTTAGTTTAGACGGGCAGCATGGTTGGCACGGGCTTGGAGGGCCGAAGGGCCTGTTCCTGTGCTGTACTTTTCTTTGTTCTTTTTTCTTTTACTTTGACACCCGGCGTCCAACATTAGGCGGCTCCTTTATGTCATAATGATGCCTGCGGAGGGACGCGAGATTGAGGTGGTGGTGGTCATGGATGCAGTGGAAGTATTTGTGGGATGTCCTGGGAAGGTTTGGGTTTGGGCAGGGATTCATAGATTTGGTCCATTTGCTATATCAGGCCCCGGTGGCGAATGTAAGGACAAACCGAGTTTGATCAGAATATTTTAGTCTGTGCCGGGGGTTGAGACATGGGTATCCATTCTCCCCACTACTGTTTGTCCTGGCCATAGAGCCTTGGGCAATGGTGCAGTGAGCATGAAACATTTGGCGGGGGATAGTGAGAGGGGGGGTGGAGCATTGTGTCTCGCTCTATGTGGACAATTTTCTCCTTTATATAACAGACCTGTTGGGAGGAAATGCAGGAATTATAGAGATACGAGAGGAATTTGGCTGGTTCTCAGGTTACAAACTGAATATGGGTATGAGTGAGGTTTTTGCCATCCAGGCAAGGGGGTAGAAGAGGAGACTGAGGGAGATGCCGTTCAAAGTGGTGGGAGGGATTTTAGGTACCTGGGGAATTCGAATGGCAAGGGACTGGGGCCAGCCTCATAAATTAAATTTTTGCAGGTTGATTGAGCAAATGAAAGGGGACTTCCATAGGTGGGATGTGTCCCATTGTCATTGGCGGGGAGGGTACAGACTGTGAAAATTACAGTCCTCCCGAGATTGCTGTTCGTGTTTCAGTGTCTTTCAATCTTCATCCAGTGGTGAACCACTGTAGACCTGTATTAGGGAATGTAAGGTAGGACCTGTCACCGGTAGCCCCTGCCAGCTGGCTCCGCCCAGTAGGAGGAATATAAATATGCGTGTCCTCCATTGATCTGCCATTTCGCCAGCTGCAGTAGGAGGCCACACATCTGACTGCAATAAAGCCACAGTTGTACCCAACCTTAGTCTTTGTGCAATTGATAGTGCATCACATCCCTAAGGCATTTTTCAGGAAGATACATGCAGAAATCTCGGATTTTATGTGGGCCGGAAAAGCCCTGAGGGTGAAGAAGGTCCTTCTTGAGTGGAGACGTGGGGAGGAGGGCTTGGCCCTTCCGAACTTCATTAATTACAATTCGATGGCTAATATATCGATGGTTAGGAAATGGGTAGTGGGGGAGGGTCGGTGTGGGAGTGAGTGGTGGCGACATCTTGCAAGGGCACGAGTCTGAAGGCTTTGTTAACGGCACCTCTGACGTCCTCGCCAACTCAGTACTCCACAAGCCCAGTGGTAGTGGCAGCCCTGAGGGTGTGGGGCAATGGAGGCAGCGCATGAGACTGGTGTGGTTGGTGTGGTCACTGATCTGTGATAATCATCGGTTTGCACCGGGGGGGGGGGGGGGGGGGGGGGGCGGCTGGGCGGGGGCTTCAAGAGGTGGCAGCGGGCAGGGTTTGAGAGATTTGGGGATCTCTTCATTGAGGAGGGTTTCCCAAGTCTGGGGGAGCTAGAGGAAGAGTTTAAGTTGACAGGGGGGAACGGGTTCCGGTACTTACAAGTGCGGGATTTTGTCCGGAGGCAGGTCCCGGGTTTCCCTCACCTCCCACTAAGGGGGGCTACAGGATAAGGTGATGTCAAAACAGGGGTTGGGATGCGGAGGGTCTCAGAAATATATAAGGAACTGATGGAGTGGGAAGGGGTTCCAATTGGGGAGGTAAAGAGAAAGTGGGAGGAAGAGCTGGGAGGGGAGCTGGAAGTTGGGATATGGGAAAAGTACTTGAGGAGAGTCAATACATCATCGGCATGTGTCAGGCTTAGCCTGATCCAATTCAAGGTGGTCCACAGGGCTCATATGACTGCGGCCCAGATGAACAGGTTTTTTGAGGAGGTGGAGGATAGGTATGAGTGCTGTGGGGGAGGTCCGACAAATCATGTGCACATGTTCTGGGCGTGCCCAGGCTGAGGGGATTCTGGCAGGGATTTTTGGATGTTATGTCAGAGGTTCTGGAAGGGAGGGTGACTCCAAGTCCAGAGGTGGCAATATTTGGAGTGTCGGAAGACCCGGGAGCCCAGGGAGGGAAGAGAGGCCGACATTTTGGCCTTTGCCTCCCTGGTGGCCTGGAGATGGATTCTGCTGGGATGGAGGGACTAGGGGCCTCCAAAGTCGGGGGTTTGGGTTAGTGACATGGCAGGGTTTCTTAGGCTAGAGAATATTAAGTTTGCCTTAAGAGGTTCATTACAGGTGTTTGACCGGAGGTGGCAGCTGTTTATCAACTTCTTCAAGGAGAATTGACTGTCAGCAGGAAGGGGTTTAGGGGGTACATTATTTATTATGTCCGAATAAAGCTCATAGTCTTCCAGTTGAAGCAGATGCTTTATTGAGTAAGTTTGTTCTCTCTCCAGAGCTTATACTAGATGTTGCATGTGAGCTATCTGTCTGTGACCTGCCACTAGCTGCCGTTCCTGTGAAAAGTGAGATCCTGGCTTTTGTCTGTTTATTTATACATCTCTAGTGCTTCCTCTAGGGATTACTTAGTTGCAGTGTATTTACATTAACCCCTTGTGTATGTACAGATGTGCAGATCACTACAGGGGGAAGGGGAGGCATGGAAGTGACAAATAAGGGCAGGGAATGTAATGTATGGCAGTTAGGGTCTAGGGCTGGGAGGAGGTGGGGTATTTGTGTCTGTTGGATTTCTTTGTTGTTTAAAATGTTAAAATTATAAATGCCTCAATAAAATATTTTCTGAAAAAAATAAGATTCTCTCTTGCTGGAGATGGTCATTGTCTGGCACTAGTGCGGCGTGAATGTTATTTGCCACTTGTCAGCCCAAGCCTGCATTTGTCCAGGTCTTATTGCATTTTGACATGGTCTGTTTCAGTGTCTGAGGAGTAGCGAATTTTGCTGAACATTATGTAATCATCTGTGAACATCCCCACTTCTGTCCTTATGATAGATGGACGGTCATTGATGAACCAGCTGAAGATGATTGGGCCTCGGACACTCCCCTGAGGGACTCCTGCAGTGATGTCCTAGAATTGAGAAGATTGACCTGCAAAGACCACAACCATCTTACTTTGTGCTAGTTATGTCTCCAACCAGCAGGGGGAGGCATTTTTTAAAATGCTGGACCAGAGACCCAAAATCATGCTTTGGGCACCAGAGTTCAAATCCTGCCATGGCAGACGGTGAAATTTAAATTCAATAAAAATCTAGAATTAATAGTCCAAAAGTGACCATGAAACCACTGTCAATTGTCATAAAAATCATCTGGTTCACTCATGTCCTTTAGGGAAGGAAATCTTAATGTCCTTAAATGCCCTCAGGGATAAATAAATGCTGGCCCATGCCACATGCATGCATTTTTAAAAAGCAGAGAGTCTTGTGCTTGATTCCCATTGACTTATGTTGTCCTTGGGCTCCTTGGTGTTGCACTCGGTCAAATGTTGCCTTGATGTCAAGGTCAGTCACTCTTATCTCATCTCTGGAGTTTAACTCTTTTGACCATGTTTGAACCAAGTCTGTAATGAGGTCAGGAGTTGAGTGAGGGTCAGTGAGCAGGTTATTGCGAAGCAAGTGCTGCTTGATAGCACTGTTGATGACCCCTTCTATCACTTTACTGATGATTGACAGTAGTAGACTGATAGGGCAGTTATTGGCTGGGTTTTATTTGTCATGCTTTTTCTGTGCAAGATGTACCTGGGCACTTTCTACATGGCCGAGTGGATGCCAGTATTGTAGCTATACTGGAATAGTTTTGCTAGGGATTTGGCAAGTTCTGGAGCACAAGTCTCCAGTACTGTTGCCGGAATATTGTCAGTGCTCGTAGTCTTTGCATTATCCGTGTCTTCAGCTGTTTCTTGATGTCGCGTCGAGTAAATCAAATTGGGTGAAGACTGGCATCTGTGATGCTGGGGACCCCCAGGGGAGTCCAAGATGGATCATCTACTCAGAACATCTGGCTGTCAATAGTTACAAATGCTTCAGCCTTATCTTTTGCACTGATGTGCTGGGAATCCCCATCATTGATAATGAGGCTATTTGTGGAACCATCTCCAGTGAGTTATTGAGTTGTTTAATTGTCCACCATCATTCACGACTAGGTGTGACAGGACTGCAAAGTTTAGGTCTGATTCGTTGGTTATGCAGTCATGTAGTCTTGTCTATCACTTGCTGCTTTTGCTGTTTGACATGCATGTATGGAACGATCTGACTAGACTGTATGCAGAACAATACTTTTCACTGTACCTCGGTACAAGTGACAATAAATTTAATTTAAAATTCAAATTCAAGTGTTGTAGCATACCAGGTTGACACCTCATTTTTAGGTATGCCTGGTGTTGCTCCTGTCATGCCCCCTTGCATTTTATTTGAGCTAGATTTGATTCTCTGGCTTGATGGTAATGGTAGAGTGGGGGATTCGCTGGGCCATGAGGTTACGATACAATTCTGCTGCTGCTGCTGATGATGTCCCACAGCACCTCATGGTTGCCAAGTTTTGAGTTGCTAGATCTGCTTGAAATCTATTCCAATGGTACATTCTTGCAGTCTGCAAAATCTTCAAACATCTGTGGACCTCGTGGCAGGCTAATAGTTTTTTTTCACTCAGTGTTTAATGTCACCCCACTCCTGGTACCCTGTAATGTTCTTGTTGGATGGCCTGATTTATATTACAAGAACACGTGGGCATCACGGTAGCATTGTGGATAGCACAATCGCTTCACAGTTCCAGGGTCCCAGGTTCAATTCCGGCTTGGGTCACTGTGTGGAGTCTGCACATCCTCCCGTGTGTGCGTGGGTTTCCTCCGGGTGCTCCGGTTTCCTCCCACAGTCCAAAGATGTGCAGGTTAGGTGGATTGGCCATGATAAATTGCCCTTAGTGTTGGGTGGGGTTACTGGGTTATGGGGATGGGGTGGAGGTGTTAACCTTGGGTGGGGTGCTCTTTCCAGGAGCCGGTGCAGACTTGATGGGCCGAATAGCCTCTTTCTGCACTGTAAATTCTATGATCTATGAACACTTGTAGCTAAAGCCATATGCAATTTCTTTACATTAACTGTGGATAAACTATATACAAAACAAAAGATGAATAACAGTAAGATTAAGCACAAGCAACCTCTCCCCAGCTTCCTCCAACCTCTCTGAGGGGGTCACCTGACTCCAATATTCACTTGTACACGAGTGAGACTCTTAGTGGTCAGTCAGTTAATTACAACACAACCATGATATCACTGCATTGAGGACTATCAGCCCACCTACCTCTCAACTGTATACCACTGTGCCACCACCTGTGGTAGATCTGTCCTGCCGGTGGGACATTATCTTTAAGGTATGATTCTGTAAGTATGTCAATGCGACACTGTTGCTTGACTAGTCTATGGGACACCTCTTCCAATTTTGGTAAAACCTCCCAGATATTAGTAAAGAGGACTCTACAGGCTCAACAGGTCTGTGTTTTTGGTCTGCCTGTCTTCATCCCTTATATTAGGCTTTGTAGCGGTTTGATACAACAGAGTGGTATTTGAGAGCCTTTTTCAGAGGCATTTAACACATTGGTGTGGAACTTGAGTCACATGCAGGCCAAAGTAAGAGCAGCAGATTTCCTTCCCTAAAGGGCATTAGTGATCGAGATAGGTTTCAGGTCATGGTCATCATTAGACTTTTAATTCCAGATTTTTATTGAATTCCAATTCTACTATCTGTTGTGGTGTGATTCAAATCCAAGTCTATACAGGGGAAACATTCAGGGAATTAGACCACGTGAGAAGCAGTACAAAAATTAGAAACATGAAAAGAAAACAAAATTACACATTTCTGAGCATTTCAGATGAATAACTAGATTATTACTGACTAGTATACTGAAGTATTCAAAGATTTTGATACATTTCAAAACATTTTCAAGTGGGCATTGTTCCTATTCTTACAGATATCTGTGTGTTTTTCTGCAAATACATGCAGCTGAACTGCACTACAAAATACAGTGCAATTTGATTATTGAAACAATAGAAACATTTAAAATATTTAATTTTAGTGTTCTATTTATTCTGAAAGATGTTGTTTCGATAATTTTACATTACTGCTATAATAATTAATGTGATTTCTCATGGCTCTTCTTTTAGTACATTGTTCCATAAATCTGTTTTCACTTGTCTCTGAATCTTTATCTTTCTACCACACTCTAATTCTCTGACTCCAAGCATTACATCTTGAAGAACTATTCTAATCAGCCCCACGTACACTGTTGGATTCAATTGTTGGATCAAAAAACACTGATGTTTTGGGTAGCTGATCACTCTGTCTGTTGCTAAGTTATCTGGGGACTGGTCTCAAAAATTTGAACTCCGACTGGTAAATCAATAAGTCCTAGTTCTGTTAATGGGAAACATTGTTTGGTGCAAATAGACCTGGCATCTTATTTGGAGCCAATTCAAGATTAAAGGTTGGCTTATTTGCCCTCCCAAGAGGAAATTTGTGATTTGCTTATTACACAAATGTTGGTTTGGGCCTTTGCTAGATGAACCGCAGATCCTAGGGATTCCTTAAGAGCAGTATGGTGAACAGAGCAATGTACTATCTAAAATGCACCACCATTCTCTTGACCTCATCATGGGCACACATCATACTCCATTAAATGGTGGCAGTTTGGCATGTGGAACTTACTTTCTTAGAAACTGGCTTATCACTCTGCACTCCATTCATCAAATTCTGGTGAATACATCTCCTCAGGGCGGCATGGTGGCACAGTGGTTAGCACTGCCTCACAGCTCCAGGGATCTGGGTTTAATTCTGGCCTTGGGTGATGTCCATGTGGAGTTTGTGCTTTCTCCTCGTGTCTGCGTGGGTTTCCACAACAATTGACAATGGTTTCATGGTTGTCATTGCACTTGTAATTCCAGATTTTTATTGAATTCAAATTCCACCACCTGCCCTCGTGGGATTTGAACCTATGTCCCCAGAACATTATCCTGGGTCTCTGGATTATTAGTCCAGTGCGATACTACTATGCTACTGCGTCCCTGTATCAGGAAAGGTATAGTATTGGGGAAACCAAAGGCACTAAAAGCTGACATATCCCCGGGACCGGTGGCCTACTCTATAAGGTTCTAAAAGAGATAGCTGCAGTAATAATGGATGTGCTGGAAATGATTTTCCAAACTTTTGTAGCTTTGGGAATGGTCCCATTAGATTGGAATTTCGCAATTGTTACATCATTTTTCAAGAAAGGAGGGAGATAGAAAACAGTGAACTACAGGCCAGTTCATGTACCATTGGTTGGCAAAATGTTGGACTCCATTATTAAGGAAGTCCTAACAATGCACGTAGAAAAGCACAGTATGATTAGAAAAAGTCAACATGGTTTGACAAAAGGGAGATCCTGTTTGACAAATTTATTAGAGTTTTTTGACGATGCAACCAGGAGGATAGATAGAGGGGAACCAGTAGATATAATATATCCAGATTTATAAAAGATCTTTGATAAGGTGCAACGAAAAGTAATGGTTCATGGAGTTCGTGGATAAAGGATTGTTTGACAGATAGAAAGCACAGAGTGGGCATAAACAAGGCTTTTTCAAGTTGGCAGGCAAGGAATAGTAGAGAGCTGCAAGTATCAGTGCTGGAACTGCAACTGTTAACAATCTATATTAATGACTTTGATGAAGAGACAGAGAGTAATATATCTAAGTTTGTTGATGTGGGAAGGTAAGCAGCAGGGAGGACTCAGAGGGGCTGCAAAAAAATATGGACAGGTTAAGCGAGTGGGCAATAAGATGGCAGATAGAGTATAATGTAGCAAAGTGTAAAGTTAGTCCCTTTGATTATAAGAATATTTTTAAAAGGTGAGAAACTTAAGTGTTGATGTTCAAAGAACTTTGGGTGTGCTTGTACTAGGAGCACAGAAAGTTAGCATGCAGGTGCAGCACGCAATTAGAAAGGCAAATGTATTAAAAGCGGATTGGAGTACAGGAATAAAGATGCCTTGCTACAATTGTACAGGATATTGTTGAGACCCCATCTGGAATACTGTGTACAGTTTTGGTTCCCACGTTTAACAAGGGATACACTTTCATTGGAGGTGGTGCAGCAAAGGTTCACAAGATTGATCCCTGGGATGGAAGGATTGCACTATGATGAGAGGCTGAGTAAATTGGGCTTCTATTTTCTGGGGTTTAGAAGAATGAGGGACAGTCTCATAGAAATCTTCAGATTTCCTCGGGGGCTTGATAGGGTGGATGCTGAGAAATTGTATCCGTTGGATGGGGAGTATAAAACACAGGGGGCACACCCAATCTAAGTATAAGGTACCAATACTTCAGGACTGAGGTGCAAAGAATTACTGCATTCAAAGGATTGTTAGATGAATTGGATATTGTGGTGATTAGTGGCTTTTCACAGTAACTTAATTGCAGTGTTAATGTAAGCCTACTGTGACAATAATAATGATTATTATTATCTTTGGAATTCTCTATGGATTTTGTGAATGCTCCAACGTTGAATATATTTAAGAAGTCTTACAACACCAGGTTAAAGTCCAACAGGTTTGTTTGAAACACGAGCTTTCGGAGCACTGCTCCTTCCTCAGGTGAAAGGAGCAGTGCTCCGAAAGCTCGTGTTTCAAACAAACCTGTTGGACTTTAACCTGGTGTTGTGATGGAACCATCAATTCACCAGACACGTGTTTTCCGATATGAATATAGGCTTTAATCGACTTACTACAGAGCCAGCCTGTTACCCGTTGATGAACTCTTGGTGAACTGCAGGCTGACTCTGGACAAGAGTATTTATACAGCAGCACAAGGGGGAGGAGTCGTGGGCTGAGCCAAGGTTGGAGCCCTGTACAAGCTCCTGAGCATTCCCAGAGCTACTCCCCCTAGTGGTCGGATAACGCTACTGCGCTTACAAAGATACAGTGTGAATTACCATGTTACATTCACCACATTCACCCCTGCAAAAAAATCAAGTCCGGCGGGGGTGGTGGTTTACAAAGTCAGTCTGTCCGGTGGTCGAACTGTCCACTGTGATCTGTGGAGCACCGGGGTTGCAGCCTCTTGCGGTGGCTGGATGGGTGTTGTGTGCTGGGGTACGATGGTGGACTCCAGGGAGGGTTGTATCTGAGCTTCATACTCTCCTGGTTCGACCGGGGACTGGGGGCGCTGGGGGCTGGCCGGCGCGGGTGCGCGGAACTGGTGGAGCGAGCTCGTGGGCTCGGGAGCGCGAGGGGGCGGCAGCATGGGGTGTAGGGTGAGAGGTCCTTCTGTGGGGGTAGAGGGGGCGCCGGATCCGGCGGGTGCCAGATCCCAGAGGGATACAGTGTCCTGACAGTCGTCAGGGAACTCGACGAATGCATACTGGGGGTTGGAGTGGAGCAGGTGCACCTTTTCAACAAGGGGGTCGGTTTTGTGTGCCCTGACGTGTTTCCTCAGAAGTACGGGGCCCGGTGTCCTCAGCCATGCCAGAAGTGAGACCCCCATGGTAGAGGCCCTGGAAAAAATGAAGAGCCTCTCGTGAGGGGTCTGATTGGTTGCTGTGCACAAAAGGGACCTAATAGCGTGGAGCGCGTCTGGGAGGACTTCCTGCCACTGGGAGACTTGGAGCTTTCTAGACCGGAGGGTCAGTAGGACGGTTTTCCAGACCGCCGCGTTCTCCCTCTCCACCGGCCCGTTCCCCCTGGGGTTGTAGCTGGTAGTCCTGCTCGAGGCAATGCCCTTGTTGAGCAGGTACTGACGCAGCTCGTCACTCATGAAGGACGAACCCTGGTCGCTGTGTACATAGCTGGGGAAACCAAACAGGGTGAAGATGCTATGCAGGGCCCTAATAACTGTGTGGGAGGTCATGTCGGGGCACGGGATAGCAAATGGGAAACGGGAGAACTCATCTACGACGTTTAGAAAGTAGACGTTCTTGTTAGTTGAGGGGACTGGCCCTTTGAAATCAATCGCGAGGCGTTCAAAGGGCCTAGAAGCCTTGACCAGGTGGGCCCTGTCTGGTCTATAGAAGTGCGGTTTGCACTCCGCACAGATCGGGCAGTCCCTGGTGACCGCTTTTACCTCCTCGTTGGAGAAAGGCACGTTTCGAGCTCTGATGTAGTGGGCGAGCCGGGTGACCCCCAGGTGGCAGAGGTCATTGTGGATGACTTTCAATCGGTCAATCTGCGCGCTGGCGCATGTCCCGCGGGATAGGGAATCCGGAGGCTCGTTGAGCTTCCCGGGTCGATACTTAATATCGTAATTGTAGGTGGAGAGTTCGATCCTCCGCCTCAGAATTTTGTCGTTTTTAATTTAGCCCCTTTGCGAGTTGTCAAACATGAAGGCAACCGATCTTTGGTCGGTGATGAGAGTGAACCTCCTACCTGCAAGGTAGTGCCTCCAGTGACGAATAGCCTCCACAATGGCTTGTGCTTCTTTCTCGACTGAGGAGTGTCGGAGTTCTGAAGCGGAGAGGGTACGGGAGAAAAATGCGACTGGTCTCCCTGCCTGATTTAGTGTGGCTGCTAGAGCTACCTCTGAGGCGTCGCTCTCAACCTGGAATGGAGTGGATTCATCCATCGCCCGCATGACCGCTTTGGCAATGTCCTCCTTGATGCCGTTGAAGGCCTGGCGTGCCTCGGCTGACAGGGGAAATCGTGTGGTCCTAAAGAGTGGGTGGGCTTTGTCCGCATATTGAGTGACCCACTGGGCGTAGTAGGAGAAGAAGCCCAAGCACCGTTTGAGGGCCTTGGGGCAATGTGGAAGGGGGAGTTCTAAGAGGGAGCGCATACGGTCCGGGTCTGGGCCCAGGACTCCGTTTTCCACGACATAGCCGAGGATGGCTAGTCTGGTTGTGCGGAAAACGCATTTCTCCTTGTTGTACGTGAGATTCAGTTTCTGTGCCGTCTGGAGAAAACGGTGTAGGTTGGCGTCGTGGTCCTGCTGGTCATAGCCGCAGATGGTGACATTGTCCAAGTACGGAAACGTGGCCCGCTGCCCGTACTGTTCCACCATTCGGTCCATTGCTCGTTGGAACACTGAGACCTCATTAGTGACGCCGAAAGGGACCCGGAGGAAATGGAAGAGGCGGCCATCGGCCTCGAATGCTGTGTAGTGGCGGTCCTCCGGGCTGATTGGGAGCTGGTGGTATGCAGACTTCAGATCCACCGTGGAAAAGAGCCGGTACTGGGCGATCTGGTTCACCATGTCTGCAATCCTGGGGAGGGGATACGCATCGAGGAGCGTAAATCTATTTATGGTCTGACTATAGTTGACAACCATGCGGAATTTTACCCCAGTCTTAACGACCACCACCTGATCTCTCCAGGGACTATTGTGGCCTCTATAATCCCCTCACTGAGAAGCCTTCGGACCTCTGTTCTGATAAATACCCTATCCTACAGGCTGTACCGCCTGCTACGAGTGGCTACGGATTTACAGTCGTTTGTGAGATTGGCGAAGAGAGGACGGGAGGGGGGATTCACAGCGTAGCAGATAGTGAGTGGGGGCAGGGGCCCATCGAAGCTGAGGGTGAGGCTCTTAAGGTTATATTGAAAGTCTAGGCCTAATAAAAGTGGCGCGCAGAGGTCGGGCAAAACGTAGAGTTTGAATTTTGAGTAGCTAGCGCCTCGGATTGTGTGTCGCGGCGGTGCGTCCCTGGATCTGGACCGAATGGGAGCCTGAAGCAAGCGAGATAGTTTGCCGCACGGGGAAAACGGGGAGCGAACAGGGTCTTACCAGGTCTGGATGTACGAAGCTCTCAGTGCTCCCGGAGTCGAAAAGGCATGGCGTTTTGTACCCGTTGATTTGGACCTCTGCCATCGAATTTCGCAGATGCTTCGGGCGTGATTGGTCCAGAGTGACTGCGCTGAGTTGCGGGTAGTCGGCGGCTCAATCAGCTGTGCTGGAGTGGCCCCATGATGACTGCCCTCTGAGTTCATAGTCGTACTCTTCTGATGGGTTGTCCGAGTGTGGAGATGCAGGTCGGGCCCGTGGATCGCACGTGGCGGGCGGCGAGGAAGATGCGTCCAAGATGGCGGCCCCCATGAGTCGCACGTGGCCGGCCGTGTGGTGGAGGTTTGCCAAGATGGTGGCCCCCATGGATCGCACGTGGCGGGAGGGGGCGGAGTCGGGGCATAGGCCGCAGCATTTCGGGCCCCGCGGGCCTGCGGGTGTGGGGAGCGATTACTTCATGCCGCTGGGGAGTTGGAAGCTGGGGCCCTTTTAGCGAGGCACACTCTTGCGTAGTGGCCTTTCCGCCCGCAACTGCTGCAGGTCGCGTTGCGGGCCGGGCAGTGCTGCAGCGGGTGCTGATTCTGGCCGCAGAAATGGCAGGCTGGAGCAGCATAGTGGCTGGCTGGGGCAGCATGGTGGCTGGGCGGCCGTGTTGCACAGACCTGGGGGAGTCACTGGTCGGTGGCCCATGATTGGGTCGCGGGGTCCACGGGGAACGAGTTAAGGCTGCGGAAGGAGACCTCCATCGTGGTCGCAGCTTCCACAGTTGTTTCTAAGTCTTGGGCCCCCTTTTCCAGCAGTCGTTGGCGCACATAATTAGACCTGAGGCCCGCTACAAAAACATCGCGTACAGCAAGTTCTCTGTGTTCAGCCACGGAAACCGCTTGATAATTACAGTCATTTGACAAGTTATTGAGTTCCCTTAAAAATGTAGGCCGCTGGCGGCAAGTCGTGAACACATAGCGTGCGTAAACTTTGTTAATGGGCCTTATATATATCTTATCGAGTACCGCTAGCGCTGCAGTATATGATCCGGCCGAGTTTAGTTGCGTAGAGATTTCGTGGCTCACCCTCGCGTGCAGTAGACTTAACTTCTGTTCCTCTGTCGTTTCGGCTGTGCTTGCTTCTGCCAGGTAGGCCTTAAAGCACCGCAGCCAGTGGGAGAAGATTTCTTTTGCCTCTGCATCCTGCGGGTCGAGTTCCAGGCGTTCAGGCTTGAGGGCCGATTCCATGATCGATCTTGACTGTTCTTAAGTCGATTAAATTGATGGAACCATCAATTCACCAGACACATGTTTTCCGATATGAGCATCGGGTTTAATCGACTTACTACAGAGCCAGCCTGTTACCCATTGATGAACTCTCGGTGAACTGCAGGCTGACTCTGGACAAGGGTATTTATACAGCAGCATAAGGGGGAGGAGTCATGGGCGGAGCCAAGGGTGGAGCCCTGTACAAGCTCCTGAGCATTCCCAGAGCTACTCCCCCTAGTGGTCGGATGCTACTGAGCTTACAAAGATACACTGTGAATTACCATGTTATATTCACCACATGTTGTAAGACTTCTTACTGTGCTCACCCCAGTCCAACGCCCGCATCTCCACATCATGAATATATTTAAAGCTGGGATAGACAGATTTTGCGGCCCTCAGGAAATTAAGGGGTTTGGGAAGTGGGTGGCAAAATGCAGTTGAACCTCAAGATCAGCTGTGTTGGTATGAATGGCGGAGCAGGCTGGATGGGACTTGTGGTCCACTCCTCCTCCTGTTCTTCAGGGTGATTATGGATGGACAATAAATGCTGGCTTTGTCAGTGATGGCCGCATCCCATGATTGAATGAAAAAATACATGTTTGACTCCTGGATGGTAGCTGGAAAACGGACTCAGGCGAAAGATCTCTGTTCATGACATTCGCAGGGGCTAACCAAATGGTCAACAAAACAGATATTCTGCAACTGGTAGAGCGGATTGACCAATGAGGACAATCTGGATAGCGGATATAGCCAATCATTTGATGTACTTTTCACGCAGCAGCCATTGGGGTGAGCCAGCTAGCATTTGCTGCCAATCAGCAGCGCTGCTTTCCGCTGGTGTGTCTGGTGCTGGTGGTCCTGAGCAGCCCGGAGGCTGCGGGGCGATTGGTGAGTTCTCAGTACGTTCACTCAAGTTATGCCCGTCGACATGTCCGCTCCGTCCTTTAAATGACACGTTGCATTAGCTAAGTCTCTGGCAGGGGACAAAAGTTGCTGTCGCCGCCTCTTGTGTACCTGAGGCACTTTTTAATCAGGTGCAGCCCAAGTGTGACGACGAGCCTGCCACCGGACTGCCTTGCAAAACAAGAAGTTGTGAGGGAAAACTCCCTGACAACGGAGCCTGTGGCGTTTGGCTGGAGCGAGTGGTGTTTGTTCACTTGTCTTTCTTGAAACCAAAACACGTCCAGTAACAGTCGGTGACGTGTGCAGGCTGCATGTCTCCAAGTTGTATGCACCTTCTGAGAGATGCCAAAAAGCCATCGGGGTAAATGGTGAAAGATGGATGACTGAATCCTCTCGAGCCGAGACGTGGAAGTTCCGGAGCCAGGTCGGGATCGTTAAGACTTCCCCGGAAAAATCCAGACTTTTTTTCAGGTATGTGACCCGGGAGCTGCGCAGTCCCCCCCCCCCCCCAAAGTGAGGGGGCTCCCCAAGTGTCGCCTCCTTAATCCTCAGCGAAGCTTTGTCACAGACTCGCGCAACATCACTGCAACACTCCAGTTTTAGCAAAAGTTTGATGTGAGAAGCGGATTTTTTAAAAAAACGGACAGGGTTCATTGAAAACCTGAAGGTTTGGGTCGGTTAATTCTATTTTGCTAGGATTTCTAGTTTCGATCGTGAATTCTTCCTTCACCCAAGTGTGGGACGACCGTGAGTTGTGTGACAGGCTAGCATCACTTGGAAGGAGGCGTGTCAGCGTCAGGCATTATTATGATGATTTGATTTTCGGTATTATCCTACAAAAGTAATGTAAACTCCCATTTGGTCCGCCCAAGATACGCTTATCAAAGCTCACTTTTATGTACCTTCCTCCCCTTTGTTTCAATTCATCCAGTGCAACCTGAATATGAAATTATAGTTGCATTGGAACTTGGCATTAAGCATGTCTGGAGTCCAATATTTCCAGCACTTTCTATTTTTATTTCACACTTGCAGCATCTGCAGTGTTTTGCTTTTATTCTGTAGTTCAGCTCTTGTGATTGAACCCAAGTTTGTGCTGAGGTCTGGAGCCAATTGGCCCTGGCAGAACCGAATCTGAGCATTGACAAAAAAGGTTATGGGTGCTGCTCGGTGCACGACTGTTGTCGACTTGTTGCGCCATCTTGACGATTGGCAGATGACTGATGGAGCGTCAATTGGCCAGATGGGATTGGCCTTGCAATAGCTCAGTGCATTGTCTAGTAGATGCCAGTGTTCTGGCTGAGTTGGAACAGTGTAGCGAAGGGGTCAGCTAGTTCTGGGGCATAAGTTTTCAGCGCTATATCTGGTTGTTGTTGTGCGGGCCTTTTCGGTGCCCTCTGAAGTCGACCATGTGGGTGAATTCTGTTCCTTTTTTTGCTTTCCTCTTGTCTGTTGTTTTGTTATACTTTTACGACTCCATACCATCACCATTTTGTGAACTGCTTATGTGCCAAGTTGCTGAGAAGCTTGCCTTATTGATCATGCCTCTCCCCTCCCTCTCCCCTCCCCTATCTCATGATGAATTTTAATCCATAGCATGACTGAAATAAGAATAAGGAATATATGCCAAGTGTTGTCCCATTGCTTACAATATAGTGCACAGCAAAGAAATATCAATGAAGTGTACTACCACACCACAAAATATTCTCATAATTTTGGAGTAAACATGATGTGATGGATCTTAATTTCAGGATTAATTAGTAAAAAAATTCTAAATGCAACAATATTTTAAACAAAAAGCGAAGGATTAATGAAACACAGAAGGGGCAAAATAAAAGTTAGGGATGCAATATTTGTATTGGCAAAATGAAGGATATATATATTTTTAATTAATGTTCGGCTTTTTAACAATTTGATTATTTTTGATCTTAAAGTGGTTAGAGAAAGGAGAACGAATGTTAGCAAATATGACTTTTTGCACGGTAGTACCAAATTGATTTGGTATTGTTTTTCGTTATCATAATTATTTTTCAAACCTTCTGAAATAAATTTTAAAAACACAGGTGGTGGAAGTGATCTGCATGGCTGGGGTCGGGGGGAGGGGGGGGGAGACGGAGAGGGGGATACAGGTCTTGAAAAGATTGTGGGGAATACGAGGGTGGTTGGTATTTTTCGTTTTAATTATACTTCTAGAGACCCTGATTTTAAATTTTTCAGATTTTTGTGTCTTACTTTTTGTTTAATTGCATAATAGGATCCCAGAATAACATTCTTTTCTGCAGGATGAATTTTGTGTTTACCTGGCTCAATTTGTTGCTGCAAATATTAATTTTTGGAAGAGCAGCTGATTCCCTCAAGCTGTTTCTGATACCTGAAAAGATTACTGTCTGGTACTGCTGGTGTTGACTGTAACTTTCAGCTTATTTGCGTATCTTGTACGTTTGAAAACGTGCAGATGGTGAAGACTGGGAAAACAATTCAGCACCTAGAGGGTTAAAGGTGTAGCTCCGGCAATGCTTCAAAAGGAAAACCGAGGGATAATGCACAGCATTGCGTGAGGCAAATCAAAACAAGGACTGGCTCAAAGGATTGCTAACATGTTGCCAAACTGCAGATTTATTCACTGTTAACTTGAAGGCGCAGGAAAGTTCTTGAGTCAGAATTGCACTCGGAACATTCTCATGCTTTCCTTACTTGCACAACTCTCCACAAGTCACAGTGCAAAATGGAAGAGCGTGGGAATTGACTTTGCATTCATGGACTGTACATTAGTGACAAGAGTTGCTTGTGTACCCTATGGGTTTGCTCATGAAGCACAGACAACTTTGTATGGTTTTGTTGTAGCTAGCTACTAGCACAAGTAATGGTGGTTAGCTTGAGCAGGGCTATAATACAATCACATGGTTTCGGACAAAATCAGAAAACTGGAACTTTAATCTGGATCCTACTGTTGTGATATTGCCCCCTTGTAACATACTGCGTCAATTTTTTTTGTTGTTCATTAGCAGTTATAAATTTTAGTGATATTCCCCTCCTAGTATTTCGAGCTGCAATGGACTTGATCGAGGTTTACAAATTGAAGGAACCAAGTTGTGTTTACGTAAACCAATTAATTCCACTGAAGTTAGGAAGAACCAGGGATCCCACTTAACACATTGTGTGAGTGCGAAACTAGGCAGAGTTGAGCAGTTGGTCTTTCCCCAGAGAATACTGGACCTCTGGAACAGGTTACTGGTTCATTTGACGAATGTTGATTCGCTGTATTCTGTCAAGCGAGAGATGTATCGGTTTCTAATTGAGGCGAAGATCACCTCGCACAGTTCTGTGTTGTACATCAGGGCCTGTGTTATCTCCTGTCTGGGTTTTGATTACCTACTCAGGTTGGAGAGCAATGTCCCATCACATTTCCCTCCTAATTGATCTGGATTTTTCATCTTGAGATGTGGAAGGTTTTTCCATCAGTTTCTTTTGCCTCTCCCAGGAGATTATAAGGATTAAGGTGGGTTGGAAATGCATGTCTTTGCTTGTGGGATGTTCTTGGAGTCGCAGTGGCTAGTGCCATTTCTAAGTCATTGATTGTACATAGCATTTATTTAAATTATTACACCGAGGGCGAAGTGGTATGGCTATTTCTTTTTGAGATGTGTAGTGGAGAATAGCCACAGGGGGTCAGATGATCAAATACTCTATTTTGCTACATGACTTCCAAAGATGTTCTAACACTCAAGCAAAATATTTTTGTATGAAGAACAAGATGTCTATTCCTCTTTGTGTTTACTGACTACACAAGCTGTAAGAAAATGAAATCAACGTTGGGACAATGAGAATTGTTTGTTATGGTGGATATTTACCCACTGTCAAATATTGATTTTGGCCAGATTGTATTTCCTGTCCAGTTAACTATAATGTTGTTCACCCTTTGCACTGAATCAGCAGTTACTGCAGGAGGAAGGATATTTTGCTAATTTGGGTCACAACAAACCTCCTCCATTATCCATATGCACAAATAACAGTTGTTGAAGAGAAGTGATGGAGGCTCTCAATTTAACTCCATATTGTAATGAAGACAAACTTAAAAAAAAGTTTTAAACTTGCTACAGTGTAACCTTCTGCAAGTTGTGACATAGGTGAAATATTTAAAAACAAAATGAAAATGTAATTTGCAAGGTATTTTGGTAATGTTCCATATGGTACGGCACTACTTGTTTTTAAAAGAGTCAAACATGGTACAGTGGCTAGAACTGCTGTCTCACAGCGCCAAGAGTCCCGGGTTCGATTCCAACCTTGGGTGACTGTCTGTCTGTGTGGAGTTTGTATGTTATCCCGCGCCTGCGTGGGTCTCCTTTTGAGTGCTGCAGTTTCCTCCCGCAGTCCAAAGCTTTGCAGGTTGGGTGGATCAGCCATGTTAAAATTGGCCATAAGTATCCAAAAGGTTAAATGGGGATAGGGTGGGTTGTGGGCCTAGGTGGGGTGCTCTTTCAGAGGGTTGGTGCAGACTAGATGGGTCAAGTAGCCTCCTGCACTGTAGGATTTTATGATTCTATGAAATACTTCCAGGCAAAAAGTTTAAACTGCTGCACTCCCATTTACTTTAGACCAGAAGAATCAAATGATTTTCTTGACTGCAAGGCAGTTTGGTGAATTTGGGTGCAAGAGTAATTTCAACAACAGGATTTTATTGGCGTTTGTGTAATGATACAAAGGACTGCAGAGCATTTAGAGATTTTGGGTAAACTGTAGAGAAATCCTAGGGTGGAAAGTGAGAATAAGGATATCTTTAGCAAAGCATCATGGGACAGAATTTTACACATCACAGGCAGATGTGTACCTGACCCAGAAGCACCCAGTGAAATGATGCACAAAACCATGCATGACGATGTCGGGTGCGCGTCCTGGCTACATTGTGTACTCAGATGTTCTTTTGGTTGGTGGGCATGAGCGGGTGTTGGCTGCATGTCCACCAACAACTAAGCAGCCAGTTGAAACATTAAAAGTCCAATTGGCTTGAATTTTATGTTGCCTGTGTGATTTTTAGGTCGACACGCGGGCAGATACCCAGTCCATTTTTTGCCGATTTGTCATCCAAGGGTGGGATTGAAGGAGACAGGAACAAAGGCAGGGTGAGTTTGTAAGAGTTAGTGAGAGTTAGGTGTGAGTTAAATTAGATTTGTAACTGTTTTCAGTGCTTTCATATGAGATTTCTGTATATTTTATGGGCTCTTTAGTCTGGTATCTGCAGATGGGTATTGTTTACTCAGCAAAGACACATCCTTGAGGAAGAGAGGAGGCTTGGTGGATGCAGGCATCACCTCTAAGGAGAGGCGCAAGCACAGGGTTTTGTGGGCCAGCAGGTAGGACGAGGAGGTCAGGTCTGCAGAAGATGCCACTATACAGCTGCCAAGGTGTATTGACAACAATCAAACTACCTCAACATCAGAGGTCCAGTGTCCTGGAGGCTCTGCCTCTTGAGGGAAACTATCAGTTCCTGAAGGCAAATCATTGGGCTGGAGATAGCCTCCAACTGTGTAGATGGACCACTGCACGTGGCTGTGAAGGTCACTGTAGCTAGCCCGTAACGTTTATGTCTTTGGATCTTTCCAGACGTCAGTAAGTGATCTTTGTGAGGTCGTCCAGTCAGCTGTGTGTAGTTGTGTCAAGCTGGTTACTAACGCTCTGTGCAGGCAGGTAACAACCTTCATCTATTTATGGACGGATCAAACCAGGCAGTCTGAGCAAGCCAGAGGTTTTGCAGCTATTGCAGGGTTCACCTGCAACAAGGGTGCCATTTATTGTATCCATGTAGCCAGCCAGGCACCTTTTTCGATAGGAAGGGGGTATCGCTCCATTGGTGTTCAGATAGCGTACGACCATAGGACTCAAACCCCAGTACTGGTCTCCACAAACGGGGGCCAGACAGAATGGTACTTGGTGGGGCGGGTTTCCAGGCGTTCGGAGGCCCCCAGGTGGTCAGCTTCTGAGCAGAGTGGCACCCTGGCACTGATGCCATTTGATCACCATGGCACTGGCAACTTGGAAGCAGCACTACCATGGTGCCTGGCTGGCAGTGCCATGGTGGGGTGGTATTTTGCCTGAACCGGGGATCGGGCTCCCCTGCCCTTGGGTGGGGATCTCAAGGACCTCCCAGCTGGTAAGTTGGGGGGATCCGGGGATCGTGTTGGGGGATCGAGGGACCGGGGCGCCCAGCCTTTCGGTGCAGAAAATGAAGGTAAGTGTAGCCTCGATGTGACCCTCTCCGCCGTGGCCTGATAAAAATAACAATGTTCCGTTCAATAGCAAGGCTATTCCCAGCACTTCAATGTGCCAGGAACCACCCTGCTAAAACCCGCCTGCTCTGTTTTTTTGTTAATAGTGCCCAATAGCTCTGTTTAAAATTAAATTTTGGTGCCTGCAATACCCACCACATGTCGCTCATAGGCGTTGTGTGTTGTGCTCTTCATAATCTAGCACAATATTGCCTCAAGACCTCTCTTGTTGCCCCTGCATTCAACGCCATGGTCTGATGTGACCAGCACTAAGAACAAACATGAGGACTGCTCGGGTCACAGCAACACAAACCTTTTACCTTCTTTGCAGAGTACCAGACAACAAAAAGGAGATAAAATGTTTGGCAAAGTAACACTGACACAAAACTATATTTGGTGAAAGAAATAAAAACAAACCATGAAAACCCCTCCGGTGCTCAAGATGCCTATGCTTTCGAGTGCTATATTCTGGTGCTTCCCCCTTGCTGGTTGTAGCGTTTGAGGTAGATTACTGCCTCTGCGCTCCCATGGCACTGATGACCTTGGCAGGTGTCCTCTGGCCCGGTGCCTGAGGTGGTTCCACCTAGGAGGGTGCACGCAGTACTATGGCTGGGCACTCCTCAGTTGGTGGGGCCTCAGAAGGTGCCTCACTCACTGGCAAAGGAGCTGCAGCCTGTGTCCAGAGCACCCTGAGAGGAGTCCACAGAGACAACCGGCAGCTCATCTGCACCTTGCTGCTTACGAATGACGGATGGGCACCTAGCACAGAGACAAGATGCCTCATCCAACACTCTCACTGGCCTGTATGAGCGATTGAAGGTCCAAGTGCAATCTGAGGAACCCTTGAACATGCTCCTAGAGCTGCCTTTCCATGAGAATCATCACTCTCAATGGAGGAGGCTGAGTGCTCAGGGTCAACACACTGCTGATGCTCCACGAGGATTCCTCCATGACAAAGGCCATGGCATGCAGACTCTCTGGGATCTCCGCCTGATCTTTCTGCGAATCCCGCTGGACATCCACTTGGTGGTCAATTTAGAGGCTTGTCATCTGCCTTGGATTCAGCACTGTCTTGGTCTCCAGTGGTCCTCCGAATGCTGGTGGCCTGGGCACATTCTGCCTCCATCAGCTCAGCCAAGTGTGGTGTGCCCTCACCATTATGCAATCCCAACTATGCAATATGGGGTTGAGTAGGGTGATCATTGTTCGGCACAACATCGAGGGCCGAAGGGCCTGTTCTGTGCTGTACTGTTCTATCTTCTATTCTATCTAAAAGTGCCCGTTCAGCATCCGTGCTTGGCGCTGGGAGTGAATGTGATGTTGGTGCTTCCCTTGAAGCCCTGTGTTTGTGGGAGGGTCAGTGGGCTTAGCGGAACGTCCAGAGTATAGAATCTCTGTGGGATAGAAAGAAAATGCCGTTAAGAACATTCTCAATAGGTGTCCATGCAAACACAGCGTTACCGTTCCTCAACTGCCACATGCCTCAATTAGGCTTTCAGAGTGGCCAATCCATGGGATCTGTGGATGTGGCCTTTTCAGTGACGATGGGATGAGCTAGCCCTTTCTGCAAATTGCCCCATTCTCTCGGCCCACTGAATTATTTTGTCCTCTGGCACCTCTGTCTCACTGACTCCTGCATACTGTGCTCCTCGCTTGCTCACAAAGTCCATGGCGTCCATCTCCAATTGGGAGAGTATGGCGAGGTTGGGCTCTCCACCAGCCACATTCGTGCGGTCCTGCAGTCTGAAGGCCACAAGCCTTCTTTGCAGCACCATTCCAGCCTCATGACCCTCCCACCTGAATGCACAGCCTCAAGTGCCCCTCAGACTGAGATTCCTCACCCTTCCGTACATTGAAGGTGCATCCACCCATGACATTCAAAGGAAAATGTGCAATTTTGCACGATGCATCTCTAGCCACTGAGCGCATCGACTGATACCCATCCTCTACACCTTCCATACTAAGTGCTTGTGAAGTGCAATTAATGAATCATTTCTGACACTGTTTCCAGGTGCGGTGCACCACATCATAACATAAGACACAGGAGCAAAATTGGGCCAAAATTCCACCAGCACATCTCCTGTCCCACCAGGGGCAACAACACTCTTGACCACTGCTACTCAAAAATCAAGGGCGCCAACCATTCCATCCCCCGACCGCACTTTGGGAAATCAGACCATAAGACGGTGCTCCTTCTCTCGGCATTCAAGCAGAAACTCAAGCGGGAGAATCCAGCTAAGAAGGTCGTGCAGTGCTGGTCCGAGGAAACAGAAGAGCTCTTGCGTGACTGCTTAGAGTCAGTGGAATAGTCCACATTTAAGAACTCCGTGACCAACTTAAATGAGTATGCCAACACCGTCACAAACTTCATCAACAAATGTGTGGACGACTGCGTGCCAAAGAAAGAAGTACGTACATTCCCCAACTGGAAACCATGGCTCAATTGCGAGATTGACTCCCTACTGAAGGACAGATCTGAGGCGTTCAAGTCAGATGACCCTGACCTATAGAAAAAAATCCAGGTACAACCTCCGCAAAGCCATTGAGATGCCAAGAGAGAATATCAAACCAAGCTAGAGTCACAGACAGACTCTCGGCGATTGTGGCAAGGACTAAACGACGTAACGGGCTACAAAGCGAAGCCGAGCAGTATCTCCGGCAGCAGCGCACACCTCCCCGATGAACTCAATGCATTCTATGCTCAGTTCGAGCAGGTAACCAACAATCCGCTGTCGAGTGCCCCAGCAGCTCATAACTCACCCATACCCACCATCACAGCTTCCGAAGTCAGATCGGCCTTCCTGAAAGTGAACCTCGGAAGACGACGGGCCCGGACGGGATCCCTGGTCGTGCACTCGGAGCCTGTGTGGACCAGCTGGCAGAGGTGTTCGCGGGCATCTTTAACCTGTCCCTACTCCACTCCGAGGTCCCCACCTGCTTCAAGAAGACCGCCATCATACCAGTGCCAAAGAAGAACCAGGCAACGTGCCTCAATGACTACCGTCCGGTGGCCCTGACCTCCGTCGTAATGAAGTGCTTCGAGAGGTTGATCATGAAGCGCATCATCTCCATACTCCCAGAACGCCTTGATCCACTGCAATTCGCATACCATCGCAACCGGTCCACAGCAGACGCCATTTCCCTGGCCCTACACTCATCCCTCGAGCATCTCGACAACAAGGACTCCTATTTATTGACTACAGCTCCGCCTTCAACACCATAAACCCAGCCAAGCTCATATCAAAGCTCCAAAACCTAGGACTTGGCCCCCCACTCTGCAACTGAATCCTTGATTTTCTGACCAACAGACCACAATCAGTAAGAATGAACAACAACACCTCCTCCACAATAGTCCTCAATACCGGGGCCCCGCAAGGCTGCGTACTTAGCCCCCTACTCTACTCCCTGTACACACGCGACTGTGTGGTAAAATTTGGTTCCAACTCCATTTACAAGTTTGCTGACGATACGACCATAGTGGGCCGGATCTCGAATAACGACGAGTCAGAATACAGAAGGGCGATTGAGAACCTAGTGGAGTGGTGCAGCGACAACAATCTCTCCCTCAATGCCAGAAAAACTGAAGAGCTGGCCATTGACTTCAGGAAGCAAAGTACTGTACACACCCCTGTCAGCATCAACGGGGCCAAGGTGGAGATGGTTAGCAGTTTCAAATTCCTAGGGTGCACATCTCCAAAAATCTGTCCTGGTCCACCCATGTCAACGCTACCACCAAGAAAGCACAACAGTGCTATACCTCCTCAGGAAACTAAGGAAATTCAGCATGTCCACATTAACCTTACCAACTTTTACAGATGCACCATAGAAAGCATCCTATCTGGCTGCATCACAGTCTGGTATGGCAACTGCTCGGCCCAGGACCACAAGAAACTTCAGAGAGTCGTGAACACTGCCCAGTCCATCACACAAACCTGCCTGCCATCCATTGACTCTGTCGACACCTCCCGCTGCCTGGGGAAAGCGGGCAGCATAATGAAAGACCCCTCCCACCGGGCTTACTCACTCTTCCAACTTCTTCCATCGGGCAAGATATACAGAAGTCTGAGAACACGCACGAACAGTCTCAGAAACAGCTTCTTCCCTGCTGTTACCAGATTCCTAAATGAACCTCTTATGGACTGACCTTATTAATACTATACCCCTGTATGCTTCATCCCATGCCGATGCTTATGTAGTTACATTGTATACCTTGTGTTGCCCTATTATGTATTTTATTTTATTCCCTTTTCTTCACATGTACTTAATGATCTGTTGAGCTGCTTGCAGAAAAATACTTTTCACTGTACCTCAGTGCATATGACAATAAACAAATCCATCCAATCCAATTAGGCCATTCGGTCCATCGGGTCTGCTCCACTATTTGATCATGGTTGATATGTTTCTCATCCCCATTCTCCTGCCTTCTCCCTGTAACCTCTGATCCCCTTATTAATCAGGAACCTATCTATCTCTGTCTTGAAGACACTCAGTGACTTGTCCTGTACAGCCTTCTGCAGCAATGATTCCCATATTCACCTCCCTCTGGCTGAGGAAATTCCTTCTTATCACAGTTCTATAGGATTGTCCCTTCAGCCTGAGGCTGTGCCCCAGGGTTCTAGTCTCTCCTAATGGTGGAAACATCTTCTCCATGTCCACCGTGTCTGGGCATCTCAGTATTCTGCAAGTTTCAATGAGACCCTCCCTCATCCTTCTAAACTCCAAGTACAGACCCGGAGTCCTCAAACGCTCCTCATATGACAATTCCTTAATTCCCGGGATCATTGTGAGTCTCCTCAAGATCCCCTCCAGGTCAGCACATCCTTCCTTAGATATGGGCCCCAAAACTGCTCACTATATTCCAAATGGGGTCTGAAAGATCCTTTTATAGCCTCAGAAGTACATCTCTGTTCTTGCATTCTTGCCGTCTTGACTTGAGCGCGAACATTGCATTTGCCTTACTAACTGCCAACTGAACTTGTATGATAACCTTAAGAGAATTATGAACTAGGATCCGTAAGACCCTTTGTACTTCAGATTTCGGAAGCCGTTCCCCATTTAGAAAACAGTCCACGCCTCTATTCTTCTACCAAGAACCTCACACTTTTCCACATTGTATTCCATCTGCCACTTCTTTGCTCACTCTCCTAGCTTGTCCAAATCCTTCTGCAGCCTCCCCGCTTCCCCAACACTATCTGCCCCTCTACATATCTTTGTATAATCTGCAAACTTAGCAACAATGCCCTCAGTTCCTTCTTCCAGACCGTTGATGTATATTGTGAATAGTTGTGGATGTATATTGTGAATAGTTGTGGTCCCAACATTAACGCCTGTGAACATCACTTGTCACTGGCTGCCATGCTGAAAAATACCCCATTTCCCCCCGCTCTGCCTTCTACCAGTCAGCCAGGCTTCTATCCATGCTAGTGCCCTGCCTCTAACACCTTGGGCTCTTATCTTATTGAACAGCCTCTTGTATGTCACCTTGTTAACGGCCTTCTGGAAATCCAAATGGATCAGTTTCACTGTCTCCCTGTCTAACTTCCTCATTACCTCCTCAAAGAATTCTAACAGATTTGTTCGGCATGATCTCCCCTTGATGAAGCTGTGCTGACTCAGCCCTATTTTACAATGCACTTCCAAATACACCGCAGTCTCATCTTTAATAATGGACTTTGTAATGATCCTCCTGTTCAAACCTGGTTTCCCTTGTGTATTCCCTTTACTTTCTGTTTTCTTTGCTGTTGTAACTTTTGTGCCTGGACAGTTGCTGAGCTTTATGCCTTTCAAATGGACTGTACTTTTAATTTTATAAAACAAATGGCAGATGTGCTCATTGGTCTGACCTCAGGAACAATCCCTGGTGAGTTGTGCTGCTTGGTTTGGTCTGGTGATGACCTATTCAGATGGACTTGGCTGGCAGCCAATCGGCTACTTTAATTTCGCAGGACTTGACTGGCTCTCAATGCTGATTAGTATGGGCTGTTCCAGAATGTTTTTTTTTTATTCGTTCATGGGACGTGGGCGTCGCTGGCTGGGCCAGCATTTATTGTCCATCACTAATTGCCCTGAGGGGGCACTTAAGAGTCAACCACATTGCTGTGGGTCTGGAGTCACACGTAGGCCAGACCAGGTAAGGATTTTTCTTCAATAAAGGACATTAGTCAACGAGAAGGATTTTTGCGAAAATCGGCAATGGTTTCGTGGTCATCCGTAGACCTTTAATTCCAGATTTTCATTGCATTAAAATTTCACCATTTGCAGTAGTGGGATTCGAAGCCATGTCCCCAGAGCATTACCCTGGGTTCCTGGTTTACTAGTCCAGTGACAATACTACTACACCACCGCCTCCCGAAGCACAGACTTGTTCTCAGGAATTAGTTGTTTTCGCTTTGAATCTAGAAGCTGGGCAGCCACAGGTCGGAAGTCTCTGTCATCTGATGACCTTTCTCTCTCAGCACAGCCTGTGAGACAGTTGACAAGTAGTCAGTTTTGTTTTGATGAAGCAGCTGGAAGGCCAGACCTCTGAGTTCTCTCTTACCTGATGGATTTTTTCTGAAGGACCATAGAACATAGAATATCGAGTGCAGAAGGAGGCCATTCGGCCCATCGAGTCTGCATCGACCCACTTAAGCCCTCACTTCCACCCTAACCCTGTAACCCAATAACCCCTCCTAACCTTTTTGGACACTAGGGGCAATTTAGCATGGCCAATCCACCTAACCTGCATGTCTTTGGATTGTGGGAGGAAACCGGAGCACCCAGAGGAAACCCATGTAGACACTGGGAGAACGTGCAGACTCTGCACAGACAGTGACCCAGTGGGGAATCGAACCTGGGACCATGGTGTTAGCCACTGGGACAAGTGCTAGCCACTTGTCAAGGATAAAGATTTTTCTCTCTGCAATCAGTTTAAACTGCAGGAGGAGCCAGTCCAGCACCAGCTGCAGGCAACGGTGGTTGTTTGAAAACACTTTAAATTCTCATGCGGAAAATTTTTATCTTATCTTAGTGAGGCTGATAGTTAATCTGGTGGGAGCAAGGTAGAATTGGCCAGACGTGAGGGGGATCTTCTGTGTGAAGGCCCAGGTGAATGCAAATTAAAGTGACTCCCTAGAGGAGATCCCACAGCCTGAGGGTCTGGCCTGAAGGTTTCAGCGAGAAGCTCCAAACCAACTGATGGTTTTAGTACTCCGCATTCTTGGAAGATAGCTGGCTGCAACAATCTCAATATCAGCAACAAAGACACTTGTATCTTTCTCTTCCATCATACTACCTTATAATAAGAGAGATATACCTTATAATAAGGCAGCACAGTAACACAGTGGTTAGCACAATTGCTTCACAGCTCCAGGGTCCCAGGTTTGATTCCTGGCTTGGGTCACTGTCTGTGCGGAGTCTGCGCATCTCCCCGTGTGTGCGTGGGTTTCCTCCGGGTGCTCCGGTTTCCTCCCACAGTCCAAAGATGTGCAGGATAGGTGGATAGGTCATGCTAAAATTGCCCTTCGTGTCCGAAATTGCCCCTAGTGTTGGGTGGGATTACTGGGTTATGGGGATAGGGTGGAGGTGTGGGTTTGGGTAGGGTGCTCTTTCCAAGAGCTACTGCAGACTCGATGGGCCGAATGGCCTCCTTCTGCACTGTAAATTCTATGACATTTGGTCTATCATTTTACTCCTTTCCCCTTTGTGCATGTCTTGTGTGTGTTAGAGTAGAGGGTGGAACTGTAAAGGAGGAAAAGATAATAGATTAGCTGGCCGATAATCTACGAAAATCATTGCATGTCTTATCTCTCATTATAAATAAATAGTTTCTTTGTGTTTCGCTTACAAATCTGATGCCTGTAAGTCATTGGAGCAGTCAAGGCCCAAAGATCTCCAAAACTATACAAGCTATTGGTTAATTCACTTATATTAGGACTCCGGGGCCTGTGGGGTTGGAATTTACTACACTCTAGCCCAGGGTATCGTAACAACTCTAAAATCTTACCAACGATCGAAGTCAGGTTAATCGGCCTATAATTTCTTCTGCCTCCCTCCCTTCTTAAACAGGTATATTGCATTAGCCATTTTCCTGTCCTCTGAGACCCTCCCTGACTCCAGTGATTCCTGAAAGATCACCACCAACGTCGCCACAATTTCCTCAGCTATCTCCATCAGGATACTGGGGTGTAGTCCATCCAGTCCAGATGATTTATCCACCTTCAGACCTTTCAGCCTGTGGTAGTCACCACTGATGTATATATTATATATATCGTATGTTGGTATAGGTGCTTTACGGTAAGGCCCCTGTACTCCAGGTACGGGGGTAGATCCCTGCCTGCTGGCTCCGCCTAGTAGGTGGAGTATAAATATGTGTGCTCCCCGTACAGCAGCCATTTCGTCAGCTGCTGTAGGAGGCCACACATCTCAGTGTAATAAAGCCTCGATTACATTCTACTCTCGTCTTTGCGTAATTGATAGTGCATCACAGCCTCCCTACCACCTTTTCCATAGTGATGGCCAGTACACTCACCTCTGCCCCCTGACTCTTTTGAATTTCTAGTATGCCTCTGGTCTTTCGCCATGAAGACTGATGCAAAGTACCGATTCAGTCCCTCTGCAATTTCTTTGATCCCCATTACTACTTCTCCAGCTTCCTTTTCCAGTTGTCCAATATCCATTCTTGCCTCTCTCTTACCTTTTATATATCTAAAAAGACTCTTGAATTTTATTTTGTATTCTTTTTTATTACTCACTAGCTGACACTCATATTTCACCGTCTCCCCCCTTATTTCTCTTTTAGTTGTCCTCTGCTTGCTATTAAAGGCTTCCCAATCATCTGGTGTCCCACTAATCCTCTCCACATTGTATGCTTTTTCTTTTATGCTGTCCCTGACTTCCCTTGTCAGCCGTGGATGCCTCGTTCTCCCCTTGGCATGTTTCCTCCTCCTTAGGATGAATTTCTGTTGTCCTTCCAATTAACCCCCAAAGACTTCTGTGTTCGCTGTTCCACTGTCTTTCCTCTGAGGCTCCCCTTTCAATCAGCTCTGGCCTTCTCCTCCCTCATGTCTTTGAAGTTACCCTTATTTAATTATAATACCGTTAATCTGATTCCAGCTTCTTCTCAAACGGCAGGGTGAATTCTATAATATTGTATTCACTGCCCCTTAGGATTCCTGAACCTTAAGTTCCCTAATCAAGTCTGCCTCATTACACATCACCAAATCCAGAATTGCCTGTTCCCTAGTAGGCTCTGTCACACGCTTCTCCAAAAAACATCTCTTCGACATTCCAGAAATTCTTTTTCTTGTCATCCCCTACCAACCTGATCTTCCCAGTCCGCTTGCTTATTGAAGTCCCCCATGATTAAGGTAATGCTGCCTTTCTTATATGCCTTTTCTATCTCCTGATTTATTTTCTGCCCCACACCCTGACTACTGCTAGGGGGCTGTACATAACTTCTGTCAAGCTCTTTTTTTTCTTTTGTAAATCCTCAACTCTACCCACACAGTTCAACACCTTCCGACCCTATATTGCTTCTTGCTATCGATTTAATTTAATTTCTTACTAACCTCGCCCCTTTGCCCATCAACTGTCTCTTCGATAGAACACATATCCTTGAATATTCGATCCCAGCTCTGATCCTCTTGCTGCTTTTCATACTCTCTATTCTATTACTTGTTCTGGAAACTTTACTAACCTCCCCTGAGCCATCATTCCCTTTAACTAGTTTAAAGTCCTCATCATTAACCTGCCCTCCTACCTTCTCCTTTAATGTTGATTTTCTAATTTTCCATACAACTGAACCCCCCCCCCTTTCACTATTTAGTTTAAACCCTGTCTACAACCCAGTCAGTGATTCGCCATGACTGTTCTCGGCATGATTCAGGTAAAGACCATCCCATTGAAACAACTTGCTCACCAGCACGCCCACCTCTGTTCACACCTTGTTAGTCTGGTGGAATGGCCTCCTCCTGCCATCCCGCAGCATCATTTCATCACGCCGGGCACTCTCTCCGGTTGCATGCAGGCTGTCATCCATAATGCATGGGGCAGAGTGCCCACCAACATTGAACAGCCTGTCTGCCACGTCCACCCTTTGCATCCTTCTTACAGCTGCCTGGCCTCCTTTTATTCTGCTGCCCCCCCCCCCCCCCCCCATACCCCTCCCCCCACACACCCCCGCCAGAGATAAAATATAAAATGCTGCCTTTTAAATTAATACAAAAATGCCTTAACATTGAGTAGGCTAGAGTTGAATTGTTGGCTTGCAACAGGATATGTAAGTTTCTTAGATAGAAAGTATTCGTTTGGTATTGAAGACGTTGCTGCTGCAGTACTGATTCATGTTGAAATTATTGGAAAACAAAATGTTCGATGTAACACTTGCTTTAGGTTTTAAATTGACTGCAGCAGTGTGCTGGATAATATTTAGCTTCCACTTCAAACCACAAACTTTTGCGCAAAAATTTGACCATAGATTATGTACACCAGGACAAAAAGTACTGTGGTGCCACATTCCTAAAATAAGACCATTTTTCACATCAACCTTCCAAGTTCTTGTTTTTTTTTGTGTGTGGAGACTAATAATTTCTGGAACAGTGCCCTGGTTATACTGCAACCTTTCAATATGAATTGTGTAATTTTAAAAAAATCCAAAAATAATTTCAATGAAGTCAAAACCTGGGTTGCCAAGTTCCCCTGAATAAAGTTGACATGCCCCTTGGGTTCGAGTGCAAGTGGTTTGAAGAAAGTTGTAATATTACTTAATTTTTTTCTGGCATAGATCCCTGCTTTGCATCTGCACTTAAGTTTCAGGAAAAACTTTGAACACTTTGGAATTGGGCTGGTGAAAGACTAAAGTTTAGTGGCCGGATTTGACTGATGGAAAAACATCTTTGCGTTAAGGAAGCATTTTGTATGGACTAGTAATCCTGTCGGCGGTATTTTCTGCACTTTATTTTAGTTACCACAAATATGCTGGAAAACTTTAATATCCAAATTAAATTTAAACACTTTTTCTCTCATGGCATTTAGGTGTCGCTGACAAAGCCAGCATTTGTTGCCCATCATGAATTTCCCTTGAACTAACTGTCTTGCTCGCCCATTTCCGAAGGCAGTGAATAGTCAACCACTGGCTGGATTCTCTGCTTCGCCATGTCGGATGCAAGAATCGCGATTAGATGAAGAATCGCGCAAAATGGAAGCATTCTTTTTTTCATGCCTGGCCATGCTCCGGTCCCTTACTGGCGGCGATATCGATGTTTGCGCCCATGCTAGCAGGTCCATGCAAGACTGTAATTTACATGGATTTATAATATCATTAATGGGTTGGACACTTCATGCTCTGCCCCCCCCGCGATCCTTCAACCCTCTTAGCTGGAAGTCTCGCGGACGCGAATCGGTGCAAGTATTTACAAGCAGGGTCTGGCTACCAAGGTTGAAGGGGGGGGGGGGGGAGGAGGAGTGGGGGGAGGGATGTGGGATGGCGAAGGAGGCGATAAACACTGTGGAAAAGCTTCAAAGATTGTGGGGTTTGCTGGGGGTGGTTGTCCGGGCCGGGACCGTGCACTCAGGGTATCCCCTTCTGGATCGGGTGGCTTGGCTCAGATCAGTATTGCTGCAGTACGTGTTTTCAACGCACCCTTCTGGTGCCATTTACAGGCTCCTGGCTGCTCATACTGCTGACTGTGTTCAATGAAAGCTCAGAGATACTCTGGTCCTCTGGGAGCCCACCCAGCCAGCCTCTCTGAACAACCTCACACTCCAGCTGTTTCCACAAGGGGATGGGTGTGGCCAAGCTCAACCAGGGGCCCACTAGGTGTTGGCACTCAGAAGCATAGCCTCACTGCAGAGGAAGCAGAGATCAGCAGAGCTCATGCCAATCAAAGGACACCTGCATCGTTGCCTTTGAAACCCTCCCTGGTTCTCTACTCCTCAGGGCAGAGACTTATCAGTGGTCCCCACCCCTCAGGATCACTAACTGTCTCCTCCTGGTGAGGCTGACAGTGCTGACTGCCTCTGCCACCACCTCCCAGGTGCTGTTCAGGGGAGCAGGCTTGAATCTGCGCCCCCACCCGGTGACGAGGGTGAAAAAGGATTCCCTTTACTCCACAACAGACTAGTAATGGGTGTCACAGATAACTGAGGATGTCTCTCTCTTACAGGTGTTGAAACCACAAGATGGCCATTGCCTGGCACTTATGTGGCACAAATGTAACTTGCCACTTGTCACCCAAGCCTGGATATTGTCCACGTCTTGCTGCTTTTGGACATGGACTGCTTCATTAACTGAAGAGTCGCGAATGGTGCTGAACCTTGTGCAGTCATCCGCAAACAACCCCACTTCTTGACTTATGATGGAAATGAGGTCATTGATGAAGCAGCTGAAGATGGTTGAGCCTAAGATACTACCCTGAGGAATTCCTGCCAATGAATGTGGCAGCTGAATCTCAACACCTGCTCACCATCATCACTCACAAAGTTCGATTCCTCTACAAGAGATTGTCTTTTGGAATAACGTCAGCACTAACTTTATTTCAACGGTCAATGGACCAGATCCTTTGTGGCTTACAGTGGGTACATTGTTACTTTGATTATTGATAACAGGCACCAATGAACACTTACGACACAAAGAAGCCTCACTGCAGTCCCTTCAGATGCATGGGCTTTGTGTCAGGAAAGATAAATGTGAATTATTTCAGACATCCAGACAATATCTTGAACATGCAATTGTCAGTAAGAGTCTGCAAAAAGCACTCACAAAGATGGAAGCTATTATGGAGGCTCTACATACAACAAATGTCACTCAACTTGGGTCATTCCTGGGTTAATCAACTACTATGGAAAATTCACCAAAATCTGGAACCCTATTGAAACCGTCCACACCTTCCTGTGGGCAAAACAGGCATGGCAATGGACACCAGAATGCGAAAAAGCATATCAATCTGCAAAAGAAGCTCTGAAAAAGTCAGAAATGTTAGTACATTTCAACCTGAAGTTACCATTGCAACTTGCCTGTACGGTGTTGGAGCAGTGGTGTCACACATGTTACCTTCAACGGAAGAAACCCCACTAGTGTTTGCATCTCATCTGTTAACAAGTGCAGAATTTAACTACGCTCAGTTGGGGAAGGAGGTATTTGAGTGTGGAAAGTTCATCATTACCTGTATGGTCGTCACTTCATATTGCTAACGGACCACAGGCTCTTAACAACTATTTTTGAGCCATACCAAGGTATCCTTTTGTTGGCTGCAAGTGGGCTCCAACAATGGTCTTTATACTATCTGCTATCTGCGCATTCCAATGAAATCAAGTATCGTCAGTCAGAAAATTATGCCAGTGCGGGAAGCATTATCATGTCTACTGTTGCCAGCTGGTCAGAAATGACCTAGTCATAATTTTAAAAAAATTGAGCACAGATCAAGACTGCAGCTCCAGTCTAAAGACATACCAGAAATGATCCTGTGATGGAAAAGGTACTTGAAATGGTATTAAAAGGGAAGACAGCAGGAAAACATCCTGAATTGAGGCTGTATATTTCCAGGGGAACAGCACAGGACAGTTACCTGTTGTGGGTGGATGAGAATAATTATTCCTCCAATTTGTAACAAAGTGTAATGGAACAGTTACATGAAGGACACCCAGGTATAGTTCAAATAAAGGAATTAGCACAAAGTTACTTTTGATGGCCAGGAATTGATGCCCAGATAGAAGTAAAATCAGGACTGTGCCAGTCATGTGCGTTGGTAAGGAATGCATCACTGTTGTTCTCACTACATCCATGGGAATGGCCAAATCTGCTCTGGCAACGTCAACACGTTGACTTTGCTGGCCCATTTGAAGGGCACATGCTCATGAACGTTGTAGATGCACACTCAAAGTGGCTTGAGGTTGGTCTCGTGAAGTCAATCTGTGCAGAACAAACCATTTTAGAAACTCAACAAGATCTTTGCGGGATTCAGAAAACTAGAGTAGATCGTGAATGCCAATGGGCCACAGTTTACAGCCCTAGAGTTTAAGACCATAAGACCATAAGACATAGGAGTGGAAGTAAGGCCATTCGGCCCATCGAGTCCACTCCGCCATTCAATCATGGCTGATGGGCATTTCAACTCCACCTACTCCACCTACCACCTCTTTGAAGACTACTTAAAGATATGGGGATATAAACATATAAAGTCAGCATGTTGCCACTCATCCATGTTTAGCCAAAAGGTCTATCCAGTCTTTGAAGCATGCACTGAAAGCTTCCTAGGACCAAGGTTTACTTCATCGCTATGTGAACATGTTTTTAACGGAATACTAGAATATGACGCATGTGACTATACAAGGTTCCCCAGCTTTGCTATTGGTGAAAAGGAAGCTGAGGGCTACCTATGATTTACTCTTGCTGGAGGAGACATCTGACATACGAGAGTAAAACCAACAGTCACAGATCTTGAGACGAGAAAGTTTGAACTGAGACGTTTGCAACGAACAGCCACCGGTCTTGAGATGAGAAAGTAGCTCGAGGAAGTGTGCAGCTATACCATGAGTGAGAAGTGGGCCCCTGCGATGGTATTGGCTCAGACGGGTCCAACCTCATACACAGTCCAAACAACAGAGAAATTCATGTGGAGACGCCAAACGGATCAAATATTGTCAACACACGTTAGTGTGCCAGTGCCAGAACTACCTCAGGAGGTAACAGTTCCCATTCCATCTGACTGCATAAGTTCTAGTCTATCTACAGAAGCAGAGATAGCTCCAGAAATGCCTGCTACTATGAGTCCTTGGAAAAAGAGACTTCCGGGGTGAGACATCCACAGGAGAACCTGAAAATACATCCAAGGTCGAGAATACAAAGTCCTGGAAGTGCGTAGGCAACCAGCAAGAAATAGACGCCCAGCTGATCGTCAATCTTGCGCGCGTGTGTGTGTGTGTGTATGTAAATGACTAGGTTAAAATACTAGTTATTAGTTGTGTTGGACCTTGGAGGAATGTTATATATATGGGTTATAGTAGTTGTGTGCATTTCTCTTTCAGAACCGAGTCATGTGACATGCGTGATGAAGCCGTGCTTACTCAGTCCTATTTTATCATGCACTTCCAAGTACTCCGCGATCTCATCTTTAATAATGGACTCTAAAATCTTACCAGTGACCAAAGTCAGGCTAAGCGACCTATAATTTCCTGTCTTCTGCCTCCCTCCCTTCTTAAACAGCGGTGTTACATTAGCCATTTTCCAGTCCCCTGGGACCCACCCTTTTTCAGGATGGCAGCCAGTGATTCCTGAAAGATCACCATCAATGTCTCCTCAGCTATCTCGTTTAGACCCTGGGGTATAATAAATCTTTGTTAATGTTGCTTTCAACCCACGTACATAGAACATAGAACAGTACAGCACAGAACAGGCCCTTCGGCCCTCAATGTTGTGCCGAGCCATGATCACCCTACACAAACCCACGTTTCCACCCTATACCCGTAACCCAACAACCCCCCCTTAACCTTACTTTTTGTAGGACACTACGGGCAATTTAGCATGGCCAATCCACCTAACCCGCACATCTTTGGACTGTGGGAGGAAACCGGAGCACCCGGAGGAAACCCACGCACACAGGGGGAGGACGTGCAGACTCCACACAGACAGTGACCCAGCCGGGAATCGAACCTGGGACCCTGGAGCTGTGAAGCATTTATGCTAACCACCATGCTACCCTGCTGCCCCTGCTATCAGCAAACTATATCTTTTGTACTGTTAGTCTAAAGATAAAACTTGGAGGGAAGCAGTGAATGGGAAAGAGTTGGTGAGAGGGAGGGCAGGAGAGACAGCGAGCAAGTGGGAGGCTTGATGAATGGAAGAACCCACTCCAGAATGGCACTCACCAGGTCATGTGACTCTATGTTGGACCCAGCATGAAATTACCTTAAAATGGAATTCCCAATGCTTAAGTGTGTGTACAAGCACCATTATATCCACAACATTAGAGCTGAGCGACTGCAAATGGGACTAATTAAAATGGGGACTTATTGTACACAAGATGCACAGCAGCAAGGTGCATCAAGGCACCTTCGACAGCACCTTCCAAATCGGCAAACTGCCACTTAAAAAGGGCGGCATGATAATACCATTACCTGCAAGTTCCCCCTTTCCCCCCATCCCCAACAAGCCACATACCATCTTGACTTGGAACTACGCTCCTTCACTGTCATTGGATTAAAATCCTGGACCTCCTCCTCTTAACTGTAGATGGAGAGTATCAAGCCCAGGTGGACTGCAGCAGTTCAAGATGGTTGCTCATGACGGGCTTTTGGAGATAGTCAACAAATGCTGGTTGAGCCAAATCTCATGAAAGAATAACAAAAAAGCACTAGAATAACAAGTGTTTTTCTCTCTCGCCGGGAAGGACGAATGGCTTCTGCTCTCGCTTTTCCACCAGTCCAAATCCCGGATTACAATTTAACCTGCCAATCGAAAGTATTAAACTGGACCCTGATTGAAGCAAATATACTTGTAATGGAAAATTTCAATACACAGGAACATATCAATATGCCAGAAAATGGAAGTACAACAGAACAGGAAATTATATTTCTTGTGCATGGTCCTATCAAAAATAAGCCTGTATCATGGAAGGGAACTTGGGAAAATAAATTTAAAATCTGTTAAAGAACAGGTTGTGGGGAAAGGTGGTCAGTCCGTGGCTTACAAGGGAAATTAGGGATAGTATTCAATCGAAGGAAGTCGCATATAAACTGGCCAAGAAAAACAACAGGTTTGAGGATTGGGAGCTGTTTAGAATTCAGCAAAGAAAGGCCAAGGGATTGATTAAGAACGAGAAAATAGAGTATGAAAGTAAGCTTGCTGGGAATATAAAAACTGACTGTAAAAGTGTCTATAGGTACATGAAGAGAAAAAGATTGGTGAAGACAAATGTAGGTCCCTTACAGTCAGTAACTGGGGAATGTCTTATAGGGGACGAAAATGGCTAAACAACTAAATCCATACTTTGTATCTTTCATCACAAATGAGGACACAAATAAGATATCAGAAATGTTGGGGAATGCAGAGTTTATAATAATCTTTATTGTGATAACTAGGCTTACATTAACACCGCAATGAAGTTACTGTGAAAAGCCCCAAGTTGCCACATTCCGGTGCCTGTTTGGGTACACAGAGGGAGAATTCAGAATATCCAATTCCCCTACCAGCACATCTTTTGGGACTTGTGGGAGGAAACTGGAGCACCCGGAGGAAACCCATGCAGACCCCTTACAGACAGTGATCCAAGCCGGGAATCGAACCTGGGACCCTGGAGCTGTGAAGCAACCGTGCCACTCACTGTGCTACCGTGCTGCCCCTTAGTGAGAAGGAGGAACTGAAGGGGACTGTGTTGGGGAAATTGATGGGATTGAAGGCTGATAATCCCCAGGACCTGATACTCTACATCCGAGAGTACTGAAGGAAGTGGCTCTAGAAATAGTGGATGCATAGGTGGTCATCTTCCAGGATTCTATAGACTCCTGAACAGTTCCTGCAGATTGGAGGGTGGATAATGTAACTCCACTATTTAAAAATGGTGGTTGAGAGAATGCAGGGAATTATAGACCAGTAAACCTGACAACTAGTTGACAGACAGGAAACAAAGAGTCGGAATTAATGGGTGTTTTTCAAATTGGCAGGCAGTGACCAGTGAGGTACCGCAGGGATCGGTGCTGGGACCACAGCTATTCACAATTTATATTAATGATTTAGATGAGGGAACAAAATGTCACATCTCCAAATTTGCAGATGACACCAAGTTGGGTGGGGGGGATGAGCAGTAAGGAGGATGCAAAGATCCTTCCATGTGATTTGGACAAGTTGAATGAGTGGGCAAATGAATGGCAGATGCAGCATAATTTGGATAAATGTGAACATCGGTGCTATGGAGGATAAGGTTGAATCCATTTGGGTGGAAATCAGGAATAGTAAGGCGAAAAAGTCACTGATAGGAGTAGTCTATCGGCCACCAAATAGTAACATTATGGTGGGGCAGGCAATAAACAAAGAAATAACTGATGCATGTAGAAATGGTACAGCAGTTATCATGGGGGATTTTAATCTCCATGTCGATTGGTTTAACCAGGTCGGTCAAGGCAACCTTGAGGAGGAGTTGATAGAATGTATCCGCGATAGTTTCCTAGAACAGTATGTAATGGAACCTACGAGGGAACAAGCGGTCCTAGATCTTGTCCTGTGTAATGAGACAGGATTGATTCATGATCTCATAGTTAGGGATCCTCTCGGAAAGAGCGATCATAATATGGTGGAATTTGAAATACAGATGGAGGGTGAGAAGGTAAAATCAAATACTAGTGTTTTTGTGTTTAAACAAAGGAGATTACAATGGGATGAGAGAAGAACTAGCTAAGGTAGACTGGAGCAAAGACTTTATGGTGGAACAGTTGAGGAACAGTGGAGAACCTTCGAAGCGATTTTTCACAGTGCTCAGCAAAGGTTTATACCAACAAAAAGGAAGGACGGTAGAAAGAGGGAAAATCGACCGTGGATATCTAAGGAAATAAGGGAGAGTATCAAATTGAAGGAAAAAGCATATAAAGTGGCAAAGATTGGTGGGAGACTAGAGGACTGGGAAATCTTTACGGGGCAACAGAAAGCTACTAAAAAAGCTATAAAGAAGAGTAAGAGAGAGTATGAGAGTAAACTTGCTCAGAATATAAAAACAGACAGTAAAAGTTTCTACAAATATATAAAACAAAAAAGAGTGGCTAAGGTAAATATTGGTCCTTTAGAGGATGAGAAGGGAGTTTTAATAATCGGAGATGAGGAAATGGCTGAGGAACTGAACAGGTTTTTTGGGTCGGTCTTCACAGTGGAAGACACAAATAAAATGCCAGCGACTGATAGAAATGAGGCTCTGGCAGGTGAGGACCTTGAGAGGATTGTTATCACTAAGGAGATAGTGATGGGAAAGCTAATGGGGCTAAAGATAGACAAGTCTCCTGGCCCTGATGGAATGCCTCCCAGAGTGCTAAAAGAAATGGCTAGGGAAATTGCAGATGCACTAGTGATAATTTACCGAAATTCACTAGACTCTGGGGTGGTCCCGGTGGATTGGAAATTAGCAAATGTGACACCACTGTTTAAAAAAGGAGATAGGCAGAGAGCAGGAAATTATAGGCCAGTGAGCTTAACTTCGGTAGTAGGGAAGATGCTGGAATCTATCATCAAGGAAGAAATAGCGAGGCATCTGGATAGAAATTGTCCCATTGGGTAGACGCAGCATGGGTTCATAAAGGGCAGGTCGTGCCTAACTAATTTAGTGGAATTTTTTGAGGACATTACCAGTGCAGTAGATAACGGGGAGCCAATGGATGTGGTATATCTGGATTTCCAGAAAGCCTTTGACAAGGTGCCACACAAAAGGTTGCTGCATAAGATAAAGATGCATGGCATTAAGGGTAAAGTAGTAGCATGGATAGAGGATTGGTTAATTAATTGAAAGCAAAGAGTGGGGATTAATGGGTGTTTCTCTGGTTGGCAATCAGTAGCTAGTGGTGTCCCTCAGGGATCTGTGTTGGGCCCACAATTGTTCACAATTTACATAGATGATTTGGAGTTGGGGACCAAGGGCAATGTGTCCAAGTTTGCAGATGACACTAAGATGAGTGGTAAAGCGAAAAGTGCAGAGGATACTGGAAGTCTGCAGAGGGATTTGGATAGGTTAAGTGAATGGGCTAGGGTCTGGCAGATGGAATACAATGTTGACAAATGTGAGGTTATCCATTTTGGTAGGAATAACAGCAAACGGGATTATTATTTAAACGATAAAATATTAAAGCATGCCGCTGTGCAGAGAGACCTGGGTGTGCTAGTGCATGAGTCACAGAAAGTTGGTTTACAGGTGCAACAGGTGATTAAGAAGGTAAATGGAATTTTGTCCTTCATTGCTAGAGGAATGGAGTTTAAGACTAGGGAGGTTATGTTGCAATTGTATAAGGTGTTAGTGAGGCCACAGCTGGAGTACTGTATTGTGTTCAGTTTTGGTCTCCTTACTTGAGAAAGGACATACTGGCACTGGAGGGTGTGCAGAGGAGATTCACTAAATTAATCCCAGAGCTGAAGGGGTTGGATTATGAGGAGAGGTTGAGTAGACTGGGACTGTACTCGTTGGAATTTAGAAGGATGAGGGGGGATCTTGTAGAAACATTTAAAATTATGCAGGGAATAGATAGGATAGATGCGGGCAGGTTGTTTCCACTGGCGGGTGAAAGCAGAACTAGGGGAACATAGCCTCAAAATAAGGGGAAGTAGATTTAGGACTGAGTTTAGGAGGAACTTCTTCACCCAAAGGGTTGTGAATCTTTGGAATTCCTTGCCTAGTGAAGCAGTTGAGGCTCCTTCATTAAATGTTTTTAAGGTAAAGATAGATAGTTTTTTGAAGAAAAAAGGGATGACGGGTTATGGTGTTCGGGCTGGAAAGTAGAGCTGAGTCCACAAAAGATCAGCCATGATCTAATTGAATGGCGGAGCAGGCTCGAGGGGTCAGATGGCCTACTCCTGCTCCTAGTTCTTATGTTCTTAAAAGCAAGAATGCAGACTATTATCTGAATGGTCATAAATTAGGAGAGGGGAATGTGCAACAAGACCTGGGTGTCCTTGCACACCAGTCACTGAAGGTAAGCATGCAGGTACAAAGGGGTTAAAGAAGGCAAATGGTATGCTGGCCTTCATTGCGAGAGGATTTTAATTCAGGAGCAGGGATATTTTGCTGCAATTATACAGGGCCTTGATCAGGCCAAACCTGGAATATTGTGTGCAGTTTTGCTCTCCTTATCTGAGGAAGGATGTTCTAGTCAGCATAGTGGGACTGCAGCAAAGGTTTACCAGACTGATTCCTGGGATGGCAGGACTGACGTACGAGGAGAGATTGGGTTTAGATTGTATTCTCTCTCCCTCTTTGTTTGTAGAGAGGCGAATTGTCATTAACCTGGGACGCGATTTTCCAGCCCTGTTCCCTTTGGACCCAAATCCCGTTATTCCCACTAACTCACGCGGAAGGGCCCAAACGGGTTTTGTGCCAGTAAGAACCTAGAAGCTATTTAATTACATCAACATCCTTGTTGATGTAATACAATTTATTTAAATATCCGAAACGGCTTCACGCTATCGTTTCCAGGTTCGCCGTATCTTTCCCCTCACCATGCCGGCGGGAATCACCACTGTTTTCCAAAAATGGAAACCAGTCGTGATGACCATGCCAGGGACTTGGAGGTGAGTAAAGCCCCCGGGTGGTGAGAGACGTGGCCGGGCAGTGCCATGGCACTGTCAGATGGGCAGGGCCAGAATGGCAGGGTCTCCAGGGAACCCCATTGAGGGCTTCCCATTATGTGGTTGGGGGCTGCCAGTGGGGTCTTTAACTCCAGTTTGAGATCTGGGTATCCTTTAAAAAGGGCACCCCAATATCAGAATCCCAGCACGGCCAGTGAGTTTACAACGCCCACCCCCCAAAAGCTGGCTGTGTAATCATTGCCAGCACTTTGAAATTGCATAGAATGCCATTTGATTGAGCTAGAAAAGGCAGCTGTGAAACCAACGAGTTTCATATTGCTTTTCTCACCTGATCCAGCAATTTTTGAAAAATTCTGCCCATGGTGTGGCACACTTGTCAACATTGTTTTGTTCGAGATTCCTATTTGTATTTCAGTGTCTCTCCATATTGATTCCGCGGTCCTTTTTTAAGCGGGTCAACAGAGTGATCACTAGCTTCGTCTGGGCGGGCAAGACCCCGCGAGTATGGAAGGCAATGCTTGAGCGGAGTCAGGGAGAGGACGGGCTGGCGCTGCCAAATTTTAGCAACTATTACTGGGCGGCTAATACAGCCATGATCAGGAAGTGGGTGGTGGGGGAGGGGTCGGCATGGATGCATAATGAGGCGGCTTCATGGAAGGGCACCAGTTTGGGGGCGCTTTTAACTGTGTGATGGAACCATCAATTCACTAGACACATGCTTTAAGATATGAACAGTGGTTTAAATCTACTTACTACAGAGCCAGCCTGTTACCCGTTGAACTCTCGATGAACTGACAGGCTGGCTCTGGACAAGGGTATTTATACAGCAGTCCAGGGGGAGGAATCGTGGGTGGAGCCCTGTACAAACTCCCGAGCATTCCCAGAGCTACTCCCCCTAGTGGTCGGATAACGCTACTGCGCTTACAATGGTATTGGTAAATACAGTGTGAATTACTAAGTTACATTCACCACACTGTGCCTCAACCGTTTGCGCCGACGCGGTACTCCACTGCTCGACAAATGCCCTTGTCGAGCAGGTACTGACGCAGCTCGTCGTTCATGAAGGACGAACCCTGGTCGCTGTGCACGTAGCTGGGGAAACCAAACTGGGTGAAGATGCTATGCAGGGCCCTAATGAGGGAGGGAGCACGGGAATAGCAAATGGGAAACGGGAAAACTCATCTACGACGTTTAGAAAGTAAACGTTCTTGTTAGTTGAGGGGAGTGGCCCTTTGAAATCAATCGCGAGGCGTTCAAAGGGCCTAGAAGCTTTGACCATGTGGGCCCTGAAGTGCGGTTTGCACTCCGCACAGATCGGGCAGTCCCTGGTGACCGCTTTTACCTCCTCGTTGGAGAAAGGCATGTTTCGGGCCCTGATGTAGTGGGCAAGCCGGGTGACCCCGGGTGGCAGAGGTCATTGTGGATGACTTTCAATCTGCGTGCTGGCGCATGTCCCGCGGGATAGGGCATCTATCGTTGAGCTTCCCGGGTCGATACTTAATATCATAATTGTAGGTGGAGAGTTCGATCCTCCGCCTCAGAATTTTGTCGTTTTTAATTTTGCCCCTTTGCAAGTTGTCAAACATGAAGGCAACCGATCTTTGGTCGGTGATGAGGGTGAACCTCCTACCTGCGAGGTAGTGCCTCCAGTGATGAATAGCCTCCACAATGGCTTGTACTTCTTTCTCGACTGAGGAGTGTCGGAGTTCTGAAGCGGAGAGGGTACGGGAGAAAAATGCGACTGGTCTCCCTGCCTGATTTAGTTTGGCTGCTAGAGCTACCTCTGAGGCGTCGCTCTCAACCTGGAATGGAGTAGATTCATCCACCGCCCGCATGGTCGCTTTGGCGATGTCCTCCTTGATGCAGTTGAAGGCCTGACGTGCCTCAGCTGACAGGGGAAATCGTGTGGTCCTAAAGAGTGGGTGGGTTTTGTCCGCATATTGAGGGACCCACTGGGCGTAGTAGGAGAAGAAGCCCAACACCGTTTGAGGGCCTTGGGGCAATGTGGGAGGGGGAGTTCTAAGAGGGGCGCATACGGTCCGGGTCTGGGCCCAGGACTCCGTTTTCCACGACGTAGCCAAGGATGGCCAGTCTGTTTGTGCGGAAAACGCATTTCTCCTTGTTATAAGTGAGGTTTAATTTCTGAGCCGTCTGGAGAAAACGGTAGAGGTTGGCGTCGTGGTCCTGCTGGTCATAGCCGCAGATGGTGACATTGTCCAAGTACGGAAACATGGCCCGCAGCCCGTACTGGTCCACCATTCGGTCCATTGCTCGTTGGAACACCGAGACCCCATTAGTGACGCCGAAGGGGACCCGGAGGAAATGGAAGAGGCGGCCATCGGCCTTGAATGCCGTGTAGTGGTGGTCCTCCGGGCAGATTGGGAGCTGGTGGTATGCAGACTTTAGATCCACCGTGGAAAAGAGCCGATACTGGGCGATCTGATTTACCATGTCTGCAATCCTGGGGAGGGGATATGCGTCGAGGAACGTAAATGTATTTATGGTCTGACTATAGTCGACATCCATGCAGAATTTTTCCCCGGTCTTAATGACCACCACCTGAGCTCTCCAGGGACTATTGCTGGCCTCTATAATCCCCTCACTGAGAAGCCTTCGGACCTCTGATCTGATAAATACCCTATCCTGCAGGCTATACCGCCTGCTTCGAGTGGCTACGGGTTTACAGTCCTTTGTGAGATTGGCGAAGAGAGGAGGGGGGGAGATTTTCAGCGTAGCGAGGCTGCAGATAGTGAGTGGGGGCAGGGGCCTGCCAAAGCTGAGGGTGAGGCTCTTAAGGTTATACTGAAAATCTAGGCCCAATAAGAGTGGCGCGCAGAGGTCGGGCAAAACATAAGAGTTGAAATTTTGAGTAGCCAGCGCCTCGGATTGTGAGTGTCGCGGCGGTGCGCCCCTGGATCTGGACAGAATGGGAGCTTGAAGCGAGCGAGATAGTTTGCCGCACGGGGAAAACGGGAAGCGAACAGCGTCTTACCAGGTCTGGGTGTATGAAGCTCTCAGTGCTCCCGGAGTCGAAAAGGCATGGCGTGTTGTACCCGTTGATTTGGACCTCTGCCATCGAATGTCGCAGATGCTTCGGGCGTGATTGATCCAGGGTGACTGTGCCGAGTTGCGGGCCGCGTGACGAGCGCCCGGGGAGGTCGTACACTTCCGATGAGTTGTCCGAGCGTGGATCGGGCCCGTGGATCACACGTGGTGGGCAGCGAGGAAGATGGCGTCCAAGATGACGGCCCCCATGAGTCGCACGTGGCCGGCCGCATGGTGGAGGTTTGCCAAGATGGCGGCCCCCATGGATTGCACATGGCGGGAGCGGTCGGGGCATAGGCCGCAGCGTTTCAGGCCCCGTAGGCCTGCGGGTGTGTGGAGCGATTACTTTGTGCCGCTGGGGAGTTGGAAGCTGGGGCCCTTTTTGCGAGGCACACTCTCGCGTAGTGGCCTTTCCGCCCGCAGCTGCTGCAGGTCGCGTTGCGGGCGGGGCAGTGCTGCCGCGGGTGCTGATTCTGGCCGCAGAAATGGCAGGCTGGAGCAGCATAGTGGCTGGCTGGAGCAGCATAGTGGCTGGCTGGGGCAGCATGGTGGCTGGGCGGCCGCGTGGCACAGGCCTGGGGGAGTCGCTGGTCGGGGGCCGATGATTGGGTCCGCGGGGAATGAGGTGAGGCTGCGGAAGGAGACCTCCATCGTGGTAGCAATTTCTGCAGTTGTTTCTAAGTCTTGGGCCCCCCTTTCCAGCAGTCGTTGGCGCACATAATTAGACCTGAGGCCCGCTACAAAAACATCGCGTACAGCAAGTTCTCTATGTTCAGCCGCGGTAACCACTTGATAGTTAGTCATTTGATATATTATTGAGTTCTCTTAAAAATTCGGCAAATGATTCTGTAGGCCGCTGGCGAGTCGTGAACACATGGCGTGCGTAAACTTTGTTAATGGGCCTTACATACATCTTATCGAGTATCGCTAGCGCTGCAGTATATGAACCGGCTGAGTTTAGTTGCGTAGAGATTCTGTGGCTCACCCTCGCGTGCAGTAGACCTAACTTCTGTTCCTCTGTTGTTTCGGCTGTGCTCGCTTCTGCCAGGTAGGCCTTAAAGCACCGCAGCCAGTGGGAGAAGATTTCTTTTGCCTCTGCATCCTGTGGGTCGAGGTCCAGGCTTGAGGGCTGATTCCATGATCGATCCTGACTGTTCTTAAGTAGATTAAATTGATGGAACCATCAATTCACTAGACACGTGCTTTAAGATATGAACAGTGGTTTTAATCTACTTACTACAGAGCCAGCCTGTTACCTGTTGAACTCTCGATGAACTGACAGGCTGGCTCTGGACAAGGGTATTTATACAGCAGTCCAGTGGGCGGAGTCGTGGGCAGAGCCAAGGGTGGAGCCCTGTACAAACTCCTGAGCATTCCCAGAGCTACTCCCCCTAGTGGTCGGATAACACTACTGCGCTTACATTGGTATTGGTATTGCTAAATACAGTGTGAATTACTAAGTTACATTTACCACACTGTGCCTCAACCATTCGCGCTGGCGCGGTACTCCACCAGTCCAGTGGTGGTGGTGGCCCTGAGAGTCTGGGGCCAGTGGAGGCGACATGTGGGAGCACCGGTCTGGGCCCCAATCTGTGATAATCACCGATTTGCCCCGGGGAGTATGGACGGGGGTTTCCGGTTATGGTGGAGAGCGGGGATTGAGAGGATGGGGGATATGTTCATAGGGGGGAACTTTCCGAGTGTGCGGGCATTGGAGGAAACGTTTGGGTTGGCGAGTGAAAACGAATTCGGGTATCTGCAGGTGGTGGACTTCCTTCGTAAGCGGGTGTCAACCTTTCCGCTCCTACCGCTATGGGGAATTCAGGACAGGGTACTTTCCAGAGGATGGTTAGGAGAAGGGAGTGCCTCAGACATTTATAAGTAGCTTATGGGATCGGAGGAGGCGCAGACCGAGGAGCTGAAGCGCAAGTGGGAGGAGGAGCTGGGAGGTGAGATAGAGGATGGTCTATGGGCAGACACGTGGAGCAGAGTCAACATGTCTGCAACATGTGCCAGGCTCAGCCTGATATAATTTAAGGTTGTTCACCGAGCTCACATGACAGTGGCCCTGATGAGCAGATTATTTGGGGTGGAGGACAGATGTGCAAAATGTGTGGGAGAACCGGCGAATCATGTCCACATGTCCTGGACATGCACGAAGCTTAGGGGATTATGGTAGCGATTTGCGGACGTCATGTCCCCGGTGTTAAAAACAAGGGTGGCTCGGAGTCCAGAGTTGGCGATTTTTAGGGTGCCAGAAGACCCGGGAATCCAGGAGGAGAAAGAGGCAGATGTACTGGCCTTTGCTTCCCTGGTAGCCCGGAGACGGATACTATTAGCTTGGAGGGACTCAAAGCCATCGAAGTCGTAGACCTGGCTATCGGACACGGCTAGCTTTCTCTGTTTGGAGAAAATCAAGTTCGCCTTGCGACGGTCACTGTTGGCTTCACCCGGAGGTGGCAACCGTTTGTCGACTTCTTTGCGAGAAATTAATTGTCAGCAGATTGGGGGGGGGGAAGAGGAGGGAGTAGTTTAGATTAGAGTAGGGGGTCGTACCGTATTCCCACTTTAAGAGAGGTAAATGGCTTTTGCACAACGTTTATGGTCATGTATATTGTTTATTTTGTTGGTTGTCACTATACCAAAAATACCTCAATAAACTGTTTATTAAAAAGAATACATTGTTTTGTTTTCAGGTAGTTAATGCATCTTGGCCTATTAGCAAATGGATGATTAGTTCCAAATACCTGATTGGCAATTTGCCTCGGATATTCTTGACTCTTGTGAGGTGGAGTGGGTAGGCGCTGTAGAATTGTCACGGGATAGGCTGTTGAGAAGCTGCCCGCTTCAAGGTTTAGATAATTAAAGGTTTGAGGGCTCGATTAGGAACATTTTGCGACAATGACAACAGCTAAGCAAGCTCCTGTGAGTGGGGAGATTGCCAGCTAAATAGAAGCAGCTTCCCTGTGGCTCTCTGAAAGGGCTGTCACAGGCAAAGGCTCAATAGCTCAACGTGGGAGACACGGTGCAGGAAAGTAAACCCCTGCGTCCCTAATGATCTCCCCCGGATGGGTTTCCTCTCTGAACCTTTGGGCACTGATATCCGCTCATGAGATCTCCTGCATACCTCGGCGGTGACCACTTCGCCTCGGCAGCGACCACCTCTGCCGGCGGTACTGCTGACTCTTTGATGTCAGTTCAATCAAAGAGCCTGTCCACTGTCCCTTGAAGAGAATGTCTGCAGGCAGCCAAATAAGAGGCCACCTGGAGTAAAATTGTCAAGCATGTCCCAGTGTCAACAAATCCAGGTTCTGGACCTGTTTTCACCCCAGCATCGGTGTGCCACTATCCGGGGTAAAATTCAGGTCTTTGTTTCAGTACGTTTCTATATAATGCAATCTCATCTCATGCAATTCCATCTAATTGCCCTTGCATATAAAAGATCAATAATCAGATATATATTCAAATGCATCCCTTTAGTAATGTTTGTGGTGAAACAGAATATAATACAGCAGAGTCCAGACATGCACATTCCTTTGCATGCGTGTAAACAGAACAAATAACAAAGTAAGGAAAGGAAAACGTGTAATTATCCATAGCTGGTCTAATGAGGTGCCTTAGCATGTCTGACTAATTTCCTGCATTTAATCAGAACCTTGTATCTTTTCAGCCAGGAACTGGAGGGGAAAAGTAATTTGTCAGAGTTTCCTTGTAAAATTACCATAGCGAGCTGATGGACCAATGCAAATCGCTTGGCCTAGAAATTTAGTGGTGCTAATTGGGCAATTAGTGATGGGTAACAAATGCTGGCCTTGCCAGTGAGGCTCACACTCCATGAAAGAATAAAAATTAAAGTGGGAATAGGGTAGGGTCGAGGGTTAAGCAACTGTATGCAAAAAATAGTGAAATACAAGATATCCCAGTTATTCCGCTAAAGGCCTTGGGCTGGATTCTCCGTAGCCTGACGCCAAAATCATGATTGGCGATCGAGCGGAGATTGGATTCTGACGCCGGAATCGGTGCCATGCTCCGCTTCCTCCATACCGGGGTCATCGTGATGTGCGCCGCGCGCCGTTTCAATGCCGTTGGCATATCATTGGCTAGCCCACCAGGTGATGCTCTGCCCCCCATGGGCCGAATTCCCGACGGCATGTGCCACGTGTTGTCCCAGCGGTCTGGAACCTGGCATGCCAGTTTCGGACAGTGTCCAGTGCCGCCACACTTGGCCGGGATCCATGCCGCTGGCTGGGGAAGGGTACTTCGGCTAGGGCTGGAGGGACTAGTGGGGGGTGGCCAGGGGGTGGGCTGTGAGGTCGCGTTTGGCGGGTTATGGGTTGCGCACGGCCGGCAACATGTTTACGGCGCGACCGGTGCAGGTCGTCAGTCCTGCGCGGCCTGGGACCCGGCCATTGTCCTGCTGTTTTCGTCGCAATCTGAGGGCATTTCACGCGGCGCTGATGCTAGCCCCTCACCTGTACCGGAATCGGTTAGGGGTTCATGGCGATTATCCTGTCGTGAATCGCCCAGGGATTCTCTGTTTTAGCCGGCATGTAGCCTCAGAAACGGAGAATCTAGCCCCTTATTTCCATGCAAGTGTCATTTGAAGATTGGATTTCATCTGGTGTAAGAGGAGGGGAGAATGTCGGTTTGGGCTATGGTCTGGGAGTGGGGGAAGGGGAGATGTAATTAGGTGGATGAGGGGTTTGGAGAAATTGATTGGCGGTGTGGGTGAAGGGTGCATTTGGAAACATTGGTAGCTGGCCGACAGCAATTGATGGCTTGTGCCAGTGGGGTCACTGGAGGCTGGCCAGCTTGCTTTCTTTAAACATGGACAGGAAATGTACTCCTTTATCTGGCAAGTGAAGCGTCCTGTATTTAGAAATTGAAAATGGGTGTCGCAAGTTCTTAATTACCCCTCTCCCCCACTTAATGTTCCCTGAATGTTCTTTTGATTCCAATACAACATCTTTGTCAATATGATAGGCAATGCGTTTCTGGTTGCTAATGTGGTGGAAATCAACATATTTACAGTGTACAAGATTACAACACCATTTATTAAGTGCATGTCATAGAGTCAAAGATGTTTGCAGCATGGAAACAGGCCCTTCGGCCCAGCTTGTCCATGGTGCCCAGTTTCTATCACTAGCTAGTCCCACTTGCCTTCATTTGGCCCGTTTTCGTCTATACCCACCCTGCCCATGTAACTCTTTTTTTAAGTAAAAAATTGTACCCGCCTCTACCACTGCCTCTGGCAGCTCGTTCCAGATGCTCACCACCCTCTGTGTGAAAGCATTTCCCCTCTGGTCTCTTTTGTAACTCTCCTCTCTCAACTTAAACATGTGCCTTCTGGTTCTAGAATCCTCTACCTTTGGGAAAAGTTTTTTTTAATATAAATTTAGAGTACCCAATTATTTTTTCCAATTAAAGGGCAATTTAGCGTGGCCAATCCACCTATCCTGCGCATCTTTTGGGTTGTGAGGGCGAAACCCACGCAGACACTGGGAGAATGTGCAAACTCCACACGGACAGTGACCCAGGGCCAGGATTCGAACCCGGGTCTTCAGCGCCATAGGCAACAATGCTAACCACTATGCCACCGTGCTGCCACTGGAAAAGATGTTGACTATCTACTTTATCTATGCTCCTCATTATTTTACAGACCCCTATAAATTCACTCATTAGCCTCCAACGCTCCAGGGAAAAGTCCCTGCCTATCCAGCCTCTCCTTATAACTCCGTGTTGCTTATTTCGATTTTACACCCATGTGCAACACTTTGTTCTTTGGCCCAGTCAGATAATTTGTTTAGCTCCTCCTATAGGTTTCTGAGTTACCTCAATTCCCCTGCTCTCCTATTTTGGTATCATCTAGAACTTCGATCAATTTTCATTGAATTTCTGTAGCTGTGCTTCTCCGCCTTCCCCTAAACAAGTTTATCTTTGCACTTTGTATTACCTTTTTAATCAGACTGTGTGTTCCTATATTAATCCCAGTCTTCCCCTTTTTCTTTCTCTGCAAGGTTTGAAAGATTATTTTTCTTCCCCTTGTTTTACTTTTAAGTTTGTTAATCTGTTTAGGGCCAGATTCTTCCTCCTCGTCTGCCGCAAGTTCGCTACGGGCGGGACGCGGACCATATAAAGGTCCATCAACCTTGGGTGAAAATGTATGGTCATTGGGTAGGCGCGGCCAGAGAATCCCTCCCTTAATATCATACTTGTTCAGCCTAAGCTTTACGATCTTGGGTCTGTACTTATTCCGCATGCCCAGAATAATTCTTTTAAAGGTGTTCCATTTGACATTGACTGAACATAAAGGCTTTAATCGCAAAATAATCACGATGAGGTGCAAAGGGAGTCAGCATTTTTTTATTTGCATGCCATCGAAATTACAATGCAGAAGGAGTCTGTCTGGCTGAACCAGTCTGTGTTGGTTACATTACATAAGCAGATGCTCGAATCCTGCATGCCTGTTTGATTCCATACGCCTTTATTTTCTTCACTTACCTATTCTTAAATATTGATGTAGGGCTGCATTTTATGGAGGGGAGGTGACGGCTGGGGGGCTGTCGCCATCCTCTCTGGAGTGAAGGTCGGCCGGTAACCAAGACCTCGCAAGGAAACCCACTCTGCAGCCTAAATGCCTGCTGGCTAAATGAGGAGAGAGTGAGACTTCTGCCCCTCAGTAGGAGGAATCCCTGCCCTTGAGAGCTGTCAGCCAATCAGATTGACCAGCAGCTCTAGCAGTCCATCAGTGCCAGAGCTCAGTAGTGGGCATTACCAGGACTGCAAGAAGGAGTGTGAAGAAGGTAATGGTTGTTGCAGAAAGGTAGGCCCTAGGCTATTAGGGTGGGGAAGAGATCTGAGGGCTTAGGGAGGGTGGAGATGGGGGTGGGGGAAGCTGGCCTTTGGAGTGCAGATGGTGAGGAAGGAAGGATGGGGGGTGGGGGGCTAGGAAATGGGAACTGCCCTGGTTGCACAGAAGGCACCCCTGAATGAGGTACCAATCCCCCACTTCCCATCATTTCTCATCTGGGCCACAATAAAACAACCTGCTGGCAGCTGTCCACCTGCACGTGCCTACCATGCTAAGGCATGGGCAACATATTATCCTGGTCCACAAGCTTGCTAAGAAGCCTAATTGAGCTTTTAATTACTCATTTAAATATAGTAAGAAGTCTTACAACACCAGGTTAAAGTCCAACAGGTTTGTTTCAAACACTAGCTTTCGGAGCACCAGAGATAGGGGTGTGAATTGTCTCGAGCCAGGACAGTTGGTAGGATTTCGCAGGCCCAGGCCAGATGGTGGGGGATGAATGGAATGCGACATGAATCCCAGGTCCCGGTTGAGGCCGTACTCATGTGTGCGGAACTTGGCTATAAGTCTTTGCTCGGCGATTCTGCGTTGCCGTGCGTCCTGAAGGCCGCCTTGGAGAACACTTACCTGGAGATCAGAGGCTGAATGCCCTTAGCCTGGGGTTACCCCTATCTCTGGATCTGTAAAGATTCAATTACCTGTAAATGCTTGCATTCTGAGCATTGTCTAGCATCTTTGAATTTGTCTACATATATATGTTTCTGGAACATACCTCTTCATTCACCTAAGGAAGGAGCAGTGCTCCGAAAGCTAGTGTTTGAAACAAACCTGTTGGACTTTAACCTGGTGTTGTAAGACTTCTTACTGTGCTCACCCCAGTCCAATGCCAGCATCTCCACATCATTTAAATATGGCAGGTAGGCTGCTGATTTCGGGATCCGTCTAATGTAATGCATGGGTCAGGCTTGGGGGTGGATGGGAATGTGGTAGGCTAGCCACCTAAAATATTTTGTATGCTCCTCCATCGAAACCACACTCGGCAGTGGGTCATAAAACCGGCCCATGGTCGCTATTTCAATATCTGACTCTCCTTGTGCATTTATGGCCTTTTGACCAACTTTATTAAAAAAATACAGAAAAGTTGCTCCTACAGTTTTATATTGTATCCATGTCCCCTCATTCTTCCCCCTTATATTTGCTGTCTCCCACCCCTTCTTAATTTTAACCATCTATCAAATCAACCAATAATTGCCACAATTCTGTGGGCACAGTCGCAATATTTCAAGTCTTTTGTATTGAGAAGCATCTTAGTGAAGTATTATTGTAAATCCCATCCTTCTCACTGCCTGCCCTCCAAAGGTGGGTTTAAACTAATGTTGCGAGGGGTGGGAATAATATTAAGAAATCGCTTATTGTCACAAGTAGGCTTCAAATGAAGTTACTGTGAAAAGCCCTTAGTCGTCACATTTCGGCACCTGTTCGGGGAGGCTGGTACAGGAATTGAACCGTGCTGCTGGCCTGCCTTGGTCTACTATCAAAGCCAGCAATTTAGCCCTGTGCTAAGCCAGAAGAACAATATGTCAGCAAATGTAGAGACTGGGGATGAGCATGGTACCAGGGCCAGGCTGGCTAAGAGGAAGGACAGGCTGGGGAGGTCGATATCAGTGGGCCTGGAGGTGTGGAGTTTATCTGCTTCAATGCAAGGAGTATAACAGGTAAGACAGATGAACTTAGAGCATCGATTCATGCGTGGAGCTTGGATGTGGTTGTGATAATAGAGACTTGGTTAAAAAAGGGACAGGACTGGCAGCTAAATATTCCAGGATAAGGGTGTTTAAGCAATATTGGGGGCGGGGGTAAAAGAGGTGGGGGTGTTGCAATACTGGTTGGAGAACATATTACAGATGTACAGAGGGAGGACACCTGAGAAGAATCAAGTAACGAGGCACTGTGGGTAGAACTCAGAAACAGGAAGGGGGCAGTCACTATGATGGGGGTGTATTACAGGCCTCCCAACAGCCCACTGGAAGTTGAAGAACAGATATGTAAGCAGATTCTGGACAGATGTAGAAATAATAGGGTTGTTGTAGTGGGAGACTTTAATTTTCCTCATATTGACTGGAAATCCCTTAGGGCTTGGGCCCGCACGTTGAGGAATTTGTTAAGTGTGTCCAGGAAGGTATTTTGCAACAATATATGAATCGTCCAACTAGAGAGGGGGCTTTACTGGACCTAGTATTATGAAACGAACCTGGCCAGGTGATCAAAGATGCAGTGGGGGAAACATGTGGCCAACAGTGATCACAATTCCATAAGCTGTTGGGTACTCATGGAAAAGGACGAGTGTTGTCCTAGGGTTAAGGTGCTAAATTGGGGGAAGGCTAACTACAGCCAGATTAGACAGGATTTGGAGGCTGTTGTTTGGGAGAGGCTGTTTGAGGGTAAATCCACATTTGGCATGTGGGAGTCTCTTAAGGAGCAGTTGGTGGGAGTGCAGGACAGGCATATGCTGGTAAAAAGGAAAGACGGGAAAGGCAGGATTCAGGAACCATGGATGACCAGGGAAATTGTGAGTCTAGTTAGAAAGAAAAAGGATGCATACGTGAGGTCTCGGCAACTAAAAACCGATGAAGCACTTGAAGAATCCAACGAAAGTAGAAAAGCGCTCAAGCAGAGAGTTAGGAGGGCAAAAAGGGGTCACAAAATTGTCCTTGGGAGACAGGATTAAGGAGAATCATTTATACGTACATTAGGATCACGAGGGTAGAGAGAGAAAGAATTGGTCCACTCGAGGACAACGGAGGGAGATTATGTGTAGAACCAAAGGAAGTAGGTGAGATCCTTAATGAGTACTTTGCATCGGCATTCACAAAGTAGAGGGACATGTTGATTGGTGGTGTCTCAGAAGGATATGTAAACACATTAGAACAATCCATCATTATGAGGGAGGAAGTGTTAGCTGTGTTAAAAAGCATTAGGGTAAAAAAGATCCCCAGGGCCAGATGGCATCTATCCCAGATTACTGAGGGAAACGAGAGATGAAATCGCTGGATCTCTAACCGAAATATTTGTTTCCTCGTTGGCCACAGGTGAGGTCTCAGAGAATTGGAGGATAGCCAATGTTGTCCCGTTATTTAAAAAAGGTAGCAAGAATAACCCAGGTAATTATAGGCCAGTGAGCTTGACATCAGTGATAGTGAATTTTTTGGAAAAAATTCTCAGAGATAGGCTGCGGGATTCTCCGACCCCCCGCTGGGTGGGGGGGTGGGTGGGCCTGTGCCATGGGGGGCACCTCCTTCCTTCCGCACCTGCCTTTGTAGGGCTCCGCCATGGCCGGCGTGGAGAAGACACCCCCCTGCGCATGCGCAAGAATACGCCGGCCGGTCTGCGCATACGTGGAACCACGCCGGTGGTTCTGTGCGTGCGCTAACTCGCGCCGGTTGGCACGGCGCCACCCCCTCCGGCACCGGCCGAGTCCCCTGAAGTGCGGAGGATTCCGCAACCTCCGGTTGCCCGACTCCACAGTGGTTTACACCATTTTATTACACCGGCGTTGGGCCATCAGGGGATTCGGGAGAATCCCGCCCAGGATCTATGCACATTTGGAAGTGAATGTTCTTACAAAACCATGCTGTCTGTCACTTGTATGAGGGAAGTTGTGTCTCACTAATTTAATTGAGTTTTTTGAAGAGGTGACAAAAATGACTGACGAGGGAAGGGTTGTGGATGTTGTCTACATGGGCTTCAGTCAAGCATTTGACATGGTCCCCGAGGACAGGCTGGTGCAAAAGATGAACTCACACGGCGTCAGGGGTGAATGAGCTGGATGGATTCAGAACTCACTTGGCCATAGAAGACAGAGGGTAGCAGTGAAAGGGTGATTTTCTGAATGGAGATCTGTAACTAGTGGCGTTCCGCAGGGCTCGGTACTGGGATCTCATGTAATATATATAAAATGAATTGGAAGAAAACGTAGCTGGTCTGAGTAGCAAGTTTGCGGATCATACTAAGATTGCAGGAGTTTCGGATAGTGATGAAGATTGCCAGAGAATACCGCAGGATATAGATAGGCTGCAAAATGGGCGGAGAAACGGCAGATGGAATTTTACCCCGAAAAATGCGAGGTGATACATTTTGATCGATCCAATTCAGGTGGGAGCTGTAATATAAATGTCAGGAGCATAGAGACACAGAGCGATCTGGGCGTGCAGGTCCACAGATACATAAAAGTGGCAGCACAGGTGGAAATGGTGGTAAAGAAAGCAAATGGCATGCTTGCCTTCATAGGATGGGGTATCAAGTATAAAAGCTCACAAATTATGTTGCAGTTATATAGAACATTGATTGATTAGGCCACATTTGGAATACTGTGTCTCATTCTGGTCACCACACTACCAGAAGACGTGGAGGCTTTGGAGAGAGTACAGAAAAGGTTTACCAGGATGTAAAGGGTATTAGCTGTGAGGAGAGATTGAATAAACTGGGATTGTTCTTCCTAGAAAGACGGAGGCTGAGGGGCGACCTGATTTATAAAATTATGAGGGGTATAGCTGGGTGAACAGTTGGAGGTTTTTTCCCATGGCGGAAATGACAATTACAAGGGAACACAAGTGAGGGGTGGGGGAATAGGTTCAATGGAGATGTGCGGGGCAAGTTTTTTTTACACCGAAGATGGTGGTGGCCTCGAATGCACTGCCAAGCGAGGTGGTTGAGGTAGACACGTTAGCGACCTTTAAGACTTATCTAGATAGCACGGTAGCATTGTGGATAGCACAATGGCTTCACAGCTCCAGGGTCCCAGGTTCGATTCCGGCTTGGGTCACTGTCTGTGCGGAGTCTGCACATCCTCCCCGTGTGTGCGTGGGTTTCCTCCGGGTGCTCCGGTTTCCTCCCACAGTCCAAAGATGTGCAGGTTAGGTGGATTGGCCATGATAAATTGGCCTTAGTGTCCAAAATTGCCCTTCGTGTTGGGTGGGGTTACTGGGTTATTGGGATAGGGGGAGGTGTTGACCTTGGGTAGGGTGCTCTTTCCAAGAGCCGGTGCAGATTCGATGGGCCGAATGGCCTCCTTCTGCACTGTAAATTCATGATATCTATGATAGACACATGAACAGATGGGGTATGGAAATATCCAGGCGGTTTGTCTAGATAGGACACGCGATCAGCGCAGGCTTGGTGGACCGAACGGCCTGTTCCTGTGCTGTATTGTTCTTTGCTCTTTTGTTCTCATGCGTCAATATCCACTCATGTTAACTTCAAAATGATACAATTGCTCCAACTGTCCAAGGAAGGTTTTATATCTACAGTCTTAAATACATCTCAACTTTTCCGATATATGTTATCATTAGAACATTTAAACACTGCAGGAAACTTACAAATGTCTTGGTAGAACAGAAATAAAACCACAATACCCAAGAGATCCAAGGAGAAGGAAAATCCGACAAAGGCAGAAATCCAGACATTTAACTGTGAATACGAACCTAATCCATCATCCGAGTCCATTCATGTTGGATAAGGTTTCATAATTTTCTGAACCCACTTCTTGTCCTCCACAAAAACAACCTCTACAATTGTGATTGAATGTTTTGTGTGCAGTGCAAAAGATCTATAGCTGCTGTTTTTAGCAGAAGTATTATGAGTTCACAATTGTGTTTTTGATTAGACTTTGGCAGATTTTTGTTGTGTAGTGTTCATAATATGAATTATCTAAACCTTTGTTACGCCAGTATCTTTATAGGTAACTCTGCCATCTATTGATCCTGAGGACTGGAAAGATAGGAAGCTACTGTGATCTTGTGTGAGCTATAGTGAGGTGTATTGTTCTGCTTACAGTCCTGGCAGATCACTCCATACATGAATACGCAGAACATACTATAATAATTATAGAACATACTATAATAACGGTTATAAAAGATGTAGAAAGAAGATCTGTCGGGGAGAGCTTGCAGAGAGTTGCCACACTCCAGCACCATCTTGGGAGTAAAATATTTAAAATATAGCTGCAGCCTGTTGTTGTTTTTCCCTGTGCCCGATGTCAGTCAGGAAGAGGAAGAGCTGGTCAGATTCCCTTGTAGTTGGCCTTCTCGGCTCCGTACTGTTGTTTGGAGAAATGCTCGAGCAGCTTGCAAATCTCTGCTCTCACTCCACTCCCCGATCTGCACAGTTTCCACCGGCCTCTCCCTCTAAGGTGGTGCCGAGGTTATGGCCCCGCTGCTGCCAAACCAGTCCCGACCTTCCCAGCGGCTCTCGCCGCCCAGCAAGCCAGCCGAACTGTTCTCCACTGTCTGCTGGAAGCAGCCCAGGCACAGTGAGTGTCCACACGGCAGCGTCACCGGCTCCGCCAGCAACATCTGGCAAATTGGGCACAGGCGCTCGGCCAGGTTGTGGACCGGAGCCGGGGGGCCGGGCAGTGCCTCGGGCTCGGACAGACACTCTGTCTCTTTCACCCCATTGTGACCGCTCCAGTCCAACTTGGAAGCGCTTTCACATTCCCTCACCCTCACAAAGAAATTCTGGAGGGGATCCCAATTCTTTCAGGCCCTCCTCCACTCCTTTCTCCAGCCCGAGTAAGGGGAAAACTCCCGACAATCGGCGCCTTCCTTCAAATCGCCACCCAAAGACAGCAGGGAAATAAATGGCCAGATCATGTTTTTGCAGGCAGTAATTGAAGGATGAATATTGTCCAGGACACTGGTGTGAACTTTCCAGATCTTCAAGTAGTGTGGCGGGATCTTTGATGTCCATCTGCTTTCCTCTAGAATGTACTGAAATGCCAACGTGAGGTGAGACTTGCTGATCAAAAGAGTGGCAGTCACGCCTCCAGCGTATTACAAGCTTGGCTGTTAAATGCTTCTGGGGCAGCCAGTGTTACTCTCAATGGCAAGGATGGGAAATCCAGTGCTTTGCGTAATTCAGCCCATAGCCACTGCAAGCTGGGAAAAATACTAAATGGTGAAGATGTTAGAAGATAAAAGTGATATGCTCAATGAATTACAAATAGACTAAATTTATTTATTTATTTTCCTTGTTCGCTTTAGTCAGAGGCAATCTAATTGGAATGGAAGTTGAGTTTCTGAGGAGACAGAACAAGTACCAAAAGGATTAATCATATCCAGAGGGATAGAACATAAATCTCTGAAGGGCTAGGTATGAGTGAGAAAGAGAAAGCAGTGAATTACAGACCAGTTAACCTAACTTCAGTTGTTGAACAATGCTGGAATCTATCATCGAGGAACTGTCAATAATGCACTTAGAAAAGCAGAGTGGCGGGGGTGTTAGATGCCGAGTATTCGGCGATTGTTGCGTCGGACCATGCCCCTCACGGGGTGGATCTATGGGTAAACAAGGAGAGGCACCAGCGCCTGCACTGGAGATTGGATGAGGAGGTGTGCGGGCGGGTGAGATCATCCAGAATTATGTGGAGATAAATGACACGGGAGGTTTCAGTAGTAACGGCATGGGGGCACTGAAGGCAGTAGTTAGGGGGAGCTGATTTTGGTACGCGCTCACAGGGAGAAGTTGGAGTGGGCAGAGATGGAAAAGCTTGTTAGGGAGATTCTCCAGGTGAACGGAAGGTACTCAGAAGCCCGGAGGCGGGGCTGTTGAAGGAACGGTAGCACAAGTGGCTAGCACTGTGACTTCACAGCGCCAGGGTCCCAGGTTCGATTCCCCGCTGGGTCACTGTCTGTGAGGAGTCTGCACATTCTCCCCTTGTCTGCGTGAGTTTCCTCCGGGTGCTCCGGTTTCCTCCCACAGTCCAAAGACGTGCATGTTAGGTAGATTGGCCATGATAAATTGCCTGTAGTGTCCAAAAAAGGTTATGAGGGGTTATTGGGAATGGGAATAGGGCGGAAGTGAGGGCTTAAGTGGGTTGGTGCAGACTCGATGGGCCGAATGGCCTCCTTCTGCATTGTATGTTCTGTGTTCTATGGAGTTTGGCTGATATCCACAGGGAAGGCGGTGGGGCAGTTGAGGAAGGCGAGAGGGGCGGTATTTGACTATGGGGAGAAGGCCAATAGGGATGCTAGCACATCGGCTCAAGAAAAGGGAGGCGGCCAGGGAGGTAGCAAGAGTGAAGTAGTAGAGGGATTGGAGGCCATGCAGTTGGGCAAGGCCCCAGGACCCGACGGATACCCAGTGGAATTTTATAAGAAGTTTTCTGGGGTGCTGGGCCCGCTGCTGGTGAGTGAATTTAATGAGGCAAGGGAGCGGGGTGTCCTTCCCCCAACAATGTCACAGGCTTTGATCTCATTAGTCCTGAAGTGGGAAAAGGACCCTGAACAATGAGGGTCATATAGACCAATCTCCCTACTCGATGCAGACACCAAATTGCTGGCCAAAGTTTTGGCCTCGAGGATAGAGGATTGTGTTCCGGGGGTGATAGGGGAAGATCAGGCGGGATTTATCGAAGGAAGACAGCTAACGGCCAACGTTAGAAGGCTATTGAATGTCATCATGATGCCCTCCGAGGGGAGGGAGGTGGGGGTGGTGGTCGCTATGGACCCGGAGAAGGCATTCGGCCGGGTGGAGTGGAAATATTTGTGGGAGGTCCTGGGGCGGTTTGGGTTTGGACACCATTTTGTAGATTGGGTCCAGTTGCTGTACCAGGCGGCAGTGGCGAGTGTGCAGACGAACCGAGTGAGCTCGGAGTGTTTTAGACTGAGCTGGGGAACGAGGCAGGGATGTCCCCTCTCCCCACAGTTGTTTGCCCTGGCTATAGAGCCATTGGCGATGGCGATGAGAGCGTCAAAGGACTTGGAGGGGCTAGTCTGGGGGGGGGGGGGGGGGGTGGATGGAACACAGGGTCTTGTATGCGGACGACCTACTCCTGTATATTTCTGACCCGTTAGGGAGAAATTATGCGGATGTTAGGGGAATTCTCAGGGTATAAATTGAACATTGGTAAGAGTGAGGATTTTGTGATCCAGACAAGGGGGTAGGAGAGGAGACTGGAGGAGTTGCTGTTTAAAGTGGTGGGAGGGAGTTTTCGATACTTGGGGATTCAGGTGGCATGGGGGTGGGAAGTTACATAAATTAAATCTGGACTGGTTAGTTGAGCAAATGAAGAAGGACTTTCGGAGGTGGGACATTCTGGCGGGGAGGGTACAAATGATGACCTTTCTCTCAAGATTTTTGCTTGTTTTCCAGTGTCTCCCTATTTTTGTCCCAAAGGCCTTTTTGTAAGTGGGTTAATGGGGTGATTTCTGGGTTAAAACCCCGCAAGTGAGGAAAGTGCTGTTGGAGCGGAGCCGGGGGGGGGGGGGGGGGGGGGGGGGGGGTTTGGCACTACCGAACTTTAGGAATTACTTCTGGGTGGCAAATATAGACATGATCAGGAAGTGGTTAGTGGGGGAGGGGTTGATATGGGAGCGGGTGGAGGCGGTGTCTTGCAGGGGCACAAGTTTAGGAGCATTGGTAATGGCACTGTCTTGTTATGCTCTTGGCATAGCATAAGTGGCTTCCTTGATGTGCACTCTGACAAAGGAAGGATCAGACATGGAGATAACTTCAACACGTTTATTGAGCAGTTTACAATTCTTCTACTCGGGTTCGCCACTACTGTTAATCCTTCTATAGCTACTCAGACTGACAAACCAGTCTGCTACAATCCACCTGGTGGGTGTGATATTGAATCAACCCTGTGGCTGTATTCACTGAGTGCCTCCACTGGAAAGAGGAAGATCATGTGTGCTGTGTCCTTTTATATATGGGTTGGTGTAATACCCCCCTGTGGTAGTACTGAATTATGTTTACATTTATTTTTGTTCTTCCTATTGTCATAAAATCATACATGCCTCAATAAAATGTTTTTTAAAAAAATAAATAAAAGGGAAATCCTGTTAGAGGTTTTTGAGGATGTAATGGGCAACACGGTGGCACAGTGGGTAGCTTTGCTGCCTCATACTGCCAGAGACCTGAGTTCCATCCAGCCTTGGGTGACTGAGTGACGTTCTCCCCGTGTCTGCGTGGGATCCTCCGGGTGCCCTGGTTTCCTTCCACAGTCCAAAGGTGCGCAGGTTAAGCGCATTGGTCATGCAAATTGTCCCTTAATGTCCAAAGATGCGTAGGTTAGGTGGATTGGCGGGTTACGGGGATAGGATGGGGGCATAGGCCTAAGTAGAGTACTCTTTCAGAGGGTTCATGCAGACTCGATGGGATGAGTGACCTCTCTAGGGGTTCTATAGATAACTTGTAGTGTACATATAGGGGAAGCAGTTGGGGTAATATATTAACATGGATAGAGGAGCCGCAGTCTGACGGGTCCCTGATGGACTTCATCCTAGGGTCTTAAAAGTTGTGGCTAAGGAGATAGTTGATTCATTGGTTTTAATTTTCCAAAATTCCCTAGATTGAGGCAAGGTTCCATTGGATTGGAAAATAGTAGATGTAACTCCTTTATTCAAAAGGGAGCAAGGCAAAAAACAAAAATTACAGGCCAGTTAACATAACATCTGTCACCGAGAAAATATTAAGAGCTATTAATCAGGCAGCATCAACATGGTTTTGTGAGAGGGAAATCATGTTTAATCAAACTATTTGAAGTCTTTGAAGAAGCAACTTGGTTGAAGGGGAACCAACGAATTACTGCACTTAATTTTCCAGAAAGCATTCGATAAAGAGCCACATCAAGGGTTATTGCGGAAGATTAAAGCTCATCGTGTAGACAGTAACATATTGGCATGGATAGAAGATTGGCTAGCTCCTGATACAATTCAAGGTTGTTCATCGGGCTCACATGACAGTGGTCCGGATGAGCAGATTCTTTGAGGTGGAAGACAGGTGTGCAAAATGTGTGGGAGGACCAGCGAACCATGTCCACATGTTCTGGACATGCCCGAGGCTGAGGGGATTTTGGCAGGGGTTTGCAGATGTCATGCCCACAGTGTTAAAAACAAGGGTGGCACTGAGTCCAGAGGTGGCGATTTTCGTGGTGTCGGAAGACCCGGGAATCCAGGAAGAGAAAGAGGCCGACATTCTGGCCTTTGCTTCTCTGGTAGCCCGGAGACAGATCTATTATCTTGGAGGGACTCAAAGCCCCCGAAGTCGGAGACCTGGCTATCGGACATGTTTGGAGAAAATCAAGTTCGCCTTGAGAGGGTCACTGTTAGGGTTTGCCCGGAGGTGGCAACCGTTCGTCGACCTCTTCACGGAAAATTAATCGTCAGCAGAAGGGGGTTAATAAGTGATTTAAGACTTTTTAAGACCGAGATGAGGAGACTTTTTTTCACTTGGAGGGTTATGAGGCTTTGGAACACCCATTCCCCAAAAGGTGGTGGAAGCAAAGTCTTTGAATATTTTAAATGGAGAGTTAGATAGATTCTTGATTAGCAACAGAGTGAAAGGTTATAGAGTTATAGGAAATGGGAGTTGAGGTTACAATCAGGTCAGCCATGTTCTTATTGATTGGTGGAACAGGTTCGAGGGGCCAAGTGGCCTACTCCTCCTAATTTGTATGTTCATATGTAGGATTAGGTAACACATAGAAAGCAGAGATTGAGCATAAACAAGGCTTTTTCATATTGGCAGGCAGTGAATAACGGGGTGCCGCAAGGATCAGTGCTCAGCTATTTATAGTCGAGAATAATGATGTGGTAGAGGAGACAGAGTGATGTATTACCGGTGTTGATAATACCAAACTCGGTGGGAAGGTAAGCTGTGGGGAGGACACAGAGGCTTGCCAAAAGACGTAGATAGGTGACGTGAATGGGCAACAACATGATAGATTTTAATTTAATTTAATTTAATTTAATTTAATTTAATTTAATTTAATTATCTTTATTGTCACAAGTAGGCTTACAGTTACACCGCAATAAAGTTACTGTGAAAAGACCCTAGTCACCACATTCCGACGCTTGTTTGGGTACACAGAGGGAGAATTCAGAATGTCCAATGCACCCAACAGCACGTCTTTTGGGACTTGTGGGGGGAAACCAGAGCACCTGGAGGAAACCCACGCAGACACAGAGAGAACGTGCAGACTCCGCACAGACAGTGACCCAAGCTGGGAATTGAACCTTGGACCCTGGCGCTCCGAAACAACTGTGCTATCCACTGTGCTACTCTGCCACCCACTGCCATCTTCGAGTATAATGCAAGGAAAAACATCTTTTTCAAAAGGTAGGAAATTTGTAAGTGTTGATGTTCAAAGAGACTAGGCTGCATTCATAGAAGAAACAAATAAAGTTAGCAAGTAGGTACAGCAAGCAAAAGTGAAGACAAGTGGCGTGTTGGCCTTTATTGCAAGAGAATTCATTTCAGTATTTGTCTCTCAGTAATTTCTTAAACTCTTTATACTTTTTTAAACTAAAAGGTTTACGTAGTTTTAATTAAGCATCTAAAAGTAATGTTTTAAGGTTGATTAGATAAGGAGAAAATGTAGTCAAATATTTACGCTTCCTTTGTAAAATATTTCACTCTTCAGAATTAAAGATTAAATTAATCACATCTATGTTTTTGTAATTTTTTTTCTTACGATTTTTCTTTTCCATTTGCACATGAATTCAACTTGGCAGCATGACCTGAGATGTGGTCAGTGAGGAATTTCTGGAATCATCTGCCTGCATAATCCTTTTATTTTATTTGTGGGTCCTACCTTGCATACTAATAAAGCATGTGTTTTGAATTCTCCCATTGCACTTTCACATGTACAGCTTATAAATGTTTCATGCCATAATGATCTTTCTTTTCAATGTAGCAACAGGAATATTAACATACTTTATGTATAATTTTAGCAACAAACTTAAGTCAGTGACAAATGTTCTGGGGATAGAGAGCAAACGCTGTGGAGTATGTGTGTTTTTAAAAATATTTTTATTCCGTTTTAACATTTTATACATAAAACAATGCTATGCAAAAATAACAGAAACCCCCCTCCTCCCACTTCATCACCCAACACCCCAATAATGCTAAGAACACTCCCCTCAGCAGCTGACGGTGACCAACTCTTGTATAGAATAAACAGACCCCATCTCTTGTGGAACCCCTCCATTGCCCCCCTCAAAACAAACTTAACCTTCTCCAAATACAGAAACTCCATCAGGACCCTAAGCCACAGAGTATGTGTGTTTTAAATGTATAACAGTTTTACAATACTCCTGAGTGTGGTGATATGCCTATGGGCTAAATCATAGATGGATGCTGTGCGACCTCCAACCAGCAGGTGGTGGTACAGACACACCATGCGGTCTCTCGACCAAGATCATGTGACCTGTGACTCCCATATACGGGGAGACAAATCCAACCATCTACAGAAGAAGATTGAGAGGGTAATAAGACATACATGTGAATGGTCAATGCTAGGTGCAAGTTCCAGAGGAGTAGTTAGCAAACTCCATGATAACGTGCTCTGTATCAGATTGCTATCTTATCACACGAGGCTCAATAAAAGATTCTGGTTTTGTTGGGTGGATTCCTTTGTGACGTATAAAGGACCAAACACAACACTGAGCAAGTCTGATTTTCTTTGTTGTTGTAACTGTCAGCTTTTTTTGTGACCATGTTGACGCTCGCTTGATTGTTGAGTCTGTTACAGCAATGTTGACTATGGGATGAGATTAAGCTATTTTATGGGGACAATGTTCTCTTTCTTGGAAAAAAAGCATTGTGGCGATGAGAACAGTAAAACCTGAATAAGAAATATATTAAGTGAAAGATATATATTCGTAAAGGAACACAACTTAAAGCACATTAGAGGCAGTAGTACTCTTCTGGGTTTCTTATATCATTAAAGACTCCAGTTCTATTGTAATGATTTTTATCTTATGATGCAAGAATAAAGAACTCTGTGGCACAGCCTTGCAGAACTCAAACCCCCTGGTAATGTAATACGTGTAATGATTGACAGTTCATAAATCAATCCAGTATTTTCTCTCTGTTCATTTAATTTAAAAATAGAATAACCTAGATGTCAGTCTAAATTGCCAAATTTGAAAAAGTAAATTGGATCCCAGCTCTGGGTCACTGTCCGTGTGAAGTTTGCACATTCTCCCTGTGTTTGTGTGGGTTTCGTCCCCACAGCCCAAAGATGTGCAAGGTAGGTGGATTGGCCACGCTAAATTGCCTCTTAATTGGAAAAACTGAATTGGATGCACTAAATTTATGAAAAAAGAACAGCGAGACTTGTGTATTTTTCAAATCTGATGGGTACATCTATTAGCCAAGATGAACCAATAAAAAAGGATAAGAAACAATATCTCAAGATACTTATGTAAAATGCAATTGAGAAATCTGGGCACATTTAACCAAACCAGGGGATAAAGACCATCTCCGATAGAATTCTGTACACATTTAAGACCATGTTCTAGTAGTATTTGATTGGCCATCTGGACAGTAGCTTAGGGGATGGTTTAGCACAGTGGGCTAAACAGCTGGCTTGTAATGCAGAACAAGGCCAGCAGCGCGAGTCAAATTCTGGTACTGGCCTCCCCGAACAGGCGCTGGAATGTAGCGAGTAGGGGCTTTTCACAGTAATGTCATTGAAGCCTACAATAGTTATTATTATTATTATTATTATTATTATTATCTGGTTATGTAGATTTTTCAACTTATTGCTACATATACCCATTTGTCCCCTTGGGATTTACCAGACTTAACAGGTTCATACAAAGGTAAATAGCAATTTGGTGGCCAAAATACACCATGTACATATTGATTCAGAAAGATTTGTTTTTTTTTTACTTCTTACTTTTGTTCCTTTTCCCAAATTTCAACAGTGTTGCATAACATAGAGAATGGGGATCAGTGTGCTGTCTTAAAGATGAAATATCATACTCGCAAAACCTGAAGTCAATGAGAGTTTGTTGTTCCTATGCATTTGCTAGGCATCAAAAGGAAAATGGTGAGGGAATTGGATTTTTCATTTACAATGTGACCAATTTCTTGACCAGATTGAGCCCTACTTAATGGGCGCGATATTCTGGCCAGACAGCTCGCAACACCGCGCGAGATTCAACGTAATCTCGTGAGAAGTTGCAAGATGAATCCTACCCACAATAGGCGGGATCACTTTTTGGCAAATCTGCATATTAGAGTGAGGCAGTAAGCCTTACTCTAATGTGCAGATATCCAAGTTACCTGACGCTTTGGGATTCAATAACTTTGCCTCGGGAACATCGGGTGAGCGCCGTTTAGCACTGGTCCCCACAAACGGGGACCAGATGGAATTGCACTTGTGGGGGTCTCCAAGGAGATTGGAGACCCCTAGCTGCATGCCCTTTGGGCAAGGTGGTGCCCCGGCACTGCTGATGTCACCTGGGTATGCTGGTAGTACCAACATGGCACCCGGCAGTGCCACCTGGGTGCCATCCTCGCACTGCCCAGGTGGCACTGCCAGCTGGTGGGCACTGCCATGGTGCCAGGTTGGCACTACCACGATGGTATTGTTTGCACGTGCATGATTGGGCTTGGACTGTCCACTGTGGGTGTTGTGGGGGTCCATGGGACCCTCCATTGTTGTGCTCTGGCTCGTGGGAGGTCGGGGTTTTTTTCTGTGGGCTTTGGAGATTGGGACACCATTTAAAATTGGCGTCCCAATCTCTCGCTACTACGGTCAGTTCCAGCAGGCACAGCTCCCACTTATTCAACACGAGTAGCGTTGAATAGCCATGTGTTTCTCAGCGGTTCTATCCTAGAGTTCGCATTCCACAATATATTGTAACTACTTAACCTCACTTCACTTACAATAAGTCAGTAAGTGAACGCGGCTAAATGCGCTCGCTAGGGAACCTTGTTCTGGTTTAGGAAGATCGTTCCCAATATCTTCAGAGTAGCCTTCCACCTTCCTTTCTTTAAAGAAGACAAATGTGTGCATGAATATTGTTGTTGCCCATAAGATTAAGCAAGAAGAGAAGAATGGTTTAAATTCCTAAACCTATGGTAAACGAAACACGGAAACGCCGATGGTGCAGAATTTGTACATCACAGCCCTCAATCTGTTGAATATTTCAAATGAGCCAGTGGTCACCTGTGCACATTATAATTTATTAACACTGATCAAATAACTTCCTTAATGTATCAAACTGGTTGTTGATATCCATATCGATCAGAAAGTTCCAGACTTGATGCCTGGTCAGCTGCAAGTTAGTTTTGTCCAGCCAGGGTGGCAGCAGGAGTGCTGCAGTTTCTGGACAAGGTTGGAAGAAAACAGTCGGTTTCTGCTCCTATTCACTATCTAGTGTTCCAATTTGGCAAGTGTGTGGAGCCATTGACCAAGAGCAGAATTAGATTCTGTTGTAATGCTGCATCTCTTACCACAACTGTCAAGTAGCTTGCCAGCAGCTATTCACACATGAAGAATGCCACCAAAGATTGTCTGGCACTCAAGAAATCATACCGTAGCTGTTGTCAATGTGTTCTTGAAAAATGAAGGAGGAATTGACATTCCCCCCCCCCTCTTTCCACCCAAGTAAAAATCAAAAGGTTAAACTGTAGAGTGGTGCAATTAGGTACAAGCCTGTCAGTTCACCTCTGGGATCTTGATTTGAAATCCCGTTCAAGCAACTGAATAAGTATTCATCTGACAGCAGTTAATGATTGTAAGTGAAGTCAGGTTGAGCAGTTACAGTATATTGTGGAATGTGAACTCCAAGCACAGAACTGCCCTTATTTGGTATTGGGTAGAGATATAAAGACCTTAAGAGTGGCTGTATGGGATGTTTTGCTTATGTTGGATGTTATGTTGCCTGCCAGTTATTGAAAACTCTCCTACATTTATTATTTCGCTAGGTTGTACCTTGGAGTTGTCTATGAGGCCTATATAGTTTTTATCTGCTGCCTGGCCTATTGCTTTTCTAACAAATGAGCAAAACCGGTTTCTCGGACACCAATTTAAGCTGATGAGAAAAGAACCAGTAGCACTGTAGAACTTTTTTCACGCAACGGGTTGTTAGGATCTGAAATGCACTCATGGACAGCGCAGCAACACAGTGGTTAGCACTGCTGCCTCACGGCGCTGATGACCCCGATTCGATCCTGGCCTTGGTCATTGACCGTGTGGAGTTTGTACATTCTCCCCGTGTCTGCGTGGGTTTCACTCCCACAACCCAAAATATGTGCAGGTTAGGTAGATTGGCTATGCTAAATTGTCACTTAGGTGGAAAAAATAATTGGGTACTCTAAATTTATTTTTTGAAAAAAGGACATGATATGCACTTCATGAGAGTGTGGTGGAGGCAGATTGAATTGTGGTTTTGAAAAGGGAATTGAATAAGCAGCTGAGAATTTTGCTGGGCTACATGGAAAGAGCTTTGAGAAAGGATGTGAGGTCACATTGGAGAGGGATAACTTGTGTAATACCTTTTATGGCCTAAATTTCAAAACCATCCTTTAATCCATTGAAAGAAAGACTTGCATTTGCACAAACAGCATTGAGATGATGACGAGATAATCTGCTTTTGTGATGTTGACTGAGTGGTAAATGTTGGCTTGGAAGATGGAGAGACGTGTCCTGTCCTTCTTTGAAATCGCGTCATGGGTTCTTTTACATCCATGTGAGGGCTGACAGGGTCTCAGTTTTAAATATCACCCAAAAGATTACTCTCTCAGTACAGCCTAGAGTGTCAGCCTAGATTATGTGTCAATTCTCTGGAGTGGGATTTGAACATATAACCTTCTGACTCAGAAGTGAGTGTGCTACCATCTGTACAGAAACTGTGTTCTAAGCTGTGAGTATAATGCTGAAATTATGCACAAAATGAGAACATTTTCCTTCACAAATTAACCAAAGTCTTTTTCAAAAACCATTTGTTACAGTTTTGTATAATATTTTGGAATTTGTTATTCATATCCCTTATTAACGGTACTATTAAGTATAGATGAGATATCAGAGTGACATTGTTTGGGAAAGTAATTTGAGTTCATTGCTTAAACTTGCAACAGTTTTCTGTGCTTGTAATTTCTGAAATGTTCAGGAATGTAATCCTGTTAGGGTGTAAACTGTACTCGATATGAATACAAAGAGGAATGAATACATGTTATGGTCTTTTGCAGACCTAAATTTAGTCATTTGCAGAAGGTTTTACTCATATATGGACTTCTGGGAACATCAGTGGGTATGAAGTAAACATGATTATATATATTAACCTATTTCACATATCATACATAATAATTTCAGTTTTCTGTAGATTTATTGATTCCACATGCTAGTTTCATTTGATTTTTTAAAAATTCTGAATTTGGAGTATTTCTCATAATGTACCAATATCAACCCTGCTGACTTACGGTAATTAATGAAATTGCTGTTGATAGTAGAAGCGAGAAGCCCTGACATTAAACTTGGATGTAAAAGTACGTTGTACTTTTTTTTCCACGATGCAGGAAAAAGATTCTTCCTCACTTGCACATTTTTAAAAGTTTGTTCATCCCATGTGAGCATCACTAGCTGGACCAGCATTTATTGTCCATCCCTATTTGCCCTCAAAAAGGTGGTGTTGAGCTGCCTTCTTGAACCACTTCAATCCCCAAGGTGTATGTATACCCACTGTGGTGTTATAGCGGGAGTGCTAGGGGAGGTTGGGGAACACATTGGGTCATCAATCTCCCAGCCCCAGGTTGGGCCATCAAACTCCCAGTCCCAGGTTGGGCCATCAATCTCCCAGCCCCAGGTTGGGCCATCAAACTCCCAGTCCCAGTTTGGTGTCTAGCGATGCAAATGAGATGGCCATCAGGAGCAATTCTAGGTTTTGAAGTAGAGAGGAAAGAGAAAGTCATAATCCATACCATAGATGCTTTCCTCATTACTTCAGTGCTGACACTTCTGTTCATGCGTGTTTTTCATTATCCACTATATTTTCCATCTTTGTTCTGTACCGTTTTAAAAAATTGAACTGCCCCTTCACATATATACATTTTTGTAAGTATGTTCGCAGTTGGTACTTCCCCATCCACATTTTCGCATTGGTGTAGTTGCCAATTAAAGAATTGCTTTCATTCACAAGCCATTGTCCAGGAGTAAGCACTGACATTTCCTCCCTAATCCTCTTCATTTCTGCACCTCCTCCTCCTCTTTAAAATGCTCCTTAAAACCTACCAACTTGACTAGGCTTTTAGTTATTAATGCCCACGTCAATTTTTGCCTGATTGTGCTCTCATGAAAAGCCTTGGGGCATCTTCCTACATTAAAGGTGCTACAGAAAGTCAAGTTGTTCTTGGTGTTTGTTTTAATCAGTATTAAAAACTCACAGCGTCATCATAATTGAGATAACATTGTGTGAACATGGGATCACATGGAACAGAAGATTAAAATGTACAAACGTAATACTTAAATACCACTTCATTTTTGAAAGAAACATTGATTGTATAATCGGTTTACATTTTATGAATATTATATAGCTATTTTCAAGAATAATGTCTGAAACATATATGAAAGTGTTACATTTGACTCTCTAATTCATTGTTTTATACATGACCTTTTCCTAACAATGTATAAGTCACATGCAATCAGTGTTTTTCTACCATTAAATAAAACAAATGGTCTAGTGGAGAATGCCTTGATTGTATGGTTCTACAGTATTTACTTTTTCTTAGCAGCCATCAGTTTGGTGAAAATGGGTTTTTACTGAAAATGGGCACAATATCCACCGTGCAATTAGAAGATTTTATGACTGGTAATGAATACAAGTAGGATTAACACATTTTCTAAATTATTGTTCCTAAATAAAATAGAAAAAAATGTGAATGAGCCTTGTGCACCATTTTAATTTTTTTTATCTCAATCATATACTTTAATTTGAGCATCTAAAGCACTGTTTATTAATGTGCCTATTTAAATACACTTTGTGTAATTGCACAAAGCTTTCCAGCCAAGTATTGCTGCAGCAAATTATAAATAATCCGCCTTAAATGCAAAAGTGTGTTTTTGATCAGAATGTGAACTCAAATTCACAGCTATTAATATTTCCGGGTCACATTTAAAAGGCTAAAAAGATGCTGCCCTTTATCTGAAAGGAGTTGGACAGCAAACATAAGACAGTGCAGCTTTAACTGTACAAAGCCTTGGTTAGATCCTTTGTGGAGTATTTGCATTTAAGGCACTGACCCTCTGGAAAGATATACCAGCCTGAGGTTTCCACTGAGGTGCACTTTTCTGGGGCCTCAATTTGCACAACATTGATGTCACCAATACAAAATATCTGTGCAACTCAAAATTCCACTATCCTTTACAGTAGTTTAGCAGCATTGAACTGGAAGCAAGCCCTGCCCACCGAATTGGCCATGTCACCAGGGCATTGTCATCAGGTACAGGCATCTAGGCGTTTGTAGAGTTTCTAAAATTGAGGTGGAACCTTTGGGTGCAAGAACACTCTGCTTTGAAAAGTATGGAGTTTTCAAATTTACTAAAATAGACTACTATACACCAATGTAACAAGAAAATACTTCCATTTATTTTGTAAAAAACGATATTCAGCCATTTGAAATTGGGTTGTTTACAAGCGGTGAACTTGCAGATTAAAAGTTTTTTGTGATAATTCCATTAAAACTGATGTAATGATCTTCCTGTTAATTCTTGATAATTCCTTTCATTTTCTTTTGTTTTGGCTTTTATCATTTTTGTGCCTGGACAATTACTGGGACCCATGCCATTAAGATGGACTTCACCTTTTATTAAATAAAGGAACCCAGCAGGGTGTGCAGACATAAGAACATAAGGACTAGGAGCAGGAGTAGGCCATCTGGCCCCTTGAGCCTGCTCCGCCATTCAATGAAATCATGGCTGATCTTTTGTGGACTCAGCTCCACTTTCCGGCCCGAACACCATTACCCTTAATCCCTTTTTTCTTCAAAAAACTATCTATCTTTACTGTTGCACGTTTTACTATGGGCGTAAAACGCGTTTATTGGAGTGTATTAACACGCCTCCGAGTTCGACGTGTGCTTAACACTGCTAGGCTCTGTTCTATGTAATTATTTAGCTCTGGAGTCGCCAGTTGCCGTATAGGCAACGTTACAAGTATTCCAAGGTCAAGTTCAAAGTAATAAAGACGATACACCGATTAGTAAAGTTCAAACGATCAATATTTATTATACAGTTATAATAAATACTCATGCACACACTAAGAGACTAAGCTATAACTAAACTTAAGCAAACAGAATACTTATCTAACAGGAACAGGCAAGGTCAGAGAACGAGGCCTTCGTCCTGGTCTGGCACTGCAGCCTTCAGCAAGCGTTCTGGTACTTGGGAGTCTAGTGGGCTTGGATCGCGTAGCGAGCGTTGAACTTACGGTTTCGGCGGCTGGTGCTCAACGGCTGGAGTCAGGATGCAAGATGTCAGTCAGAGCCGGAGCACGGGTTTAACAGACCGGGGCTCTGTGGGGGATTTGCTTTTATACCCCTCTCTAATGTCCTTGCCCCCTTCTAGGCGGGCTCTACCTTTCGGTACCGATTGGAACGTTTCCAAACGGCTACCTTCGAAATCCTCCAATGCGGGGCTTTCCTCGATGTTGGGGGGTGGTTTCGATATTTGTTACTCTGGTGCCATCCTGTCTACTCCACCAATTAAGTGCTACATTGAGATGGAAATGTTGCCATTGTTTGTGCCTGGATCTGGGCCGCCTCATCAGGATGTTAAGCGCTTTGCCATTAACACCTTTGCTTGGAGATCTGCACCTGGCCAGAAAACTAGTTTGCTGCTTGCAAAATGCTAATTAGTTGAGAGCAGGCTGTCTGTTCTTACTAAACAGGCTTTCCCTGCTGCCTTCCATTTTAGTTTGGCTCAGTGTCCATTTTGCGTGGCCAGCATGGCTACATTCCCTCCTTGTGATCCTCACAATCATACTATTGTGAAGGATCACCTATGTACTTTGCCTCCTTGTGTTCTGACCTCTTGCCAGTTCCTGTTCTACTCTGTTCTAAACTATGGGAAGAAGAGAAAAAAAATTTTAACTAACATTTCTACTTGGCCCTATGTCAAAGGGACATGCATTACTACAACTGGGAACCTCTACCTATCACTATTAACCTTAACCTTAACTTAAACATTTAATCACTCTAAAACCTTAACCATTCATACCACAACATCACACTTCCCAACTCGGCAGTCGAGTATGGAACAATATAATACATGGCTGAATTTTTTATTTACAGAGTGTTGTAATCAGTGAGGGGTTGAGGGGTTTGGTGGAATCCGAAGATGGGGGATTGCACTCTATAGATGGGTGAGGTGCTGGAACGAGAGGCTCTCCTCTTCCATTTCCTCAACCTGAGGGTCTGCACTAGGATGATGAGGATCGCGATCACCAACAGTGATTCGATTATGTAGGACATGGAGTACCACGTCATGAATTTAGTACACCAGGTCTGAACCTCGCTGATCAGAGCTGAGCACTGGGGGTTTGCTGTAATTGAAACATTTACGGTGGGGGTTGTGGGGGAAACGTGTCTTGTTTCCACACATATACATATGACATTAAACAGTAATAAGTGGGCTTCCATCATTTTGCTGTTCTTCTTCTTTCTCTTCCTTCTTCCTCCGGTATTGACAATCCTGGCTTCGACCTCTGTCTCGTCCTTTGAAACCTTTGGGATCAAGCACAGTATCTGTCAATACACAGTTTAAGACCTTTACTTGTTAGTGCATCTGTCTTTCAAAACCCAATTGACCCTTTAAAATGACTGGCTAAGTCACACCCTGTGACTCCCCTCATTTTTTTTTTCAAAAAGCGAATTTAAAGACCAGCATACACCTAACAATCCTTCCTTCTGCGAGCCGTCTCGCAGGCTTTGCTGATTTACCATCCGAATGTTCCCGGATGTAAATAGCATGTGGGATGGTGGCCGAAGGGCTACCTAACGTAAAATGAAAACAAACTTGGAAACAAACATCCGAATGAGTTGCGTGTGGGCCGCTACGGGTACGAGTTGGATGGGATCCCCGGGTAGGGCGTGCTGTGCCATACCCGAGCTTGGCTGACCAAGGGTTGGTTCTCAGACAGGGCGGGTCCTTAGTGCCGTTTGTCCACTGCCTGAGTAACCTGGAAAAAACGGGTACGAATGTGTTCACCATGACTTGCAGCCTCTATTTCGCCGAATAGAGGGGCACCTAAAAAACCAAGGGAGCCAAGATGCTCCAACTGAGGACATAACTGAAGTTCTCAGAGATATCTGCGGACAAGCTATTTGGCGTGTGGCCTTACAACTTTGGAAAGGATCTCCAATCAAACCGAAGTTCTCAAAAGTTTCGGCAGACAAACTATTGTGTATGTGAGGTGGTCACAATCTTTTCAGCTGAAAAGAAGATGTCCATCCTCCAGCTGAACAATGTACAATCCTGAGACAAACAAACATAAAACGAAGACAAACATACGTGCAGGTTCCATCAGAAAGGACATCGTTTCCCTCAAACGATTCCTATCTTACATCATCTGGACACCTCACTTTGATTCTGCCTCTGTGAACAGGGTCACAAAGGGGTTGCCGTGTCGGGAGTCAGACACCGTGTCGTCCTGCTCTCCCGGATCCCACACCCTTGTGTGGATCAGGCATGCTATTTTGGAGTTGTGTGACCGGGGGTCACTCTCGTCATTGCGGACAAGTCTGTATGAGTTGTCCCTGTGCCATTGTGTAGTGTCGAGTGTGTTGTCGGGGTAGTCGGGGTCGGGTGGTGGTTCTGGATATTTGAGGTAGGTGACTTCCATGGGGTCACTGGAGTCGGGGTCGTAGTTGGTGCAGTGTGGGCTGTATGGCTGTGTGCTGTCGCTGTCTTCAGAGTCAGTGTCAGTCCTGCTGTCTCTGCTGTGGCAGCTTGTGGGCGTGTCGGGGCGTGGTCTGTGGGCGGAGTCGTGGGCGAGTCCGTGGATGAACTGGTCTGTGAGGGGGATGGTGGAAAAGTGTCTCTGGTGGGCGGGGTGAAGTGTTCTGCTGCATCCAGCAGGACATGGTGAGCATGGTTGGCCTGTGTTCCATATGCCTTTAACTGGTTTATATGGAACCACGCGGTCTTCCCATTAGGATATTTGATCCTGTAAACGGAGGGGCTAATTTTGTCCGAAATTGAGTAGGGACCGGAATATTTTGGAGCCAAAAAACTGCTGGGGTTATAAACAGATAACATTACCTGTTGCCCAACCTGGAATTCTGTGGTGTGGACGGTCTTATTGAAACAGGCAGTACGTTGCTGTCGGCGTTTCCCTAGCTGGACTGCGGCTGCGATCTGTGCAGACCTCACAGTCTCAACTAGATCTTTAACTGCCTTTTCATGTGTGAGGGCCGTCACTTCGGGGCTTGTCATGTCCAGTCCTAAAAGGAATTCTGTACCTTTCATAGGGCGTCCGGTCATGAGTGTGTGTGGTGTGTATCCTGTAGATGTGGAGACAGTGTTCCTTATGAACATGAGTGCAAATGGGAGCACTGAATCCCATGTGGAATTATTCTCTTGAACCATTTTCCTGAGGGTCGTTTTTAGGGTCCGATTCATGCGCTCCACAATCCCGCTGGACTGTGGATGATACGCAATATGGAAGTTCTGTTTGATTCCGAATATTGTCAGGACGTTCCTCATGACCCGTCCTGTAAAGTGAGATCCCTGGTCCGAATCGATACTTCGGGGTAAACCCCATCGCGTGAAGATGTGGTGGGTCAGGATCTTTGCAGCTGTCTTAGCTGTGTTTGTTCGTGAGGGAAATGCCTCTACCCATTTGGTAAAGGTGTCTATCACCACCAGAACGTATTTATAGCCATTCCGACAAGGGGGCAATGGACCTATAAAATCGATCTGGAGGTTTGTCCAAGGGCCGTTAACTGGGCGAGTATGCCGAAGTTGTGCTTTCTTAGAATACCGCTCCGGGTTATTCTGTGCACAAATAAGGCAATTCTCTATGTAATGTGTGACATCAGTCCTGAGATTAGGCCACCAACAGAGTTGCCTGAGGTGCCTCGTTGTTGCATCAATTCCCTGATGCCCGTGTCCGTCATGGAACAAGGCAATCATCTGATTCCTGTCCTGCTGTGGAACCACATAAAGTTGGTCCTTAATGATCACACCCTCATGTGTGGTCAGTGCGTGTCTAAAGTGCTCGTACGCAGGCACAAAGTTTCCCTTGAAAACCTCCCTGAGGTCTCCGTCCTGTTTCTGTGCTGCCACGAGATCTTTAACCTCTGTTTGTGAGACTTGTACTGCGCTCACAGGGGCGCTAGCTGGTGCGCTAGCTGGGGGGGTCCATAAGTGTCCTCTCCTGGAACCTGCCTTAGCCAATGCGTCGGCTTTTACATTCCCAGGGGGAGATGACCTATGGTGGCTGCGAACTTTTATAATGCCGAAGGTCCTGTCCTTCGCTTTCTCTAGGATATGCTGGAGTAAGGGGGCTGATGGAAGGGGTTTTCCGTCTGCGGAGACAAAACCTCGTGTCCTCCACAGGGGCAGAAAATCTGTTAGGCTATTGCATACATATAAGCTGTCTGAATATATGTCTGCTGGGCTGGGGAAAGAATCGGGGTGGTCCACTATGTACGCTATGGCTGCTAGCTCTGCTGCCTGCGCGCCTAAGTGACCTGGTAACTTAAGAGCTATCTCTTCGAGAGCGCGCCCCTGCGCGTCCTCTACATAGATGCCGCATCCTGTGATACGCTCACCATTTAAAACTGTGGAGGAACCGTCTACATAAATCCTCAAGGGTCCACACGTGTCTGTGGGCTGGGGGCGTTGTTTTGGGTTCCCTATCTTCCTGGGGGGTGTTTTTGCTAAAAAGGGTCCTGTGTTATGCAGGGGAGCTACAATTTCACAGTCATGGGGCTGTCCGGGGTATTGGAGGTTGTCTGCTAAATATGTGTGGGTGCGTGTCCGTTTTACAGTAATGTCCTGTCCTTGTAAAAGTAGGGTCCACCTAGCTGCCCTAATCTGGCTAACTGAACCGTCCTTCAGTCGACCGTCTAGTAGTAGCTGTGTGGGTGTATGTTCGGTTAGAATGGTGATGGGGTTTAGTCCGGTTATGAATGAAAAGTACTGTACTGCCCAGAAGACAGCAAGGAGGTGCCTCTCACAGGCTGAAAATCCTTGTTCTACCGGGTCTAACAGTCGGGAGGCATAAGCCACTGGTCTTAGCTGCTCGTGCCGTTCCTGAAGCAACACGGCCGAGAGGGTCAGATCTGTGCTAGCTACCTCGATTGCGTACGGTGAAAGTTGGTCGGGGACTAGCAGCGCGGGTGCTGCACTAAGGGCTCGTTTTAACTCTTCCACAGCGCCTGTATGCTGCGGAAGCCATTCCCAGGGGGCTCCTTTCTTAAGGAGGTCTGAAAGTGGGGCGGCTTTTGTCGCGAATCCGTCTATGTGGTTCCGACAATAGCCAACCAGTCCTAAAAACGACCGGAGGGCTGAAACATTCTGGGGAAGGGGCAATTTGACGATCGAATCAATTCTTTTGAATTCGATCTCGCGTTTGCCGTGCGTGATGACTGATCCCAAATACATCACTTTACTTTCCAATATTTGGGCCTTTTTCGGGTTAACTTTACAGCCAATTTCAGTTAAGAGTTCCAGGAGTTCGGCCAGAAGCGAAATGTGCTCTGCCTTTGTGTCTGTCTGCAGTAGTAGGTCGTCTACATACTGTACCAGACATTCGGGTCGGGAAAATTTCTCTAATCCACTTGCCAGCTGTCGGTGGAAAATGGAGGGTGAATTGTGGAATCCTTGTGGGAGGCATGTCCACGTGTACTGCTGAGTTTTAAAAGTGAATGCGAATTTGTATTGGCACGCTTTTGCCAATGGTATTGACCAGAATCCGTTACTGATGTCCAATACCGTGAAGTACTTGGCGTTGAGACCCTGCTTGAGCATGGTCTCGGGACTAGTAGCTACCGTTGGGGCTACTGCGGGGGTTACTTTGTTGAGTTCCCGATAATCGATGGTCAGATGCCATGATCCATCGGGCTTCCTCACTGGCCAAATAGGGGCATTGTTGGTGGAGGCTACCGTTCTCAGTACACCTTGGTCCAACAAGCTACCTATAACCTTTTCTATTTCCACCTCTGCCTCGAGGGGAAATCTATATTGCTTTTGCGGTCGGGGGTCCTGTCCGGTAACATGAACTTGTCCAGTCATTCTGCCACAGTCATGACGGTGACTTGCAAATGCTGTCCTGTGTTTGTTTAGTAGGGCCTTAATTTGTCGGTCGGTGTGGAGCGTAGTCAGGTCGAATGAGTACTCTCCCACTGCGCTAATCCGATTAGCGTAGTCTCCTACTGTGAGGGTGGCTGGTGCTCTGTCTGATCTAGCCATTCGCCAGACACACTGGTTCACTGGGTCGAACGACAAGCTGTGAGCGTTCATAAAATCTATCCCCAGGATGTGCTCTGCTGTCCGGGGAAGATTTACTAGAACTACGGGGTGCCTTGTGCTAATGTTCCCTAGCTGAATTGCTATGGGTGCTGTAATGTGCCCCTGCTGCGAGTGTCCGGTGAACCCGCTAAGTGTGATGGTGGAGGTGGTCGGCCACGTGTCTGCGTGTGCCGTGGTTGTGGAGTTAATGGTGGTGCGGGATCCTCCTGTGTCCCACAGTAACTCTATGGGCTTCCCTTTGACTTTTGCTGTGACTACGGGCCTCCCTGATGAGTCCCATAGTGTGTCACAGACCCAAGTGGGGGAGCCCGAACACCGTCAGTTCGTCTCGTCCACATTGGTGGGTCCTGACTGTACTATCACATTGTGGATCGGTTTTGCCTTACTGCGGTTCAGAGTGCCTGTCTGCTGGCCTCTCTGAGATCGCTGGGGTGCATTACACTCTTTTGCCCAATGCCCTAACTGTCCACAGTTATAGCATTCCTGTCCTTTCTGTTGTGGGCTGCTCTTGCCTTCATTTACCCATGCGGGCTTCTGGTGCTCTCTGACTGCTTGGATATCTGCAGCAGCCTGAGCCTCTTCTGGGGATCTAACTTTTCCTTTTGCCTGAAGCGATTGCTCCCAAGCGCGGGACAATCTTTTCAGGACCCATTTTTCGTTATGGGCCTCTTCTGAGGGGTCGTAACTGTTGCAAGCGCTCTGTCCTGCTTCTGTTGCGTGTGAGATAATTGTGCGCGTCCACTTAACCATGTTTTCGCGGGTTAAATGCGCTCTATCTAACTGTCCGAAAACTGCGCTGAAATGAATCCACAGCCTTCCTGCGAATGCTGTGGGGTGTTCGGATCTCTTCTGCCTGCACTTATTCAATCCTTCTACGGGGTCACCTCTGTTGTACCCGATGGCATCTAAAATGGCAGTGTGCATCTCCTCTAGGCTGCCTCCTGCCACGTTCTGTGGGTCGGGGAGGGCTGCTACTACGCTCTGGTCTAAGCTCAGCACGGTGAGCTTAACCTGCTCTCTCTCATCCAGGCCGTACATGGTAGCCTGCTGTTTTACTTTTGCGAAAAACTGGTGGGGGTCTGCGGTGGGGAGGAACGGAGTGATCTTTTCACAAGCGTCCCTTAACTGGGTTACTGTTAAAGGGGTGGTGTAAGTTATGTCTGGGGCGCCTTCTGATTCGGCTTTTCTCTGCGTGGTTACGGGATTCATGGGTGCGGTTATGGTCTGAGCTGTGGGGGGTTGGGGTGCCTGTCGTTTCTGCTGAGCTGCGGGCGCACATGTTCCCTGAACATAACGCTGTGCTGTCTCGCTTAATTCCTGCCAATCTGGGGCATTTTCCCCATCTAACTGAGCTCCAAAGGTGCTTTGGAAGCCATTCTGCACCGAAAGCAGAGATTGCAGTTCCGCAATCTGTTTCCTGCATTTCGCGTGGTCAACTGTGCTTTGTCTTTGTTCGGTTGTTGCAGCATGGAGTGCTCTCAAAGCTGCTTTGAGATCGGAACATTGCCTCTGCAATGCCTCCACCTGCTTTTCCGATTCCTGTCTTATCAGAACGGCACGTTGCACGTCCTGATAGGCTTTCTCATACTGGGTCTGGGAACTGTTCAGATGAGCTAGACAAGACTGATGAGCCCTCTTGGCATCATCCACCTCTCTATCCTTCTCTGCCAACTTCCCTTTTAATTCCAGGTTTTCTTTCTCGATGTCCCTGACATCGACCTTACTCATCCTATTCCTCTCTTCTAAATCTGTCCGGAGCGTCCTGATGACCTCCTCTGCGCCTCGCAACTGTGCCAAGCAGGACACAATCGCCATCTGCTTGCGTGCTTTACCTAAACTCTTTTTGTGTATTTGAGAGAGGTTCTCCCACCAAGTATGACCTATACTCCCGGGACCTGTCTCCTCATTTGCACAAAACTCTTTCCAAAAGGGCCATCCCTTTCCTTGTAAATATTTGCGGAGTTCCAGCTCCCACGTGGGACACTGGCCTACTCTGCTACTGCTGCTGGTCGCTGCGACCACAAACTTTGCTGGATCCATCAGACGTTCCATTGCCTGCATGGCCATTTCCTCTGACTCTCTTTGTATAATTTGGAACAGGGGGTTGTTGGGGTGGTGTTTCGAGAAAAGGGTACGGCTTACGCTATTTTCCGATCACAAAACTACCGAAAGTTTGTCGCAACAAAAAGCTTTCAGTTTTACCTTACAGCCCTGTTAGTACGCATGCACTAAACACACTTCCGAATTTCGCTTATTATTTTGAACACCTTGAATACTTGTGATCTCTTTCTTTCTCTGCAATTTGGAGTTCTAATTCAAATTTCAGGGTCCTGGACACTGTGGTGTTTCCACTTACAACAGGGTCCCGGCGGAGTCGCCACTAAATGTTGCACGTTTTACTATGGGCGTAAAACGCGTTTATTGGAGTGTATTAACACGCCTCCGAGTTCGACGTGTGCTTAACACTACTAGGCTCTGTTCTATGTAATTATTTAGCTCTGGAGTCGCCAGTTGCCGTATAGGCAACGTCACAAGTATTCCAAGGTCAAGTTCAAAGTAATAAAGACGATACACCGATTAGTAAAGTTCAAACGATCAATATTTATTATACAGTTATAATAAATACTCATGCACACACTAAGAGACTAAGCTATAACTAAACTTAAGCAAACAGAATACTTATCTAACAGGAACAGGCAAGGTCAGAGAACGAGGCCTTCGTCCTGGTCTGGCACTGCAGCCTTCAGCAAGCGTTCTGGTACTTGGGAGTCTAGTGGGCTTGGATCGCGTAGCGAGCGTTGAACTTACGGTTTCGGCGGCTGGTGCTCAACGGCTGGAGTCAGGATGCAAGATGTCAGTCAGAGCCGGAGCACGGGTTTAACAGACCGGGGCTCTGTGGGGGATTTGCTTTTATACCCCTCTCTAATGTCCTTGCCCCCTTCTAGGCGGGCTCTACCTTTCGGTACCGATTGGAACGTTTCCAAACGGCTACCTTCGAAATCCTCCAATGCGGGGCTTTCCTCGATGTTGGGGGGTGGTTTCGATATTTGTTACTCTGGTGCCATCCTGTCTACTCCACCAATTAAGTGCTACATTGAGATGGAAATGTTGCCATTGTTTGTGCCTGGATCTGGGCCGCCTCATCAGGATGTTAAGCGCTTTGCCATTAACACCTTTGCTTGGAGATCTGCACCTGGCCAGAAAACTGGTTTGCTGCTTGCAAAATGCTAATTAGTTGAGAGCAGGCTGTCTGTTCTTACTAAACAGGCTTTCCCTGCTGCCTTCCATTTTAGTTTGGCTCAGTGTCCATTTTGCGTGGCCAGCATGGCTACATTACCTTAAATACATTTAATGAAGGAGCTTCAACTGCTTCACTGGGCAAGGAATTCCATAGATTCATAACCCTTTGGATGAAGAAGTTTCTCCTAAACTCAGTCCTAAATCTACTTCCCCTTATTTTGAGGCTATGCCCCCTAGTTCTGCTTTCACCCGCCAGTGGAAACAACCTGCCCGCATCTATCCTATCTATTCCCTTCATAATTTTAAATGTTTCGATAAGATCCCCCCTCATCCTTCTAAATTCCAACGAGTACAGTCCCAGCCTACTCAACCTCTCCTCGTAATCCAACCCCTTCAGCTCTGGGATTTACGTAGTGAATCTCCTCTGCACACCCTCCAGTGCCAGTACGTCCTTTCTCAAGTAAGGAGACCAAAACTGAACACAATACTCCAAGTGTGGCCTCACTAACACCTTATACAATTGCAGCATAACCTCCCTAGTCTTAAACTCCACCCCTCTAGCAATGAAGGACAAAATTCCATTTGCCTTCTTAATCACCTGTTGCACCTGTAAACCAACTTTCTGTGACTCATGCACTAGCACACCCAGGTCTCTCTGCACAGCAGCATGCTTTAATATTTTATTGTTTAAATAATAATCCTGTTTGCTGTTATAGGTGATGATTCATCTTGATGGTCTTGGCTGTCAGCCAGTGAGCTGTTTATTTTGCTGGGCTCTTAGCTGATAGTCTATGCTGATTGGTGCTGACCATTCTGCAATGTTCTGTCAAGGACAGGAAGGCTTCATCTGTTTTTTAGCTTTGTTTTGGTGTCAGAGCTGAAAATGGCTTGAGTTACTCTCTCCCTGAAGGGAAATACCCCAGTTGGAGCCTCTGTTTTCTCCTCAGCCAAGCTGGTAGACATTCTTGTAACACTAGACACCAAGTAAGAATAAGTTCCAATTAGAGAGCTGGGTTTGAGGGGAGACAAGGAATCTTAAGGATCCAATCCAGCCATTAGCAGAAAGAAAGGTCAGTTGTTTAAGAAATCATTTTTGCAATCTCATGTGGAGAACTCTGTTCTTTCCTCAGAAAGACTGTTGGTTGTTCTGGTGGATTTGGAACCAAGTCAGAAATAAACAGACCTGAGATTGATCTCCAAGTGAAGGCCTAGATTAATAAGAGTTAGTAATTCCCCAGCGGGAATGCCACAGTCTGGCGATTCAGACTGGATGCTCCAGCCACTGAATCCTCATTAACCATCCAACCCATGGTTCTCAATCATTCCGCGTCCTGGAAGGACAGTCAGCTGAAAAAAACATCAATATCAGAAGCAAAGGCACTCATCTTTCATCATATTAATCCTCTTTTATTTTTCCCCTCCCCCTCCCTGTATGTCTTGTAAGTGTTTAGGTAGAGGGCTGGACGGTAACAGGGGGAAGCAGTAGATTAGCTGGCTGTTATTCTTTTTTTAAAAATATTTTTGTTCTCCTTTTTCACATTTTCTCCCAAATTTGCACCCACCAAATTCAGAATGAAACACCTGACTAACCCAGACCTTTTTAAATTTCACTTGATCCTTCACCCTCAGGTGAGTCTCCTGCAACATTGCTACATTGGCCTTCAAACTTTTAAGGTGCGCCAGCACCCTTGACCTCTTGACTGGGCCTCCCAGCCATCTCATTTTCCACGTGAGTATCCTAACTGGGGGTCACCCCCCCCTCTTTTTATCCAACAGCATCATACCACCAGGCCCTGCCCCATGAGCCTGACCTGTCCCTTTCCATTATTAACATCGAACACCTTCCCACTCCCAGAATCCCCCCTTGCACTTCCCCTCGAAAAAATTTCACCCAGTATCGATCCTCTCGTCCACCCCCACCCATTTGCTTGCCTCGTAGGCCCATCAAAACCTGCTACCCAGGCTCCAACGACCGCAGCCCTCCTCTCACCTCACCTCCGTTTACTAGCTGACTTTCGGGGCTGGTTTAGCTCACCAGGCTAAATCGCTGGCTTTTAAAGCAGACCAAGCAGGCCAGCAGCACGGTTCAATTCCCGTACCAGCCTCCTCGGACAGGCGCCGGAATGTGGCGACTAGGGGCTTTTCATAGTAACTTCATTGAAGCCTACTCGTGACAATAAGCGATTTTCATTTCATTTCATTTCATCTAGTGCCGGTGGTCCCCCTCGCCCCCCCCCCCCCCACCCCAAAAAAGGCGTACTGTCCCTTCCCACCCAGTCCCAGAAGAAAAAGAAACACAATCTAACCCATGCAATTCAATGAAATAACATATAACAGTTGCAACAAAAAAAAAGGAGCAAAATGCCAGATCCATTCCTCACTTCTGTCCCAAGCATTCTGCCTTCATGAACGCCTCAGCCGTCTCCACCATTTCAAAATAAAAATCTTTGGCGTTGTACGTCGCCCTCAGCTTAGTATATCCCAAACATCCCAAAACATCCCAAACATGCATTTTCAGCAGGAGGCCAACCGGTGTGCGCTGCTCCCCTGCTACATCGGTGCTGGATTCAGGCCTTGCCTTAGGCCACACTCCTCCCCCGCCGCTTGCTTTGGGCTTGATGCCCCTGCTCCTCCGGCCACGGGGGTCCCCACCGGCTCCAAATCTGCCCAACACGGCGCCCGTCCGTCAGGCCCCAGCGGCTGAAGAAATCCACGTGGAAATCCAGCAAAGCCACGTGGAAACCCCCGGAAAACACCGAAATGCCGCCGACCGGCGGGAGCCTCTCTCCAGCGTGACTGCTCCACTCCTACTCTGGAGGCTTGAGCACAAATTCTACGCTGAATTATTACTGAGAGTGATCTTCACCTTTGGAAGTGCTGTTTTTCATATGTATTGTTAAATGGAGACCTGTCTTTCAGGCAGATGTGAAACGATGGCACTACTATGAATAATGTTTAGTATACCATACTAAATCACAATCCCTTGTTGTACAGTGCCACCTTCACTCAGCTGAACGCTGCTTGCCTCTTTGCCAACTCTACCGTCAAGTCCTGGTAAATCTGAACTCTAGCACCATCCCACTGCACCTCCCGCTTCTGCTTCGCCCAGTTCAACACCTTCTCCTCCATGTGGTATTTATGGAAGCAGATAATTACTGCTCTTGGTGGCTCATTGAATTTGTGTTTTGGCCTTAACGACCGATGAGCTCGGTCCAGTTCATACCGGGAGGGGTCTTCATCCTCCCCCTTCAACTCCACCAGCCTCTTTGCAAAGTACTCAGTTGGCCTTGCGCCCTCTGCCCCTTCAGGCAAGCCCACCATGCTCAGATTTTGCCACCTCGAGCGGTTCGCCAAGTCCTCAAGCTTTGATCGGAGTCCTCTGTTAACCTCCACCACCCTCTGTAGTTCGTCTCCCATCGAGGTGAGCTGGTCACTGTGCAGCGACACGGCCTCCTCCACTTCCTTCATGTTTTCACCCTGTTCTCTCACCTTGGCCTATGTCTTTGCCACATTCATCCTCACCGGGGCGATTGCTTCCTCCACCAATGATCTCAGTGCGACCGCCATCTCCTTCCTCAACGCCTCCATGTGCCTCGCAAACTGCTTCTCCAGCTCCACAGCCATCACCTCAGTCATCCATTCCACTGTAAGTAGTGCGGCCCCACCATGCGGTCGGGCATCCGCCATCTTGTCAGCGCTTTTACTGGCCCTCTCTGGCGGCGAACCCATGTTTCCTCCCTTCTTCACAGCTGTTTTTGGCATCCCTTAACCACTTAGTATTTTTCTCCTTCTTCAATCTCGAGATAAATAATAAAATAAAATAATAAAATAAATAAACAAAATAAAAAATTATAATTAAAAATACGTTGTTTAAAAACTTTTTTTTAAGAGAAATTTTTTTTTTTCCAAAAATCAAAGTTCAAAACATCTCTTCTCCTGGGACCTGACTTCAAACATCCCAAACATGCATTTTCAGCAGGAGGCCAACCGGTGTGCGCTGCTCCCCTGCTACATCGGTGCTGGATTCAGGCCTTGCCTTAGGCCACACTCCTCCCCCGCCGCTTGCTTTGGGCTTGATGCCCCTGCTCCTCCGGCCACGGGGGTCCCCACCGGCTCCAAATCTGCCCAACACGGCGCCCGTCCGTCAGGCCCCAGCGGCTGAAGAAATCCACGTGGAAATCCAGCAAAGCCACGTGGAAACCCCCGGAAAACACCGAAATGCCGCCGACCGGCGGGAGCCTCTCTCCAGCGTGACTGCTCCACTCCTACTCTGGAGGCTTGAGCACAAATTCTACGCTGAATTATTACTGAGAGTGATCTTCACCTTTGGAAGTGCTGTTTTTCATATGTATTGTTAAATGGAGACCTGTCTTTCAGGCAGATGTGAAACGATGGCACTACTATGAATAAAAGCAGGGAGGCTCTCACCATCCCTCCCTCCCTGTACACCCCTACCCCCACCAGAGAAACCATACTGTTTGCAAATTCACTTATGTATTTCCAATAGTGACTACAAATGGAATCTTGTGCCTTATGCTGAGTTTGGATAAGTGGCGGATCAGGACTCTGCCGCCTCCACTCCAATTACATCCGTGGTGGAAAGACCCATGGATGGTCTTCCTGCGCCGCTGCCAAGTGAGGCCCCAGAGCCTTATCCCACTGTCACCTAGTACTTATCCAACGGCAGTGATGAACTCGCCATGTGGGAAGCCGAAAACAAACCCATACGATTAAGAGAGTCATACAGCACAGAAAAGGCTCTTCCGTCCATCGAATCTGCGACGGTCAAAAACAACCACCTAATGATTCTAATCCCATTCTTCAGCACTTGACCCATAACCTTGTATGCCTTGAGATTGTAAGTGCATATCTAAATACTATTAAAAATATAAAGATTTTATTCCAAGCATGGTCAAAGCCATCAACACAACACTTCAAAAATAACATGGTACATACAGTTTGTTCATTTTCCCTCCTTATAATTCCTAACACCCCCACCCCCCCTCTTCCCTCCTCCACTTGACAAACAATTCCTCAAACACGACAGAAATGCCCTCCACCACACATAAAACCCCTCCCCAGACCCCCGAAGGGTGAACTTTTAACTTCTCCAGTCTAATTAGCACAGTGGGCTAAACAGCTGGCTTATAATGCAGAACAATGCCAGCAGCGTGGGTTCAATTCCCGTACCAGCCTCCCCGAACAGGCGTCGGAATGTGGCGACTGGGGTCTTTTCACAGTAACTTCATTGAAGCCTGCTTGTGACAATAAGCGATTATTATTAAGAAATTCATGCAGCGCAGCTGACCTCCAGTTCAATTGCATCCGTCGCCGGGCTCTCAGAGAGGCGCAAGTCACACCATCAGCCCCCTTCCCCTCCTGCAACCCCAGCATCTCCGACACCCCAAAAAGTGCCACTCGAGGGCACTGCATCATCTTCACCCCCACAATCCCTGAAAAGCTCTCGAACACCGCCTCCCAAAAGTTGTCCAGCTTTGCACACCCCCAGAGCATGCGAGCATGGGTCACCAGCCTGCTCACACACATCTTCTACTCCCCAGAAAAAATCCACTCATCCGGGTCTGAGTCACGTGGACCCTACATGTACCACCTTAAACTGTATAAGGCTCATCCTCGCACAAGATGCGATCAAGTTGATCCGACTCATTATTTCATTCCAAACTCCCCACCCATCATGATCCCCAACTCTTCCTCCCACTTCCGCTTGATTCCTTTGACTAGCGCCATCCCCTTCTCCAACCCATCGATATCCCAATCCCCCTCCCCCCCCTCACTTATCCGGAGCCAATAACTTCTCTAGCAACATATACTCCGGCAACTGAGGAAACGAGGGTTGTACCTTTGCGCAAAGTTCCACACCTGCCAGTATCTAAACTCACTCCCCCTCGGTAACTCAAACCTCTCTCGCAATCCCTCCAACCCTGCAAACTTTCCCTCTACAAACCGCTCTCTTACCTGCTCTATCCCTTCCTTCTGCCACCTCCCATATATTCCATCCTCTATATAAACCTATGGTTCCCACATATTGGGGGCAATACTGACAGATGCCCTAGTTTAAAGCTCCTCCTCAACGGGTTCAAAATCTTAATTGAAGTCTCGACCACGGGCTGCTTGTATATGTCCCCAGGGATAATGGAAGCAGGGCCCTCGCCAAGGCCCTTAGACCCATTGTCCTCTGGCCGATCCCAGTCTGACCTGCCAGATTCCACATGTGCATAGTTGCCCAATCATGTGCCACCTGAATCCCCAGATACTGAAACCTACCACTGGATGCCTTGAATGGCCAGGCCCCCAAATTCGCACTTCTTCCCTGGGCATTTACCGGAGAGAGCTCGCTTTTCCCAACATTCAATTTATACCGGGAAAATGCCCCAAATTTCCCCAACAAGTCCATAATTCTTCCCCCCTACTTTCCAGTGGATTTGATTTGCCACATACAACAATAAATCATCAGCGTATAAAGACACCCTATGCTCTCTACTCCCTTTCATAGCCCCCTGCCACTCATTCGAAGCTCGGAGCGCAATCGCTCAATCGCCAACACGAACAGCAATGACCACAATGGACTTCCCATCGAGGGCCGAAGGATCCGTACTGCGCTGTAATGTTCTATGTTCTATACAGATTAAAATACTCCAAATTCATCTCATTTGCGATTTGTTTTAGTTTAGGCAGTGGGGCTATCCATTTTAATTTGTCCCTCAGTTTGTTTAATTTAGTTCAATCAAATTAGTTGGAACACAGGGGAACTGGAGAGCTTGTTCCTTTTCTTTGCTGTCTTGGAAATTAATCATTTTTGAGATACAGGCTAGTTTCAGACTCATTCTTCCTCAGCAGACAATTAGTGGAACTAACAATATAAACATAAAGACTTTTATCTTTCTGCTGGCTAGCACCATCAATATCTGTCACTTGTGATACTTTGTCAATCCAGTCTGATATAATCCCCTTTTGAAATTGGATTAACATAGTGGGTTAAATGCATGCCTTAACTAATAGAGTTTGGAATGCAAGGGAAATATCTTAAAATTTGTCAATCAAAGATCTACAATTTATTTATGAGATATTCCCATTTTTAAGCAGATTATTGTTGTCAATGTGTTCTTTAAACAATGCTTTATGTTTATTTTTAGTCAGAAGATACATTTATGCCGCCAATGGATCACTTGTATTTATTATTGCCACAGAAGTAATTGCTAATACAGCACTCTGAATACATTTTTAAAGTGCATTTATCAATGCAGATTAATGTAAACTCCATTCTGGTAGTCTTTTATGATCCAAGCTAATAACAATAAATAGAAGACTATTATTCCAGGCTCGCAATCAAGCACAATCAAGCCATGAGAATCTAACCCTGGCATTGCTGCTAGCACCAGTGGGACACGGTCCCGATTCTCCACTGGTGTGAGCACTTAGAATCTAGAATGGAGAATCCAGGCTAATGTTTTGCTGATTTGTAAGATCTCGATGTTGATGTGCAGATTCTGTACAGGCAATATCTTGTCTCAAATAAGTGACCAACGTTGGTTTACTATCCTTTTCAATAAGGGTTAAAATTTTCAGTTGTGGATACCTTATTGTTGAAAAGCTTTTCAACCTAATGATTTTTGTTAATCGGATTTTGAATGTATCCCAGTAAAGCTTTCCAGTTATTTTGATTGCCGTGGTTTGTCTGAGAGCCAATGGAGCCTGTCTGCGGTAGTCAAGTCAGCTAAGAATGTGCTGTGGTATCAACTTTGAACTTAAGGTGTTAAATAATTTGCGTTGGATAGTAATGTCTTTCTCTCTTTGGATCCATTGGAGTCCATAATCTCTTATAATTTTAGGATTGTTCTAAAACTGTGTTGTATGTAAGACCTCAGACACTTTGACCAGTTTATTAATCAAACGTTTTACACAGGTGTCTTTCTTTACGAGGTGAACAATGGACAAATACAAGTGTATGATTCAACAAAATTTATTTATCAAATGGTAAAAACAGTTACCATTCTTAAATTATCCCAAAACAATACTAAATGACCCACGATTCTTAATACTACCTGAACCGTTGGACTCAAGTTGAGCTGCGGGTCCGATTCTCTGAGTCTCTATTCCTCAGAACCTTGTCCACAAAGGTGGATCTTGCACACTGCTTCCTTCCATCTCTGGTCGGTCGTCCAATCTTCTTGGCTACCTCTGTGAGTCTTCACTGGGGAAGGTCCTGGGTGGTCGATCTTTATCCCCCCTCTTTGTGCCTTTCCAGAAAGTTCTCCAGCCCTCAGCCAATGAGGTCTTGGGGTGGGGTTGCAATACCCTATGGCATGGCTGAATATACCTCTGCAGGACATCAGGAACCCAACCCCAACAGTTCATTCCTAGGTTTATTGTTTGCACGTAACCCCTCACCGTATAAGGTAACAGTGTGAGAACTGGGTGCCAGAATGTCCGGCTTTATCTGGGCACCCCAAAACAATTGATCCATATGAATAGGACCGATTATCTCCTGATTGGTGATTTCCAAGGTAGATCGAGACATGCCCTGACACTTTGTCTGTGTTCAGTATATTCAAACTTGGCTAAGTTTGAGTTCACATCAGGCCAGTCCTGGAGCTGACTGTGATTTGATTTAAAATGTCCAATTTTTAAGTGTGTCCAATTTTATATCGGGCCCAAAATTCAGCCCGCTGTCCATTTTACCATAGCTGTTCTACTGATTACTTTTGTTTATATTTGCAAACATGATGAGCTCCATATTCGTGTTTTTAAAATAATTGCCGTATATTATTTGGAACTCGATGCAGGGACTCTTGACTCTTACACTTTTGGTGAGTTTAGAGAGGCTCCAGGGTTGTATAAATCCAGTCGTCTAAATCACAGCGGCACTGAACCTTCTTTCAAAATTACAAATACAACTACTCAAACATCAGCATAGGCTTCATCACACCACCATCAAGCTAAAACTATTAAAATTGCCACCTAAAACACACTTCTAAAAATCCCGAGCACTTCACCTGTATGTGTGTGACCCTTCATGCCTCTCTCTCTGTACCTTTTCTTTCAATTTATTTGTTCACGAGATGTGGGCATTGCTGGCTTGGCCCGCATTTGTTAGCCGTTGCTAAATAACCATTGCGAAGGTCATTGTGAGCCACCTTCTCGAACTACAGCAATCCATGTGGTGTAGGGGCAGTTAGAAAGCGAGTTCCAGTATTTTGACCCAGTAACAGTGAAGGAATGGTGATATAGTTTCAAGTCAAGATGGTGTGTGGGTTGAAGGAGAACTTGGAGGTGGTAGTGTTCCCATGCATTTGCTGCCCTTGTCCCTGTAGGTGGTGGAGATCATAGGTTTAGAAGGTGCCATCAAAGGAGCCTTGATGAGTTAATGCAGTGCATCTTGTAGATTGTATACACAGCTGTGACTGTCTTTGGTGGTGGAGAGAGTGAATGTTTAAGGTGTTGGATGGGGTGCTAATTGAATGGGCTGTTTTGGCTTGTATGGTGTTGAACCTCTTGAATGTCATTGGAGCTGCACTCATCCAGGTAAGTGGAGAGTATTTCATCGCACTCTTGACTAATACCACATGGACTGCAACGGTTCAAGAAGACAGCTCAGCACCGACACCTGAAGGGAAATCGGGGATGGGCAACAAATGCTGGCCTTGCCAGCGATACCCACATCCCAAATGAAAAATAAACTTCTTCAATTTTTATTTTTAGTTATAACTTGACTTTATTATCCATGTTAACCTCTTTCCCTTAGTTTTCAGCTTTAGATTTTTAACATGCCTTGATTTTTTTTAACTTGCCTTTCTTTTCTGTTTTCCTGTTCCAACCATTTGTTTGGCGGTGGAAGCAAGGTCAAGTTTTTTTCAGCCAGTCAAATGGCAAATATCTGATCATTTTGGTAGTTGAGTTAATTCCAACAATTCTATTAATCATTAAGTAATGTTCATGACAGTGAGGTGTGCAAGTTCTTGAGAATGGAAGACCCTTCCATTTCCAGTCCCTCTATCAAGCACGCCTGGGTCAGCCAGTGCAGACTTCTTCTACTTGGCCTGAACAACATATTTTACTTGTTCATGGGCAGTGCCTGTCATTGGTGAGGCCAACGTTTATTGCCTATTCTTAACTGCCTTTGAGAAGCTGGTGATGAACAGTTTCCTTGACCCATTGCAGTCCATGTGTCCCAGGTATATCCATAGTGTTGTTAGGTAGAGTCCCAGAATTTTGAACCAGCAATGACCAAAGAAAGACATATTTCCTGGTCAGGATGGTGCGTTACTTGGAGGGAAATTTGCAGGTGGTGGTTTTCTCCTGTGCCAGCTATCCTTTTTCCTCCAGGCTGATAGAAGTCATGGGTTTGGAAGGTGCTGTTGAAGTAGCTTGAGGAAATGCTGCAGTGCATTTTGTAGACGGTACACACTGTAACTATGGTGTGATGGTTGAGTGAATGAATGCTGAAGATTGTGATGTATTGTCCTTAAAGCATTTTGCTTTGTCCAGGATGGTGTCAGGCTTCTTGGGTTTTGTTGGAATTGCACTCATTCACTTCCTGATTTGTGTAGATGGTAGACTGACTTTGGGAAGTCAGGAGGTAAAGTATTCGATGCTGAATATCCAGCTTCTGACCTGCCTGATAGCCACACTCTAATAACCTGCATGGGATTCATCCAGCTGGGAATGCTTGTATTCCTGCGCTCATTGGTGTGCTCCCCTGATGTGGGTGGGGTACCTTACCCAGCACTGGTATACAACCTCGGCCACTGTAGAGCAGATTAGAAGGAGAGAGGACCCGGTGAGATGTAACTAGGCCTCGTTTAGATAACATTGTTGCTGAATAAATGTCCTTGTATCAAACTCGTTGGACTTCCATTGGCTCGTCCAATTAGGTTCCTGGTCTTTTTTTTCTTTTATTCATTTATGGGATGTGGGCATTTATCGCCCATTCATAATTGCCCTTGAGGAGGTGGTGGTAAGCCGCATTCCTGAACTGTTGCGGATTATTTTATGTAGGTACACCCACAGTGCTGTTCGGGAGGAAGTTCCAGGATTTTGACCCAGCGACAATGAAGGAACGGTGATATATTTCCAAGTCAGGATGGTGGGCGGCTTGCAGGGGAACTTCCAGTTGGTGGTGTTCCCATGTAGTTCTGCCCTTGGCCTTCTAGATGGTAGTGGTAATGGTTTGTTCCTGCATTGACTTTGTCTACACCTCCCGCTGCATTGGGAAAGTGAACAGCATTAGCAAAGACCCCTCCCACCGGGGTTATTCTCTCTTCCATCCTCTTTTATCAGGCAGGAGATACAAAAGTCTGAGAACACACACTAACAGGTTCAAAAGCAGCTTCCTCTCACTGTTACCAGAATCCTGAATGACCCTCTTATGGACTGATCTGATCTCTTCACACATCTTCTCTACTGAGTAGTACTGTACTCCGTATGCTCATCCGTTGCCTGTGCTAATGTATTTACATTGTAAATTTATGCATGTTCTATGTCTTTCCATGTATGGAATGATCTATCTGGTCTGTACGCAGAACAATACTTTTCACTCTACTTCGGTACACATGACAATAAAATCAACCCAACAGTGTATCTTGGGGATCTGAGTAACACATGAGTGGGCCACAATGCATAAGTGGAACTTGACGGGGTTAGTTGAAGAGGCCAAGGGAGATCTTTAAAGGTGGGAGAAACTGCACTTGATGTTGGCAGGGAGGGTGCAGGTGGTGAAGATACATAGAAACATACATAGAAAATAGAAGCATGAGGAGACCATTCGGCACATCGAGCCTGCTCTGCCATTCATTATGATCATGGTTGATCATCGAGTTCAATACCCTGATCCCGTATTACACAATGTTTCACCTCAACTAATTTTTGTGGTAGTGAATTCCACAGGTTCTGCACTCGCTGGGTGAAGAAATCTCTCCTCACCTCAGTCCTAAAAGGTTTACCTCAAACTATGACCCCCTAGTTCTGGACATCGGGAACATTTTTTTTGAATCTACCCCGTCTAATCCTGTTCGAAATTTATACGTTTGTATGAGATCCCCCCGAACCCCATACTCTTCTAAATTCCAATGAATATAAATTGATTTAGTCTTTCCTCATAAGACAGTCCTGCCATCCAGGAATCAGCCTGGAAAAGCTTCGCTGTGCTCCCTCCATTGCCAGAACATCCTTCCTCAGATAAGGAATGTGCTGCCAAGGTTTCAGTTTGTTTCTCAGTCCCTCCCGATTTTTCTCCCTAAAGCCGTTTTGCGGAAGGTGGAGGCACTGATCTCGGAATTTGTGTGAGTGGGGAAGGTGCTGAGGGTGAAGAGAGCTCTGCTACAAAGGCAGAGGCAGGGTGGGGAGTTGGCGCCCCCGAACCTGATGCACCACTATTGGGCAGCGAATGTGGAGAAGGTGAGGCATTGGGGGGAGGGGGGTCAAATGTCGATGTTGATGCCACTGTGCGGGCGCAGGGGGATATGGAGGATGTGCAGGTGAAGGAGGGGTTGCAGCGAGTCAGGGATATGTTCTCTGAGGGGAAATTCGCTGGGTTGTATGAACTGCGGGAGAGATTCGGGTTGCCAAGGGGGAGTGAGTTTAGGTACTGGCGGGAGCGTGACTTTGCGTGAAAGGAGCTATCTATGTTCCACCAACTACCGGAGGTGTGGGCCAAGGTGGAGCCGGACCCCATGATGGCAATCTTTGGGGTTATGGAGGTGCTGGAGCTGCTGGAGGAGAAGGGGGCCGATGTTGTGTCCTTCGCCTCTCTGAATGCCGGGCGATGGATTCTTTTGAATTGGAGGTCAGAGATGTCACCAGTGGATTGGCTGAGAGACCTGTATGAGTTTCTCTGGTTGGAAAATATCACATTTGTCTTAAGGCGGTCAGAAGACAGTTTCGAGGTCTGGTGGAGGCAGTTCAGTGACTGGTAAGTAGTCTCTCTTTTTCTTTTCATTGTCTAATTTATTTATTTTTACCTAGGGTTTAAGACATGGCAGGAGATCCCAGACCCATGTTATGCTCCTCGTGTGCGATGTGGGAGCTCAGGGACACGTCCACTGTCCCTGGCTCCTTCACGTGCAAGAAGTGTGTTCAGTTGCAGCTCTTGTTAGACCGCTTGACGGCTCTGGAGCTGCGGATGGACTCACTTTGGAGCATCCGCGATGCTGAGGAGGTCGTGGATAGCATGTTTAGCGAGTTGGTCACACCGCAGGTGAAGGTTACTGAGGGAGATAGAAAATGGGTGACCAAAAGAAAGAGCAAGAGTAGGAAGGCAGTGCAGGTGTCCCATGCGGTCATCTCCCTGCAAAACAGATATACCGCTTTGGATACTGTTGAGGGAGATGGCTCACCAGGGGAAGGCAGCAGCAGCCAGGTTCATGGCACCATGGCTGGCTCTGCTGCACAGCAGGGCAGGAAGAAAAATGGCAGGGCTATAGTGATAGGGGACTCGATCGTAAGGGGAATAGACAGGCGGTTCTGTGGGCGCAATTGAGACTCCAGCATGGTATGTTGCCTCCCTGGTGCAAGGGTCAAGGATGTCTCGGAGCGGCTGCAGGACATTCTGGGGGGGGGAGGGTGAACAGCCAGCTGTCGTGGTGCACATAGGCACCAACGATATAGGTAAAAAACGGGATGAGGTCCTACAAGCGGAATTCAGGGAGTTAGGATTAAACTAAAAAGTAGGACCTCAAAGGTAGTAATCTCAGGATTGCTACCAGTGCCACGAGCTAGTCAGAGTAGGAATGTCAGGATAGATAGGATGAATGCGTGGCTCGAGAGATGGTGCAGGAGGGAGGGATTCAAATTCCTGGGGCATTGGGACCGGTTCTGGGGGAGGTGGGACCAATACAAACCGGACGGTCTGCACCTGGGCAGGACTGGAACCGATGTCCTAGGGGGGGTGTTTTCTAGAGCTGTTGGGGAGGGTTTAAACTAATGTGGCAGGGGGATGGGAACCGATGCAGGAAGTTGGAAGGTACTAAAACAGGGACAGAAGCAAAAGGAAGTAAGGGGAAAAGTGCAAGGCAGAGAAGACATAGTCAAAAATCTAAAAGGGCGACAGTACAAGGTACAGTGACTGAGGGGAGCTCAGTGAATAGGCCCAGTAATAACAAAAGGAATAAAACTGGAGATGTTAAGATTCAAAACAGAGGTAAAAAAACCAACATAAGTGTACTTTACCTGAATGCTCGTAGTATTCGGAATAAAGTAAATGAGTTGATGGCACAAATCATCGTAAATGACTATGATTTAGTGGCCATTACTGAAACATGGTTAAAGGATGGTCACGACTGGGAGTTAAATATCCAAGGGTATCAAACTATTCGGAAGGACAGAGTGGATGGTAAGGGAGGTGGTGTTGCTCTGTTATTTAAGGATGACATCCGGGCAATAGTAAGGGATGACATCGGTGCTATGGAGGATAAGGTTGAATCCATTTGGGTGGAAATCAGGAATAGTAAGGCGAAAAAGTCACTGATAGAAGTAGTCTATCGGCCACCAAATAGTAACAATATGGTGGGGGAGGGAATAAACAAAGAAATAACTGATGCATGTAGAAATGGTACAGCAGTTATCATGGGGGATTTTAATCTACATGTCGATTGGTTTAACCAGGTCGGTCAAGGCAACCTTGAGGAGGAGTTTATAGAATGTATCCGCGATAGTTTCCTAGAACAGTATATAATGGAACCTACGAGGGAACAAGCGGTCCTAGATCTGGTCCTGTGTAATGAGACAGGATTGATTCATGATCTCATAGTTAGGGATCCTCTCGGAAGGAGCGATCACAATATGGTGGAATTTAAAATACAGATGGAGGGTGAGAAAGTAAAATCAAATACTAGTGTTTTGTGTTTAAACAAAGGACATTACAAGGGGATGAGAGAAGAACTAGCTAAGGTAGACTGGGAGCTAAGACTTTATGGTGGAAAAGTTGAGGAACAGTGGAGAAACGTCCAAGCGATTTTTCACAGTGCTCAGCAAAGGTTTATACCAACAAAAAGGAAGGACAGAAGAAAGAGGGAAAATCGACCGTGGATATCTAAGGAAATAAGGGAGAGTATCAAATTGAAGGAAAAAGCATATAAAGTGGCAAAGATTGCTGGGAGATTAGAGGACTGGGAAATCTTTAGGGGGCAACAGAAAGCTACTAAAAAAGCTATAAAGAAGAGTAAGATAGAGTATGAGAGTAAACTTGCTCAGAATATAAAAACAGACAGTAAAAGTTTTTACAAATATATAAGACAAAAAAGAGTGGCTAAGGTAAATATTGGTCCTTTAGAGGATGAGAAGGGAGTTTTAATAATGGGAAATGAGGAAATGGCTGAGGAACTGAACAGGTTTTTTGGGTCGGTCTTCACAGTGGAAGACACAAATAACATGCCAGCGACTGATAGAAATGAGGCTATGACAGGTGAGGACCTTGAGAGGATTGTTATCACTAAGGAGGGAGTGATGGGCAAGCTAATGGGGCTAAAGGTAGACAAGTCTCCTGGCCCTGATGGAATGCATCCCAGAGTGCTAAAAGAGATGGCTAGGGAAATTGCAGATGCACTAGTGATAATTTACCGAAATTCACTAGACTCTGGGGTGGTCCCGGTGGATTGGAAATTAGCAAACGTGACGCCACTGTTTAAAAAAGGAGGTAGGCAGAAAGCAGGAAATTATAGTCCAGTGAGCTTAACTTCGGTAGTAGGGAAGATGCTGGAATCTATCATCAAGGAAGAAATTGCGAGGCATCTGGATAGAAATTGTCCCATTGGGCAGACGCAGCATGGGTTCATAAAAGGCAGGTCGTGCCTAACTAATTTAGTGGAATTTTTTGAGGACATTACCAGTGCAGTAGATAACGGGGAGCCGATGGATGTGGTATATCTGGATTTCCAGAAAGCCTTTGACAAGGTGCCACACAAAAGGTTGCTGCATAAGATAAAGATGCATGGCATTAAGGGTAAAGTAGTAGCATGGATAGAGGATTGGTTAATTAATAGAAAGCAAAGAGTTGGGATAAATGGGTGTTTCTCTGGTTGGCAATCAGTAGCTAGTGGTGTCCCTCAGGGTTCAGTGTTGGGCCCACAATTGTTCACAATTTACATAGATGATTTGGAGTTGGGGACCAAGGGCAATGTGTCCAAGTTTGCAGATGACACTAAGATGAGTGGTAAAGCGAAAAGTGCAGAGGATACTGGAAGTCTGCAGAGGGATTTGGATAGGTTAAGTGGATGGGCTAGGGTCTGGCAGATGGAATACAATGTTGACAAATGTGAGGTTATCCATTTTGGTAGGAAAAACAGCAAACGGGATTATTATTTAAACGATAAAATATTAAAGCATGCCGCTGTTTAGACCTGGGTGTGCTAGTGCATGAGTCACGGAAGGTTGGCTTACAAGTGCAACAGGTGATTAAGAAGGCAAATGGAATTTTGTCCTTCATTGCTAGAGGGATGGAGTTTAAGACTAGGGAGGTTATGTTGCAATTGTATAAGGTGTTAGTGCGGCCACAGCTGGAGTATTGTGTTCAGTTTTGGTCTCCTTATTTGAGAAAGGACGCACTGGCGCTGGAGGGTGTGCAGAGGAAATTCACTAGGTTAATCCCAAAGCTGAAGGGGTTGGATTACGAGGAGAGGTTGAGTAGACTGGGACTGTACTCGTTGGAATTTAGAAGGATGAGGGGGGATCTTATAGAAACATTTAAAATTATGAAGGGAATAGATAGGATAGATGCGGGCAGGTTGTTTCCACTGGCGGGTGACAGCAGAACTAGGGGACATCGCCTCAAAATAAGGGGAAGTAGATTTAGGACTGAGTTTAGGAGGAACTTCTTCACCCAAAGGGTTGTGAATCTATGGAATTCCTTGCCCAGTGAAGCAGTTGAGGCTCCTTCATTACATGTTTTTAAGGTAAAGATAGATAGTTTTTTGAAGAATAAAGGGATTAAGGGTTATGGTGTTCGGGCCGGAAAGTGGAGCTGAGTCCACAAAAGATCAGCCATGATCTAATTGAATGGCGGAGCAGGCTCAAGGGGCCAGATGGCCTACTCCTGCTCCTAGTTCTTATGTTCTTATGTTCATGACAATATTTGAGGAGCTGTTCATCACGGAGGTAAGGGGGTGGGGGGAATACAAGGGGAAAAATGTACAAACTGTCAACTTTGCTTTGTTGGCATGTTGTTTTGTTATTGTTTACATTTGGAATCAAATATATATTTTTTTAAATACAGTAAATAAATGCTGCTCAAAGTGTGTGAAGATTGGCTCTAGTTCTATGCTTTAGCAACAGACTTTCTGCAATGTAACACTAAGCTCCCAAATTCTCTTCCTGAACCTCTGTCTCTTCTTTTTTCTTCAACAAATTGTTTTGGTTGATAGCCCTAATTTCATCTTGTGTAGCATGCTGTCAAATTCTGGTTAATCAATACTCCTGTGACCACCTTCAGATGTTTCAGTGTTAAATATGCAAGTTATTGGATGCAATCTAATGGAAATGTTTCTAAGTGTGGGTGCGAGCGGGAATTGCCGGGTGTTTCCCGATGGCCGGCCCGGCGAGACCGCTACTGGCATCTAACGCCAATTAGAGCCGGTAATGATATTCCACAGGCTTCTCGTCGGAATTTAATATCCTGCCAGCTGATTCGCCTGCATCTTGCCCGTCAGCTTCCTGCAAACCCCAGACAGCAATCAGCCAAGCCACCAAGGAGAAC